>NC_136870.1:23361525-23972775 GCF_951799975.1 Gobius niger | reverse complement strand
TTTTATGCATGTAAATGTAAATGTGTGTCCGATACAAAACAACGGGTTTAGTGGCAGAGGAGGCAATGACGCGGCCACAGACGCTCCTCCTTCTCCTCTCGCTCCTCAAATCAGAGATTTTGTAAATCAAAATCAAAGGCTCCTCTCTCTTTATGACCGATATTACAGAACAATTTATCAAACATTGGCTCTGTTCACGTTAGAGGCGCTGCTGTTGGACACAGCCTGGCCGGCCACATGCTTTTTCATAGATATTTCAGACACAGTAATCTGGGAGTAAGCATGATGTCAACCATTTCCCGGTGGGCGGGATTGTCAGACGGTATCAACCAATCAGGGCAAAGTTAGATACGTCGCAGTAACAAACAGCAGGAAGCCTTTACCAAAACATCTTTTTTCACGAGGAACGCTGTTTCTTGCTCTGGTTTTAGGGATTTAATATTTTCCAAATGATTTAAAACAGATGGAAGAGCAGAAGAAAACTGTGTATCGGTCGCCGCGCCTTCTTTAAAGGAATAGTTTACCATTTTTTATACTGAGATGTGTTCTTACCTGAGCTTAGAAGAGTTGATGCGTACCTGTCTGGTCTTTGTGCATGCCCTCAGTCGGCAAAAAGACCAAAGATGTTGCTAGTACTTGGCCTCTCCCAATGTATTCCTATGGCTCCAAACGGGGGTGAAGTTGGAAGCTACCACGCCCCTCCACGTGCACACACAATGACCAAACCGGCATCAACTCGTCAAAGCTCAGGTAAGAGCATATCATAGCATGGAAGAACTTTGTGCCCTCAGTCACGCAAAAAGACCAAAGATGTTGTTAGCATTTGGCCTCTCCCAGTGTATTCCTATAGCTCCAAACGGGATGAAGTTAGAAGCGACCAAGCTCTTTATTGGGCTCACAGACCAATTTGGTGAGTAATTGGACCAATCTGAAACGTTTGTCCCTGTTTCAGAGCGTGGCGTCCTGCACTGATCAGCTCCTCCTCCACCTCCTCCTTCCTCTTCCTCCTGCGCAGCTCCCTCTGCCCCACAACAGTCTTTCACCATCGGGCGTAGCAGACACATATATTCTCAAACATTAGTCAGAACAATAGTAGATAGAAGATTTGTGTGGCTTAGCTGCAAGTCTTGCCCGGATACCTCCCTATTCGTCCCTTCCTTGTCCCCTGTAGCGCTTCTTGTGACGCCTCCACTGTGCTGCTGTTTGTTTAATATAAAAAAAACGAAACCCGAGTCCTTCAAAACGTCTTCAAATTCTCTCCAGCTTTTTCCCACACAGCGACATGTTGCCTTTCCTTGTTATTGCCCCGAGCTCTTAACCACCCCCTCCATTCCCCACTGCCCCCTGCGCCGCGTGTGTTTAGCGCCCTGTATTCCTTTATAATGGTCTATATAAATATGTGAATGGGCGTAATAGGCGGCCGTATGGAGACAGGAGTTAATTTGCATGGCAGATTAGCTCAGCGTTGGCCGGGGCAGCGCTTCGGGGCTCGCTCTTCATTAATAGTATCTGGTCTCTTCAAATGCATTAAGTCAATAGGAGCCATACGTAATGGGAATGTAAAGACTGGAGGGAGAGACGCAGGGAATGAACAAATAAAAGTGGAACGACTGCAGCCTTGTAAAAGTTCAAATAATCTGCAAAAGTCGTACGTGGTGAAACAGCGGATGAGTGAAACAAAGCAAAGGACAGAGCTGCAAAAAGTCTGAGCATTATGAAATCAGTATTTGCTCTTGATTGGTTAGAGTTCGACCTCACAGCCTATATACCCGTGTGATGCCTCATTTGAAAGCCTAGACCTTCTCATTTCTGTGTGTAAGATCTGTGTGAGTGAAACAACTTGCTTCACATTTGCTGTTCCTGATCATAACCCTGACCCGACGAGTAACAGGTTAGCAGCAATTTATTAGGCAATTTCTGTGTCCCAGCGCCCCCTGGCCTTATGTTTAACCCCCTCCTTAACCGAGCGCATTTTCTCCAGTAAAAATATAAAAGCTTCTTCTTCAAAGCGTCAACAAAAATGTGATAAAAAAGTGACAAAAATATGATGAAAAAAATGATAAAATATGATACAAATCTTTTTAAAATGTGATGAACATTTTTTTAAGATTTGATGTAAAGATTTGATGAGAAAGTGATGAAAATATGATGAAAAAGAGACAAAAAGTGACAAAAATGTGATGAAAGAGTGGGAAAAAATGGAACAAAAATGTGATGAAAAATTGGAAAAAATTGGTGAAAAAATTGAAAAAATGTGATGAAAAAGTGACAAAAAATTTAACAAAAATATGATGAAAAAGTGGAAAAAATGTGATGAAAAAATTGAAAAAATATGATGAAAAATGTGATGAAAAAGTGACAAAAATGCAATGAAAAAGTGAATAAAATATGATGAAAAAATTGAAAAAATGTGATGAAAAAATTGAAATAAATAATTATGAAAAAATAGAAAAAATAATTGGTGAAAAAATTGAAAAAAATGGATGAAAAAGTGTATAAACTGGGAAAAAATGTGATGGAAAAAGTGACAAAAATGCGATGAAAAAGTGTTGAAAAAATTGAAAAAATGTGATGAAAAAATTAAAAAAAATATGATGAAAAAGTGCCAAAAATTTGAGGATTTTTTCCTCAAAGAAGTGGAAGAAATATGATGAAAATGTGACGACAACACAGTAGCAACATACGGGGAAAAGATCTGTGTAGATCACTTTTGTAGGTCTTAGCTTTCAAGTGAGGCGTGACACTGACCTATTGTGTGTAAAGCTTAGATTTGGGTAAAGCAGAACTGGAGAAAAGCTGAGGGTTAAGAGGCGGTTTGTCTTCCTTATTTCACGTCTGAAGTGACATCAAACAAGCAAAGTAAAACAGAGTAAAAGACTAATATTGTCAATTCAAGTCATTTAGTTTTTAATGTACCAACAGGAACAGGTTTAAATCCATTATCTTCAAGTCCTTTTGCCACTGGTGACTGTTTCTCCTGCACATAACACCAGCAGAAGAGGCTCTCGGCTTTCTGCAAGACTTCACCAGCAATAATGTGGGGACTTAGGCTTATACAGACTCCTGGATGACTGACCGATAGACACGCCGCATTTTTTATTTATTTTTTTTCCTAGGAAGTCGCCTCAAAAGCTAATTTTCGGGTTCAGTCTTAAATCCGTGGACCAGGACTAAGCACCTGGAGCGGGATGTGCTGACGGGGACGGAAACGCAGGTGCCGGACATTTAGAAATATGTCCAATCATCGTTAAAGTTTATCGTCAAGCTGTGAAATATCAAGCACCCGAGTTAATGTGCTCCTCTGGGTCCTCGATGCATGACTCCAGTGTAATTTAAAGGCACGGTTGGTAAAAGAAATGTTTTTAAAGTCACAAAAGTGGTGGACGTGTGTCTTACTCTTTCTGATAGTGGGGGAGACAGTAAAGCACATAATTATGGAATCATTCACAATGTGGACTTACAATGTGTATTTAGGCATTTTGGGCCAATTAAAAAGCAAAGACATAATCCCAGAACTATCTTCAAACCTAATTATTGTTCTGGTCACTGCCATATGGATGGAAGTTTGCCGATACTTATGGGTTCAATTCCCACCTGTGTGGAGTTTGCATGTTCTCCTCGTGTCTGTGCAGGTTTCCTCCAGGAAGAATAAGTTCAAATCAATCCACAAAACATCAACATAAAAATGTATGAATTACAGTAAAAAGGCAAGAGTGCAGATAAAATACTTTCAGTGGCAAATGCACAGGTAAAAAGAACCGGGTGGGAATCTCTGGTACTGCTCTCAACTGGTTCAAGTCCTATCTCGAGGACAGACAATACTTTGTTGAAATAGGCAACTGTGCCTCATGACCTGTGGTGTCCCCCAGGGGTCAATCTTGGGACGAAACATCTTAAAACACATCTTAACAAGTCCTGTTTTAACATAGGAGCCCTTGTGTGATAGCAGCTTCAAAATTGTTAAATCCATTAAACTTGTGAGTTTTTGGAGAGTTTCTGCTTGGATTTCTTTGCAAGATGTCAGAATAGCCTCCCAGAGCTGCTGTTTGGATGAAAACTGCCTCCCACCCTCATAGAAGTTTTGCTTGAGGCTCCAAAGGTTCTCAATAGGGTTGAGGTCAGGGGAGGAGGGGGTCCACATCATGAGTTTCTTTCCTTTTATGCCCATAGCAGCCAGTAATGCAGAGGTATTCTTCACAGTATGACATGGTGCGTTGTCATGCATGAAGATGATTTTGTTCGGGAAAGCACGGCTCTTCTTTTTGTAGCATAGAAGAAAGTGGTCAGTCAGAAACTCCACATGTCATTTTCCCACCTTCAGGGATCCTAAAGGGGCCGACCAGCTCTCTCCCCATGATTCTGGCCCAAAACGTGACTCCGCCCCCTCCTTACTGACGTCACAGCCTTGTTTCGACATGGTGGCCATTGACCAACCATCCACTACTCCATCCATCTGACAATCCAGGGTTACACGGCCTCATCAGTGAACAAGACTGTGTGAAAATGAGTCTTCATGTATTTCTGAGCCACCGCAGCCGTTTCTGTTCATCAGCTTCAATTAACCGTTTAGGGGAGGCCCGGATAGAAGGTTTATGCACAACTCCAGCCTCTGGAGGGTCCTACACCTTGATGTTCGGGAGCACCACCGATTATAGCAGCTGTTCTCTTAATCTGATGTATTTGTCTGGCAGAGACCGTCCTTATTGGTAAATGGCAATGGACTCAACTTATATAGCGCTTTTCCACCTACATTAGGCACTCAAAGCGCTTTACAGCAAGTAAAGTATTGTGCCTTTATCTGCACAAACCCATGTGAGTTTTGAATCATCCACAAATCTCTTATCTGTATGATGATTAAGCTTAATCTTTCATGAAATGTCGAAGGTTTTCATACCTAGACCAAGGCATTCAACTATTTCACGCTTTTTATCAGCAGAGAGATCCTTTTTCTTTCCCTTATTGCTTGAAAATAGTGGTCTGCTTAATAATGGTTAATGTCCTTTTTCAGTAGTTTTCCCTTAACTGGGCTTAACCTGACCTGTTTTTTTTATTCCATTACTGTAAAAAGTCATGTATGGGACGGACAAACGGATAAAGGAAAATCGTGGTCGTCTTATTTTCCTCCCACCCAGCGTGAGCCGTCCCGACCTCACATCGACTGCACAAAGCTCCTTTTGTTTTGGCCTAAACCTTATCTGCCCTCCCCAAATATGTGAGACATGCCTCGGAACAAAGACGGGTCTCAGGTCCCGGGACGGTCCGAGTCTAAGTCCAGGTCTAAGTCTAAGTCCACGGGGTCAGGGCGGGGGGGGATCTGTCAGCGCCGGTAGATTGCCCTGTGTTTTCTTAATCGACAGAGTGGGTGGGTTTTGATCGGGGGGGGGACGCGCAGCTGGCACACGGAGAGACCACCCCTGAGGCAGGTGAGGGGCAGGTTACCGGGGGAGTGGCGGGACGGGTGGTTTCGCCCGTGTGTGGGAAAGACGAGAGGAGAGTCTGGGGTCAGACGCAGGGGAGGGGGGATAACAGGGACCAGGATGTGGTCATTATGCAGTAAAAAGCAAAAGAGTCTTTCAGAGCGTAAGTCACGACAGTTTGATCAAACAAGTGACTTTTTTCATTTCTTTTCTGTGAACAAACAAAACAAAACAAGGCATGTTTATTTATAGCGCGCATTTCATACACAAGTGAACTCAGTGGCCTGGTGGGTCCTGGCGGATCCTCCAAGTTATTTTTAAAGGAATGTTTTCTTTTACCACCCGCCAAAACCAAATCCATTCTCTCCTCTTTGCCATTGTCGTCACTTTTTATTTCCCTTATGTGTTTTTGTCACTTTTTTATGGCACTTTTGTTACTTTTTTGCTGGATTATTGTCACTTTTTTGCTGGATTATTGTCACTTTTTTGTTGCTGTTTTGTCACATTTTCTGCCGCTCTTTTGTCACTTTTTTGCTGAATTTTTGTCTTTTTTTTGCTGGATTATTGTCACTTTTTTGCTTGATTTATGTCGCTTTTTTGCTTTATTTTTGTCACTTTTTTGCTGTATTTTTGTCCCTATTTTTGTTGCTGTTTTGTCACTTTTTTGTTTCTGTTTCGTCACATTTTCTGCCGCTCTTTTGTCACTTTTTTGCTGGATTTTTGTCTTTTTTTTTGCTGGATTGTTGTCACTTTTGTCAATTTACATCCTCATTTTCTTCTCGTTTTTTGTCGCTATTTTGAAGAAGCTTCTAGATTTGGACAATTTGGAGAACAGGAGAAAACATGTTCAGGTTGGAGTTAAAAGGTTAATAGATTTTTAGATCTTTGTTGTTTGCCATCAAAATTCTCTTCGAGGCAAGAGCTGTATTTGGCCCCAGGGACTGATGGTACCTGACCTCAGGGAAGCAGGAGGAAGCGGCTGGGGTGAGGGAAGTCTAGCCCCGTCCTGTCAATAATATTAGTAATAACAATAATGCATTGGTTTTATATAGCACTTTTCTGGACACTCAAAGACGCTTTATATTGCATTATTCATTCACTCCATACTTGGTGGTGGTAAGCTACAATTGTAGCCACAGCTGTCCTGGGGTAGACTGGAAGCAAGGCAACCCGTCTGCACCATCGGCCCCTCCGACCACCACCAACCACTCACTCGCCGGGCTTCCTGGTGTTTCCCAAAAGGTCTCCCATCCAGGAGCTGACCAGGCCCTTCCTGCTGAGCTTCTGAGATCTGACGGGATCAGGCAGAGCAAAAGAGGTGTGACCATATCCTCCTCGTTCGAGGGGGGGATCATGACGGATTTACAGACTCCTTCTCCCCAGCTCTGACGAAGCATGTTCCTAAAAAGGGCATAAGGGCGGGATCTTCACTGTAGACTCCGCCCTTGCGTGACGTGTAGCTCGTGCAGCTCCAATGCTAACAAGGATTGTTAGCATTAATGTTTCTAAAGTCCAATGCTTTTCAATGGGGGACTAGTGGCGACATGGAGGTACTACAGAAAAAAAAGCAGAGCAGTCAGCGGCCATTGGGTGTGACTTGTCGATGACAGTAATAAGTCACAGGTGAGAAGATTTGTCCCTGTCCTGTTACCGTACGGGTGATAAACTTGGGCATGATCTTGTTTCTGAAGCACTTATTTTAAATAATTTGTATTTTACTTTTTGTATTAGTGTCAATTTTTCTCTCATCCTTATTTTCATTATTCATACTTGGCCGACATATAACACTCACATTTAAAGCATTTGCTCACATGTCATTAAACAAATATTCACAGTTTCATTATGCTATGGGAAAAGCTCATAACTGAATCACACTTTAGAGACATTTCCTTTGACATTTTGAACAGAATCTGCACATTTTGAGGTTCCTGAAGTAGAGAATGAGGGCAAAATTAAAGACATTTTTATTGAAACATTATAATTAGACTTTTTGAGGCTTTAGCTCTCTTTGCACCTCGTCATGTAAAAAGGTTTACTAAAGTTAATACAAGTGCTTTGTCTTCCAGGTCGTGTGTGTGTCAGATACAGTGTGTTTGGCCAAAACATATGACAATGATTAATTGCGATTAATATAATAAATCACCCCCTTCTGGAGCCGCCACCTTAACGTGGTGGAGGGGTTTGAGCGCCTGAATGATCCTGGAGCTCTGTTGTCGGGGGCTTCGTGGCCCTGGTAGGGTCTCCCATGGCAAACAGGTCCTAGGTGACGGGTCAGACAAAGAGCGAGACCAACAGGCCCGGTCAGAACCATGAGGCCGTCCTTCTGTGGACCCACCACCTGCAGGGGGCGCCATAAGGGGCTGGTGTGATGTGATTTGGGCAGCTCGGACGGCTGCCTCTACGACCCGGAAACGGACAAGTGGAAGAAAATGGATGGATAATTAATCGCAATTATTATTATTTTTTATTATTAATTGTGAATTAAAGCTTTAATAATTTTTTTTCTACAATTATAATATTTGACCAGACTTTTCCTCAAGAGACAAAATCAATCATCTTCTTATACATTACATAAAACACAAAGTGGTTTACATTAATAATAAATCTGGGTTATCCTGCTGGAGTGTAAAGTGCGCCCTCTTCTGGACAACGACAGTAGTGCACACGTGGCCTCAATCTCCAAAACCAACAAAATACACCTTTATTTCAGGACTAGTTTAGGCTGAGCTGCACATTTTAATCCCTAAAATGAAATTAAAATTGTATAAAAGTATAAAGTCCAATATTTTTACCATTAAACTCTTACTTTTAATAACTCTAATCGAACAGTCCCTTCGCTAAAAAGCCACTCACTTAATAACCCAATCTCGCAGCGCAGGAATGAGCCTCTATGAGTGGTTGTTATAAATGCTCTTTACGGGCCGCTGGTTCGGACGCTGGCGTATCGACAGGAAGACGGATTCCGGCTCTGGTCTGGGCCGGGCCCCGGACTCTCTCACTGTGAGGCCCCGTCGCGGAGCAGAGCTGCCGTCCCGTTCAGATCAATGCTAATGGAGAGCGGTGATGGATGAGGCTTCAGGCCCAGTTTACCCGCGCACAAGTGGAGAGGAGTACGGACTGTGACTTACTTTGGTAATGACATAATAGGAGCGCAGACTCTGATCAGGGGGCGGCAGCAACTTTGGCGCAATTCGGCCGATTCCATTTCAGACTCAGGTTTTTTCTTCTATTCACTTGGAAGATGTTTAAAAGTCTGAATAAAATTGAATCAGAATTTTTTCATTCATTGGCCAAGCTAGGTTTTAATTATTAGGATTATTAACCTCTTAACCCCCACCATAAAACTCCTAACTTACAGCCTATAGCAGGGGTAGGCAACGTCAGGCCCGGGGGCCAAATTCGGTCCTCCAGCATAAAACCTTTACCCCAAGAGAATTTTGAAGAAACATTTATTCATAAATTAGAGACCAAATGCGTGAAAAGGACAAAAAATGTGGAAAATACTGTCAATATTTTCACATTTCCCAGCAAAACACCGCATTAGGTCATATATTATGAGCAAAACTTATATTTGTAGAAAAAAGGTGCTTTACTTTGGGCTACAGTTGTGAGTTTTGGCCCTTGGTGTTTTGGCAATGAAGAAAATCGACCCTCCATGACACAAACTTGCCTACCCAGGCCAGTGCAGTGGTTCCCAGTGGGGTCCGGGGCCTCAGATGCACTGCAGGGGGCCCCCCAAAGGTTGTCTTTAAGACAAGTGCATGAAAATATACATTTTGAAAGGAACAACACATTTTAAAACAGTATTAAGCCCAAAGTCATAGCCAGATGTTGCTTTTCATGTAATTTTAGCTGTAAAATAACAACAAATTCCTTTGAATAAAGTAAATTATTATTATTGGGGGCCTTGAGAGAATTTCCGATCGATTGGGGGCCGCGATGTCCTGGACTTTGGGAATGGCTGGGCCAGTGAAATGCCTCATTTGAAAGCTAAGACCTACAAAACTGATGTAAACATTTTTGCCGCATTGTTGCCGTGTTTATGTCAAATTTATTTCATCTCATTTTTGCAACATTTTAGGCACTTCTTTTGTTGTGCTTTGTTGCTTTTTCATCAATTTGTTTTTGCTTTTTCATCACATTTTTCCATCCATCCATTTTCTTCCGCTTTATCCGGGGCCGGGTCGCGGGTGCAGCAGCCTCAGCAGAGATGCCCAGACTTCCCGATCCACGCACACCTCCTCCAGCTGTTCTGACCCCGAGGCGACACCAGGCCAGCTCGGAGACATAGTCCCACCAGCGTGTCCTGGGTCGTCCACGAGGCCTTGTCCCACAAGGACATGCCTGGAACCAGTGTTAAATTTGTCGACTAAAATATTTAGTCTTAATTTTAGTCAAAGCGATATTTATGACGACTAAAATGTGACTAAATCTAAATTAAAAGTTTTTCATGAGACTAAAACTATGACTAAAATGTCCAGATATTTTAGTCGACTAAAATAAGACTAAATAAAAATGAAAAGGAGAGACTAAAATCATCCAAACTTCCACTGACCGTCTGAAAGAGCCTCATATTATTTAAATTCTCTGCCAAAGGAGCAGCTCCATGAAGCAGAGGAACAACATTAAATATGATTATATTGAATATTCTAAATGCTAAGTCAACAAAATTTGTCTTAAATTTAGTCGACTACATTTTTTTTACTAAATCTCGACTAAAATTGAAATAGAGACTAAATTAAAATATATTGTCAAAATGAACACTGCCTGGAACACCTCCCGCGGGAGCCGGCCAGGATGTATCCGGAACAGATGCCTGAGCCACCTCAGCTGCTCCTTTGGACGTGAAGGAGCAGCGACTCTACTCCGAGCTCCTCCCGGGTAACTGAGCTCCAGCCACCCTGGGAAGGAAACTCATTTCGGCCGCTTGTATCCGCGATCTTGTCCTTTCGGTCATTACTCGATCGGTAAATCGAGAGCTTTGCCCCGACTCAGCTCCCTCTTCACCACGACAGCCCGATCCGTCTGTCGATCTCAGGCTCCATCCGTCTCTCACTCGTGAACACGACCCCGAGATACTTGAACTCCTCCAGACCGACCTGAAGAGGGGAAGCACCTTTTTCCAGTGTTGCTTTTTTTAAAAATGTTAAGGCCTTTTCTGTTGCTTTTTCATCACTTTTTTTGTTGCTTTTCATAATTTTTTGTTGTGTTTTCGTCACTTTTTTGTTGCTTTTTCATTTATTTATTTGTTTGATCGGGACAACACACATTAATGAACGATCATAGATTCATCACTTTTTGGTCACGTTTTTGTTCGCCATTTTATTGTGTTATTGCTTTTCCGACATGTTGTTGTTGCATTTTTGTTGAGTTTTCATTCCTTTTTTGTTGCTTTTTTGTCACGTTTTTGTTTTTACAGCCTGTTGGCCTGTGCAAGGCCTCATTCAAAAGCTCAGACCTGGAAATATGTGTAAGATCCGTGTGAGAAAAACACAGTTTTAGGTGTTGGATGTCAGGTAACTTATTTAGTGACTTCCAACTTAAATGCACCGCGTGACCAAGACAAAGTCACACGCTCTGATATTTTCTTGTAGCACCTTTAGCTTTGATTACAGCTCACATTGTTTCATTAAGCTTCTGCAATGTCAAAACATCCAGTGTTGCATTCACGTTTCACCAAGATCTTGTATCGATGATGGGAGAGTGTGACCACCTTCTCCAGCACATCCCAAAGTTTAACATGTGTTTGGAAATGTGACAAATTTGTAGACTTAAAACAAACAAAAAGCCGGCCTGTAAACATTTATGCTTGATTAATTGAAAATATAGACTCACAACTTCCAAAGAACATCATTAACAATATTTTTTATTATTTTTTTCTTCATTCTTAACATATTGCAGCTGTAACTTGTAACATCAGTGGTTTAGAAAGAGGAGAAAGTGCCTGATTAGTTTTCAACAGCTCCCAAATGTGGTGTAACGCTGCCACCTGCTGACCACACACCAGAATGCACGGAAGGAAGAGAAAAATGTACTTCATTCAGAAACATCTTTTTAGGGTAAAACCAGTGCTTAATTTGATCCCCCGTTTGGGGGAACACATTCCCCCAATTCAATTTTTTTCAGGGTAAAGGATCCGGGAAATACTTCGGAGGATCCGGCAAAAGATGTATCTGATATAATGGTGTCTAATGAGAGTGTTCCGGCAAATGTTTTGGCCTGTTCCCCCAATCCATCACATCAGACCAAAAGTGTTCCTGAAAATACTAATTTACAAATTAAGCACTGGGTAAAACACATTAATTTACCAGTGTTAAGTGAACGTTTTCAAGACAAAATGGTGTCAAAAAATATGAATACAAAGGTGCATTGATTGATAAAAAAAAAAGAAGAAGAAGAAGAAGAATGGTTACTTATCCTTTCTAGAGTTTCAATACACTACAGTAGCAAAGACCTGGACTCCATAATGAACGACTTATTGAACTGATGTCCAAAACAGGAGCTAGAAATGTAAAAAAAATAACATGGTACTGTAGGCAAAGGGTAAGGCTCCGATACTAGTATGATATTGGACAAAAGGTACAAATAAAGCAGGTACCAAAAAAAAAAAGTATCTTTTATAGACCAAGTTTTGACATTTGTTGGGTCCAGGGACAGCGTTGAAAGATAAAAAAAATGCTACAAGTTTACCCTCTTACCCCCTACCTTAAAGGGACAGGCCACCGTTTTTCCACAGAGATATGTTCTTACCTGAGCTTAGACGAGTTGATGTGTACCTGTCTGGTCTTTACGCGTGCGATCAGTCATGAAAGAAGACCAAGATGTTGTTAGCCTTTAGCCTAGTCTTTCACCCACTTTGTCGAGCTTTTCCGTCACAAAGGCCAGAGCCAAATCGATCTGACCAGGTATACGTGCGTTTCCAATGACATCACACGTATTTCCTGTGGCCATTTTGAATACCGAAGTAGAATTCTGCAGTACATGTAACGGGGTGAAAAAGAAAGACAGTGGCATCTTTATGTACTCGTAATCAGTGCTCAAGAAGATAAGAGTAGTTTGTCATGTCAACAGAGTCTCAGTCTGGGTCAGTGTTCAAGCTGCTCAAGAAGTTAGCATGCTACCGGTTAGCAACAGGGGTTGATGTGACGTGAACAGACTCTGGCCTCTGATTGGCAACAAGAGAGTGGACAGTCCTCACTATTGACACGCAGGTCATACGGATTTAATATTTCACATCACACCGCTGATTTAAAAGGGGATTTTGCCGATATTAGCATTTAGCCGCTGTTAGCGCACCTTTAGCTGCTGTTTGCGTAAAATTCACATGTAGTTTACCTTCAAGTGCTCCTAAGGTGTTATTACGCCTCACAATATAGTTCCCCTTTTTTATCCGGCTAAAAAAATCTGTATGTTTATTTTGCATGACTGAGGGCACGCGTTAAGACCAGACAGGTACGCATCAACTCGTCTAAGCCCAGGTAAGAACATATCTCAGTATGGAAACTCAAAGTGGAACGAACCCTAAAGGACCAGTTTATACAGAAATGGAGAGGAGAATGTGGCACTATGTCGTCTTGTGATGTTTGTGTGGAATTTAAGAGCGTATTTGAATTAGAAAAGTATGGAAACAATCGGAAACAATCGACGGGCAAAAGTAGTGGGTTCATACAAAGGCATTGATAGAAAATGTCGTTATTGTAATCTCTGTAATGATAATGTTGTCGGCGATGAGTTTCATTTACTGTTTGAATCTTCAAATGCGGAAGCTGTCACTATTAGAGAAAAATATTTGCCAAAATTTTATGTAAGACACCCTTCAATGTTTAAATTTATTTCACTTATGCAAAATCAAAGTCAAAATGTAATCAGTAAATTCGGTACCTTTTTGAAAAAGGTTCTTCCTCTGTTAAAATGATATTTGTTATTACTTTGTTCTGTTTTGTTTTGTTTTTGTGAACTTGTCCTCATGGGCATGGTCGTGAGCACTGAGAAAAAAAAAAAAAACAGTGGCCTGCTCCTTTAACTGAGCACATCTTTCTTCATCACTTTTTTTCCCTTTGCTTTTTGACGCCTTTTTGTCACGTATCTTTTTAGTTGCGTTTTCGTCTGCTTTTTTTATTGTGCTAGTGTTGCTTTTCCGGCACATTTTTGGAAAAAATGTGATGAGCTGGGGATAAAGAGGTTAAAAGAACTAGTCGTTCATGGACTAAAATGACGCTATTCTTCTGTTTTATGGTTCTATACGACAAATATTTTAGAAAAGGTATCGAAAAAAGTATCGTTCAGGTATCGGTATCGAAAACCAAGTATCAGTATCAGGGGGAAAAGTAACCTAGTAAAGAGTAGGTCAGTTCCACTTTACAATAAACAGGGCAAATCGATTTGTGCGGTAATGCTGATATATTTGAGTATTGCGGGTTAAGATTAAGCATTGCAATACTTTCCTTTGAATACATTTAAAAAGAAAGCACAAGGAAAGTTTGTAACAGCTACAAACCAGTGTTGATCTGGTGATATATTTGGAAAAGTGCTTCGATATAAAGGGGAAGAATACTGCACTTTATTTGAACTGCCAATGAGTGGAGCTCAGTTACATGCATGAGGATATTCAAGTATTGCGATAATTGATAAAATACTTACTCAAATTTCTATATTGATATACGTTGGTTCAGTGAGGAAGGAAAGTTATTTTGACATCTTGGAGAGGTTAAAGCGATTCCTATTCCTATGAAGCGCATTTTCAAAGTTAAGACGAGTGAGTGATGAAAGTACAAGAACATATTTAAAAACGCTTAAAAAAAATCAGGTGAAAATAAGATTCTTCGGATGCATTTGGCACATTCATGCAAAAATAAATTATCCAAACACAAAAATCGCATTGTAAACAATACTTCAAATTGAAATTGGCAAAAAAAAAAGGCAAAGTGCTTTGGTAAAACTCGTCCCTCCTGGTTTAAGACATCAGAGACCGTGCGGAGTCTGTGAGGGTCGTGCGGGAAAAGTTCATGGCTTTTTCCAACTTTTGTGGACGGTGCTGACGATTTCCTACAAAAAAACAGAGTCCGGCGGTGTCTGTGTGAAGCTGCGCAGAAGCCGTGGAATAAAAAGCTGGAGGCGGAAAGAAACGGTGTGTTAGGGCTCAATGCACGAGTCTTTTGAAGTTTAAAGGGATGTTTCAGGATTTTTGACATAGGGCCTCACTTCCTAGTTATCCAGAGTGTTGCTGATTTCTGGAGATATTTTTTTTTGTAATTCAAGCAGTTCTTATGTTTGAAGAGTTTCGTGGCGCTAGGCTAGTGCAAGGCTAGCGTGTTTCTATGGTATCAGCTAGCCTGCATTAAAAACAGTGTGACCCACTCCACCATATAAATGTCTGTGTCGATGTTTCCATTTAAAATAACTTATCTTTGAGCAGCATCAGCTTCGTGGTTGTATAAGCTACGCGGCGGCGGAGTGATCTGCTAGAAAATAGTCCCTCAAAATGCGATCATTCATGTGATGTAGGTCAGTTATATTCCCAAAAATATTAGTCTTTTGACTAAAATGTAATTTAATTTTAGTCTAGTTTTAGTCGACTAAAATTGCATGTCAATGTAGTCGACTAAATTTAAGACTAATTTAGTCGACTTTGCATTTATAATATTCATTATAATCATATTTAATCTTGTTCCGCTGCTTCATGGAGCTGCTCCTCATGAACAAAGCTCTGAGCTGATCCTTTGGAAGTGAATTTACATGATATGAGGCTCTTTCAGACGGTCAATAGAAGTTTGGCTGATATTAGTCTCTCCTTTTCATTTTTATTTAGTCTTATTTTAGTCGACTAAAATATCTGGACATTTTAGTCATAGTTTTAGTCTCATGAGAAACTTTTAATTTAGTTTTAGTCGTCAAAAATATCACTTTGACTAAAATTAAGACTAAGTATTTTAGTTGACGAAATGAACACTGCTGTGGAGCGGGTCAGACTGTTTTTAATGCAGGCTAGCTGATACCATAGAAATGCGCTAGCCTTGCACTAGCCTAGCTCCACGAAACTCTTCAAATATAAGAACTGCAGGAATTACAAAAAAATATATCTCCAGAAATCAGCAACACTCTGGATAACTAGGAAATGAGGCCCTATGTCAAAAATCCTGAAATATCCCTTTGACCTTATGAGTAACAACAGAGGAAAATATGACAGATTCTGACACTGGGTAACCCTCTGACCTGTGCATGTGCCTGTGCTTCATATCTGGAGGTTGATGATGGGAGCGAAGCCCAGCACGTCCTGCAGCAGCACTAGCGCCCTCTGCAGGGGCGGCTCCACGTCGATGTCCACCGCCCTCTTCCTCAGAGGCTCCAGGCTGTGCTCCGACACGTTGTGACAGTGGTTCACTCGGAGAGACTGCAGGCGTGGGCAGTACTCCGCCAGCGTCCTGCGGGACAGAGAGCCGGTCAGGACGAACACAGAGGACTTTTTTTGGGTATGTGGATCAAGGAATATAGGAACTTTTTGGCTACGTTATTCGGCATTCGTAAAATCTAAGCAAGAGACGATTTACTGCCGTTTTTTGTTAATTAAAGCTTTGCATTGTAGATTCAAAATATGCATCAAAAAGTGTATTTGTATAAAATCATTATGGCAACTGTGGTGACATTCGAAAGCATATTTTTATTTAGTTTTAGTCAGGATTTAGTCAAATAATTCACTACAATTTAAGTCTAGACGACTAAAATGTAAATTCAGTCGACTAAGTTATCTAAGATTAATTTAGTCAACTTTGTATTTATAATACTTTTTATAATCATATTTAATCAAGGTCCCCTGCTTCATGTTTAAACAATAATATTGAGTATAATGCAAATACTGTAGGCAATAAAAAGAAATTGAAATGTTTCGAACTTTTGGCATTCAATATAACACCTTATACCAAACAAAGTGCAAACTAGAAGGGCAGAAATATTCTAGGACATTCTATCCATCTGTGCTTCTCAACCTTTTTACATAACTTATCACTCATCGCTCTTACCAGGTTCTGTGTTTGAACTAGGCCTGTCACGATTTTTTAAATAGTCAGTAACACTAATATTGCCATTTCATCTACATTATTCTAGTTAAATATTTCCTTACAACTCAATTCTGAGTTCAATTAAACCTGGTTAGAATAAAATATATATTAAATGTATGCATTCAGATGTATTACTCGGAGTAGCCATATGTTTTGTTTTTTCCTTTCCTTTTCAAATATATCCTCCTGTACACTGTTGACTCTTTGTCAAACCACTGCAGCATTTCTCTGGCTTTTGACCAGTGCGGACCAGTAACACGTAGACCTATCGCGCTTGTATTTGGATAGAGGCTAAAGCGGTCGGGTTCCTCTCGCTCTCACGTTGGACATACCTGCAGTTGCATTCATGTTGTTATTCTCTCAGTGATGAGTTTGTTTGGCTGGAATTCCAAGTGTTTTCACACGAGTCCCTCTTGCTCTTGCCCTCTTGCTCCACTTATTGCTGTTTATTTATGTTACGGTAAAGTATGTGTGGAGAGAGGGGGCGGAGTTAACTGAACCGAAGCGTTGTGTCTTCCGGGTTTGAAAAATACCTCCAGAAAACACTTATATTTATCACAAAAATAAGTGCTACATAGTGGTAGAGGTACAATATATCATATAAATTGCCTATACTTAACTTTGAAATGGCTAAAATAGCATGATACAGATCCTTTAAAGGGGCTGGAAGCAAGTTCGCCATTTTATACTCACTACTGCCACCTCAGGCCATATGTGTAACTGCACCTTCTATATTAAGCTCGTGCATTACGGCAATTCGGGCCGAAGAGACACATTTTTGAGTGACCGTACAGGATTTTAGAGGCAGTTGTGGTGAACAGGTCTGAGCTCATTCTACACATTAGGACATGGCTGGAACATGTAGGGGGAGGAAAATACAAATAAAAAAATAATAATTTTAACATTTTTAAACTCCTTATAGTCCCTTTAAGCACACGCAGCACATGCATTTATCGATACTTTGAGCGATAAGTCGATATATTCTCGCGGCAGGCCGAGACACAGGAGAATTTGCACACAGAAAGACCTTCTTACTGTGAGGTAAAAGTATAAATCGCTCCTCCATCGTGTTACACACAGTAAATGATGATATCTTGAGGCAGGAGGACACATATATCACAGCCGGCTCTCACCTGATGGAGTGGTCATTGACGCGGAGGCAGCCCGTCAGGTCCAGCCGCTCCAGCCCCCTGCAGTTTTTGGCCACCGCCTCCACCGCCTCGTCTGTGATGTTGGCATTCACCGCCAGCGAAACGCTCTTCAGATTCACACACTTCTTGGCCAGATAGCAGACGGCCTCGTCCTTCAGCTGCCTGCACGCCGTGAGGTCTACGGACTGCAGCTCGCCGCAGTGATCCGCCAGGCTGCGCAGAGACAGGCTGTCCACCCACTCGCAGTGCGCCAGGCCCAGGTGCGTCAGGTGGGTGCAGGTGAGCGAGACGGCCACCAGGGAGCGCCGCGTCAGGCCGGTGCAGCCCCGCAGCTCCACGCTCTGCAGCTGCCGGTTCTGCCCGATGACGGGGAGCAGCTCGGAGTCAGTGACCCAGTCCGAGCAGCTGTGGAGGGACAGCGACTGCAGCACCCTGTTGTCCTTCAGCATGGAGCAGAAGGCCTCTCTGGTGACGCACGGCCCGAGCTGGAAAACACCAGAAGGGTTGGAAAATGTAGGATCATGGGAAACTTTGAAGGCGAGACACTGCAGGATGGATGAGAGATTAGAGATATCAATCAAATTATCAAAATATAAGAAAAAAATAATTTCTGTCAAGTTTTTTATATTAAAAAAAGGAATTTTACGCATATTAATTGCCAAAATCTAAATAATGGATAAAGCCAGTTTAAATGTGTGGTTTTATTTTGTTGTTATATTAGCTACAAAGGTTTTTATTCTTGTTTAGTTTATAATTAAGAACAAATAACAAATTTTGCCTTCAAAGCTCAACACATCAGGCTAGAAATCAGATATTACCGCAGGGTAACACTTTTTTAAAGGAAGAGGCCACCATTTTTCCATACTGAGATATTTTCTTGTCTGAGCTTAGACGAGTTGATGCGTACCTGTCTGGTCGTTGTGCGTGCCCTCAGTCACGCACAACGACCAAAGATGTTGTTAGGATTTAGCCTCTCCCAGTCTATTGCTAAAGCTCCAAACCAAGCTCTTCCACTGGCACGCAACCCAACTTTACACATCTTTGTAATGATACTCTCTCATATATGAAGATTTTGGAAGGTTCTGAAAACAAAAGGCTCTGAAAACTATCAATATTTGCTCAAAATACAATATATTTGTAACTGTATAATTGCATTGTACAATATTATACCCCCTGGCATACTCTGTGTACACGTTGTATACTTTTCAATGCAATAAATAAATAAAAACAAAAAAAGACTACTAGTTATAGACATGCGCTAGCCTAGCACTAGCCTAGCACCACTAAACTCTTCAAATACTGCATGAATTGAAAAAAAAAAATCAACAACACACTGGATAACTAGGAAATTAGGCCCTATGTCAAAAATGATGCCAAACATGTCAATATTTGTGAATAAATATGTGTGTAAAAAACAAGGGAGCACATAAGCAAAATTGACTTATTAATGTTGTACAGAGCGAGTTTGTTCCGCACCGGAGAGAGGTTGAAGCTCCTGCAGTTGGCGAGGTAGACCTGGATGAGGCTGTGGAACTGTTTGGACACTCTCTGCAGTCGCACCACAGTCTGCAGCGGGACAAGGGAGAGGATACGGGGCACCAACACGTCCTCCCACGGCAGGTCCAGCAGCTGACACCTGACAGAGAGGCAGGCATTGGAGCAGGGCATATTGATACAAATTCAACACAAACATTGAGGTTGAGATGTGGAAGGCACTAACAGAGTCACCTATGTCTAAAGTTGCCCATATCTAACTGCTGAGGAGTTATGTAAACAAGACTGATGAGACAGACATTTTCTCTGAGAGTATAAAGGTCAGAGCAGTGTGGGAAATGCATCAAGCTGTATTAAGTGACCTCTAAAATAGCAAGTCCTAACTTCTATGAACCACTGAAGATTCAACATTGCGTATGATGTAACCTTTTCACCCCAAGTGACATTTATAAAATATCAGACCTTCAAAGTGGAACCTTATAAGTCCTTCAAGTGCCTAGATCAAGATCAAATCAGGACTAAACCAAATGCAGATGACCCTGACTTGCACCTGGAGAGGCCAGAGAACAATAATTTGAGAACCACTGCCTTTGAAAACTAAAATTGAAATGATAAATTAACACCTTTATTATAGTTTGGCTTATTACTATTGATGGTAAACTACTGTATAACAAGGAAAGAATTTACATTAGCAGTAATGTGCATCTATGATATTATTATATGTGTAATAAATGCCTTGTAGTAAGTAATATAGCTAAAACATTAATTATATTTAACTGATATTAACTCCAAGGTTAAAATTAATTCATTGTTGCTTTCTTGAAGAGCACTTTGGCTGCATAAGTACATTAATTAAATTGTAATAAACATGCAAATTCACATAGATGGGTAAAATGCACTTTAAAAGAGCATAACCTGTGTTACTAATAACCTACTGCTCCTCATCAGCCTTAGCTTATGCAGAAGAGCTGAGTTGTGAATAATTTCATTTATAGCTATCCAGGCTGCTGCAGCTATCAGTGTCAGAGGCTGCTGTTAGCACAGAAGCTAACCAACATTTCCAACATCCGCCCGCTTTTCTCAATCAAACTGCAAACGAAAAATGTCACTTACTCTCCTTGACACGCTTCTTTATCCATTTTACCTTGAGGATACTACCCAAAGTTGACAGGGACGCGTTACGCTTCACATAGCTAACAAAATGACACATAAACCGCTAGCATTATACGATGGAGCCTGACCAGCGGAGTTCAGAGCGCGCAGGACAGGCGACAATTTCCGACAAATAGTTGAAATAAAAATAGTATTCGTTGGATGTAGCTATCTGTACTTTTCAGCAATAACCATTATTCATACTTAAGTATTTTTTTAACCAAAGTAGTAAACGTCTGCCCAAACATCAAATGTGAAAAGGTGCGAAAAGAAACAAAAGCTTTCCGTTAAGTTGACATTTTCTCGAAGTGTATTTGAACTATGCACGATCGTTCTTCCGGGTTGAGGTAAACAACTGTATTAAATTATTATTACGAGCATAACATTATTTAAAAAGTAGTTTGCCGCTGTAATTACAAGATAAATATTATATATTACACTCGCACTGACATATATTGCAATTTATAATAAAAAATATCATTATATTGTAAATTTACTACCAATGTATTATATTACAATTTTCATAATCAATTTAAGCGGTTGTGTAATAACAGCTTTTACGTCTGCCAATGCTATTAAGATGCTACTTACATTTTTATGTCAATATTGTACATTTTGTATGACTGTGTCGACTTTTGACTTGAACCATGTGCTTCCCTTACATTTTTTTCATTATGTTTTTAACTTTAATCACAGATGTTACTTTTATTAAATTATTCAATATTGTTACATTTTTGTGAAGCCCTATATTTAATCAAACATGCTACAAATGTGGATCCTCATATAAACAGTACTAAAGGGACACTGTTTTACTTTTTACATTCTGTTTCCTCTAATTGTATGTGCCTCCATGTTCTTTTATGAACCTGTCAGTTGACCACTGCCTCGGACACAAAGAGTTCATTCATGCTGAAAACTGCTGACCTGTCGCTTTGAGTGAGTGAATGACACCGGGCCACGGACAGGCTTCTCTCTTCTCTCTCGACACTCGCCTGTGCGATTACGAGCCGAAATTATGGAGGGTAATTATAAGTGTATTTATGATTTCTGTGCAGAGACGCTGGACGGACGGACTGTTTCTCTGTCAGAGTTCAAGGGCAAAGTCATCCTCGTCGTGAATGTGGCCAGTTTCTGAGGGTCAACCATCGAGGAGGTAAAAATTGAGATTATTTTGTGGGATAAAGGTGATGGATGGTGTTTTAAAGATACATACTGTTCATTTTCGTAATAGATTGTGTGTAATATTATCGCTGGAATCATATCTTCATGTTAGAGAAGTTGTTTTTATTCTATTTTGTTTTATTAAAAACACATGGTACCTTCAAAGTCCCCAATGTTGACAAGCTCTCTGTTACATCAGTCTTCTCCAATCTTAAATCCTTTGTGAACTTATAGAAATAGGAGCCTGCTTTGAGAATACAGAGGGCTCACTACAATTAGTTTAGTTTCCTCATAACTTTAATGTATTTTCCCTGAATGTTGGCAGGTTGTGTATAACATGTTTATAACTATGTCAGTTTGTGCACAAGAGTGTTAATAAATGTAGTAGGGCTGGGTACCGTTAAACTATACCAGGTAGGTATCGGGATGGAAAACGTTTAGGTACTGGAATTGAAAAAAAAAAAGTATCGGGGGGGAAAATGTATCTTTAGTGGCCAGGTTCTGATGCTGTGGGTCCAGGGACAGCATTAGGTTGTTTCAGCTCAAATAAATGATACAAATTGAACCTGTTATCTGCCAGCTTAGGGTTAGGTTCAGAATAAGGTTTATCATTATGCATATCCAAATCTCAAAGCGTATTGACAGGAAAGCTTACAGTCTACAGGTACAGTATATGCCAGTGTGACACCTCATTTGAAAGCCAAGACCTTCTAGTTCCTACTCTGTGTAAGATCTGTGTGAGTAAAACACAACTTACATGACATTTGTTGTTCATAACCCTAATCCTAACCCTAACCCTAACCCTAGACACCTGATCAGTTGGTTATCTTGGGATGGCAAGTAACAGGTTAAAATGGTCTTTTATCGATCAAATCAAAATTATTATTCTGTTTTATGGTTCTATATGAGAATTATTATAGTGTAGGCATCGACAAAAGTATTTTTAGCTAAGTATATCTTGCCCTGAGGAAGGCCTAGAGCCGAAGTGCGTTGATTTTATCTCATCTAGCCATGTATTAAGAAAGGCTTTTTATTATCTCTACTTTTGGAGTGCCTCAGTTTGTTTGATTTTATTATCGAAAAAAAGTATTGCTGCTTGAAAACCTAGTATTGCTAAAGTACCGGTACCGAAACAAATGTAACGACACCTAGCCCTATTCATTATTGGGCTGAAAGATATATCGTTATCATATCAATCAATCTGGCATAAATATCCCTAATTCATGAGTAACTAATTTAGCTTGGAGAGCTGCAGATCGCTCACACACTACTAACCTTAACACATACTGATTGGAGACCTGTGTGTTAACTCTGATTTAACAAGGACAGAATACAGATAAAAAAAAATTATCATCAGTAGTACCGGGAAAACAAAATCTGTTTTCGTACTTATTATGATACCAGAGCGATACTGTAATCGATAACCAGAAAACAATAACATCCAAGTAACTCCCTTTAATGCTATCCCTGGACCCAACATGCATCAAAAGATTTTCTGTACCTGCTCTCTTTTATTTTTTGTCATGCCTAAACCGTTTTTATACCATACTGGTATTGTTTAATGACACCCAGCCCTAATCATCCGCCATTGTATGTATTTCCCGTGTCAGTATCCTCGACTGAATGCACTGATGGAGACGTTTGGACACCTCAACTTCACCGTCCTGGCGTTCTGCTGCAACCAGTTTGGACTCCAGTCTCCAGGTCGGTTTGATTCTGTAGCCTCTAAGCCAAAGCCAGGTGCTTTTCTCTTTTGTTTCATATGTTGCGTTGTTTGTCTGTGGCAGAGGTGAACCACGAGACGCTGAACGTCCTGAAGTACGTCCGACCCGGAGGAGGATTCGTGCCAAAGTTTCCCATTTTAGGTCGAATCGAAGTCAACGGGTTAAACGAAGAGCCTCTGTTCGTTTACCTCAAGGTGTATTTACTATTTTATATACTTCAACTACTACTGCTACTATAGATTCAGACGGAATCTCGTCATAGAAGGGGGCGTGGCTTCGCCAAGGGGGGAAATAGACTATTTTGGGAAACACAATTTTTCACTCTTTTTAGCCATTTTCTGGTGGAATATGAACTTATTTATCACACATACATAAAGTCAAGTGTAAATCGGGCCCATGTGGATATTTTCTCACAGCAGATTGTTCAGTAGAAGTGGAAAAAACGGCAGTTGTAGCTAGCGCTAGCTAACCATTAGCATTAGCCCGATTCTAACATGTAGCATCAGGTTAGCATTCCCCGTTATTTATGTATTTATGGGCTGTTCAACCACTTTGCTCCTCTCCATGTCTTTGTATCTTTATTTAGTAGAAAACTATATTCATAATTTAGCATTTGTTAAAGTCGTTTTTGAATAATTTCTGTTTTCAAACATATGGGCGGCAAATGCTGAAATATGAATATAGTTTTCTACTAAATAAAGATACAAAGACATGGGGAGGAGCAAAGTGGTTCAACAGCCCTTAAATGCATAAATAACGGAGAATGCTAACTTGATGCTTCATGTTGGCATCGGGCTAGTGCTAATGTTTGCTAGCGCTAGCTACAACGGCTGTTTTTTCACTTGTACTGAACAATCTGCTGTGAGAAAATATCCATATGAGCCCGTTTTACACTTGACTTTATTTATGTGTGATGAATAAGTTCATATTCCACCAGAAAATGGCAAAAAGAGTGGAAAATTGTGTTTCTCTAATATTCTATTTTCCCCCTCGGCGAAGCCACGCCCCTTTCTATGACGAGATGCCGTCTGTATCTATACTATGTTATTTTACTTTTACTAACCAAAAAGGCATGGTATTTCTACTGCATTTCGAACAATGTAACAGAAGCCTTTTGCAGTTCTTTACAGGCGTTTCTCTTTTCCCCCCAGGAGTCTCTTCCTTTTGTAAACCCGGTGATTGGGGACATTAAGAAGTTTTACTGGTCTCCGATCAAAGTGAACGACATTCGCTGGAACTTTGAGAAGTTTCTGGTGGCGGCAGATGGCGTTCCCTTCAGGAGGTGGGTCTGTGGCTGCGACTCGCTGCACTCACACGGGGTGTTTCCAGATGAGTTTATACACAACGCGGCCACACAACAGTTCACAGACTTGGCAGCAGTCGGTTTTTCAGAACTCATTTCCACATCCAAGTTTATTGCCTTGTTGGAAGATTTGTGGCAGAATTTTGATTTTGTCATTTAGTAATCCTGGGAATTTGCTGTTCGTATAAACCAAAATATTATTATGACCTTGGTAAAGATCTAGGACTGATCTCATGTAGTTTCGTTCTCCTCACTCATTTGGTCATTTTCAGGTTTTTCTTCATTGTTTGTCTGAAACTCCAGCATAAAAGGTGCTTTATTAATACATTTGAGTTAAGTCAAACTAGAAATCTACTTGTGTTTGCCTCGTTGGCAAGTGTTAATGTCAAGCCCTGGTTAAAGGGGCTAGATGCAAGTTAGTCATTTTATGCTCACTACTGCCCCCTCAGGTCATACGTGTAACTGCAGCTTCTATATTAAACTCGTGCATAACGGCACTTCAGACCCGAAGTAACACCTTTTGGAGTAACAGTGCAGGATTTTAGAGGCAGTTGTGGTGAACAGGTCTGGGCTCATTCTACACATTAGGACATGGCTGGAACATGTAGAGGGAGGAAAATACTTAATTTTAACATTTTTAAACTCTATATAGTCCCTTTAAGGTTAATCCAATCCAACTTTATTTCTATTGCACATTTAAAAACAAGAGTTTCCAAATTGCTGCACAAGAAAATATCATTAAACCAGAAGCAATATATAATAATTAATAACAATAAACACATCAAATATCAAAATTCACTAAAAACAAAATAAAATAAAAGAAGAAGAGACTTAATTTATATAGAACCTTTCACAGATAAAATCACAAAGTGCTTCACAAGACATCAAAAACATTTTGCATAAAAGACACACAACACAATAAAAAGCAGCTCTTAAGTTGAACTTAAAGGGACTATAGAGAGTTTAAAATTTTTTAAAATTAAGTATTTTCCTACATGTTCCAGCCATGTCCTAATGTGTAGAATGAGCTCAGACCTGTTCACCACAACTGCCTCTAAAATCCTTCAGGTCTGAAGTGCCGTCATGCACGAGCTTAATATAGAAGGTGCAGTTACACGTATGACCTGAGGTGGCAGTAGTGAGTATAAAATGACCAACTTGCATCTAGCTCCTTTAAACTTCCTGTTGGCCAGTGTAGGGCAAAGACTTCCTGTCCACATTGTAATGTAAATTGAACATAAAAAAACGATTTGATGCAAGGTGGTCAATTTAAGTTTTGGCAGAAATTGACCACCTTTTTAGCTCGAAAGGTTTCCTGCTTTGTCTCTTTCCTCTGCAGGGGCGGATCTAGAAAAAATATTACATGGTGGCAAGCAAGGTACGCAAGTTTTGGTTTGCTTTGTAAACTTTTTTTTTTTGGGAGCCACGGGAATTGGCAACTGGCTCCTTATGTAGCTTTAAGTTTAGCTATTTAAAGGCACACTGTGTAACATTTTGGACTATACTGTTGCCATTAGTACAAAACATGACCAGCTCAACACAGAACATGCTATTTTTGCAGCGGGTAATCAAAGAATGGATTTGGATGGGAATCTAAACTATTTAAATCTCAAATTGTGCTGGTTTTAGTCACATCTCCATGGAGACAAGCTGGAGACGTCCCCACTCCTGGTAAAGTTACAGTCATGTCTTAGGAGAGCTGAGCCGCTCACAGCAAAAGCTCATGTTTGTTTGTACATTTATGAGGTATTTTTCAATGATGAAATATCTGTCATAAAATAAATGCTTGTATTTCAATTTTATTTATTGGATAAAATTCTATACAGTGTTGCTTTAAGTTCTTTGTCCTGTCAAAAACTACTAACTTTTGTGAGCCTCTGTAAGCACTCAAGTAGCTTCTAGAGCAGATGTGACACATCGCATGACATCAGTGGGGTGGCCAGACCTTTACTAGGGGTGGCCACCCCTCCAGATCCGCCCCTGTTCCTCTGTTTGATGAAATGTTTGCAAATCTGAAGTTAAATATGTGTCGATTTCTTTCTGTGTTTGTGGCATTGAACTCTATTGTTTAGGCATTAAAATGTCATTGAATTTGCCTCTGCCTGTACAAACCCTGTATATCTTTATTTCACTGAAACACAGCTTATTCTCCAGAGGAATAAAACACAGACCGGAAACAGTCTTTACCCTCCACTGACACCTGGAAGTTGTCACATGGACTTCTGATTTCTTTCCCTCCAGGTATGACCTCCACTGCCCCATAGAGACCGTGGAGAGGGACATTGCTAAACTGTTGGCCTGAACCCGCTTCGGTCCGGACCCGGTGGCCGAGTGACGATCCCTCGGTAAAAGCACAAACCTGCAGCTGAGACGGATCTGAAGGAGAGGAGCCGGATCAGAGCTTTGGTGCATTCGCTCTGAGACGAGCTCCTCCAGCCACGCGGAGTTTAAGACACGGCAGCAATAAATATATACAAGATCAAATCAACAGAGTGTTTGATTGTTTTATCAGTATTCTACAATAATGAAGTAATATTACAATAGACTTCTTTAAAAAGAGAAGGTAAAGCTAATTCACATGTAATAGAAATAAGTATTGATTTTGATAGTATTTTGTAACGTAAATTATGATAAAGATATTCCGTTATTGTTTAGTTTAGTTTATTTGAGCAAGATTTCAAGATATATCAGCTAGACAAAACGTGTATTGTGTAAGTAAAATTAAATTCATTAACTTATACATTTACTAACCCGTCTTCTTGGAAAAAAAAAAAATGGAAATAGTGATGAAAACGGGACGCAAATAAGGATGGAAGTGCAATAAAAAATTACCAAAAAGCAAAAAAAAAAAAAAAAAAATTAAGAAAAGGAAAAAAAAAACCGTTTACATTACATTTACATAAACCTAAAAAAAAAACGTGACAAAAAAAAGTGAAAAATGTAAGAAAAAAAAATATATATATATATATGACAAGAAATTCTAGTATCTCAGTATTCTAGGTCTTAGCTTTCAAATCAGGCATTACTCTAACCTATTCGCTGTAACCTCCAGTCAAGAAGCTTTTAGATTTGAGTAAAGCTGAACTGGAGAAAATCGGTTTAGGTTCAGTCATTTTTATTTTCATCAACACTAACACTAGAGGGCGCACCAACCGTAAACGTAGGAAGCGTCCGGCGCATGCGCAGTGGCACGTCAGCCAGCCAGCCGCTGTAAACATGGCTGGTGTAGGTTTCCGAAGGTGGGCCCAAGCGCTCACAAAAAGCAAAGGAACCGGCATTTCGGGGCTTCTGTCGGGATGTCGAGCAGGTGGGTAATTCTGCGACCTTTTGGAGAGTGTGTGGTTGTACGTTTATTGCAAATATCGGTCGGATTTTAGCGCTGAAGCTTGTCATGTTTAGTAACCTTGAGGTGCTAACGTTAGCCACTGCTAGCTGCCCTGTTTGGCCCCTCTACTGTCATTCATTTCACAAAGCTCGTGTTTTTGTTATTGCATGCTGTTAATCTTTGCAATAATGTGTGTTTTTTTAGCCTCTACTCCGCCCAAGGGCAGTCTGCCTGGGCCATTTCCGACAACCCCAGAGGAGAGGGCTGCAGCAGCGAAAAAGTACAACATAAGAGTGGAGGACTACGAGCCCTATCCAGACCACGGAGAGGGGTAGGTCTGACAACTTCATGGAGAGTCTACTTGTTGTAATGGAGTATGCATTACACAGTAGGGGAATAGTTTGAAGCCTGGAGGAAAGACACCAGTGTTTTATCACTAAACTTGTTTCATTCTGTTCATAGTTTTGGTGACTATCCAAAGCTGCCAGACAGATCTCAACACGAGAGAGACCCCTGGTATAAGTGGGACCATCCAGACCTGAGGAGGAACTGGGGAGAACCGGTAAGAAACTGGCAGAACTGTCATCACAGAGCCATCAGTTTGGTGTTGCAAGTTATTTTGTATGGTTCACCCTTATTGTGCTCTGGAACAATGTGTTTCTGCCCATGGTTGCCAGTATAAATTGCCAGCTTCAGTGATGTTAGGATAAAAATCTGCCATTTGGGGAACCAACAAACCCCTTGCCACCCGCCTTAACCAAGTACATTTGCTCCAGTTCAGCCTTACCCAAATCTAAAAGCTTAATACAGCCTATAGGCCAGAATTACACCTCATTTGAAAAGCTAAACTGATCTAATCTGATGTTTTTCCTCGTGTTATCATCACTTTTTTCACATACTTTTTCCATCTTGCTTTCAGTTGGGTTTTGTGACATTTTTGTCGAGTTTGTCACTTTTTTTGCTTCACTTTCATCATTTTCGTTCCGTTTTTTTGGGGGGCTTTATTTGCCCCTTTTTTGATCCTCCTTTTGTTGCATTATTATTGAGTTGGTCACATTCTTGCCACTTTATTTGCTTTTGAGTTTTTGCAACTTGTGCTGCTCTTTGATCGCTTTTTTCGTCACATTTTTGTTACTTTTTGCTGCACTTTCATCGATTTTGACGCTTTTTTGTTGTGGTTTTCTTGCTTTCTTCTCATTTTTGTCCCGCTTTTAATGTTGTTGTTTTTTTTTCAAGAAGAAAATGTGCTCTGGTCGGGTGGGGGTTAAGAGGTTAACATTTACAACAACAACAAAAAAGATAAAGATGTGAACTACAGGGTCTCTCTACTGGTAAATAAATTAAACATGCAATACTTTTTATGTGAACGGTAATTCCAGTATTTTACATTTTATAACTTCCTTAAAGGAATAGGCCACAGTTTTTACATACTGAGATGTTCTTACCTGAGCGTAAACACAGCACAGACGGCGTTAGCATTTAGCCTCTCCTCCTCTATAGCTCCAAACCAGGTGAAGATAGAAGCTACCAAGCTCTTCCACGTTTTCCCTATTTAAATATGGTTACGTGAAGTGTTACACGATAAAGTATAGTTACACAAAATGAAACAATGTGGATTTTCTAAGCAGATGAAAAGGGGAACTATATTGTAAGGCGTAATAATACCAGGAGGAGTTCGGTGTCCAGTAAAGTGAAGATATTACTGCGCAGATTTTTATCCGCTTAGAAAATCCACATTGTTTCATTTTGTTTAACTATACTTTAACCATATTTAAATAGGGAAAACGTGGTAGCTTCTATAATCACCTTGTTTGGAGCTATAGAGGAGGAGAGGCTAAATGCTAACGCCGTCTGTGCTGTGTTTACGTGACTGAGGACACGCGTGAAGACCAGGCAGGTACAAATGAACTCGTCTAAGCTCTGGTAAGAACATATCTCAGTATGGAAAAACGGTGGCCTATTCCTTTAAGTATATAATTATTGAATGTACCCCCCGTTCCAGAATTGGACGACACAATCCTGTGCTCTGATTGTGTCTAATACCAGATTGTGTGTTGGTGTCCTTCCAGATGCACTGGGATTTTGACATGTACATCCGTAACCGCGTGGACACCTCCCCCAGCCCCGTGGCCTGGCACTCCATGTGCAAACAGCTCTTCGGCTTCATCGGCTTCATGCTCTTCATGTTCTTCCTCGGGGAGAAGTTTCCATCTTATCAACCTGTGGTGAGAGACCGGGGGTTTTCAAATCACTGACATCTATTTTTTTTGTTCTGACTGAAATTTATACAGTTTTAATCATGATTTTCCTAATTTTGTGCCATTTATTTCCCACACATATAGTATTAAGTCTTGTCTCACATTTTCCCGTTCAGTACATGTGCGTGGTCCAGGCGTGGAAAACTGGAACAAAACACTTTTTTTTTTTCATATTGCAGGGCCCAAAACAGTATCCCTACAACAACCTGTACTTGGAGAGAGGAGGAGACCCCGAAAAGGCCCCGGAGGAAGTCAAAAACTACGAAATCTAAAGTTTTAACCTACTTCTGCCTCATCTGTGTATATATCTCTGTTAAAATAAAGACTAATGTAACGATCTATGTATGGCTCCTGTATGATTTGTTAACTATAGAGCTTGGATTTACTTTACAAGGTGTGGTTAGTGCTCTCACCTCACGGCTGGTTTGATCCACTCTTTTATCCACAGGGCAGGTTCTGAAAAATGTATCATGAAATCTCTGGGACCTTCCTTGTTAGATAACGGTCAAACAGGGATTTGAAAGTTCATGAAAGAAGACGAGCTGTGAACATCTCTTGGAGACCTTCCAGCGTAATCCTCTTTACACGTTAATCTGAACATTTGCCATAGAGTCGAATGTTACTATGTTTTGCTTGCGAAGAAGTCATATTCGAGGAGACTTTGGGGAGAAATATGTGTAACTACTGTGTTATTTGGAAGGACAGGGTAATTTGTTCTCTGCATTTGACCCATCCTTAAAGGGGCTAGATGCAAGTTTGCCATTTTACACTCAATACTGCCACCTCAGGTCATACGTTTAACTGCAGCTTCTATATTAAGCTCGTGCATAACGGCAATTCGGACCCGAAGTAACACCGTCTTTAGTGACAGTGCAGGATTTTAGAGGCAGTTGTGGTGAACAGGTCTGGGCTCATTCTACACTTTAGGAAATGGCTGGAACATGTAGGGGGAGGAAAATACATAATTGTAACATGTTTAAACTCTGTATAGTCCCTTTAATGCCGCTGTGAGCTTTTCACTGCACGACCCTCTCACCAGAAAACCTACAAAACAATTGATCCTGGAGCGTTGTAGAGACCACCGTGATCGAAGGTAAAAGCGCCATGCTGACCACTCATACAGCTGCTGGGTCACTACAAGGTCAAATGCAACAAACAGCTTTTTTCCCCACATAAAAGTTGCATAATGCACCTTTAATACTTAGATACTTTTTACGTTGATTGTCATATTTCTGTGTAAATCCGGTGTAAAATTACAAAAATGTAGACTGCACTTGTTGGAAAACCTGATATAAACGTATTTACCAATAATCAGGAACTCAAGAACCCCTTTGGCAAATACGCAGGAGCAGATGGTTGTATGACACACATGTGTATTGTGTGTATGAACTGGCGTTTTAAATCTTTATGTTATTTTAGGAGGAAAAACAGTTTATCATTAAAAGTTATTTCTTCATAATGTGCAATTTGAAGCTAAACCCTAATGACTAAGTACTGTCATTCTTTGATTTTAGGAAGGTAACAAGTGCATTTTCTCCAGTTCAGTTTGCAAGTTACTTTAAAACTGTAATATATTCAGTATTGTTAGTTACAGCTATAAGAATATAACATGTTTTTATTAGATATTACTGCTTCAAAAATGTAGCTGAGTTACTTTTGAGTTACTTTTGAGTTACTTCCGAAAATAGCAATAATGCCACTGAGCAAAAGTGCAGTTAAAGATTTCCTATTTTTTCTCTTTGCCACATCTCTCTTTGTATGTTGTGTGATATGTTATATGCCTTAGATACTGACAAAAGTAATGTATCTTTGTAACTCGTTACTTTTGTAATACGTTACCCGCAACATCAGTTTTATCCAAATCTAAAAGCGTCTTGACTGGAGCTTACAGCCTAGGCCAGGGTAACGCCTCATTTCAAAGCTAAGGCCTACAAAACTGATGTAAACAGATCTTTTTCCTTGCGTTGTTGCTGTGTTGTCACTTTTTCATTGAAGTTTTACCACCTTTTTGTTGAGTTCTTTTTTTTTTTGTGGTCTTATTTTGTCACTTTTTTTTTCTTTTTTTTGTCGTTTTCATGATTGTTTTCTTGTTTTGTCGCTAGTTTCACGCTTTGTTCAAGAAGCTTTAAGATTTGTTTTAAGCCAAACTGGAGAAAATGTGCTCTCTTCAGGTGGGGGTGAAGAGGTTAAAATTACTCATAAAATAAAAGTGTAACTTTACTAGAATACAATTACTTAAACTGAGTATTACATGTATAGTTACTCCCCAACAGTGAACATGAATCAATAAAATACATGCAAAAAAAAAAAAAAAAAAAAGAAAGTAACTGAGGAAGTGTTACTTATTACGTAACTGTACGTGAACTGCCCAGACGTGGCACACATGTTCCACAAATCAAGGAAACTTACACAGGAAAAAAACTTTATTTCGACTTTTTAAACTAGCCTCATAATCTCAAACATTTTCGTAAACAATTTCTCGAGCCTTTCCTATGTTTGGAAATGTGATCCCACTTCCTCCACAGCTTGCGCAGTCAAAGTTGACTTGAGGCCACGGTGGCGGTGTGTGCGAGGATTGTCCCAGCGCCGGCCTCCGTAGCCCAGTGACAACACGACAGCACTTTGCTCGGATTCCGCCTGTGGCTAAAGGCTAAAGGCTAAAACCATAAGAAATTCCGCTGTTCGTTTTGGATGTGGACCCCGCAGTTACGACAGACCCTTAACGTGAGCTGTCCTTTGCGCGTTTATGCAGAATGACGAGTTTTTAATCACGTGTTTGTTGCAGGATTTGGGGGGAAGCTAAAGTCTGGGGTGGTGACTGTAGCCGAATGCTAACGGCTAACTGCGGCTTAGTTGGCAGATTTCCTCTCATGAAATAATGTTTTTTTCCTAATCAGTTTCTATGAACACGTACATAATATTACTCAGACTAGTGCCAGCTTTACGTGGTGTACTTTGTTTTTGCTATTGGACAAGGTGATTGTTTAAAATTCAAGTTTTACTGTGTCAAATGATACGAGCAATGTCTGCTAAGTGCTAGTGTTACTTCCACTTAAAGGTCTTAGCCAGGTGTAAATTGTAGAGATGATTTAAATGAAGCTCACATTCGCCTTTTACATTGTGTTTCACTCATCTGATCATATGAGGAAAATAAGAAACATGTATTGCCATGACACACATCTTATGGCTGGGACCACCCATTTTCTCACTGTAGCAAATTCCCTTTAACTTGAAGCAGGGGTTTTTAAACCTCATTCATTCAGAGGTTTTAGCTTGTACTTTGCTCTGTTTGGACCTTTGCTGTTGAAATTGGCAATATTAAGTTGGTGTTTTATTGTAACCTGAAAAATAGTTTATTCTCTAGTAGTATAAAGTATATGATTTTAATGTTGTAGTGTAAATAGTTTTCATGTGACAGGACAAGGACTGCACAATAAATAAATAAAATTGCATGGCACATAAAAAAGAAAGTGCTATGGTTCAGTTTTAGTCTTATTGTGATTTTGTTCAACTTGAGCCTTGTCTGATCCTGATTAGGTTTTATTTTAATGTCTTGTTTTGACACACTTTGCTTCCCAGGGTTGGGGCCCCTCAGACCCACTATGGGGCACCCCAAAGCTTATCTACAACACAAGTACTTTGATAGCATAATTACGGTGCCTTGAAAGGAAATGTACTTTAATTTGCTACATTATACTTTAAATCAGTGTTTAATAGGACTGGGTACTGTTCAATTTTTTTTGACACCCATACCTGTTCCCAACCTTTTTTCCTTGAAACCCCTCCTGCGTGTGCTGTGGTTAGGCCGCGCCCCCACAAATGTATCAAAACAAGAAAGTATTTGCTAATCAGCATTATTTTAAACAAATGAACTGAAATTGGAGTGTTTAATGCACCTGTTGTCCGTCATATTTGATGATTTTAGGCCATTTATTCTGCTCAGATCATATAGTTTATGATCTGACCGTCTGAACAGGCAAAGCTCTGGGCCCCCCTGCAATCCCAGGCGCATAGTTTATTCTTTTTCCTTCCATTGAATTTCTTTTGCATTTGTATAATTTGTTTGAGAAACTTCCTTTAACTACAAAAGGGCAGAAAAACACATTCCAAGTCTTCTTATTTATTCCCCCATTTTTAACACGTCTTTTCACATTTCAACCCCACATTTTATTCCCTAAAATTCCCTTTTTTCCACTATTTTCCCCAAAATGTAAAACTTCTTTCTTAAATTGCTTACCAAACCTTTTTTTTTCACAATTTTACCCCACATTTTCTTATTTTTTTGCCCCATGTTTTTTGCAATTAATTTTCTTTATATTTTCCCCCAAATCTTCCCCATTTAAAATGTTTTTTTTCTGTTAAATTTTGATGACCAACAGCATCAGCACTTGAAGATTTATTTTTGGTTCCTGCTTTCGATACTTTTTACCAGTAGAACCTTGTTTTTTCTATACTGGCCTGGTATCGTTTAACGGCACCCAGCCCTCGTATTTAACCTACCGTCATTACGTGAGGTCTCTTTGTGTGTAATTTTTAATGTAAAATAACAACAAATTCCTTTCAAAACAGTAAATACGGTATATTATTGTTGGGGGGAGATTTTTCAGATCAATTAGGTGTTTGAGAATGACTGCAATTGTTTACGCAGTTTAATAAAAGGCCCATTTCTTTCTTATTATACAGCCTTGTGCAGGACCTGTAATGTTTCAAACCTGTAGCAGGGATTCTGTCGCTGACGTGTAGTTTGTTTTTCCAGGATTTGTGAACTGTTGCTGCCGAGAGGAAGATGAGGCTGAAGGAGATCCAGAGGACGGCCCACCAGGCCTGGAGTCCCGCCATGCACCACCCCATCCACCTGGCTCTAGGTACAGGACACACATGAGCCCGGATATAAAGGATATAAATTACAGGAAGATTGTTCTGTGGTTTTCCTCAGTTGTAGAGCAGACAGGATCTAATTAAATGCTCAGGTGTCAAGTCTCGCTTCACCTGCAAAGAGCGGTGAGCGACCGGGGAGTGGTCAAGCTTTTGTTACAGCCAGATTTCTATTTCTCACATTCCAACTCTGGGTGTTTTTATTGACTTAAACCTAATCCATAAAAAAACAAACTTAATAATTTGGTGCTGAAGCAGAACTATTATTCATTGTGTGTTAATTTGTTCTCTGATCCAGTAAATCCCATTATTGTCATAAAACATTCAAAAATGTATGGCTTGTAGTAACAATGGCCACTGCAGTGTTTGCATTGTAGGAGTAGGAGCTGTAATGGTGTGATAGTTTTTAACCTCTTAACCCCTACCTGAAACAAGCACATTTTCTCCAGTTAGGCTTTACCCAAATCGAAATGTATAAAACAAAAAAATAGCAATGAAAAGGAGACGAGGATACAAGGATACAAGGACAAGGATAAAAAAAAAAAAACAAGGATAAAAGCGTGACAAAAAAAAAGTACGAAAAAGTGATTTAAAAAAATGATGAAAAATGAAGAAAAAAAGAGAAATTAAATAAAAGCACCAAAAAAGTAAAAAAAAATTACAAAAAGGCAACACAAAAATTACCAAAAATGAAAGAAAAAAAGCCACAAAATAATTGCACAAAAAAGCAAAAAAAAAGAACGCGAAGAACAATTAAATAAAAATTACACAAAAGCAACAGAAACGCGTTTTAGGTCTTAGAAATAGAAAAAACTTTATTGTCTACCATGAATAATGATGACAGAAATTTGCCTTTGGCTTGCTCATACATTCTAATACATTTGCCCAGAAATGTACATAATGAAATCAGTTCATTATGAAATCCGTTCATTGCAGACACAGCAGCAGCAGGTACACTTCATTAAGGAAAGGAAAGGGAACAGACTGACTGAAGACATTAGTGGACATTAGACAACTGGTTCAGCTCCTTGATGGCAAAGGGAATAAAAGAATTGCTGTACACATTTTTCTTGGCACAAGGAAGTCTGTTTGCTATGATGAAAGGAGCTCAAAGTGATGGGACAATGGGTGGCTTTCGTCATCTGTGTTATTTTACTGCCCTGTTTAACAACTCTGCCAAGTTTAGCTTTGTTTTTGACAGTTAAATGACCAAACCAAGAGACTATGTTAAATATGAGTACGCTCTCAATTAAACACTGTTAAACCCTTGTTAAGATTTGGTCACTAACTTCAAAACCTCAGCTGACGCAGCAGGAAAAGCCTTTGCTGAGCTTTCTTGTAAACACAGTCAACATGTTCGTTAAATGTGAAAGAATTGTCCAAAATTTTTCCTAGATATTTGAATGAGTCCACTTGCTCTACATCATGTCCGTTTAACTGAAGTGGTTCAAACAGTAGATTTGACGGCTCCAGTTTCCTTTGGTTGCTGAAGCACATTTCTTTTGTCATATTTACGTTAAGTTGAAGGTTACTGTCCTGGAACCATTTCTTGGCTTTCAAATCGGGCATTCACCTGGGTAATAGGCTGTAAGCTCAAGTCAAGAAGCTTTTAGATTTGGGTAAAGCCGAACTGGAGAAAATGTGCTCTGTTCAGGTGGGGCTCTGTTTTAATTTCTTTAACATGTGTCTTGTTTGTTTGAATCCAGGCACATCTGCCCAACAGCTGGATGCCTCGTTCAACACCACGGCAGCTCTGGAGATCTTTGAGCTGGATTTCGCTGATCCGTCGATGGACATGGAGCTCAAAGGCTCTATAAATACAACCAACAGGTAAAAGATGTTACAACTGTTTATTTTCTTCCTTTCTGGAGCCACGTTTGGTTTGTTGAAGTTTCCCTAAAGGGTTTTGGTTTTACTCATGGGAAGTGTCTCATTTCAATCGCACTTTGCTCCTGCCTCTGTTTAGACAAAAAATGCAAATGAGTATACAAAGTACAGTAGCACCAATGACATGATTATTTGAATACTTTTTGATGGGGCAATGCCAAGTTTTCAAAGCATCATTCTTATATAAACTAAGAGCTAAGAACTATTTATAGGAAGTCGCATTTGCAAAACCAGCCTCTGTTATTGTGATTTAACACGGGTATGTGACAGCTTTTCAAAGTGTTCTGCTTCACCTGAATGTTTACAAAGTGTTATTGGCACTGCACGAGCATGAGCTTAAAGAGACTATACAGAGTTTAAAAATGTTAAAATGATGTATTTTCCTCCACCTACATGTTCCAGCCATGTCCTAATGTGTAGAATGAGCTCAGACCTGTTCACCACAACTGCCTCTAAAATCCTGCACTGTCACTCAAAAAGGTGTTACTTCGGGTCTGAAGTGCCGTCATACACGAGCTTAATATAGAAGCTGCACTTACACGTATGACCAGAGGTGGCAGTAGTGAGTATAAAATGGCCAACTTGCATTTAGCCCCTTTAAACAAGTACCGGTACACAAATGTGGGTGTATTTTGCATATGGCAATGTATTTTTGGATAAAGCAATTCCTTGGGTACTAGTAAATGTTACGTCACTGCACAAAAAGTTTTCATTTTAGCCATCACTTGGCATCACACTGGGCATGAAAAAGTATTAAAAATTAAATTAATTGTGTTAAAATGAATGCCTTAAATGTAATTAAAAAGCATTACATTTGATTAACACAGGCATCAAATCAAATGTTCAAGTATTTTTAGTGTTTAAGTTCAATAAAATTCCAAAAATGATGGTCCAAAAACACATTCAGCTGCAACTTTGGCTGAAATGGTACGCAATGTTTTGCTCCAAAGTTTCCCATTGCATCCAATAGGTTTATGGCATTAAGAAAACTGTATTTGGGCATTAAAGGGACTTTTTCCTAATGAGTAGAATGAGCTCATATTCACCACAACTGCCTCTAATTCGGGTCCGAAGTGCACGAGACTGCAGTTATGCCTAAGACCTGAGGTGGCAGTAGTGAGCTTTAAATGACCAACTTGCATCTAGTCTCTTTTTAAAAGCATCAACAAACTAAATAAAGTAGAAACCCTATTATGTTCTTTATATTGTTGTATTTATTCTGACTTGATACTTGTTATAAAAAGTGTTTATTTAATCATCGGATTCGCTGTAAAAACCTGTGATATTATTAATAAACAAGACTGAATTAAATTTGTCTGCTTTCAGGCTGCACAGTCTGGTGTGGGTGAACTTCGGGATGGGGGAAGACGGGAGCGGGGGCCGACTTGTGGCGGGAGCCGAGAACGGGACGGTGACGGTTTATAAGCCCGAGTCCATCATCGGCTCCGCTCCGGACTCCGCTCCGGACTCTGCTGCCGACGCTGTGGTGGGACAGTCCGACAAACACACGGGACCCGTCAGGGCGCTCGACTTCAACCCTTTCCAGGTAAGGGAGGACTTTACTCTCTGGGTTTTTTAACTAGTTTAGAAAGATATTGTAGAATAATGCGCATGAATCTACTTACTCATATTACATTTACGTATCAGCTGGGTCTGAAATGTTTTTGTTTTTATTTATAACTTTGGCCATAAAGAAGAGAGGGTCTGTTATGTCTGTGAAAAGTTATTTTGTCTCAATATTATGTCTCAAAATCATGCTATTTTAGCCATTTAAAAGTAAAGTATAGGCATTTATATGATATATTGTACCTCTACACCTATGGAGCACTCATTTTTGTGGTAAGTAAGATAAGTTATTTTAAGTTATTTTATATTATTTTTCAAACCCGGAAGACAAGACGCTTGGATACAGATATCTCCGCCCCCCTCCCTGAGTTGATGCAGCTGATGCAACTTTAGCAGTAGCAGAAGTATAAATATCACAGAAAAAAGTGAAGTTACTTCACCATGCCGTTATAAGGAGTTGATATTTGCAACACTGCTTCATAAATGGCTAACACACACACACACACGCTAACACACACCCTAACACACACACGCTAACGCACACACTCCAACACGCATTTTGATTGACTCACCGCTCTGGCTTTTCCATCGTCACTGGTTATAAGAGTTTAATCCACTTTGCTTCTGGACAAGATTCACCAAACATCCATCAGAGACAGTCACAGAAAAACAGTATTTTGGCTGATAGTCGCTGAATCCCGGAAAGAAATTCCAATTTCCGGCGAGTGGCCTCTTCTTTAGGAAGGTTGAATAAAGTCATGTCCTCTCGTGGCCAAACACACATTTTCGCCACATCATCGTTAGGTAAGAAAAAAGAACAGGTGTGTCCAGAGTAGGTTAGAAAGAGCTCCTTCTTCACAACTTTCGGTGCAAACACGACATCTGTTCAGATGCTCAGTGGTTTGTTTGTTTTGTCTGCAGGGGCAGCTGTTTTTTTTTATGTTTTATAAATTAAAATCAGGCCATTAGGCATTACATTACAGACGTCGAGCACTTCCATTCATTTCTGATGTCAGAGTGTCACAACGTGACAGCGTGATTGAAGCCAAAAAGAATGAATGAAGCCACTCTGGAAATAGCATAACAGCATGGTTAAAAGCTCCAAACAGTCAATTTTTCATGATGTAGGACCTTTTAAGCGGTGGGGGGTTTTATGCAAAATCTTTTTTAGAGTCTTTAACCATGTTACATATTTGTTCTCCTAGAGCTGTGTTTCGACTTATGAAATGAAACTAGTGGATTTGTTTCAGCTGTTGTAGACCAATAACTTTTGTTTTGTTTACAGAACAACCTCCTTGCATCTGGAGCAAACGATTCAGAAATCTACATTTGGGATCTCAATAACTTCAACAGCCCCATGACTCCAGGGACAAAGTCACAGGTGAGAGATTTAGCACGTCTTAATCTTGATTCATTCATTCCACTTTTATGACCTCAAGTTCTGCATTCGATACACTGTAATGTGATCTATCGAATCGAGACCTGTTCCCAAGCTAAAGAAAACAACAGTTATTAATTGATAAATGTTTGTGTCCAGCCCGCGGAGGACGTGAGTGTGATATCCTGGAACAGGCAGGTGCAGCACATTTTGGCGTCGGCGAGTCCCAGCGGGAAGGCCGTGGTTTGGGACCTGAGGAAAAACGAGCCCATCATCAAGATCAGTGACCACAGCAACAGGGTACGGACCGGTTATTTCCTACAGACACGGCTTTGGGTGTAGAGCTTTTAATGTGTAGCTTCCTTTGGGTGTAGAGCTTTTATTTTGTAGGTTTCGTTGGGCGTATACTTTTATTTTATAGATTCCTTTGGGTGTATGCTTTTATTTTGTAGGTTTCTTTGGGCGTATGCTTTTATTTGATAGATTCCTTTGGGCGTGTGCTTTTATTTTGTAGCTTCTGTTTGGTGTATGCTTTTATTTGATAGGTTCCTTTGGGTGTATGCTTTTATTTTGTAGATTCATTTGGGCGAATGCTTTTATTTTGTAGCTTCCGTTTGGCGGATGCTTTTATTTGATAGGTTCCTTTTGGTGTATGCTTTTATTTTGTAGGTTTCTTTGGGCTATTGCTTTTATTTGATAGGTTCCTTTGGGTGTATTGGGTGTATGCTTTTATTTTGTAGGTTTCTTTGGGCTATTGCTTTTATTTTATCGGTTCCTTTGGGCGTATGCTTTTATTTTATGAGCTTCTTTGGGGGTATGCTTTTATTTTATAGGTTTCTTGGGGTGTATGCTTTTACCTCTAGCTGTTGGTAACGAGAAAAACCTGTTTAATTCAATGTGTTTTTTAAATAATAATTATCCTACTCATTGTGTCTTTCCTGTCTGTGTGTAGTGTTCTTTAGTAATACAAGTTCCGCAAGGCATTATGGCTGGTGTTCACTGTGATTCTTTTAGTCTTCTCACATTGCACGACGCGGGGATTGTGAAATTATAAGCCTGTAGTCGTCTTTACGACTACAGGCTTACGATGGTTCAAAGAGAGAATCGATGACCAAAGTCTTGTCGTTGCAGTTTCAGGCGTCAGACGGCAAGTGTTTAGCTTTGCAGAAAGTCCTGTAAAATACGGAGTTGGACCTGGTCATGCCAGGCCCCTGTTGATTTATAACTCAGGCGGTGTGCGGTGTTGAATGGACACTGATCGAGATGGGCAGGGCAATATGGCCAAAAATGTATATCATGATAACGATATATTTGCCGATATAATTTACACCCGGCACAATAGTTTAAAATCAAAGCCTTTAGCCAATGGGGAAATTAATTTACAGCTATTTAATTCGCTTAATTTATCTAAAGTCACCTAAATCTCTACCTCCTTCTGGAAGAACACAGAGGATAAGATAAAATAATTCTACAATAGCTGCTGCACCTTCATCTCCATCACAGTAAAATGCTCCTGTAAGTTCAAAGCTCCTGTAGCTTTCAAAGGATTCACTAAATCCCATATCCTGTCCGCGATGTAGTTCCATTAGGCGGAAGCATTTGAAGGTTGTGTGGCTTTACATTCAGATGCACAGTGAGTCTAATGTAATGGTGTGTGTCCAGATGCACTGCTCAGGGATGCTGTGGCACCCGGACGTAGCCACTCAGCTGGTGTTGGCCTCGGAGGACGACAGACTCCCCGTTATTCAGATGTGGGACCTGAGATTCGCCACGTCTCCGCTCAAAGTCCTGGAGAACCACACCAGGTCGGACTGAATTCATTTACTACTTTTATATTTTTGTTTTCTCCCGCATTAACAAAGCACAGGCCTGTTCCTTTGACAGTGAATTTAAATGATATGAGGCTCTTTCAAACTGTGTCTTTGGAAATTCACATGTTTTCATAGTATCTCGAGGGTTAAATGGTTTGTGCTTGTTTTGTGTTTTCAGGGGGATTTTATCCATTTCCTGGAGCCAGGCCGATCCAGAGCTCCTCCTCAGCAGCGCTAAAGACAATCGCATCCTCTGCTGGAACCCCAACACGGGAGAAGTAAACCTTTCCCACCTGTTATTCCAAAACATGAATGAAATCTCTCTAAATAAATCTCGATTCAAACCTAATTCTGTCCTTGTTTCTGCTTGCAGGTGATCTACGAGCTTCCCACGACAAACCAGTGGTGCTTTGACGTGCAGTGGTGCCCGAGGAACCCGGCGCTTCTGTCCACGGCGTCGTTCGATGGAAGGATCACGGTTTACTCTGTGATGGGGGGAAGTTTAGCCCCTCAGCAGCACAGCACTGTGGATAGGGTGAGATGGGCTTTATTATTTCTTTAAAGGGACTATACGGAGTTTAAAAATGTTAAAATTAAGTATTGTCCTAATGTGTAGAATGAGCTCAGACCTGTTCACCACAACTACCTCTAAAATCCTGCACTCAAAAAGGTGTTAATTCGGTCCGAAGTGCCGTCATGCATGAGCTTAATATAGAAGGTGCAGTTACGCATAAGACCTGTGGTGGCAGTAGTGAGTATGAAATGGCAAACTTGCATCTAGCCCCTTTAAATCCATGTTTGTGGTTTATCTGCTAATATGAAAAACATTTTACTCCACTAGATGGCACTAAAATGCAGTAGTAATTGTAGAGGAGGAAAACCAGACTGAATTGTGCTGATATATAGGCCTCGAATCCTTTCAAAAGCTTTCATTTGGATTCTACTACTAGATTTTATGACCAATTTAGAAATTCCAAAGGGTTCACATACTTTTTCCTCCCACTGTATAAGTTATTTATCCTATTTTTGTTCATATACAGAGTCGTTTATCTGCTTGCTTGTCCTCTCTCAGATCTCCTCGTCGTTTGACTCCATGGACCCCTTCGGGACGGGTCAGATGTTGCCCCCTCTGCAGGTGCCTCAGCCCCAGGCGCAGACCACCATCGTCCCCCCCCTCAAGAAACCGCCCAAGTGGATCCGCCGACCTGTGGGAGCTTCATTTGGGGTGAGTGCCTGTTACACCACTTGTTACACCAAAACTCGCCCGTAAACATCTCAGACGTGGCTCTCTGGAGTAAAGACTAGACTTCTGCAGTACGGTAGTGAAGTCTTATTGTGAGTGTGTGATCTCGCCAAACAAATTCCTATCGACTTGTCAGTTGGCAATAAAGCGTTGAATTTAATTAAATTTAATGAAGAAAAGTGGATAAGAGTTGCCATATTAAAGATTTAACCTTCCAAGTACTAGCAGACCTAGATTAAGATCAAATCAGGACCTCTCTACTTAAAGTGATAGTCTGTAAATTTGCAAAGTGAGGAGAATTAAAGAAGGTTTACTTCGCACATCCCTTTGTTTTAAACAGGTGCGTAAGAGAAGGCATAGAGGCCAAATGTAGAAAAGGAAAAATCTCTCGCACACTGTATACTTGCAACACCAGTGTTCTTTTATTAATGCAACGTTTCAGCCAGTGGCCTTCGTCAGGCAAAATGTTTTTTGTGAATGAGAAGCCATCCTTAAATAGGGTGTGGCCTGCTGCATCACAGGAAGCTGTCATAACGGCCTATGGCTAAACATAGGCAGCATATGTATACAACATGCATCCAATCACAGAAAAAACAAAGCCAGGATGTAGTGAATAAAGCAGTCAAACATATACATATATACAGTAAAAATATATATACAGTAAAAACTTTTTAGGCACATGCATGCTCTACGTTTTTGTGGCATTAAACAAGTCCCTCCTCCTTATAGAGGAGGAGACCATGACAAACTTTTGAAGAAAAGAGAAGCCTACTGGATTTAAACTTTACAGACCCTTACACCCAAGAGATTAAATGATGAGCTTGTTTTGATTTTTTTTCTATAGAGATTCCAGTGTCATGCGTCTACTTCCTTGGTGTACATATTGATTTGCATATATTTAGGCAGATCTTCTCTATCTTCGAGCTGTCTTATATATCCATTTCCCATATGTATTGCATGTGCCACTAAAACACTATGACAGCTTCCTGTGATGCAGCAGGCCACACCCTATTTAAGGATGCTTCTCATTCACAAAAAACATTTTGCCTGACGAAGGCCACTGGCCGAAACATTGCATTAATAAAAGAACACCGGTGTGCGAGAGATTTTTCCTTTTCTACTAAGTGAGGAGAGTAAAATTTGAAAACAATCAAATTCCTCCCCTCTTTAACCTCTTTTAGTTTAACTAGTTTACAAAATGAGGAGAGCAGGAACAGAATTTTCAAAAGTAAATGATCAAGCTCTTCCCCCTCCATCCTGATTGGACCTGACAGGCTGGGTCATAGTAAAAGCTCGTCTTATTGGTCGACGCAGGAGGATGCTACACACACGTAAAACATTTGGACTTCCAGATTTTCACTTTCCTTCCTTGCTTTAGTTATGCATTTCTTACAATGAATAAAGTCTACATTACAGACGACCCTGAGAACCACCTGAACAAGTGCCTTTAACCACTGCCGGAGTTCAGCCAAGTTGTGCCAGAAGCCATACTTCCATACTCCAAGCATAGAACTGGGACTTACACGTGGCCCATTGGTACAGTATGGTTGTACTACAGAAAAGCTAGTAGCTATCTGAAGCTACTCTCACAAATAACGTTCTCCCTTTTGTGCAAATGAATGGTGAAGCCAGTCTCTCTATTAAAATATGGCGAGGTATAACATGGCCATTTCACAGCATTTATATAATCAACGTTCGGATCAAATGGGGCGTTTTTTAGAAGTGAATCTAATAAACTTAAAGGTAAACATTGATGAAACCCCTGCTTTAATGTGTGTGTTTGTGTGTGTGCAGTTTGGGGGGAAGCTGGTGACGTTCGAGTGCCCGAAGCAGCCCCCGGCCCAGACGCCTCAGCCCGTGCCCAGGCAGGTGCACCTCTCTCAGGTCACCACCGAGACTGAGTTCCTGCAGAGATCCCGGGAGCTCCAGACCGCGCTCCAGACCGGAGCCTTCAACCACTACTGCCAGGGCAAGATCCAGACGGCCAAGACGGACGCCGAGCAGGACATATGGAAGTTCCTACTGGTGAGGGGCATTCAAGTGGAGAGAACATGCAGAATCAACTTCTTTTATAAGCTTTTAACTGTCCACTGATAACACATTGACTCACAGGTCAATTTTGAAGACGAGGCACGGATCAAATTCCTCAGACTTTTGGGCTTCAGTAAAGACGACCTAGAGCTTAAGGTACAGGCCCAAATATTTCAAAACCGGTTTCTTTTACTTCCTGAGTTGAAACTTTAATGTCTTTTGTTAGATTTCCAAATGTCTGGGGAAGAACTACCAACCGAACGGACACGGAGTCGACGCCAAAGACCTGGCCGAGAAAATGATGCAGCTCTCAACCGAGGTCAGTCGACTTGAAATACCCCAAATGTCATTCCAAAGCATTGATTTGAGCATTGACTAGCCTTTCCACTAGGCCTGTTATTATTGATGACCTTTTAACACCATAGAAAGTTAGAAACTATCTCTTAAGCTTAAAAATGACAGGCTACAATCCTGCATTAGTTAAGTGTGACTTACACTTACTTCACTTATTCATTGTTAAGTAGTTATTTTGTGAAGAACTCTTCGTTATGAGTTGGCCATTAACCCTTTATGTACCATTAAAAAAAAAAAAAAAATTATTCTAACCATTTTCAAACCGGTCCAAACCTGATCTAAATAAATCTAAAACTGGTCTAAACCGATATGAACCAGTCGTTACCTGGTCTTAACCAGTCTAAACGTTGTCAAAAGAAGCATAAACTGGTCTTATCTTGATCTAAACCAGTCCAATCTTGATCTAAACCAGTCCAATCTTGATCTAAACCAGTCCAAACTTGATCTAAACCAGTCCAATCTTGATCTAAACCAGTCCAAACTTGATCTAAACCAGTCCAATCTTGATCTAAACCAGTCCAAACTTGATCTAAACCAGTCCAAACTTGATCTAAACCAGTCCAAACGTGATCTAAACCAGTCCAAATTTCATCTAAACCAGTTCAAACTTCATCTAAGCCAGTCCAAATTTCATCTAAACCAGTCCAAACTTGATCTAAACCAGTCCAAACTTGATCTTAACTAGTCCAATCTTGATCTAAACCAGTCCAAACTTGCTCTTAAATATCCAAATGTCCCCTCATTCCTTTCTTCTATGGAATGGTTAAAAATGTTTGGAAATTGTGAAAACCTATTTGTACTTTTACTGTGTGGTCTTCCTTACTATTGCAGCGGCAGAAACTAGTGGATATTTTGTTTGTTAGTTAAAAAATACCATAGTGATAAAGACGTGTTTGATATTATTGCGTAATACTTCTATATCTTTAAATCTAACTAATGTGTTTATTGCATTAAAAATCTTTACACGGGACGTTTTTCAGAGACTGGACGACGCCGACGCTGCAGCTAAAACCTCCGGCTCCCCGTCACCAGCGGATTTCTTCAGTCAGACTCCAAAGGAAGCGCCCAACTTTCAAATCCCTGTTACATGCGGTAAAAAAACTCCCAGTTTTTGGCAATAATCCGGTTGTATTTGCGAAACTTTGAGACGTTTTTTCCCCGTCCTGTTTTCAGACACCGACGGTTTGATCAGCCAGGCGCTGCTGGTGGGAAACTTCGAGGGCGCCGTGGACCTGTGTTTGAACGACGGACGATACGCCGAGGCCATTCTGCTGGCGATCAGCGGAGGAGAGGAGCTGCTGAAGAAAACGCAGCAGAAATATCTGAGCAAACAGAAGAACAGCGTTTCAATGGTGAGATCGAAGACTTTTAGGAACATTCACAGCAGCTGGAGAGCGCTGGAACGGGTCTGCTTGTTGTATATGGGTTGAATCAAAGTTTAGTTTTTGATTTTTCAGATTTTTTCGGAACATCCAAAAATTCTACCGTTAATGCTTTATCGTGAAGTTATCTGTGAAGAATTATTTCTTTTAAGTACATTTCTTTGAGTAATCCGAAAGTGCCGTCATTCACAAGCTTAATATAGACATAGTTACACGTATGACCTGAGGTGGCAGTAGTGAGTGCAAAAGGGGCAACTTGCATCAGTAGAAAGTACAAATGAGTTTAAATAAGTGAGAAAAATAACTTTGCTGCTTCTTTTGGGGCGATGGTGGCGCAGAGAGTAGCACAGGTCGTCGGTGGATTGGTGGTTTGAATCCCGCAGATGCACACTGTTGTTGTGTCCTTGGGCAAGACACTTCACCCTCCTCGCCTCCAGTGTCCGCGTACACTGGTGTATGAATGAGAGAGTGAATGAGTGTCCTTGATGTAAAGCGCTTTGAGAGCCTAAAGCAAGTAGAAAGGAACTACATGAATGTCACCATTTTAAAAACGAAAATTGTGTGGCAACATGACATGGACAAAACCTCTTTTCATTGTTGCGCCACCTACTGTTCTGGAGTGTGCATTATTAGGTTTTCAAAATAATAAAACACATGGACAAATTTCCTTTTTTATCTTAGAGCATTTTTTTTTTTAGTATTGTGGAGTAGAAAGTATTATATTTATCTCTCAAATGTAGTGGAGTTAAAGAAGAAAGTTATCAACACTTATGCTATGTGAGAAAACTCAAAAACTCTACTTATAAGTATTATTAAGTAAATTTACTGACCATCTCTGGATTTTAGAATCAGACCGCTACATAAATGGTAAATGGTCGCATTTATATAGCGCCTTTCTACCTGCTGCTACCTGCCACCCATTCATTCTCATACTCTTACACGAATGTACTGGAGGCAAGGTGAGTGAAGTGTGTTGCCCAAGTACACAACAACATTATGCGCCTGCGCCTACGACCTGCTCTACTCTCCGTTGCCCCATAATGAAATGAAATTTAAAAAATGGGCTTAAACGACACAAAAGCTCCACATTCATATTTTTGTTGCTTAATAATAATATAATAATGCATTGGTTTAATATAGCGCTTTTCGGACACTCAAAGACGCTTTACATTACATTATTGGAAAGCTACCATTGTGGCCACAGCTGCCTTGGGGTAGACTGACGGAAGCGAGGCAGCAGTCTGCGCCATCGGCCCCTCCAACCACCACCAACCACTCACTCACTCACTACATTCCCCAGGCTTCCTGGTGTTTCCCAAACGGTCTCCCATCCAAGTACCGACCAGGCCCTTCATGCTGAGCTTCCAAGGACTTACGGGATCATGCAGAGCAAAGGGGGTGTGGCCACTTGGACATGTCATTGGAAACATTAGCTTTATTTGTTTAAAGACTTAATGGCAGTGGGAAAAAAGTGTTTTTAAGTTTATTGTAAAGCAGACATTTGTGAAAAATTACCTGTTTGTCTCTAAGTATTAAGCGTTTTATTGATAGTTTTAATAGTTATAATAGTTGTCTACTTTATCATGACACTACTGCCTCTAAAAGCTGAGACATGCTCGTAAACTCATCCATGTGAAGTATTTAGATGGTTGAAACATTTTGGGAATAGGTTGAACTACAACTAACAATATAAAATGTACACACTCCTTTCATTGTTAAATTAAAATAATCCGGACTACGGCCTTTAAGAAGACGTGTTATATTTCCATCATAAAATAATGTTTAGTGCATCTTTATTTCCTTGCAGTGTTTCGTTTAAACCACAAGATGGCAGTAAATGAACAAAAGCTTGTGACTCTGCTTTACTTTGGATGTTTGTTTGCAAATGTCACGGCGCCGTCTCGTAGCCTCTGTGTGACCTTTTGTTTCCGTCTCCTCCGCAGCTCATCTCGTCAGTGGTGACCCAGAATTGGAAGGACATCGTGGAGAGCTGCGAGCTGGACAACTGGAAGGAGGCTCTGGCCGCTCTGCTGACCTACGCACATCCGGAAGACTTCGCTCACCTCTGCGGTACTTTTCATGTTCATACTGATCTGTTTTATCGCAGTAAAAGTGGTTCTAAAAGCTTCATTTACAGATTTATCATCGTTTGTTTTCAGACACGTTGGGCGGGCGTTTGGAGTCGGAGCAGACGGAGAAGCGCAGCCTTCAGGCCTGTCTCTGCTACATCTGCTCCGGAAACATCGAGAAACTGGTGGGGTGTTGGGCGCTGCACCGAGACTGCTCCTCTCCCCTGGGGCTGGAGGTGGGAAATAAACAAATCCATCTCTCGTCTCTTATGTTTAAAGGGATATTTCAGGATTTTTGACATAGGGCCTCATTTCCTAGTTTTCCAGAGTGTGGCTGATTTCTGGAGATATTTTTTTTTGTAATTCAAGCAGTTCTTATATTTGAAGAGTTTCGTGGCGCTAGGCTAGTGCTAAGCTAGTGCATATCTATGGTATCAGCTAGCCTGCATTAAAAACAGTCTGACCCGCTCCACAGTGCATAAATGTTTGTGTCGATAGAGTATTTTTTGGAATATAACTGACCTCACATGAATCACATTAATGATCGCATTTTGAGGGACTATTTTCTAGCAGATCACTCCGCCACCGCGTAGCTTATACAAACACGAAGCTGATGCTGCTCAAATATAAGTTTTTTTTTTTCATATTTCAAAAATTATTCTGTTAACACAGACATTTATATGGTTAGTCTGGTGTTATAAGTGATTTGCCTCAGGTGCTCTGTGGAGCGGGTCAGACTGTTTTTAATGCAGGCTAGCTGATACCATAGAAATGCACTAGCCTAGCACTAGCCTAGCGCCACGAAACTCTTCAAATATAAGAACTGCTTGAATTACAAAAAAAAATGTCTCCAGAAATCAGCAACACTCTGGATATCTAGGAAGTGAGGCCCTATGTCAAAAATCCTGAAATATCCCCTTAAAGGGCCTATGTCATATAAGTAGTTTGTCTTCTTTTCTCATGAGTAATCCGTGAAGGTCCTCCTACGTATTTGTGGTCACGCTCTTTTCTTTGCAGATTAGCGCAATTAGCCAAAGCTTTCACTCCCGCCCCTTAACGGGGCATTGAAGAATGAATCAATGAATTGCGACAAAATTAAGGCCACAGATGTCATAAAAAAGCATTTGATTGGGTTCAAACTCTGTATTTCTTGGATTATATTGACACTGATGCATAAGTTTGTTAAAGATTCATAAATATGAAATCTTCTAAAGCAATATTCAACTTAAGGCACATTTCTTTCCATAAAATGTTGCAATGCAATGTTTTCACATCTCTCACATCATCTAAAATATGAATATTTTTGTTGTTTTTGCAATATATTTGACTTGATTCACTTTATAACAGCTTACGTCCAAGGTTTTTTGATGGACACATTAATTATTTTCGTTCCTTTCCTTACGTTCTAGGTTTAGGTTCAGATTTAGGTTTTGTTTAGTTAATAATACAAACATATTAAGCATAAGTTGCCCATTTATTGTAGCCTGAATAAAGTGTAATATCACATGATGGTGCTTTTCTAGTTGCCTCTGTTAAAGACTTGAATTCATTCCAATAAACGTGCTAAAACTCACTCCTCGTTTTGCAGGACCTTGTGGAGAAAGTGATGATGCTGCGTAAGTCAATCGAGCGCCTGAGGAACAGCGAGGTGTCCGTCCAGAGCCCCGTTCTGGCAGAAAAACTCACACGCTACGCCGGCATCCTGGCAGCAGAGGGCAGCCTCTCCACCGCCATGGCCTACCTGCCCGAGAACTCAGAGGAAGTAAGTCGCCAACGCCAGTCTCCCACCATTGTGTTCCCGGTGTTTTACAGCAATGCTCTGACTCTTAACTTGTTTTTGTTTCTCCTCAGGCTGGGATCCGGATGCTCAAAGACCGTCTTTTCCTCGCTCAGAGTGAAGCTTCTCGACCAAACGCGGCGTCAGTGAAACCCGCTCCTGCTCCTCAGCCGACTGCTCCGAAAGCACAAGTTATGGTACGACTTCAAGTGTGCAAAGCCCCCACCACAAAGATTTATTTCTGGAGATATTCCAGTCCTTGTATTTGAAGAGTTTTGTGGCGCTAGGCTAGTGCTAGGCTAGTGCATGTCTATGGTAACTAGTAGCCTGCGTTAAAAACAGTCTGACCCAAGCACAGTGCACCTGAGGCAAATCACTTATAACACCAGACTAACCATATAAATGTCTGTGTGACTGAATATTTTTTTTTAATATAACCATTTTGCATTTAAGAGAACTTTTTTGAGCAGCATCAGCTTCCTGGTTGTAGCTATGCAGCGGTGGAGTGATCTGCTCGGTGACCGGATCTACAGTAGTTTGTTTACCTGCGGCCGCCATTACTACAAGTGGAATTCACAAAGGAGCTTTCTACAAATCAGATATGGCAACGTTTGGAGGACGAGCCCACAATTTTGAAGAGGTTTTTAATGCAGGCTACTAGCTACCATAGACATGCACTAGCCTAGCACTACTAAGCTCTTTAAATATAAGGACTGCATAGCTCCTAATCACCGGTTAGCTAGCACCAGAGGTCTCTATGCTAAAGTGGCTATGCTAGTTAGCATTGAAGCTCCTTTTCCTAACTCCTTCCTAACTGACAGACCAATTCGTACGCTTCGTGTCATGGCGGACGCGGGTGCACATCCGGTTTTTCGTAAGACCTCTTACCAATTTACTGGTTTTGGAAGGGGCCTTCGTCTTATTTTGGTCCTGATGTTTTGTAAGTCTTGTTTTGACACAATTTGCCGAAAAACTACTTGGAATGGGACATATCGTGTTGAAATTGTTTAGTAAAATACCGCAATAATATCGTCATCGCAGTATTGCACAGCAGATCACAAGTTACTTCAGTATCATGTAGCCCTACCAGATACAGAGATAATGACATGAGACAGTGATAATGAATTTTGATGGGAAATGCACTGCCCTGACACTGAAACGTGGGTTTGCTGATTTGCTCATGTTGCTCTTCTCTCTTTCAGAGTCAGTACCAGCCATCGGTCCCGCAGCCTCAGCAGCCTCAGATGCCTCAGATGCCCCAGATGCCCCAGATGCCCTCCCTCTTCACCCCTCAGTCTCCTCCATCCAGCACGGGCCCAGGCCTGCCACCCACGAGCCACGGCATGAACCCTGGCATGAACCCCTCCGTCCCCAGAGCGAGGAGGCCGAGCTACCCCCAGCACCCGCCCGCCCCAGGTCGGATTCGGAAGTCAAAGCTCTGACACAAAGCAATAACGTCTGAAGTCAATCGAATACGTTTTCTCGTCTTTCCACAGGCTTCATTCCACAGCCGCCGTTCCAGCCTCAGCCCATGGGCGCTCCCTCGTCGTACCCTCCTCCGCCTGGGCCCTCCATGCCTCCCTCCTCCATGTCGGGACCCCCTCAACAGCGCCAGCACCCGACGCCTGGAGGTAATTAAGCAGTTATTCTCAACTGCTATGGTCTACAAGCATGTCTGATTTGATCCTCAGGAGGCACTGCTCTTCCTGTCCCGTTATTTCCCTGAGTTAGTAGCGTCGGTGTGTGCTAAACATCTCTACATACAGTAGCACTGACAGACAAAAGTTTTTTTTTCCTGATATTGAAGTTGTTAGGGTTTCTTTTAATCTAGGATACCTGATTTTTCCTGTCCAAACTGTGAAATCTGTAGTTTTTTTCCAAACTTATTGCTAGCTCTCACAATCCCTTCTGCATATCCGAATTGTTCAAGCAAATCTATTTTATGCATGTTTCACTCCCGTGTTAAGCTTTGAACCGGAGCAAAGTGAAGCAGAGGGGACCACCCCCAAAATACAGGCATTAATTTAGAGTCTACTTTTAGTCTACCCAAGCCCGTGGGAACCCAGGGTGCTGAGGGTTCTGCAGCAGCCCCTAGTGGTTAGTTTAAGCATTGCAAGCAATATCGATAAACAGGAAATATGCACTGAAAAAAAAAAACAATGGGCAATTTCTTCCTTCAACACCCCCTAACTAAAATATGTTCCCACGGCTCTGAGTCTACCATCACTAAATACATATGTAGGGTATAGACAATGTGACAAGATCTGTTTTTTGCTGTGTTTACAACATACTTGCAAGTGGCAAAAATACATTAACTCTACACCAACAAGTCAGGTATCCCATCTTTAAGAAGCATTTTTCAATAAACAAGACAAAGTATACATTAGTTATCTTTAATTAGCAAGTTATGAGATAAACAAACAAGATGTAGCATAAAATAAAAATCTGTCTAATGTCGTGGTCGTTAAATCTGGCTCTTCCCATTATTCAGATGTTTTCACCAAAAATACAGTTGGCTGTTTTTGTGCAAAAACAACGTTATTTCAATGAGAAAACTTAAATCAGATTACTGGCAGGATGACAAACATTCATTCAATAACTGACCTGGTGATGCCTCTTCTTGCTCCTCTTCTCCAGGGTCCGGGATGCCGCCCATCATGCCCAGTCCGGGGGTGCCTCCCACAAGCTTCATGCCCTCCACCTCTCTCCCATCAGGCCCTATAGCGCCCCCTAGCTCTCAGCCCGGAGCCCCCGTCCCCATGTACCCGGGGGCCATCCACAACCAGGGACCGGCCCCTCCTCCGATGCCAGGGGCGCCTTACACTCCGATGGGCGCGGGGTACCCACAGGGCGGCCCCGGAGCCCCCGCCGCCAAGCCTTACCCTCCCGCCGCGGTTCCTCCTCCGCCAACAGGTCAGTGTAGTCGGTGTATTTATATTTGAAAGGTTTTTGACTTTTACAGAGTCTTGGCAGCAGAGGAGGCGTTATTTTCTTTTGGTGTAAGATTTCAGTCGTACAGGAGTTATCAATACTAGATAAATGCTTAAGTACAGATGGCGGCCTAAAAACCTTTTAAGTATTGGAAGCTTTCGCAAATTGTCTAACACATAACTTACCAAATAATAGCAAAAACACTGCGAGAACCTCTGAACTCCAAATGTTTGTTTTTCACAGATATAATGTTGTCATTGTGTGACTTTCAGGAAACTTTCCGTGGTTGAATTCCAGCTCTGAGCTCACAGGTGACAGGTTCAGGGCGGGATGCGGAGGAAGAGTGAAGCGAAACACACACCAAGTGACAGAAACTCTGGAGACGTCACAAAAATGTTTTGAATTTAAGCTAAAACTCGAGATCAGGGGTGCCCAAATACGTTGTCCGGCCAGAGGGTGACCTACTTTTGCGTCGCTTATGGTTAATGCTAACTCTCTCCCATTCATTCTCAATGGTAAATATGGATGCAGTATGTCTGTGTAAGCTCTCAGTCATACAGGAGTTGTCCATCTTCAATGAAGGTATTCGAGTCGTCCACTGAGTACAGAAGACGACTCGAATACCTTCATTGAAGATGGATGCAGTACACTTTTTGGCCACCAGAGTCAAATTGGGGGCGCTGTTTCACTCCTTTAATGTAGCATGATATTTGCATAGATAGAATTAAATGCTAATGTATATATAGGCTACCGAAAAATAAAATAAAGTAACTATTAGGCTATCATCCCTGCTTTAGATCAAAGTTTTCTGTCACTTGGTGTGTGTTGGGAGTGTGTCGCTTTTGCCGCTTTAGGAATCAGTTTTGAGAATTTATTGCATCTTGGAAAAAGCTAGCACAATGATTAAACACTGAGGTTTTTGATCAGTAACGCTACAAAGGGTTTCTGGATGTTTTGCATTTTGAAGTTTTTTTTCTCATTTGTCCATTTAATAATAATATGATGACTATTTTTGACTATTAACAAAACAGCATCATAAAAAGAGACAAAAATGTGGGAAAAAAAGCAACTTTTCTTTCTCAACTGAGGCTTTACACTGTTGTTCTCCACTCGAGAAGCTTTAATATTTGGGTAAAGCTGAACTGGAGACAATGTGCTCGGTTAAGACGGGGGTAAGTACATTTTTTACGTTTGTGGCACTAATAATACAGTGTTTGGGCATTACAATGGCATTGAAAAGCATTAAACTTGACTTGCTGCTCCCTGTATAAATGAGTGAGGCTTAAAACAATGTGCGTAATTGCCATTTTAATCATTTTTTTTTGTTTCAGCGCCTCAAGAAGGATGGAACGACCCCCCTGCGGTGAGGGGAGGATCAAGGAAGAAGAAGGTAAAAGTTGCAATAAAACTAAGCAAAATGATCACACTGTGGCCTAAATCCAAACTTTTGTCGGTTGTTTTTGTAGGTCCCCGACAACTACACTCCTCCGGCCCCGATCACTGCCCCGGTCATGGGCTTCCCCGAGGCCCCTCAGCCCCACGACCACCACGCTCAGGTGCCTCCAGGGGCCCCACAAGAACCCAATGTCCAGGTCTGTGGCACTGCCTCACCAGTGTAGATGGGTTTAAATCAACTTTCTGAGACTTTTTTGTACATGCTGTGGGTTGTTCCCTCAGTAGATCAGCTGTATTTTCCTTCTTTATAAATACTGATAGATCTATAGCTGAAGCAAAATCGACTTTTTAACGTTCTAATTACGGCTGGGCACCGTTTAACGATAGCCGTTTGGTATAGAAACATTTTTTTTAGGTTCTACCAGTGTCAAAAAATCGAAAGCCGGTAGCACAAAAAAAAAGGCCCTCTTTTGATCCAAGTTTCCCAAAAAAATTCCTAATTTTTGCCCAATATTTATTTATTTTTTTTACTTTGTGCCCAATCTTTGCCCCATCTTTTCTAATTTTATTACATTCTTTTTTTCCCCCCTATTTTTTGCTATTTTTTATACAAATATTTTCCCTATTTCCCCATTTTTATTGTCCATTCCCCCCCCCCAATTTATTCCCTATTTTCTTCCAATTTTTCACACATTGTTACCTTATGTTTGCCACAATTTCTCCCAATTCTCCCCCATTTTTATTGTGAATATATTGTAGATTTGCAGATCTTCCACACATTATGTTATATAGTCGACTAAAAGTTAACTAAACTAAAAAGCTACAACTTTTCTCTACAAGTGGGTTTATTTACCACAATCATGCAATATGTGTCCCTTCTTAAAGGGGCTAGACGCAAGTTTGCCATTTTTTTACTCACTACTGCCACCTCAGATCAGACGTGTAACTGCACCTTCCATATTAAGCTCGTGCACCTTTTTGAGTGACAGTGCAGGATTTTAGAGGCAGTTGTGGTGAAGTATGGGCTCATTCTGCACATTAGGACATGGCTGGAACATGTAGGGGGATGAAAATACTTAGTTTTAACATTTTTAATCTTTGGATCGTCCCTTTAAAGTAAAAAACTCAACTTGGTAATATTTTTGATGCAGTATTGAAACAAAGGCTGATTTTCTGTGTCCCCTCAGCTCCTGCAGCAGTTGCCGGCTGAGCGCGTGGAGCAGAAGGAGATCCCGTCCGAACATTTGGTGCTTAAATCCACCTTCGACAGCCTGGTGCAGCGGTGCCAGCTCGCGGCGGGCGACCCGGTGAGTGCCCAGAACGTTCCCCACAAGCCCGTTCAAAACCCTGACTTACACTAATGAAAGAACAGACGCGGCGCCGAGCGGGTATCAAATAACCAGCGTGTGTCTCTGTCGCAGCAAACCAAGCGGAAACTGGACGACGCGGCCAAGCGGTTGGGGTTTCTCTACGACAAGCTCAGAGATCAGTCGGTAAGTCGCTTTAGGACAGCGCCAAGGGAAGCCGCGGGAGGGAGGTTCTCTGTGGTAAAGGAGGCTTTTCATTAGCTCTGTTTCTGCCGGGATGAAGCGCTGACCAGTTCCAGTGCATCAAAAACAAGCGAATATCCTCAAAAATCTGGGGCGTTCAGGCTCAAACTAATCGTGTGGCTGTTTTGCTTTGAGGATTTACTATTGCAAGAACCACAACAAGAAGCCCTTTTATCTAAATCAAAAGGCTCCATGCAGTGAACTTCCTAGGGTGGTTACTGCTTCCTGTCTTTGTTTATTCCTATTTGGAGTTGGTCATGTCTAGTCAAATAATGGGGGATAATCACTTGCATTTTTCTTATTTACATATTTTTAAAACCAGCTCAAAGCCGCCATAAAACGATGAAGACGAGACAAGGTAAAAGTGTGGAAAAGAAGGGTTTATTTACAGAGAATGTGGAAAAAGACATAAGTGGACAAAGATTAAGGCTAACAAATGAGGTAAAATGACTTTAAATGTGCCCGGTGAGGAGTAAGAGCGACCCGGGCACCTGCACAGCCCGGCTATTACAGGCGCTGTGATGAAAGGACCAGGCAGGTTGGGAGGAGGTGACTTATATGAGCAGACGAGATGATGCAGCAGCACCTGGGTAGAGACGCAGAGGGAGGAGCAACCTCCCTCTAGAAATAACTTAGAAAAAACTCATTGGGTTGCCTTGTGTACGAAATGCGCGGTATAAATAAAGTTTCCTTGCAACTCCGAGGACAAAACCCCCCAGACCAAGCCCCAAAATACGCCTCTGGCAGCTCAAAAAGTGAATTGTCCTTAGGAGCCTACAGAAGGGCAGAATAAAACATGTTATTTTCCCCTTATTTTTTCCAAATTAAGGACCTTTTCTGGAATCACTTTATTGTACACTACCTTGATACATTGTACCAAACTAAATTTAGTACAATGTAATGTGCTCTGTTACAATGTGTAATAATAAAAATGACTCCATTCGTAGCCTAGCGCACTTCCTGTTGATATTATACTGCGTAGGAAGCTCTTGACTGAAAAATAACTACTGTTTTGGGGCAAACTGTAACCTCTTTGCCATGTCCTATGGATCTTTAACCATAACTATACCCATGGTCTACGTATGGATCTCACCAGTATTTAAGCACACATCCAGCCCATATGTACGTATAAAGGACTATTATTTGTGCTAGTGGACAATGGTTATTCCAGGTTAGCCCCGTTAGCTTGTTACAATCGCCTACAGGTCTTTGTTGATGAAAAGTCGTCTCAAAGGCAGCTTTATATAGTTACTGGCATTATAGACACCATTGTTGCATTATATTTGTTTTCACCGGATCTATGCGCTGCTAAGGAACTAGTTAGCTCCGGGCGAGCGGTTAGCAGCTCGGCTACGGACTTATTATTGACATGGCTGATGTTCTCACGTTGAAAACACAGACTCGATAAAGTTGTATCGGACAAAGAGAAATAATCAGAGGCTGTCAGTGCTTTTTACTATAGTCTCCCAGGGACAGCTCACAGACCCCAGGGGCAACGGTTGGTTATCCCGCCCGGCCTTCGAGGCTCCGAGCCGGGCGGGATATCAGCTATAGAATAGGGCTGGGCGATATATCGATATTTAAAATACATAGATATATTTTTGAATAAGATATGGAATCAGACCATATCGTGTATATCGGGATATTTCAAATTCAGACAAGCTCTTAAGTTAACAATCTCAAGCAGATCTTTAAAAAAAAAGTTTATCGTAAACTGAGCACTTAAAGTTATCTCCTTATATATAAATGCTGCCCTCAGAAAAAGCTTGACATATTTTATTTTATAGGCTATTGTTATCCAAGATATTTATTTAGTTATTTATTTAAATGTGCACCTTACAGAGCTTTATTATACAGTGTTTATGTTTACATTTTATAATGAGTTTATATTTGGCTTTGACTTATACTAACATTTAATTTCACAGCTCTCACTTTGTGGAAAAAATATCGGGATATATATCGTATATTGATATTCAACCAAAATATATCGGAATATGACTTTTGGTCCATATCGCCCAGCCCTACTATAGAATTGTATTCCTTTTTTAAAAGAAGATCAAGCAGAGTGAACGAAAACGCTCCGACAGGACCGGAAGTTGTGAAGATATGCGTTACCCATAATGCACCGCAAAATTCAGTTGCTCCCCCGCCCATCGGATGAAATTTCGGGAGAGCAGAACGCCTGAATTGCTTTATGGCTTTTTGTCCTGCTGTCTGTTCCTTTTTCCTCTACTTTAGTGCTTGGCTGTGTTTTGAGGCTGTGATCACCAGTGTCTGTCCGCAGTCATGGTCACAGGTTAACTGAACTCTCTCTCTCTCGCAGCTCTCTCCTCACATCCTGAACGGGCTGCACGAGATCAGCCGGTGCGTGGCGGGGCAGAATTACCAGCGCGGCCTGGAGGTCCACACTCAGATCGTCAGCTCCAGCAACTTCAGCGAAATCTCCGGCTTCATGCCCGTCCTCAAAGTGCTCATGACCATCGCCACGCGCCTCGGGGTCTAACACCGGGGGGCGCCGTTCCCCTCCTGTCCACAGTGTTATATTCTCATTGTTATTTAGGGTATTTATTTCCTGCTCTGTTCTCTTGTTTTGGACCCAACGGTGGAGAAGCGTCTGTTGCGCTGTGGCTCACTCCGTAAAATGTAATGAGGCGACTCGACGGACGACAAGAAAGGAGACGCTTGTTTAAAGGGATATTTCAGGATTTTTAACATAGGGCCTCATTTCCTAGTTATCCAGAGTGTTGTTGATTTCTAGAGATATGTATATTTTTCCTTATATTTGAAGAGTTTAGTGGTGCTCGGCTAGTGCTAGGCTAGTGCTAGGCTAGTGCATGTCTATGGTAACTAGTAGCCTGCATTAAAAACCTCTTCAAAATCATGGGCTCGTCCTCCAAACGTTGCCATATCTGATTTGTAGAAAGCTCCTTTGTGAATTCCACATGTAGTAATGAGGAATTACTACAGGTAAACAAACTACTGTAGATCCGGTAACCGAGCAGATCACTCCGCCGCGGCGTAGCTACAACCAGGAAGCTAATGCTGCTTAAATATAAGTTATGGTTATATTTCAAGAACTATTCAGTCAACACAGACATTTATATGGGTAGTCTGGTGTTATGAATGTTATTTTTAATGTAGGCTACTAGTTACCATAGACATGCACTAGCCTAGCACTAGCCTAGCACCACTAAACTCTTCAAATATAAGGACTGCACGAATTAAAAAAATCTCAAACACTCTGGATAACTAGGAAAATGAGGTCCTATGTTAAAAATATCCCTTTAAGTGACTTGAATTCAAAATATTAACCTAATGTACTTGCTAGGCATACATGTGTCGACTTGTTTGAGATGTAGGTAGGTGCTTCTCTTCAGTGGGATAGAAATATCTACAGATTATTCTGATATGGGCTCCATCAGCAAATCACAATGCTGCGATTTAGGTCAATGACTGTCAACCCAATCCACTGTTTTATAGCAGTGTCAAACAATAGAAACATTTGAAAGTGCTGCATGTAAAATATATCGGAAATAAAATAATATTGAAATAACAGAAAACAGACAAATAAGTTCAAGGTCAAACAGCGCTGAAGGAAATGAGTTGTCAAAATTATGGCCTTATATAGATAAATAGCATCAAATTGGATTCAAACCGATAAATACAAAAATCATGGTCTTAGACACATTCAGCTGCAGTTTTGGCTGAAAATTATTTTTAAATCTTAGGAAATGATAAATGCATATGATTGTTTGTTCTCTGGTATTAAAAAGATAATATTTGAGGATTAGAAAGAGCATTCAATTGACTTGGTTCGACCTGTATAAACCTTGTATGAAGAATGAACCTCTTAACCCCCACCTTAACTGAGCACGTTTGGCTTTACCTAAATCTAAAAGCTTCTTGAAAAAACTGTCAAATGGTGACAGAAACAGGACGTAAATGAAGATGAAAGTGTGACAAAAATACAATTAAAAAAGTCAACAAAAACTAGATGAAAAAGAACGGAAACAACGCAAGGAAAAAGATCCAGTTTTGTAGGTCTTAGCTTTCAAATGAGGCGTTACACCGGTGTCCAGAAGCTTTTAGATTTGGGTATAGCCGAACTGGAGAAAATGCCCTCTGTTAAGGTGGGGGGTAAGAGGTTAATGATGCTTCATATCAGGGGTGTCCAAACTACGGCCCGCGGGTCAACTGCGGCCTGTGGCCCACTTTAAATTGGCCCACCACAAACTCTAAAAATCTAACACATTTTTTGAATTTTTTTGTTTTAATAGAATATAGATAGAGATATAGACAGATATATAGAGAGATAGAGAGATAAAACAAGTCAGATATTGAAGGCCTAATAAGTAAGTCGTAACTACTATAAAGTTTAATAATTTGAATTCAACTCCTCTTTTTCCATAGTGTGTGGGTCGCTCCGTTGTAGAAGCTGAGCAGCAACAGACTGACGGAGATTTGTCAAAGAAGCTGTGGTAATTTTAAGATGAAATGAATGTATTTTGTTTTTGTTTTGTCTTAAAGAGTCGATGTAGAAAGTCGTGTAAAAGCCTGGTTTTAAAACGAGCGGATTCCCCTTTCGAGTCCGCGTAACCGAACCCGCGAGTCGTCCTACAGAAGAAGGCAGACGGGGCTGGGCAAAGCAGGAATGTGTTTAAAGTGGATGTTAAGAAGCCCCTGGTGGATAAACTTGCTGCCTATATTTTTAAAAAGATGCTGTTCGATGCTGTGTTTTGTCAAATGAAATCACTAACTTTAAAAAAAACAAGTTCTCTAAGATCTATTCTTTTTTTTCTTCCTTTTTTATGGCTTGTTTGTTATGGAGTGAGTAAAGTAAAATGACTGCTATTTTTTTCCATAGACTTTTTGAAACCATGATATTAAGGTAAAATATCATGGCTTTTAACCGTGGTGAAATTGTTCTCTTGGTACCTGGAGTCGTATTTTGCTTATCTGTGGTTGTTTCTTCTTCTACTGCTGAGTTGATCTGCATATCCTGGATTTGATTGCATCATTAAGCAAATCCATGAAGAGCTCTCTGCATTTCTAAAGATAGTTTTATTCAGGGTAAAGTTGGAGACTGGCACGCTACTTTTTGCCTATTTAATCCCCCCTGCTGCCAGTGGAGGGCGCTCCAACCCTGCTTTTATTCACAAAGCAACACCGCCCTGAGTGATAAAGTCCCCTTTCCACTCAGATGTTACTTCAAGTTATAATATGTAAAGTTTTACAGCTGAAATGCCCTTATACAAGTTTATACCTGCCACAAATATGCATGATATGTCTACTTTTAAAGTTTAAATGAATGATGGAAGCTAATTAGAATATTCATCTAACTTTATAAACACAAAACTTACAAAAGTATATCCCTATATGTTCAAGTATTTGGTATTTTCGTATATATATATTTGCGCTGAGGCCAATAGTTGCCACATAATCCTCTGCTTTGTGTTTAAACTTTACTATTTGAAGCTAAGTTGTGAAAAGCCTATGGGAAAAATTCATGTGAATTTTGCTTCAAGCACCAGAACCGGTTTGGAAGTGCGCCTTAAAGTGGACAAATTAGACAAATGGGGCTTTAAAAACATTATTTTAGTTTGGTATTTTACGTTTTATTGTTTGAAATGGTTTCTCTGTAAGAAATAGTAATGAAATACTGGGGCTAGAGCTGGTGAAGACTTTGGCTCCTCCTGCTGGCAGCTGTAGGAATAACTTATTATAAAACTCGATTTACGGTGTGGTTTACAGCTTCAGCACGGCCTGATAAACACTTTCAACCGATATAATGTCAGATTATGGGCTTAAAAGTTGTTTTTTTTGCGTTTTGACAATGATGCAGTTGTATCCAGGAGGAAAACAGAACGAGGCGCTGACGCCGTAGAAGAAGAAACATATGTTTAACAGCTTTGCCTGAGGATTAGTAGTGAAATACTACTCCAGGTCTGTCTTTGAAGAGTTATAACATGGTTTAAAAATACGTCCACTTTAAGTCCGATACCTTTCCTTCGCAGATAGATCCAGACGGCATCTTTGGTCATGTTTGAAGCAGCCAGAGGTGGAAACAAGGGGGAGGAAACACTTAAATGTCTCCCATTTCTCCACCACAAATTCTGAATCATGAATATATTTTCATACTAAATAAAGATTGAGACATAGAGAGAGGAGTAGAGTGGTTCAAGAGCCCATAAATACTTGACTGACAATGCTAACCAGGAAGCTAACGTTAGCATCAATCACATATAAATACAGACGGCATCGTGTCATAGAAGGGGGCGTGGCCTCGCCGAGGGGAAAACAGAATCTTTTGGGAAACTCAATTTTTCACTCTTTTTTTTTGACATTTTCTGATGAAATATAAACTTAGACATACAAATAAAGTCAAGTATAAATCGGTCCATATGGATGTATATTCCCAGCAAAAAATCTGCAGTCGTTGCTCGTGCTAGCATTGGCACACTGCTATCATTAAGCATCATCTTGGCATTCTCCATTATTTAGTCTTTATGGGCTGTTGAACCACTTTGCTCCTCTCCATGTCTTTGTGTCTTTATTTAGTAGAAAACTTTATTCATAATTCAGCATTTGTTAAAGTAGTTTTTGAATAATTATAGGAAGTTTCGATTTTTCTCCTAATTGTTTTCCCCCTTAAATGTTTTTAAAAATGACCATATATGGGCGATTCCAGAGATGCCGTCTGTATCTATCCTAACGTTTGCATGGAGTGCCATTTTATTCACCATTACTAATCAACTTGCTGTGAAAAAGCATCCATATGGACCCGACTTTGGCTTGACTTTATTAAATTGTTAAATTTGTTCACAGTTTGACTGAAAACGGCTAAAAAGGGTGAAAAAAATGTGATCCCTATGAGAGGTTTTGAGACCACGCCCCCTTGTATGACCCCTTGCTGTCTGTATCCATTGCAGCTTCGACACACTAAATATTCATTAAGTTTGGCATTCGTTGAAGTACTTTGTCCTTTTGAGTGACATAGGTTTGACTCCCTGTTGCCCAGCCCATTGAATTACTATCACAACAACTTTTACTGCAATATAAACCGATTTCTAGCGTCCATTTTGGATTCAGGAGTCACATATTAGGGCGTAACTCTTGCATTTCACTCCTATTACAGATGAGATTGGATCATTATTGTATTTATTGTAACATAGTGAGACTGTTTATTGGTATCTGCTGCTCTATGGTTGAGTTTTTTTTGTGCCATGAGGGTTTTTTTGGGCCAAAGCAAAACTAACGTACGGCAGTGGTTCTCAAAAGGTAATATTATACGAACTCCATTTACAGACTGTTTGAGAATCACTGTTTTACGACGAGTTTTCCTCTGTTTTTATTGATTTAGCTTTTCCTCTTTCATAACCTGCTTGTGTTTTTTTGTGGCAGCTTTAAAAAAAGGTCTTAATTTTCTGCCCGAGCTTCACTCCCGCCCTCAGTAAATCCGCATTTTGATTATATGTTTTTGTTTTAGAGTCGAATGATTGAAAAGTGAGGGTTTTTTTCGGTGTTCATAGCTGGATTTTTTCTTGGTGAAATAGACGTGCGTATCATGGCAGCAGAAGGCAGGGAAGTGCCTCACACGTTGCACAGATATTTATACAATCCATGTTGCTCATAATTTAGTCATTTCAGGATCTTTTTTCAAATAAAACGTAATAATTCTGCCGTCCTGGGTCTTTTTATTTCCTATTATTTCTATTTATAATAAACTGGTGAAGGAAGGGAATCTTGGAACGGATTTCCAAATCCAAATCTTTTTGTTTTGCTTATGGCACGTTTCATAAAGACTATGTGAAAAGTGCTGCAGTTGATACAAAACATAAAATCAATTAGAAACAACAGATGAATACAAGCCATAAATAGGTCTTGGAACAGATATTGAGGAATGATTATTTTCTTTTGCTTGGTCAGTTTTAGCACACTTGGGCTCAGGTGCTAAATTGCAAGTACTACCACTTGAAAATAGCACATTTTACTGTTTTTAAAAGGGGAGTCTGGGGTCAGGAGATTTTTTTTTTCTTTTTTACAATGCAGATGTGATTTCTTCTCTCTGGTGCATTTTAGATTATAAATAATAGTTGCCTGTGTAGAGAATATGCCATTACATTTCTGTGCCTCCCTTAAAATTGGGACCTCTCAGCAAATGCCCAGTGAGCCCCCTTCATTGTTGCGGCCCTACCCAAAAGTAGTGCATGGTCGAGGGCAGTCTGGCCATTATAATTTCATTCCACTATAATTTCACATTAAAACAACCTGATACCCCTTTTACATTATGTTAGGCATAGTTTGGATTCTATTTGAGTGCCACGAACTAAATCCATGTCTCTCCTGTTTCTCACATCAGTCATTCTAATTCTTTGACATAAAAAAGTAATTAGCATAAAATTATGAACATCTGAATATGTTAATAACTAGTAAGGTCTCCCATGACAAACGGGACCTAGTTGACGGGTTAACCTCTTAACTCCCACCTGAACGCATCCCATTTTCTCCAGGCTTTACTCTAATCAAACAGCTTCTTGGGGGGAAAAAAGCACCAAAACAGCCACAAAAAAAATAAGAAAACAAGTATGTGTAGACGCAACAAAAATGTGTCAAAAACTCAACCAACAAGTGACTAAAAATTTAAAAAAAATAAAGGGACAAAAACTCAACAAAAATGTGACAAAGACTTTACAAAAAAAATGACAAAAAACGCAGCAAAAATGTGAAAAAAAAAAAAACATAAAAAAGGTGACAACACAGCAACAACGCGGTGGAAAAAGATTCGTTTTGTGGGTCTTAGCTTTCAAATGAGGCGTTACGCAGGCCAAAGAGGACAGAATGCATTCTATTTAGGCGGGTGGTAAGAGGTTAAAAAGATGGCAGCACCTGGTTTTTGCTCTTTTATGGCTTTTTTTTGTTGTATTTTGGTCACATTTTTGGCACTTTCTCCATTGCTTCCTTGTCATATTTTTGTGGCTTTTTTGATGCCTTTTTTTTTTGGTTCGTTTTTGTAGCTATTTTTCAAGAAGCTTTTAGATTTGGGTATTGACAAACCAGGGAAAATGTGCTCATTTCAGGTGAGGGTGGCTAAGAGGTTAAAGTCAAACTAAAATCCCGTATCGATGAGGGTGTCGTGTTCACCGCGCCCACTAGATGGTGGTGTTTCCGCTTCTCAGTGATATTTTGCAGCATGACGTACATCTCGAATTAATCAGGCAATGATTTCCCTCTTGCCACTGCCGTCGACTTCAGACGTTTATCTCTGACACTCTCCCGGGCCGAACGAGTCCGGGCAGGTGTTTGTGTGAGTCTGTCCCGCCTTCCTCTGGTTGGTCCGCGGCGCATCATGAGCCTCCAGTGCGCGCCCTGATAGGCCGGGGTCAGTCACACGCTGTGGCCGCTCTGAGTGTCTGTTTTTTTGGGGGGGCGTGAACGGTGGTAATCCCCAGCGGAGGAAGGGGAGGGGGGGTGAAGGTGGTTCGGCTCTGGGGTGATGCTCGGGTGATGTGGCTCTAACCTAAAGTGACCTGAGCTGCAGCGCGGAGGCAACTGCGTCACGCGAGGAGCGCATCAGCTGTTTATGACTCCGTGCAGAAGAGTGTAAGGTTTCACCACGAGCTTTTATGTTCATCTGCAACTGCGTTTAGAGGCGTTGCTGTTGCTGCAGATTTTGGAAAAAAGAGCTTTGCCTTTCGTGTCCTGTAGTGACCTTTTGTATCATCGCTGATTTGGAAACGGTTATGTTTGGTTCAATATTTGGGGAGCAAATGCGTGAGGCAACAGCATTTATCTTTATATCGCCTCATAACAGTTCAGTGGACTGGACAGAAAGTTAAAGTGCGTATGAAAGTGCGTTTCTTTGATTGTACACGGGCCAAGTACTCAGAGTAGTACATCAGAGAAGACTCACGTGGAGGAGGAAACGGTTAGTTAGTTAGTTGGTTGGTTAGTCAAGCAGCCTACTTGAGTAACTTTTTGAAGACACTGTGCAGTACTTAGCCTGTATCATTCAGTACCCTCTACTTCTACTTGAGTAGCATTGTAATGAAGTAGGCTATCTATACTCAGTGGTGGAAAAAGAACAAATTATAGGTACTTTTACTTTACTTCAGCACATTTTATAATGAATACTTTTTACTTTTACTTTACTAAATTTTAGAGCCTGTATCTATACTTTCTACTCCACTACATTTTAAAATTGGGATAAAAGTAAAAGTACTTTACTTTCAAAGTGACCTCTCTCAGATGAACTGGTTTAGACCTGGTTTTGACCTGAGTTATTGTTTTACTCCTTTAGATCTGGTTTGATTTAAATGATTTTTGAACAATCCTGCATATTAAACTCTTAAATACTTTACTTATAAAGTACATTTTACAATGCATAGTTTTATACGTTTACTTAAGTACATTATTATCAGATACTTTTACTTAAAGGTACTATACGGAGTTTAAAATTGTTAAAAATGATGTATTTTCCTTCCTCTACATGTTCCAGCCATGTTAGTTAGTTAGTTCATTTATTTTCTTCGGTCATATGAGCATTTAAATCACATGTCACATGTTTTCCAAATATCTTAGACATTTTACAATAAGAAAACACATACATTAAGAATTTAATCTAAATGATGCCTGACCGAAAGGGGTTTAGGCTGAAGCCAAGACTTATTCTGCCTAACCCCTTTTACAACTGTGACTCTGTGTCCAAAGATGACACATTATACACTTTCTCTAATACCAACGATGGTAACACTTAAGCACAAAACTTAAACTTCAACAATCATCATGTCCTAAGGTGTAGAACAGAGGTAGGCAATGTCAGGCCCAGGGGCCAAATGCGGACCCCCAGCATAAAACCTTTGGCCCCCAAGAGGGTTTTGAGAGAACATTTATTCATAAATTAGAGACCAGATATGTCATAAAGTACTCTAAAATGTGGAAAATACTGTCAGTATTCTCACATTTCCCGGCCTAGGTCATAGGCTATATGATTTGCAAAACTGTTGCAAAAAAGTTGCTTTACTTTGGGCTACAATTGTTAGTTTCGGCCCTTGGTGTTTTGACAATGAAGGAAATCGGCCCTTCACCAAACAACCTTGCCTACCCTTAGAATTAGCTTTGACCTGTTCACCACAACTGCCTCTAAAATCCTGCACTGTCACAGAAGGTGTTAATTCGGGTCTGAAGTGCCGTCATGCACGAGCTTAATACAGAAGCTGCAGTTACGCATAAGACCTGAGGTGGCAGTAGTGAGTATAAAATGACCTACTTGAATCTAGTGTCTTTAAAGAACAACTAACCCCCAAATCAACTTTTTTTTCTAGCTAAGTTGTATAAATGGGTATCTTATAGTGTTGTCTACGTGTATATGTCACTATTTTAACAATTTAGTGCAAATTTGTTGAAATCCTGTCTTTGTGTCCCAAACCGTCTGTGTGGCGCCATCTGCAGCGAACTGTCGGTACTGCATTTGATTTTTTGAATTCGGCACCCAATTAGCGGAGGGGAGAGAGATGATGTCAGGAGGCGAGAGATGATGTCACGGGCCCTGCCGCTCTGGGGTATAAAAGCGGCTCAGTCTCGCTCACGCCCCCACAGCGAGTTGGTGTTGGAATAACGAGAGAATATTTTCATCGATTGTCAGGTTTGCGATTAGTTGTCATAGCATTTAGGTAGATTTTATTAGGATAGCTTTTTTATTATAAATAAGTGTATAGTTTTAGTAGTGTTAGTTGTTGAATATTGTAGTTTTAGTCACTAGTTGCTTTTATTGTTAGATTAGTTTGCTCAGTTTAGCTTAGGGCGTTTGTTAGTATTGTTTTTAGTGGTCTATCGTGTATAATTTAATTGTTAGTTGTTAATTGTACTGTGTTAGGATGGGGAGGAAGTGTAGCGTAGTGGGGCTGGAGTTTGCAAAGACCATTTTACGTGCTGATTCCTTCGCCAACTTCACCGAGGTTGAACTGGGCTATGCTAGTCTTCTCCGTTTGAAGAGCGAGGCCGTCCCCACAGACACTGCTGCCCCGCCAACAATGTGAGGTGAGTGAGAAAAATAATGATTTACCCATTTTGGGTTTGGTAGTAATTGCATTGATTGTAGCTGCTGTAAAAAGAGGCACTTGGTTCACTCTGTCCCGGTCATTTCTGTCAGTAATAGCTACTTTGCTCACAGATTGAGTCATGTACAGTATATAGAATTTTGATGTGCACGTCAGAATAGATCGTTATTGTAGTGTCTCAAACAAATTCGCCGTTTTGGCCTCTGATAATACTAATCACATGAGTCGTGTAGATCTGTTGAAAAAATATGGCGTGTAAATAGACTCTGCAGCCTCAGCTCCAGGCGACGTGTCCCGCACTCGCTCACTTTGGCTGAGGAACAGCAGCCACCGGTTATAAGCGCGTCTACTCGCTTCCCGGGGCAGCCTGCTAATGTATCAGTCTGCAAAGTTACGCCGACACTGTGCGCAAATGTGCACGAGTCTGAGCACCAAACTAATCTAAGTTTGACATGACTGTAGCTTTTGACAGTAGCTACAAGCTAGCCTGTAAAGCTAACGTATAGCTAGAACGTACTGTGTGTCTGAGGCTAAACTGACCGGCTCCGTGCGCGCTCTGCTCCCGTTTGATGCTCGATTGCGGTCAGTGAGGAGAGGGCTGACCACTCCAGGTGGACCGTGTGGTCAGTGAGGAGAGGGCTGACCACTCCAGGTGGACCGTGTGGTCATTGGGCGCTCACAGATGTGAGCTGGTCTTACGTGCTTTCAGAATCAGTATAGTTGTTATTGCCATTGTTGTTGAACAGGTTCACAAAGTAGGATAAATTCTGATAATTATGTTCATGTTGACAAGTTTTCTGAAGTGAACCAAAGTTTACACCTATTTGGACGCAGCTTTTCAAAATGCCAAACCATTTGGAAGTTTTTAGTAGCCGACTGTAGCCAGAATTAACCTGATACAAATATTTGGTTTATCTGCTATAGGGGGGCATATTCTAAAGTATATCGTAGGTTGTATTCCTATAAATCATCAATACAAACAATGTGTTTGCATGTCACTTGTGTGTGCACTTTATAAATATTATTTATTGTTATGTTTTCAGCCAAAAGTGAGCAGAGAGAAATGTCCAGACTGATCCAGTCATTACAAGGCATGCAAGTGTCCAGGCCAATGTGAAGCCGAGCAGGCGACGCAAAGGTGAAATCTATTTATCCTTTATACAGTACTGTCATTTTATGTATAAAACAGTCTACACTTTTGTTTTTTTATATACTGTAGTTAGACACAAGTTGTGTAATTACTGCCATTTTAAACGTGTTTATTTTGTTTGTGTTTTGTACAGCTACTCAAGCCCGGACCGCTTACACAAGCGTCGGTTGTGGGACAGGGGACCTGATGGAAATCCCTCTTCCTGACAGTCCCAGAGCAGCCTCTACACCTTTAAAAAGGAGAAGGTGTGAGGTGTCAGCATCTGACCCCAGCTTCCACATCGATGACAGTGCCAGCACTGTGAACTGTTCAAGGTACAAAGGAAATCTAGAGTTTTAATTGAAAAAATATATACAGCGTCCTGGTTTTTTTAAGGGGTTGAAATATCCTTTATTTTATATAGCATTCCTGCTGAAGTCCCTCCACACAAGGACAAAAAATATATTGTTCTTGAGGACCAACTGCTGGAGCTGTTCAGGCGATGTCCTGTCTGGGTCACTCAACAGTGTCCTCGCTGTGAGTTCTCCAGTCAGTGGTCCAGTCAGCCCATGGTGAACAACATCCCAGCTGGAAACCTACAGCTCTGTGCTGCTGTGCTGTTCACCGGCTCATCATTTAGCCAGATTTCAAAGGTACTACAAAAACATTTTATTTTTCCATATATTATCCGATGATAACAGATGTTTTAATTTTATAGTTCTTGGGGGCCTTCAATATTCAGGGACTGTCAGAGCAGTGCTTCTATAGGCATCAGGCAAAGCTCCTCATCCCTACGGTCAACTGGCAGTGGAAGCTGGAGCAGGATGACCTCATCAGGGAGGCTCTTGAAAGCGGCTCTGTTACACTGGGCGGGGACATGCGGGCAGATTCACCTGGTAAATACATTTCATAAACATTTATCTGAAAAAAAACCCTGTTCCCTCGCTGTCTTCACAGGCCTTTGGTTGGGGATGATGCAAGAGTGTGGCCAAAATCAAGTATGTGTAATTACAACTACTCCTCCCAATATCTAATGTATATTGATGTATTTACACTTCACATATCAATTTATTATTCTTTGTAATTCTTTATAATTCTTTGTAGGCACAGCAGCATGCGAGAGACTCTTACCCTTTTGTTAACACCACGTTTTTTGAAAGATTAAGCTAAAATAAGCCCACAATACCACACTTCAAATATTGAGGCATCCATAGTCTGATTCTCTCACAATAGTCTGGGCTTCTTATTCAAAGGAAGGCTGGCCAGGTAATGAATCCTAAAGGTTCAACAAATATTCACTAGTTATTTTATCACTTTGAAATGTTTAGAAAATAGATACTGCATATTAATGTTTATTTGTGAAATTTTAAGGTGCAGGTTGGTGCCTTGAATTATGATTAAAAAAGGCAAATCGTTTTGCTGCTGTATGTCATAGTGTATCCAAAATTCAAGCGTGGAGACTACACAGTGAGAGCATGAAGACCAGAGCTACCTCAGGTATGTCACATTAAAAACAACACAACCAATGCTTTTACAAGAACAAATGTTTTGTGCTTTGTTTACAGTCTACTTTGACCAACTAATGGCCCTGCTGTTTGAAAGTGTGGTCGAGGATCCTCTCCCATATCAGGAGCACACAAAGCACCTGTGCCTGAACCACTCTGTGCCCATTGGACAACGTAATAGATTAAAATCAATGTTTCATGCAAGATTTAATTGTGGGCAGTAAAAAAAAATGAAGCCTGTATATGTTCTGTCAGATATGTCACAGGAAGGTATATGCAGCACCGCTTTGTTTCTAGAAGCTGAAAACTTACTGCATGTATATTTATTACAGTTGGTATTGTATAACATAACCCGTCAACTTTGTCTGTTCAATTTGTTTATTGCACACATCTATGTAGACCAAGTGAGTGGCACATGCAGCTCAACCTCAAGTGAAATGTGAGCTGTAAGTTTGTAGTAAGTTTTACCAAAGAAATTGTGCTATAATTTGGAAATTGCACTGTTGTAAGAGCCAGAAGTGCAGAATCAAGTACTGGTACAAAACAAGATCTATAATTTTCATTAATATTTCAATATTCAACTAAAAAAGCATACATATAAATACTTCATTATAGCCTTTACTCTACAGTGCATCATTCAGTGGTAGTTTCGTGTATGTGTTACGTTGGTTAAACCTTTTAGTTCACTAAATTTAGTAATAGAAATTACTTCAGGCTATTTACTTAGGGCTAACTGGCTCTTTGGGTTCACAATGTTACAGTCAAGCCTTTAGAGAAACATGACCTGAATGATTCTGTCTCACATCTTCAATAGCAAACCAAAAATCAATTTCAAAAAGACAGTGTTCCTGCTCAATAATACAGGCCTACATTTATTTATTTGATATGTTTTGTGCACTTTGCTGTAAGAAAAATAATAAAAATCTTTGTAACACAAATAGCCACGTCTCTATATCACACACTCTGCTGAGGACACTGAGACACATCTCCCATGTTCACGTAGACCACAGCAAAAGTCTACATCTAAAATAGATCGGTAAATTCTGAAGCAGCCAGGACGGTTACGTCCCTTAGCTGCGATGCTAACGTCGATCGAGCTCAATGCTAAGCCGCTAGCTTTGTAAATGACAGAGGAATAAATGACCCAGCGCCTCAGGTACAAGGCCGCTGTCTGCCACGATGCCCCCCCTGTGTAGAGAGAGCTGTAGAGCTGTCCCAGTGGAACAAGTTGCTAAATAAGTTCGCTCGCTGGAACTCCATGCTCCCATGCTCGGACTTTGTTTACGAGGAGCGCTGCAGGTGCAGCGTCGAAGTCAGACGCCTCAAGCCCCTCCCACCCCTCACCCCTCCCGCGTGCCCCTTAGTCCTCCAGGCAACGCCCCCTTTCTGTTGAGATTTTCAAATCTGAGGCTCTGATACTGAGGCTCTGGAAGGAGGGGTTAGTAGCTCTTTAAGTACATTTTTGGTCCTGTATGTGCATGACCCTGCAGGTTATTAAGTGTGCATGCCGCGGCCGAAATGTGCCACCAGGCCTCTAGGTGTCGCCACTGGGTTAAGGGTGTCAGGCTGTGTTGTGAGTGTTTCATGGCAGAATATAGGACATTTTGTACCATACATTCTGAGTGTTGGGCTCATTCAACAAGAAGAACAATAGAAACTTCTGGTGCAACTCTTAGAAGTACAGTAAAAAACGAACTCAAGTGCGTGTGGCTGAGTATCGCCTTTTGTCCTGTACGCCTATTCCTTTCAATTAGTTTTCATGCAGTAACTTGCAAAGAAAGTCTGGATATCCAACTGTATGTTCTCCCTGCTTTGGGTGTGTCTCCCTCGTGTCACTTCTGACTTTTTTTTTTTTTCCCCCGTGCAGCGCGACATACTGGTCCCACATTCCTCTGACTGCTGAGTAAACTCGAACTCACTGCGCTTTGTCTGCAGCTGCTGTCACAGGCCACAGCGGCGCGAATGTGGTGCAGCTACAGGAGGAGGAGGGAAAGTTCAGCTCTCACAGATGACAGTGTTTTACAGGCCTCTGCCACCCGTAGTTTATGTGGCAAATGCTGCCCCTTTAGCTGGTCTCTTGTCATTTTTTTGGCCATTTGGTTTTAACTGGTGCTTGGGGTGTTTTCTCTTTTCTCTGTTAACATGCAAAAATTCACCAAGGGACAAATAAATGATTAGATACTGACAATGAGATTCAAATTTCCTCCAGATTTACATGGGAAGTGTAATTTATGGACATTTTCTGGAATTGCAAGGCAAGGCAAGTTTATTTGTAGAGCACAATTCATACACAAGGCAATTCAAAGTGCTTCACAGTTGAAAACAAATAGAATCAATAAAAACATCAACATAAAATTAATCAATTACAGTAAAAGGCGAGAGTGCAGATAAAATACTTTCAGTCATATGCATTGGTAAAAAGAACTGTTTTCAGCCTGGATTTGAACATTGTCAGAGTTGAGGCCTGTCTCACATCCTCGTGAAGACTGTTCCAGATTTTAGCTGCATGAAACTGAAACGCAGCCTCACCGTGTTTATTATTGACTCTGGGATTGCAGTGACGACGGCTCCACATACGTAGCACCGACAGACGCCACACTTTCCAGTCTGGCACCACAATCTGATATTACCAAGTGATTAAAGGGATATTTCAGGATTTTTGACATAGGGCCTCATTTCCTAGTTATCCAGAGTGTTATGGATTACCTGGAGGCGAGGCTAGGGCATGTCCAGGGCCGGATTTAGGTAAAATGGGCCCTGGGGCTCAAGTTTTTTCAGAGCCCCCCACAATCCAGCGCCTTAACAACATCTGTCGGATTTCTCTCTCTCTACAATGAATGGATAAATGAATGAATTTTTAAAAAATTGAACATGCAGAAGTAACTTCTTAAACATGGCACTAGTGTTTAAAAATGACAAATTTGTGAAAAAATATAGCTCCATGGCCCTTGCGGAAGAACCTTTGCTTCTGCCAGACTGGTGGGGGGACTCGTTTAAAAGGGGGGTCTGAGGGTCCTCCCACAGAGGTCTTTTTTATTTTAATGGTGCATTTTAACAGACCAATAGGTACATATTTTTTCCCAGTGTCAACTCAGACCTTGTTTAGAACTGGTTTAGATCTGGTGTAGTCCCGGTTTAGTCCTGGTTTATTCTCAGGTATTAAAAAAAAATCATCTGATAAATGTGAGGGAGTATTCAAAGAGAGAGGGAGCTAGTTTACAGCCCGCACAGAGCACGCATTTTTCTCTGTATGCCCATGGGCCCTTCAACCTGCTGGGCCCCTGGTCTTAGCCCCTGTAAGCCCCTGCATCAATCCGGCCTTGCACATGTCTATGGTAACTAGTAGCCTGCATTAAAAACCTCTTCAGAATCATGGGGTCGTCCTCCAAACGTTGCCATATCTGATTGTAGAAAGCTCCTTTGTGAATTCCTCGTGTAGTAATGCGGCCGCAGGTAATGCAGGCTACTAGTTACCATAGACATGTACTAGCCTAGCACTAGCCTAGCACTAGCCTAGCCCCACTAAATTCTTCAAACTTATTCGCTTATTCATCACACATACATAAAGTCGAGTCTAAATGGGGTACATATGGATGTTTATTCAAAGCAAAGCGAAAAAAAGGCAGTCGTAGCTAGCGTTAGCATTAGAGCGATGCTAACTTGAAGCATCCTTTCAGCATTCTCCGTTATTTGTGTATTTATGGGCTGTTGAACCACTTTGCTCCTCTCTTTATATCTTTATTTAGTAGAAAATTATGTATATTTTTTCCATACCAGTAGTACCTAAACTTTTTCCCCGATACCATACATCATTTAGTGGATGTATTTCTCAACAATCCCAGCAAGAGAAAACAAACGGCCAGCGTATTTGAAAATATCGTTCAGCTTTATTTATAACAGAATACAGTTAATTCGGACAGACAACCTCTCGATCCTGTTAACTGTGAGACGCCAACGTTTAGACCTTCAGCTTCGGCCGGTGCTTCTCCCGCCAAAAAAACACATTCTCGACTCTGAAACCCGGGATTGAAGATTCGGTGGGAATTTGTTGGCACGTTTTTTTCTGGACAGAGCTCGTATTTTTTCACGGTTGGCATCGTCTCTGGGTGTTTTGTTCGGAGTTGTTGTACAGTACCCGGTTGCGTTGTGGTGCTACTGTGGATGCCTTTTTTTTTTTTTTTTCATTATTGTTCTAACAGAGAGGAGATCAGAATGTGGTCGTAAGGCATTAGGTAGTTGTCCTGAACAATGGGAGTTGAATCGGGAGGGATTAGCCACGCCCACTTTCAACGCAAACCAACGGGATCTTGTTTAGGAGACAGTATTTACTCTATTCTTGGACGTTTTTAGAGGGAAACTGGTGTCAAACCCAGGACATTCTGTCATATCTTAAAATAAAATAACATTTTACATTTAAAGTGGACATATCATGCATAATTAAGCCTTAAAACGCCATTTTTGGCACCTCATCATCAATATTTCTAGTTTTAAATTTCAAATTAACGAGAAAAGACAGTAAGAAGTGAGAGTTTGGGGTGGTAAAGCTTCAGAATTGGCCTTGGAGTGCCCTCTGCAGGCAGTGGTGGGAATGGCATGTAATGAAACAGTGAAAACAACCCCGCTAGCAAATCAATGATGTGTGATGAACACACTAATGGCTTCCCGGAACTGTTTGAATTGATTTTTCTATCCCCAATGCAAATGAATGTAGTACCCAGGCCCTATACTTAACTATGGCAAGGTATATAACATGTATTCATATAATTTCTGTGGTTTCTTTATCATTAATGTATTGTAAGATGATGTAAAGTGCGGAACCGTGACTGAATTTGAGTTCAGAGGACACTTTTCTACGCTAATTCTTATGTAAAGTAAAATCTAAAAGGTCTGTACATTCATGAATGATTTCTAACGAGGCTTTGACATCACTTTTATGATGTCGATGGGTTGCCAACAGCTGAAAACATCTGGATCATTCATAATTTTCCTATGTTTGATGGCTAATGCTAACGGCTATAGGGAAAATACATTGAAACGGCTAACGGCTGCTAAAATGTTTCCCAGACTAGCTTACTTCCAACTGTCTGCATACATTAGGATCGATCTTTTTTTATTTCTAGGCTCAAAAAGGGTTTGGTGTCGGATTATCAGCTTTAAAAATTTGGTGACAGCAGATCAGAGCGCTTGAGTAAGACAGTTTGCGATGTCTGTTGGCTAATGCTAACGGCTATAGGGAAAATACATTGAAACGGCTAACGGATGCTAAAGAGCTTCCTGGACTTGCCTACTTCCAACTGTCTGCATATGTTAGGATTGATCTTTTATATTTCGATGCTCAAAAAGGGGTTTGGTGTCGGATTATCAGCTTTTAATATTTGGTGACAGCAGATCAGAGCGCTTGAGTATGAACAGAAGACACAGGATTGCTCAAAACATAAGGGGATGAATGAAAAATACATCTACTCTGTATGTTTTTGACGAAGGAACAGTGTTTTAACATATTTAAAAGCACAAAAAAGGTCAATTTTGCATGATATGTCTTCAAGCGTCCAAAAAATATGCATTTTTATGGGGCGTTTCAGTTTGATAGGTAGTATAATTGGTAGCATAAAGTCCTCCCCGTTGGTTTTTTACAAAAAGGGGCGTGACGTCTCCCATTCACAAAACTTGGATTTACTTGTTCAAATCACCTTAACTTTAAATGCAGCAATCAGAGGCCACTTTAACAAACAATAAATAACAACATAAATATATATTTTTTTTATTAACACAGGCATTTCAACACACTTGAACCTTTCCATGTTTTGCAGGATGTCAAAAAGGGGAAACCGGACCGTCGGCGATGCAAGGAATCAGCCGAAAGCGTAGAGTGTAGTTTTAAATGTAACCAGTTTCTTTGCTGATGGTTTGAATTACAGGGCGAAAAGGAAACGCAAAGCAGCTCGACTTTGGCACCGAATGTCAAAACACGACACGTCTCTTTTACACTCTGGCAGTTTTAGTTATAGACGTTAATGTGTCGTAAGGCGTGACGTCGAAGCAGAAATGAAAATGGTGGATGAAGCTGCATGAAAGCCTTACAGATACACTGAGCACTTAAGTCTGTGCAGAATCGTTCACTTCCTTCTGAGCAGAGGCGTAACTTTGTGTTGAAAGTTGGTGGGGACACATAGCGGCCATGTTAAAGTGACAGTCTGGGAGTCTCAATATTTTACAAATTTTATAAAGTGTGCAAAATAGACCACCTCGTTTTGCATTTTGAAGTGAAGTAAGTACAAATATACCTAAATTATTTTTTAAGTTCCTCCTTCCCAGTCTAGTATCCTACCGCGTTGACCAATGAGATGAGCTTTTCCTGTGACCCAGCCTGTCAGGTCCAATCAGGAGGGGAGGGGGAGGAGCTTGATTATTTACTTTCAAAATTCTGTTCCTGAAGGGCTTTCTGGTCCAAGAGGGGAGGGGAGTTCACTTTCACATTTCACCCTATCTCTCCTCACTTTGCAAACTTACAGACTATCACTTTAAACAAATAAAATACACTGCCTGGCCAAAAAAAGTCACACACTGTATTATTTGCTTTGACCGCCTTTAAGCTTGGATTATTTGGGCCCAAATCGTAAATTTGCATAATTTCTCTGAAAGTTAGGACACAAAACTTTACGTTTCAAGCTAAATTTAGTTTTTTTAATGCTTTAAAGGGATATTCTGGAACTTTAAATGATGTACAAAATGTGCAAAATTGACCACCTGGTCTTGCATTTTGATGTATAGTAAGAGTCTGGTATCCTCCCGTGTCGACCAATGAGACGAGCTTCTTCTGTGAGCCAGCCTGTCAGGTCCAATCAGGAGGGAGGGGGAGGAACTTGATCATTTACTTTTCTGTTCCTGCTCTCCTCATTTTGTAAACTAGGCTAAAGAAGGGAGGAATTTGATTGTTTACTTTCAAATTTCATTCAATCTCTCCTCGCTTTGCAAACTTACAGACTGTCACTTTTAATGCAACAAATCTATTGCATTAAGCAGAGCAATTGAGTCAAATTGGGCAAAATATTGCAAATTTATGCTTATGTGAAACAACTGTAATGCTTTTCAATGACATTTAAGGCCTTGATTCCCTTAATGACTGGGAAACACTGGTAGATTTGTCATTCTCTGTTCAAATCTAACTTTATCGAAAACGTGTGACATTATCAAAATAGGTGGGATCAGTCAAAACCTAAAAAAAAAAAAGGTTTTGTCCTTCATATGTTGAAAAAATGCAAGGTGTGGGCTTGTGATCCACTTTGAAATGAGCCCAGGCTTTACACAGCTCAAAAAGTGACCAGAAACCTCACGATTAATTAGCATCTCGAAAGCGCTTGAATATAGATGCGCTGGGGGGAAAGAAGGATTGGTGGCGACGTGTCCGAACCAGCCTTTCACAAAGTTACGCTGATAAAAAATCACCTCTTAACACGCAATGCCATCATTTATCAACACATCTCTGAGCGCCTCAATTCAGTCTCTCCTTTAAATGACTACAGTGTCTTCACAAATGTAATAACTTGCCGTACAACAACATGAAATGCTACAGAAAACGAGCGGCTTCGTGTGGGTCGAAGGTCTGGATTCCCCTTTGGTGACAGATTATGTGCCATTTTTCATTTATCTCTTTAAAGCCAGCGATTTGAACATGAACCTTTGTAAAAACTTTCTGTAAACTGTGATATTGTCAAAGGACCCCTTCAAACCAGGCATTTCGATCCATCTCCGGGATTCGGGTTTTGTATTTATCACAGTAAAATGAAATAAAAAGGAATTGACACTGAAGAAGCTGAACCAATTCCACATCCATTCAGGGCTGTAGGAAATGAATGCATAAAGGTTTTGCAAAATGGAGTTTCAATATAATTTGACATTTCCGCTGCTTACATCATCAGTGACATCAGCTGGAGGCAGGAAGTGATCAAGGGAAATAAGATTAAACTAAAACTAGAGATTATAAGTATAAAACGACAACTAAAAAATGTGGTACTGTTGTGGCTTAAGGTGCCTGAACAAGAGGAATGACATTTGAGACGATAAAATAAGGTTTATCTCATATTTCCAACAACAGCTAGACATTTGTTTATTGTTGCTATGACAACAGCTACAATGGAAATAGATAGCTAGCTTCCCACCTCCAGCTAAGCCTATAGATAGACGGCATCTCGTCATAAAAGGGAACTTATTTATCACATAAATAAAGTCAAGGGTAAATCGTGTCCATATGGATATTTTCTCACAGCACATTGTTCAGTAGAAGTGAAAAAACGGCAGTTGTAGCTAGCGCTAGGTAGCGTTAGCATTAGCCCGATGCTAACATGTAGCATCATGTTAGCATTCTCTGTTATTTATGTATTTATGGGCTGTTGAACCACTTTGCTCCTCTCCATATGTTTGTATCTTTATTTAGTAGAAAACTATATTCATATTTCAGCGTTTGTTAAAATAGTTTTTTGAATAATTAAAGAAAGTTTCCTCAAATTGTTTTCCCCCCAAACATTCTAGAGATGCCGTCTGTATCTATACGACCACAAACTACTACTACTACAATTTCATGTACGATCTCTACTTTTAGAACGTCTCTCAATAAGTCATTTAAAGCAATAAAGTACAATCTTTTGAGGCACATTTTTGGTGCTGTTTGAAATGTATTGCAGGACGCCTCTATTATTATTGTGAATGTTTGGTCAGAAAAACTATTATGAAGACAAAAATAACCTTGGTACAGCGAAATTTTGTCTGTTGGGGACTTTTATTTTGATTCCTAAAGCATTTTCTTAAATATATGTGTTTTATTGTTAATTCATGAAGTTTATACTAGATTTGTCATCCAAATTTAAAGTGCGATATAATTAAAATATATCATTATACAAATTCTATTCTAATTTTAGCAACTGACGCGCTGCTTTGATTTACAAACTAACATGCTGCAATTTAACTTAAAAAAAACTTTTCTGTCATTTTATGTTTTCATACAAAAATAAGACATTTTATGCATAGAAAATTGCCAGTATTTTCAGCAATGAAATCGAAATAATAGATAGAGCCAGCTTTGAATTTATGGTTTTATTTTGTTGATATATTAGTTACACATATTGTCTGTCAGAGGGGATTTTGGATCATGTTTAGTTTTTGAAAATCTGTAAAAAATTCTAATTTCGCCTTTTTGTGTGGTTTAAAGCCCATTAAATCAGGCAGCAATTAGATATCAAAAAATCCCGCTTGAAAAACCTTTTAAAATATTGTTAAGTATAAGACTTTAAAGTTTGGAGACTGTACGAGCGACTAAAGTGGAGATGTTGTTTAAACCAGGCCTTAAAGGTGCCTTATGTAACTTTTTATGAGGAAAAAAAAAGTTGATATTTGTGCGTATTTGACCTTGTAGTGACCCAGCTGTATGTTTTGTCACCATGACGCCTTTAATTTCCATCACAGTGGTCTCTACAACGCTCCAGGATCAATTGTTTGGAAGGTTTTCACCGCTGATAGACCCTATCACTAGAAAACCTACAAAACAATTCATCCTGGAGCTTTGTAGAGGCCAGTGTAATGAAAAGTTCAGGTGCCACACTGACCACTCCTACAGCCGCTGGGGCACTACAAGGTAAAATACGCACAAATATCAACTTTTTTTTTTGCATAATGCAGCTTTAAGTTTTATCTACAAATGTGTCTGTATATTTCTCCCGCCTTTTTCGCCGTGGCTGTTTCCCAGAAAGGAAATGACCATATTTGGATTACAGCGACATCTCGGTCGCTTTCGTGCTACACATGGATACCAAACATGCCAATATTCATGAATACATGTTGCAATGTTTAGGTTATTTCTTGGATATATAAAACGCCATAAAGGGTGAGTTCACCATTTTTTTTTTTTTTACTCTGACATTAAAACTAAGATGTTAAAGGAGAAAACATGAAAAATAAAACAAAAGGAGCTTTTATATAGATGCCATTGTAAAGTTATGAATTATTGGCTTTGTGGATCATTTTACCGGGTTTGAAGGGGGTCCCTGAAGGCAACAGTCTCGGATCAGTCCCAAAAACCTGCTCCCTCCTCTGAATCTCCGCCTTTTCCGCCTCCAATGACGTCTTAAAATCGAATATTAGTCGAGTATAATACTTAATACAGAAAAAATTGTTGGCTACATGACTTTTGACTTCTGCGTGAAAGAAAAATGCACACCGAAAATAGCGAAACAGCGGATGGCGTAAAGTGAAAATAAAACTATTACTCCAACGTCTAAAACTTGGTCTTGGCCATTATCGTACAGTTACCGCAAGTCCTTGGTCCCGAGTTTCTGTTTCTTAAATCACGACAGCAAAAACCACCAAGGACTTTGCAAAAACCATTGCCTTTTGAACAATTTCTTAAGTTACGGCTACGGAAACCACAAAAAACAAGCAAAAATGTGGTCAAAAAGAACCCCGGCGGAGCTGACGATTTTTTTTTTTGCCCGCACCAGAGTATGAAAAATGTATCGCGGTTAAAAGAACATGACGCTTATTTTAATTTTTCATTGTTAACGCCCTTTCCAACGCCCTTGGCCGCTGCGGGGGACCAGTCTTTTTCAGCCACGGTGCGAGCCGTCGCCGGTGCGCTGTACCCGGGCGCGGATGAGGTCCCGGGACACTTGCTTGGGGTCGGAGGCCAGGCCCAGCCCGCACATGAGGTTGATGAAGGCCGTGGTGAGGTTGACCCTGCAGCCGAACTCGCTGGTGGCGTAGTCGAACGGAAACGTGTGGTGGTAGTTGTGGAAACCCTCGCCTGGAAACACAAGGGGATTATAGTTACCGTAATGTCAGGAATAATGCAGCATAATGGACTCCACTCTCAAACCAAACATGACCACAGAACAAAAACATCCTTCTTTCTTCCACCGCTGTAACATTGTTGATCCTCTTTAAGTCCACAGCTGAAATACTCTTCTTCTACTCTATTTCTTTCTTAAAATAAGTTTTTTTCTGGGTAGCGCTTGTGCTCCTAATTCTGAAATTTAGGAGCACATCCAAAAAAAAAGTAACTCTTGCCCCTAGAGGCCATAAGCGCAACTGCAGGTGTCGTTGCAAGTTGCGATTTTTTAACTTATTAATTGTCTTGGAGAGTGAATACTAATAATTTTTTTCACTCAAACTTGGCTGTAAATACTGTCTAAAGTGACGCTAGCCCGCAGTTAGCTTTGCCCGTTAGCCTGTTAGCTTCTTCTTCATGATTCTATTAGTGTGTATTGGTGACTCCGGCCCGGTGGCAGTCAAGTTGCAAACATGGTTTTCTGGGCAGAGACACAAGGGGGGGATGAAAGACCCTCCAATCATCCCATAAACACTTGTACGGAAAGGATTTATTAAGGTAAACACGTTACTTAGTACTGCTTTAACAGGGAAGAAGGGAATTAAAACATATCACATGCCACTTCCAGCATTCTATTGCATGTTAGATGTAGTATTTTAGCTGTTTGCATTGATTCACTAATCTAAAAAACTCATTATATTTTAACAACTGTAAATAGGACACCAGCTTTTGTGCTTCCCAACGCCCGACTTTCTCTGCTCTCCTCACTCTGCACCTTCACTCTCTTCCATTGTGATTGTGACTTTACGTTTTGTATTTTGCGAGCGCGGCGATGATTTGCTTTCAGCTAGGGATGCACCGATACCAGTATCGGGTATCGGACCGATACCACATGCTTGTACTCATTAGGTCCCGATACCAGAGACTGATAACCGTGTGGCCGGCGATCCTATGGGACACAGCTCCAGTGAGTAGAAAATAGCAACAAACTGGAGAATTCTTTAGTGGAAATACAATATTTCACATAGATCTGACTTTACTACAGACGACACTCCCTAAATCAGAGTCTGAGCTGGTTTTAACCAGAGCTAAATGTTGTTAGTGCTGCAGCGTCTGCAGTGTTTACAACATACAGGCTAAAGTTGCTAATGTTGCTAACGAGCTGCTAACTCACTGCTAACAGTTCTGGCGATTCTTAAGCCGTTTTATGCCCAGGGGCTTGTTCATCTGAAAAACTAAAAAGTACTCTGAAAATCCCAAATAAAGCAAAACAATCAAAATTCTGTAGCTACTGGATAAGTTGCTACAAACACACAGAAAATCCACACGGAGCTGAAGTAAAGGCCAAAAGAGACAATTTAGCTGCAGTAATAAGTAACATCTCAATACTATTGTTAAATAAAGATACATAAATGAATAAAGCACAAGCATTGAGGAGCTTTTGGACATGAGCTGTTCTGTCTATGACGGACAGTGCAATAAAAATAAAAAATTATATTGAATGAAAATAAAAAAAAATAAAAGGGCATCTGTTCAATTCTGATATAATTTCTCTTAAAAGTGTCGCCTACTTTACTCAAGGAAATGTAAATGAGTAAATAAACTAATTCCTAACCAATCTGCTGTGAAAAAGTCTATAAACCGTCTATTCACTTCAAAAAGTCTGTGAAAGAAAATGCCTTGTACTCGTATCAGTATTTGGTATTTTTTTGGTCGTATCGGTTTTAGAAAAGTGGTGTTGGTGCTTCCCTACTTTCAGTGCTGCACGAGGTGAGGAGCGGGTTGGATGGAGGTTTTGAGCGTCATAGTTTGTGAATACATACATACATACATTTTCCGTTTCCTCATAAAGAGACCACAGTTGCGTGAATACTTTGGCTCATTCAGTGAAAACAGGCTGATGAGCGAGCGCGGCGCTGAGCCAAAAGAGACGACAGATCAGAGCTAACGATATCGATTTATTTTAGTACAGACAGTTTGCTGTTGCTGACGGGCAGCGTTTGTGAAAACAATGGGGAAAGTTTTTTTTAAGGTCGCACAAGAATGCTTTCTTTAAGGTGGACGGAGCAGTTACGCTTGCAAGTAGTTCTATTTTTAGAACACAAAGGCGGGTTTGGGAGCATATGCTTATTTTGCTTTTATTTAACCTCTTAGCCTCTTTAACCTCTTAACTTACATTGTAAACTTCATAAATATCTGTCTGTGTCTCATCCAATCAGAAGCAGAATTAGCACAAAGCCACAAAGTTTACTCCATCAACACGTCCTCAAGTGGCACCACTTTTGCTTTATGTGATTAAAAGAAATAAATAATAATAATAATTTCATACACCATTTACAGCCAAGCGATTTATCGATTACCGGTAATCGTATAAATAATTGCGGGGCGGCACATGTGAAAAGAGAAAGTGTCATGAGCTGGAACCGATCCTACAACCTTTGACACACAAAGCTACACCCAACTTAAACTCCACTGGCATGTGGGCCAGTCTAAATAATTTCACTACAGTAGTAGCCCATACTACTACTGTAGATCCGGTAACTGAGCAGATCAGTCTGCCGCTGCACAGCTACAACCAGGAAGCTGCTCAAATATAAGTTGTCTTAAGTGCAAAATGGTTATATTTCAAAAGTTATTCAGTCAACACAGACATTTATATGGTTAGTCTGGTGTTATAAGTGATTTGCCTCAGGTGCACTGTGCTTGGGTCAGACTGTTTTTAATGCAGGCTACTAGTTACCATAGACATGCACTAGCCTAGCACTAGCCTAGCACAACAACACTCTGGATAACTAGCCTAACTCTGTCAAAAATCCTGAAATATCCCTTAAAGCTTTGTTCTTTCTCTAAAACAGGGTCGTCCTCCGTGTCGTTTCTCACCTAATGCGCTGAGAGCCACAAACTTGTTCTCCCGGGGGTTGATGTGGTGGTCGTAGGGCCGGTTGCCCCACATGTGCGCCGCGCTGTTGACGAGCCACGTGGCGTTCAGGACCACCGTGTAGCGCAGGAGCGACGGCACGAAGTAAGACACCGCCAGGGACTCCCCCCAGAAATACCAAGGCACGAAGGTGGGCAGGAGGAAGCAGGCGAGCACCACCGACGGCTTGTAATACCTGCGGGACAGAGAGATTTGGGTGAGTGACAGACAGCGGTGTTATTCAGGCTTCTGGAGTCGACATCATGCATTATTGAACAACAAACAAATCAAAGGGGCCGAAATTCAGCTCCCACGGCGGGTCACGGGCCACATATAATACAGAACATTTTTCGAATAAATGAATAATAATATTTGGTCAAAGCCCCAACTTGACTGTAGCTTCATTAACCTCTTACCACCCGCCTAAGCCAAATGCATTCTGTCCTCTTTTGGCTATTATAGAGGCCTGTGCAGCACCTCATTTGAAAGCTAAGACCCACAAAACTGTTTTTTTTGCTGTGTTGTGTCACCTTTTTTCTTTATTTATTTTTTATCTTTTTCAATTTTGGTCACATTTTTGTTGAGTTTTTGTAATTTTTTTGTTGAGTTTTTGTCACATTTTTGTTGAATTTTTGTCACTTTTTGGTTGAATTTTTGTCACTTTTTGGTTGAATTTTTGTCACTTTTTGGTTGAGTTTTTGTCACTTTTTGTTGAATTTTTATTGAATTTTTGTCACATTTTTGTCGCGTTTTTGTCACTTTTTGGTTGAGTTTTTGTCACTTTTTGGTTGAGTTTTTGTCGCATTTTTGTTGAATTTTTGTCACTTTTTGGTTGAGTTTTTGTCACTTTTTGTTGAATTTTTATTGAATTTTTGTCACATTTTTGTCGCGTTTTTGTCACTTTTTGGTTGAGTTTTTGTCACTTTTTGGTTGAGTTTTTGTCACTTTTTGGTTGAGTTTTTGTCGCATTTTTGTTGAATTTTTGTCACTTTTTGGTTGAGTTTTTGTCACTTTTTGGTTCAGTTTTTGTCACTTTTTGGTTCAGTTTTTGTCACTTTTTGTTGAATTTTTGTCACTTTTTGGTTGAGTTTTTATCACATTTTTGTTGCGTTTACATACTTGTTTTGGTGCTTTTTTCCCAAGAAGCTTTTTGATTAGGGTAAAGCCAAACTGGAGAAAATGGGATCCGTTCAGGTGGGAGTTAAGAGGTTTAATAACAACGGCTTACACTTGTATTGCACTTTACAAGCCTCGGTGGTGGTAAGCTGTTATCGACGCCACAGCCGCCCTGGGGCAGACTGTCCATTTACCACATGGCTATAATGTGTTGTTTATGTCCTGATCTATTATTATATCAGTGTCCTCTGCTTTACACATGTGAAAATCTTTCCTTTATTTAAATGTAAGGGGCTAGATGCAAGTTAGCCATTTTATACTCACTACTGCCACCTCAGGCCATACGTGTAACTGCATCTTCTCTGTTGAGCTCGTGCATGACAGCACTTTGGACCCGAATTAACACCGTTTTGAGTGACAGTGCAGGATTTTAGAGGCAGGTCTGAGTTCATTTTACATATTAGGACATTGGAACATGTAGGGGAGGAAAATACTTAATTTTAACATTTTTAAACTCTGTATAGACCCTTTAAGCTGCCCCCTGGTGGCTGGAATGAGCATTCTGGTTATTCTTTAAAAATTCATAACTCCTCCCACTTTTTTTCTCACATACTCTGGAATTTATGTTCTACATGGCAGGGGCCGGATTAAATCATCTCACGGGCCTGATGGACGTATGTTTGACACCACTGGGTTAAACCATCGCCTGACACAAGCACATATTCTACAGTTTGGCTTTATCCAAATTTAAAAGCTGCATCAAAACAGACGACAAAATAAGTGATGAAAAAGCAACAAAAATGTGTCAAAAAAGCCAGATAATGAAAGGAAAAATCTAAGATGAGTTTTGTGGGTCTTGGATAAGTGGGCTTTATCAGTCATTATACAATACAATTGCTTTCAAATGGTCTATAGCTTCAGTCGAGAAGCTTTCAGATTTGGGTAAAACTGAACTGGAGGAAATTTGCTTGGTTCAAGTGGGGCTTAAAAGGTTAACAATCTGTGCAGTGAAAACCATTTCTGGAGACGACATCGTGAAACCATTGAGAAAATGTCAAAAGTGCAAAGCGGTAATTAAAGGTGCATTATTAATGTGTATTTGACCTTTCAGTGACCCGGTGGTTATGGGTGGTCAGCTTGGCGCCCTCCAGGATCAATTGTTTAGTAGTTTTACTCGTGAAAGGGTCAACAGCAGTGAAACTCTTAAAAACAATTAGTCCTGGAGCGCACTCGAGGGAAAGTAAAGAGCAGAGTAAAGACGCCATGTTAACCACCCATAGAGCCGCTGAGTTACAGAAAGGTCAAATACGCGTTAATGTTAACTTTTCTCCCCATATAAAGTTGCATAATGCAGCTTTAAAGAAAAAGACGTCTATTTTGAAGAATCTGTTGCACCTTTAATGTTTAAAATCTAAGTCCATGCGTGTTCTCCAGTGAGAATCTACAATGTAAATAATCTAAAAAGACCAATACATAAAAAAGCGTTTCCAAATGTTTATCCAGTGCTGTGTTATGCTCCGTTTACCGGTAAATCTGACGCACGTTACAGAAGTTGTTGAGTGAACCCTGTGAACGGCAGACCTTGTGAGTGCACCGCCCCGGACACAAACGCTACGCAAAATTGTATACAAAGTGACTCTCAGTTTGCAAGAAAACCGTATCAAATACGTGTGAACCAGTCGAGCATGAGCCGCGGTAACGCAACAAAATAAGATAAGATGCAGAAAGTTTTTTGTTGCTGAAGAGGAGACAGTAAACAGGATTATTAAAACTTGACAGAAGTGAAGTTTGTGATATAACACGGTTAAATGGTCAGAATGGTACGAGACCTGGTTTGGTTTAGACCTGGGCGGTGCATGAAAGTGAGCAGCATTGAGACAAAGCAGAAACTGACGGTTTTCTTTGGCGCTGGGCCACGTTCAGGCTTAAAACATGTTGTACGACTTGTCACTTTGGTAAGTTACAAAGACTGTGGGCCCGAATCCAAGCTAGCGTTTCACCGTGAGATCTTACAGCTCCAGATCTGGTGCATTAAGTGTGCTGAAAGTGGGCTTGACTTACTCCCATGGGCAAGGGCGACTGGGATGGGGCGAGGGGGTTGTGGGGGTGAACTAGAGGTCGATATATCGGGCCGATATTTGGGGATTTTACATTATTGGCAGAAAAAAGCCAATATCTCTAGGACTGAAAGTGATAGAGACTTTCCGTTTTTTGCATTGGAAAGAGCGAAGTCATGGCTTTTTAATGTTAAGTACCATAAAAAAAAAAAAGAAAAAAAGGATTTTCTAACCATTTTCAAACCGGTCCAAACCTGATCTTAATAGATCTAAAACAGTATAAACAAGTTGTTACCTGGTCTAAACCAGTCAAAAAGTTGTCAAAAGAAGCATAAACTGGTCTAAACTTGATCTAAACCAGTCCAAATTTCATATAAACCAGTCTAAACCAGTCCAACCTTGATCTAAACAAGTCCAAACTTGATCTAAACCAGTCCAAACTTGATCTAAACCAGTCCAAACTTGATCTAAACCAGTCCAAATTTCATCTAAACCAGTCCAAACTTGATCTAATCCAGTCCGAACTTGATCTAAACCAGTCTAAACCAGTCCAAACCTGATCTAAACCAGTCCAAATTTCATCTAAACCAGTCCAAACCAATCCAAGCCAGGTCTAAACCAATCCAAACCAGCAAAAACCAGTCCAAACTAGTCCAACCCATATCTAAACTGGATATTTTGAGTATTACACACTTGGTAGAGAATGGTAGAGATATGCAGAATTAGAAACAACACATGATTCAATAAAGTGTGCTCTACCAAACAGTTGAGCAAACTATTAAAGGGTTAAAACAAATTTCACTAAACCTCAGTCAATATGGACATGCTGCAGGTCATTTTTAGCTGAGTTAGTTTTAACCTCCGTAATTGTATTTTTGGTCGCCGGGCAAAATGCAGCGGCTAGCAACCGTATGCTAATGTTAACAGCAACATATCAAAGCTGGGACAGAAGCTATGATTGGATCACCTAAAGCAGGGGTTCCCAAAGTGTGGTCGTGAGACACTGAAGTGAGGGTCGCCAGATGTTTTCAAGACAATATTCATTGATTACAAATTAGTCTTAATTTTGTATGTATTTTTGATTGAAGGCAGTATATTTTCAAAGAAATCAAGAATTACAAAACATACTATCAATACAAACAATATTACACTGGATTTAAAAAGTTGTAGGCCTAAATGTATCGTAAATACGAATTAAAATTTACAGTGGGGGGGTCCAGAGTTGTTGGTTTGTTAGTTTTGGGGTCGCAGCCTGAAAGATTTGGGGACCCCTGACCTAAAGTATGTTTTAGAGGATTATAGACCAGACATTTGGAAAAATCGGCCAAGCATATCGGCATCAGCTTTAGAAAAACCCATATCGTCGACCTCTAGGGTGAACATGTGTTTTGTTTGGATTGCATTGCCGAATGCAGATCCGCGCCACAACTTTACATCTCTCAAGTTTTAGTTTGACCTCTCAGACCTTATAAAAACCTATAACGCTGATGGAAGATCATGAGGCAGTGCGATGTAAACGAAGAAAAGATGTGAGCCCACGGGTCATTCTTTTCCAGGGTACGTACTTCCTCTGAAACATGACGACTTTGTCTGCCATGAGGTCTTTCAGCTCCAGCTTGCGGCCCTTCTCGATGACGTCCGGGTGCTTACGGACCAGGAGCCAGCCGATGTGCGAGAAGAAGAACCCCCGTTTGGCGTTGTGCGGGTCGGCGTCGGACTCCGAGTATTTGTGATGCACTCTGTGGTCCCTCGCCCATTCGAATATGTCGTTCTGAGGGGGGAAGACAGAGGGAGATGGTGGATGGTTCATTTATTAAGACGAGACACTACAGGCCAACACAGATATCGATGTCAACGGTCTTTCCTGCAGGGTATCTTTTAAACCTTCTAAACCTGAACAATGCATAACACAACACCTTTCAGTTATGTAATAGTCAGTACCTGAAAGGCCATGGAGTTGGCGACGCCCAGGAAGATCCTCAGAGGCAGTGAAGCCTTGTACGACCTGTGGCTCCAGAGACGATGCGCTCCGGCGGTGATCCCCAACGCGCTGACGACGTAACACAAGAACGCTGAAGGAAAGCACAAGAAGCACAATATGAGAAACTATTTCAGCATCACTGATAAGAGGAAGGCTATTTTGCGATGTATTGCAGTTAATCTGCAGTTAATTTGCTTGCTTGATCTCATCATATGCAAAAAAAAGCTGCTCCGAAAGTGTGTCATTTCCCCGAGTGATTTGAAGCCGGAGCGATGCCAGATTGAGATCAGAGCTAATGTTATTGGCGCTGTCATATCAGTCTCGCTCTTGCCAGGTTGAGCCGTACCTGCACAGTGATAAAAGCAGCCGGGACTGGCTTCTGCAAGTTAAATTGCCAGATTATCACAGCGGACGTACATTTGTCAAGTTCTCATGATGCAAGGCCGAGTTTCTTAATAGGTTGCGTTCACGTGACATCACAACTTTCTAAAGAGCCTATAGTTTAACACTGAGACTAAAAATACTATAATGGTAACTGTGGTAACTGGCGAATTGCAGATTTTTTTGTCTTCGTTTTTGGTTAATATCTCATTCATCCTCTCCTGGAACCGCCACCTTAACGCGGTGAAGGGGTTTGAGCGCCCGAATGATCCTGGGAGCTCTGGAGGCTTCGTGCCCCAGGTAGGGTCTCCCACGGCAAACAGGTCATAGGTGACGGGTCAGACAAAGAGCGGTTCAGAAGCCCCTTATGAGAGAACAACAGGCCCGGTTAGAGCCATGAGGCCGTCCTTCTGTGGACCCACCACCTGCAGGAGGAGCCATAAGGGGCTGGTGCCATGTGATAAGTGGGAGATGTGTGGCCGGTCGCTCCTACCTCTCAGGTGAGGAGAGAAAATAGCAACAAACTGGAGAATTCTTCAGTGGAAAGACAATATTCCACATAGAGCTGACTTTATTACAGACGTCACTCCTTAAATCAGAGTCTGTGCTGGATTTAACCAGAGCTAAATGTTAGTGCTGCAGCGTGGAGTCTGCAGTGTTTACAAGATACAGGCTAATGTTGCTAAAAAGTGCTGCATCCCTAGTGACAATGTTCAAAAACATGAGCGTGATGTTGGCCAATAGGAAGGACTTTCAGACATAACAATAATATGTCAGGTTTGTGAATCCAATCACTGTCAAATCCTGAAGAGGAAAATCATTTGTTGGAGATTTCTTACAAAAAACTGTATTCCTCCCATAGAGTTGCATTGGCCCCTGCTCCACCTGACATTATGACATCATCATATTCTAAATCGTGAACAGACCATGGGCCGGCCCTGCAAAAACATTTGAGAATAGGCTGAGTAAAGCTTTTAACTCCAGTGCAAGCAGGTTTCTCACATAACAAAAACCACATGGAGCTGTTTCCCGAGGACGCCGTTCCATCAAATCGCAGCCGCTGTGACTTAAACCTGATTGCGTTTATTCTCGCAGCTCTGTCTCGGACGGTTCGGGACATGATGTGCTGTTTACTGTGAGCTATTTCAGACAGTGGGCTGAGCGCGTCATGACCCGCTCACGCACACAAATGGACTTCTGTTCTCCACATCTGCACAGACAAAGAGTGTTTGAGCGGCGCGGGGCGGTAATATTACCTAACATCGCAGACACGGGCCAGTCTTATGTATTGTATGGACAGTATAGCGGCTCAGAATGAAGTGCGGGCTCTTCACAGCGACGCGATAATCTCCTGCCTGGAGCTGTCGAGCAGGTGGAACCAGAGTATTAAATATGAGCCCAACTGGCACTACGTTTAATTAGGTCAAATCTTTGCTTAAAAAAAACTCTACAACAGGGGTGCCATAACTTTTTGTCTCCGAGTGGGCCAAAATCAAAAAGTGCCTGTGAGTCGCAGCGATGTCAAGCACGAAAAACACATATAACTGCAAATTATAAAGTTACTTTTTTTTAATTTATTTTTTATTTTTTATATAGCCTACATTTGTTTTTATCTATGCAACCAACATCCTATATTAAAACAAATGAAAACTATGGCAAAAGCCTAATTTTAGTAAAACAAAACAATTGCAGCAATTTAGTGCAAAAAAACCACCTGTATCTACAGCACCTACAGTAACTTTACCTCATTCATTAACTCCAAGAAAATGCCACATTAAATTATTTGGAAAGTGTCAGTTCAGCATCAATTCTTTTATAAGTCAATTTTTCACACATACTGTTGTCGATGTCAACAACCTTTGCAATAAAAGTTGGAAAACTGTGAAAGTTGCCGCTACAACGCTCTGTAATTGATAAATACCAAGACAACACAACAGTGTTTCCTTAGCTTTGCGAAAGGAGTGAAACAGCGCCCCCCAATTTGACGCTGGTGGTCAAAAGGTGTACTGCATCCATATTTACCATTGAGAATGAATGGAAGAGTGTTTTAACCACACACAGCGCAAAAGTAGGTCACTCTCTGGTGGGCCAACAGAATTATTTAGGCGGGCCAAATTTGGCCCACGGGCCCCACTTTGGGCACCCCTGCTCTACAATGTATCCAATGTGTCTAAATCTTCCATAATTGCTCTGTTTACCGGAATACTGGAAACAAAACTTAAGAAATGATGAATGATTGACGGTATCATTAAAAACATTGACATTAAACTGTCATTTTATAGAATTAAACTTGACTTGCAGTTACTTGTATGGGCTAAACCCGGGTTTGGCAGAGATCGCCTTGTGACTGTGGAGATGTTGAACATCTGTGCATAATAATGGGCCCGGCCTGTGAATGAGCAACAGGTTTTGAAGATTTATACAGGTAGCAGCAAGTCACATCTAATGCTGTTTATTAGCCGTCGACCGATGTGGGTTTTTCTCAGGCCAGCGCTGATTTTTGTGGGTTATTCTTGTCCGATGCTGTTTTGCACCGCTGATATTTCCAAATGTCTTCTCCATTATCCTGTGTATAATGCGATATCTGGCATGAATATCGTTCAGCCCTAATCGGTAGTGATGGGCGAGTGAAGCCTTGTAACACTTTGAGGCTTTCCTGCAAAAAAGTGTCTTGCTTTGAAGTCTCTGAGCTGTTTCATTCTGTTTGAACACTGACTTCTTGTGGACAAACTTTATTATCACGACTTCCCATGAACACGACTGAAGCACCAACACAATTATGTGGAAGGGAAGTTTCAAACAGACGTGTGGAAGTTTTATTATTGGCAGCCTGATATTGATGTTTGAATGATCAAATCAATCAGGCTGATAAATTTGAGTCATTTTCTTTGTAACGTGGGTCTGTGCTTCACGGAGCTCCAGTGGGCGGTGCCTCAGTCACCTGCGGCTCTGCTGCTAAAGGCAGGACATCAATGTGCGATCTTTTTACTTCATTCAGTCAGAGCTAATTTTGCCACTATTTGCAGTAGATGCTCCTTACGCTTCCCTCGCCTGATCAGCTCCAGCTGTAAAGAATAGGAAATTACAAAATGTATTCAGGCTCACAGCCACTTTATCTAATGGGAAATGGGGGAAATACAGCACATTTATTTATCTGACTAATGATTACTAATGATCACTATATGGACGAGGAAACAGCCGTTATTTAGTGCCTCGCTGCTAAAGGCAGCTCAGTGAGACGCTCTGAGCTGCAACTCACAGAATGAAGCAGTTTTCGAGACAGTCACGTGACCAGGTGTTACTGAAAGAGGCTCCGACGCATCTGCTTCAGGAAGAGCGATACAAGCTCCGGAGCGCTGAGTTTAATGGCCATCACTACTAATTGGCAATGATATCGGCCAATAGCCAATATTGTAAAATACCCAAACATCGACCCGATATATCGACTGGCCAATATATATTTAATCAAAAAGGAAAAGGAGAAATTTCAATACTCAAAAGTAAATTGGACAGACACAGGAAGCAGAACAGGGCGATAACAAAGAGGAAAGAGAACTACTCTTGAACAAATGCCAAATTATGGATGAATTTTCTACCAAATCAAAACACTGAGATATGGAGAGGATTAACGTTGTATATAGACACAATATGCTTATTTTCTAATGTGCGAATGAGACCAAACATTCACTAGGACCCGAGTTAGACTAGACTTTTTAGTGTGTGCTAAATATGCTTATAATCCACCAGAAAACATAAACATCCATCCATCCATCCATCCATTTTCTTCCGCTTTATCCGGGGCCGGGTCGCGGGGGCAGCAGTCTCAGCAGAGATGCCCAAACTTCCCGATCCACACACACTTCCTCCAGCTGTTCTGGGGGGACCCCGAGGCGACACCAGGCCAGCTCGGAGACATAGTCCCACCACCGTGTCCTGGGTCTTCCACGAGGCCTTGTCCCACTAGGACATGCCTGGAACACCTCCCGCGGGAGGCGACCAGGAGGCATCCGAAACAGATGCCCGAGCCACCTCAGCTGGCTCCTTTCGACGTGGAGGAGCAGCGACTCTACTCCGAGCTCCTCCCGGGTAGCTGAGCTCCTCACCCGATCTCGGAGGGTGCGCCCAGCCACCCTGCGAAGGAAACTCATTTCGGCCGCTTGTATTCGCGATCTTGTCCTTTCGGTCATTACCCAAATCTCATGACCATAGGTGAGGGTGGGAACGTAGATCGATCGGTAAATCGAGAGCTTTGCCCTCCGACTCAGCTCCCTCTTCACCACGACAGACCGATACAGCGACCGCATCACTGCTGACGCTGCACCGATCCGTCTGTCGATCTCACGCTCCATCCGTCCCTCACTCGTGAACAAGACCCCGAGATACTTGAACTCCTCCACTTGAGGTAAGGACTCCCCACCGACCTGGAGAGGGACACATAAACATAAACAAGAGTGAAAAATTGAAATCTCAAAGATATTTCATATTCTACGTATTGGTGCCTTTTGCTGCAGCTTTCCAAGGACAGGATTTACATGTAGGGCGTCCATCAGCCAATCTGCCTTGCTCATTTACCGGTGAGCGTTTGCGTCACGCGGCGGCTCGTGCCTCACATGCAAGAGATAAACCATTGCTTCTAAAATTCTGTCAGTTATCCTACCGTGTCCTTTTATAATTGTGGTATTCATAGAACCGGTTAACCTTGACATCCTTAGCCAAAACAAGCTATCTTCCTAGTCGACTATGCAAATCTTGATTGAATCCAGGTTTGAATCCAGTTTTCTCATGATTTTCTCTCAAATGTTAAGGCTCGTGGATGTAAAGAATAATTCAATCCTCTAGTTCCTTTACTGGCAACAAATTTGCATTCAGCCAAAACCATCCAGCCCTAAATATAAGTCGGTACTACCTTCAGGTATGCACTTTAACAGCCTGCTTTTATCTGTGCCTCCTCTCGTTGGCAGGTGATGACAGATCTATGGCCTTAAACCTGTCACTGACTTTAAATGAGAAACAAACACAAAGGGCTGAGCATAATCTGTGTCAAAGGGCAACCCGATCGCACTGACACAGGTATGACACACAGGAGAGATTAGTGGGTTTTCTCTAGGGGATCGTCTTATAGAAATGTATGTATTATCAACAAAAGAGGAGCCTTTAAGCTGAACCAACAACAACACTGTTCATCAGTTCAGAGAAAAATGCATTGTTGCCGAGGCTGGAAAGACCAACACCACGGTCTCTCACCGACACAAATACATACTGCAATTTAGACTATTTCATTCAGTCTTGTATTTGTGTCCTGCTATTGTTCTATTTTAGTAGTTACAACTTTCAAAATACAATATGCTTGTATTACATATTACTGTTTAGCTGAGATATATAGTGGTCACAAAGCGCTTTACAAGAGACAATTTTACATTAACTCAGTTCTCGGTGGTCGGTCCCTCTGACCCCCACCATTCATTCACACTCACATATCATTCATTCATTCATTCTGGCCTATTGTATGTTTTTAAAGGTAGGGGAAAAACGGGGGTAACCGGAGGAAACCTACGCAGACACGGGGAGAACATGCAAACTCCACACAGAAAGGTCCCACCCAGGTGGGAATCGAACCCAGGACCTTCTTGCTGTAACCGCTGTGCTACCGTGCCGCCCGACACTAGTTACACTAGTACACTAGGTAGTAGTGTGCTTTGTATTCAGTTACACTACTTTTGAGTTACTTGACAAAACACAAACACAAACTGAAAGTAGTAATAATGCACATGTTGCCAGCCCATATTCCACACAAAGTATTGAAGCGCTTTCTTTTTTATTATTGTTGGGACATGGTTCACTGTAAATAACAGTATTTATTCATCTTTTTTGCTAATGTTAAACACTGCCTTTTTATGATAATTGATTAAACAGGAAGCGTTAATCACGTGACCGTGCTAACGCTAGCTTAAAAATGCTAGGCCCACAGCCTCAGAGCAGAAGCTGTGGCGCAGTAGTGGGCCGTGGCCTAAGCCTTTTTACACCTGGGACGTGTAAGTGTCGTTTTATCTGTTTGTTTACCCATTTTAACTTAATCCTCAATACGCTAAAACCTATTTTATTGTTTGTTCACGGGGACCTATGTTTGCTTTTGTTTTGTAATGTTTGAGCTCAAAATAAACTTTGAAAAGACATCTGATTCTCCCTGGTGATTCCGAGGGGGCAACAAAATCTTGGTGTTTCTGCCCGGTTGGATTAAGTTTGTGGATCATCTGGATTGCTACCATGGATTGTGGCTACCGGAGCACGTGTGTGGACTATATTTGTGAGTGGAATACTCTACGAGAGACGCCAACACGAAGCTATCACGGAGCTAATGCTAACGGAAGCTAGGTCGAGGAAGACGACACAACCCACCGCAAGTCACGATCAAAGCCAAGGTAAAAGACTTTCCAATCATGCCAGACTTTAACGAACAAGTGTCTGAATGGGAAAATATGCTGGAAGAAATCGAGGGAAAGCTAATTGCCTTACCTGCTTCGGAACTTCTCAAAACATGCACTACACTCGAAATCAGTGTGAGGAGTGTGAGGATGTCACGTCGCTTGAAGATGGAGGAATGTCATTATTATTGAAAATAAATGACAGAATTGATGAACTGAGAAAACTGCTGTACAAGTCTGATCCCACGTCGCCACGTCGCCCTCTGGCGGACACAGCTGGTACTGCGCCCAGCAACACTGAACCTGTGGTAAGACCACGCACTTCTGTCACTACGGTTATTGCCACTAATAACTTGTCCGAAAGAACTCAAACTGTTGTTCACCCAATTTATAGAAAAGACTTGAAAATTAATGGACAAATTGGTGAACATGATCAAAAAGATAAACTGGGATATGCAAGTTTAAAAAAAGGATATGATGAATGTGAAATTATTGATGCAGTCCTTGAAGGTATTAGTCCAGGAACAAAACTGCTAAGTTATCTGGAAAGTAGAGATGATTTGTCATTGCAAGCTCTGAAACAAATATTGTGGACTCATTTTTTTGAAAAAGATGCTAATGAGCTGTACCACTCCTTAACTCGTGCTGCACAAGATCACGGAGAGAATCCAGTCCAGTTTTTAGTTCGAGCTATGGACTTGAGGCAACAAATACACTTTGCTTCAGAGAAAGCAGACACTGGATTAAAGTACAGCCCAGAGCTCATCCAAAATCAGTTTTTGCAAACTCACTGGACTCCAAGATGACACCATCCGTATTGACTTAAAGCCATATTTGCAAAATCCAAGAGTAACTGATGAAGTTCTGCTGGAGAAAATGACCGCCGCCTACAACCTGGAAATGGAGAGGAAGGGCAAGCTGTCAAGCAAATCCAGAGCCAAGGTGTTAACGGTGAGTCATGATTCACATTTCACTGATTCAGAGAGCTGCAGTTATGAAAGTAACTCTACCAGCTATAAAAAGCAAAAGTTTGAAAAACGTGACAAATTGATGGAGAAAGTAGACCAAATGAGGGCCCTGGAAGCTGTTTTCCTTCTGGTCACATGATAAGGAAATTATGTTCAGCACTTGATTTGGGTCAGGAAACTGCGAGGGCTGTTCTTCTTACAGAAGCCGCCACCTGAAAACAACCCCCACATTGCTCGTCTGGGAAGAATGCCAGTTACCGTCCCAAAGAGGAACGCCATCCAAGTGCAATGCAACTATCTACAGCAAGTTTTGCTATGTGGAACTCGCGTCGGGTTGGAGCCTAATCCAGAGACACCGTGGCCCACAGGACTCAAAGTGAGAGAACAGCTCATTCAACATCAAGAGAATACAAGGATTAAGGTAACTGTTGAAAACACAACAAACTGTGATATTACACTTTGTGGCCGCACAACGCTTGGCTGGTTACATAGTGTTGATACTGTTTATCCACTAGAGCCCAAGTCAGCAGAGGGCAGTGCCACATCCTCACCGGAGCAGCCCAGTCAAGCACCACAGAGGGAGCCCTGGGTCCCGCCTGTAGATCTGAGTCACCTCTCGGCAGAGCAGCAGCACAGAGTTCGTCAGATGCTGATGGAGGAGGGTGACGTGTTTGCCAGAGATAAGTGGGATGCTGGTTTGCAAATGGACATTAATTTGAAAGACTCTGTTCCTGTCCAGAGAACATATAATGCCATACCCCGACACCTGTATCAAAGTTAAGGCTCACATTCAGGATTTGTTAAGTAGAGGTTGGGTTCAAAAGTCCTATTCCTTTTACTCTTCACGGCGAACCCAAGAGAGGTGGAGGCAGTAAAGGCGCTCACGTACCAGACCCCAGCTACAGTGAGAGAGGTGAGGAAGCTCCTGGGATTCTTGAGCTACTACAGAGCTTACATCCAGGACTTCTCCAGGACGGCAAAGCCACTGTATGAGCTGCTGGCAAAGCCCAAAGGTGAGTCAAAACACTGCCACAAAAAGGGGACAAAACATTCAGGTGCTCAGCTCCCACCCTCCTCTCCGGTTCAGAGGACAGAAATCCACAGAGCAGTTTTAGAGACGCTTGTGAACCAACTTACAAATCCACCTGTTATGGCATATCCAGACCTTGAGCAGCCTTTCATTCTCCATGTTGACGCCTCAGAGCAAGGACTCGGTGCTGTGCTGTACCAGCGACAGAGCACAGAGTGATTGGCTATGGGTCCAGAACCCTGACGCCTGCAGAGAAGAACTACAAGCTGCACTCAGGTAAACTGGAATTCCTCGCACTGAAATGGGCCATCACAGAGCGTTTCCGTGACTACCTGTTCCATGCGCCACAATTCACAGTCTACAGTGACAATAACCCACTCACTTATGTTACCAAGTCGGCAAAACTCAACGCCACCGGTCACTGCTGGGTTGCAGAGCTGGCAGACTATAGATTCACACTCAAGTACAGACCTGGAACAGCTAACACAGATGCCGACTTTCTCTCTCGCAGACCTAAGCCCATCAAAACCATCATGCAGGAGTGCACGGAAGAGTGTGAGCCGGAGGTCATGGACAGCATCTGTAAAGCAGTCAAAAGCAGCCAAACAGGTGAGATAAACTGGATTTCTGCTGTCACCTGCAACGTGGATGTCCTACCACCAGATGGCAGTGCTGTACCCTTCAGCCCTTCTCCATCCAAGACATCCATGCCCAGCAAAATGCAGATACAGCCATCCAGAGGGTCTCCAACCTGAAAAGAGAAAACACTTACCTGAAGTACAGAGACAAAGCTGCAGAGAGTGAGCAAGTCCGGGTTCTCCTGAGAGAATGGCCAAAGCAGCAGCTGGGTGAAGATGGACTCCTGTGGAGGAAGACCAACAACAGGCTGCAACTGGTGGTGCCAGAGCCCTTGAAGCCCCTGGTGTACAAGTACCTCCATGAGGAGATGGGACACTTAGGTGCTGACCGGATGGTGGCCCTGGCCCGAGAGCGCTCCTTTTGGCCAAAAATGAGGCAGGAGATGGAGCACATGTCACACGTGTCTGCAGCTGCATCAAAAACAAAAGGCCCAACAGAGTCACAAGGACACCACTCCAAAGCATTGAAACTTCTGCACCATTCGAGATGGTCTCAATAGACTTTTTACATCTGGAGAAGAGCAATGGAGGTGAAGAGTATATCCTGGTTTTAGTGGACCTTTTGACTAAATAAGCTCAGGCCTACGCAACCAAAGACAAGGCTGGGAAAACTGCTGCCAGAAAGCTGTTTGACGAATTTATCCCACGCTTTGGTTTTCCATCCAGGATGCACCGCGACCAAGGAAGAGAGTTTGAGAATCAGCTGTTTGGGAAGCTCCAGGAATACGGTGGTATTCAACACTCTCGCACTACACCTTACCACCCCCAAGCTAACCCTGCCGAACGTTTTAACAGGACTCTGTTGAGTATGCTGTGGACACTGGAGGAGACACAAAAGGCTAGATTGAAGGAGCACCTCAACAAAGTAGTTCATGCCTACAACTCCACCATCCATGAGGCAACAGGTTACTCCCCTTTCTTCTTGCTTTTTGGACGTGAACCAACCCTCCCAGTTGACCTCTTGTTTCCCAAGAAGCTTGGTGATGCAGAGAAACAGACCCCTGCTGGCTATGCGGAGAAGTGGAGAGAGGCAATGCAGGAAGCCTATGCCATTGCCCTGAAGAACATGAGGAAGTCTGCAAAAAAGGGCCAAGATTATTACAATCAGCGCGCCTGGAGCTCCACGCTGAAGCCAGGTGACCATGTATTGGTGAGAAATCTCATGCCTCGAGGTGGTCCGAGGAAGCTCCGCAGTCACTGGGAGGACACTGTCCATGGTGAGGGAGAGCAAAGGCCCTGGAAGCCCTGTCTATGTGGTTGGGCCTCTGAATGCTGTAGGGAGAAGACGTGTGCTGCACAGAAACTTACTCTTACCTTGTCCTTACCGGGTTGAACCAGCGCCTGTCGTGCCCAACCCTAAAAGGAGAAGCAGGAGAGCCAGAACGTCGCCAGGAAGGACAAGTGTTAAGTGCAACATCCAGCCTGCAGGTACAGAGAGCTCTAGTACTGAAGACTACCATCTCGTCATGCCACCCCAATCCGCTCTTCAGCCGCTCAACCCAACTGCCAGAGAGTTCCAACCGAGAGCCCCCACTCTAAGACAGCCGGAACAGAGAGCTGCACCTGCTGAGGAGAGAGCTGTGGTGATCCTGATCCCAGACGTTGACCCTGAGCCGGAGCCAGAGCCAGTACAGGAAGCAGAGTCATCTGAGCGAGAAGCATCCTCCTCAGACTCCTCGGAGGGACCAGCAAGACCTGTCAGAACCAGACAGCCCAGGCGTTTCTACACCTACGACCAGCTTGGTGAGCCCACGGTCCGGGAAGTGCAGACCTGTCCTGTCGGTGTGTCCAAACCAGCGAGGGTCCGAGACGGCTTCTTCAGCACCTCGGCCAACCTACATCCTTTTTAATTCCCAGTCGTAATGCAGTAGTAACATGCACTTTACGTACCTGCTAATTGAGTTGCACTTTGCACTTTAAAGTATGTGGCTTGTGTGCAATAGAGATATGTGCAATAGGAGTAAATGTACTTTAATTATTGTTTAAGTAGTACATGCTATTTGTTTGGTTGGTTTGCTATGCTGCTACAAAATCTTGGGTAAAAGATATAAAGTGGGCGGGGCGGAATAAGGTGAATACCCATTCTCTTGTGTTTTGTTTTGACAGCATTAACTACACGCAACTGCAGGTCTTATACACCAGTGTCCGACTTGATTTGGTGCTGCATTTTAGTCTATTAAGCATTTGATAGACTAATTTTTAACCCTAACCCTAATACAAATCATTTACATGCACTAGTATCTAGTTACTTAAAGGGACTATACAGAGTTTAAAAATGTTAAAACTATGTATTTTCAGACCTGTCCGAAGTGCCGTCATGCACGAGCTTAAGAGACTGCAGTTACGCGTAAGACCTGAGGTGGCAGTAGTGAGCATAAAGTGACCAACTTGCATCTAGTCTCTTTAAATTGTAATGACTAATATATTACCATACTTTGGTTTAGAAATATGTTATATTCCTCAGTTACTGTCACGATACGAATTTGATGTTCAATATATTGAGGAAGGAAAGTATCGCGATAAACGATACTTTTGACTCTAACGATACTGGACACTGTCAACTCTCTGGCATAAAAATAACAGTAAACCTTTGTTCTAAAAGTGCATAGTCACATTCTAAAATACCACACAAGCTGCAATAAACATGAATCTGTTATTTATTGAACGATAAGTCAATATAGTAATTGTCGCTAATGTTTTAGTGCATTTAGCTTTGACTTTAGTGCATTTAGCTTTGACTTGTGTGGCCACTCCCGCCCCAAACAAGGTGAAACCAAAGTTCTGTCTCCAGGCTGAAATTCATAAGTAAATCTCAGCCAGCGCTTTTCAGAATCATTCAGCCGTGGCAAATGGGAGTGAGATGGTACTTGTTGCTATGTGGGGCTTTGCCTGCGTTTCCTTGCGCTCGGCCCTGAGGGATTGTGGGTAATATGATCCTCCCTGGTTCTCACGGCGCAGACTGTTCCTGTAAAGCTCCGCCGAGACCGGGCTTTCATCATTAAGAGGAGCCTAAAGCGTCAAACACTGTCTCTGTGCGCGTCTATGTTTCCTATGCCGTCTTTGTGCTGTTTTAGACGCGGTTTTACGCCAAGTTTAGTCTAATTTAGCTTCATTTTAGACACAGTTTAGCCGTGATTTGCTCTTGTTCAAGGCCTGGTGCGACTTGAAGGTTAAATATTTTATGAGATGGACCTTGGGGTGAAAAGTTTGAGAACCGTGCTGGAGAAAATTGTAAAGGGGTGAGTCCGTGGCTTTGAAGGTACATCTGCACAGCGCCAACTACTGTCCCGGAGTGAGTTTTAAAGCACTTTTAGCTAGTTTTCACCCTTAACGAGTAAAAATATTAATCCATATGTGGTCATTTCCATTGTGGGAGACAGCAGCGGCTAAAGACGGGACAAATATACAGGCTAGAGGACTGGAGGCTGATATATTGGAAGGCAACGTATTTTACAATATTAGCTATCGGCCGAAAGACCTTTTTGCATTGGAAAACCCGAAAACAGGGCTTTAAAACGAGTCCTCCCACAACTTCCAAGGCATCAGGGGAACAGAGAAACATCACAATGGAAATTGGTTAGCCACAAGTTTCAGTTTCCATGCTGCAAAATGCACGCAGCAATATGGACAATGTCGATATGGGCATTTTGAAGCACAGAACTTGGAGAATTGCTGAGTTAGTTTTAACCTCCGCAGTTGTTTTGATCACAGCTAGCAACAGCATGCTAACGCCAGGGTAGATACAGACGGCATCTCGTCATAGAAGAGGGCGTGGTTTCGCCGAGGGGGTAAAGAGAGTCTTTTGGGACACACAATTTTTCACTCTTAACCATTTTCTGGTGGAATATGAACTTATTCATCACACAAGAATAAGGTCAAGTCTAAATCAGTTCCATATGGATATTTTTTCACAGCTTATTGTACACTAGAAGCGAACATGGAGCATCGTGTTAGCATTCTCCGTTATTTATGTATTTATGGGCTGTTGAACCACTTTGCTCCTCCCCATGTCTTTGTATCTTTATTGGGTAGAAAACTATATTAATAATTCTGCATTTGTTAAAGTAGTTTTTGAATAATTCTTTGTTTTCCCCCATAACTGTTTCAAACATGACCATATATGGGTGATTCCAGAGATGCCGTCTGTATCTGTGCTGATGCTAACGGTGGCTAATCCAAGCTGGGACAGAAACAATGATTGAATCTCCTAAAGTAAGAACATAAAATCAGCCACTGCTGGAAGGGTCATGTATTTATGTTATTACAGGATTAAAGACCAGACAATTGGAAAAATCAACCAAAAATAAAGAATTTTTCAGAGGGCTGTTTTAATATCCAATTCCTTGCCTGAATTATTGAGCTTTGAACAAAACTGCAAAACTATAAACACACTACAAAATAAACCATACATTTAAACAAGACTTGATTCTGTATTCAGATTTTGCCACTGAAAATATAGTACATTTTGGCGGTTTTTATGCATACCTTTTTTTTTTATATGAAAACATAAAATGACAGAAAACTTGCAATACATGTTTTCCTCATATTTATATCAGCAATATACAACAAAGCCTTGAAATTAATATCTATAAACATAACTCTTTTGCCCAATTATATTCAGTCTGCTCTGGAGCCTATATGGAAATGTAGTAGAGTAAAAACATGATACTTCCTCTTTGCAACAAAACACGACTCCAGTGTAGTACAAGTTCCTCAAAAACTCTCCTGCTTTGAAAAGTAGCGACTCGATCTTATCTCAAAATGGTCCCGCTGTTGTTCGGGGCTGTGAACCCGTTGAACCCTTCCCTCCTCCTTGTTATTACGTCGTTCATTTTTCTTGGCTCCGTTTGCTCCTCAAAACTACAGCCAGCTTTTCCAGTCGCTCCGACACGGGACTAAAAATAGCCTCCCCCTCGCCCAGGTGTGGAAATTGGATTGAGGCGGAGGGCATTTTGCGTGAACTCTTCTTGACAATGTGCCTAAATTTAGTCGGGTTTCTCTCTGCAGACTCGGCTTGTTTGGACTGGCCTCTTCGCGTCTCGCTGAGAGAAATTTACCCGGTGACAGGAAGGAACTGGCAACCGCTCGATAATGAAAGCCACACCGTATCTGATCATGCTCGTAGTGAGTACAGAATGCCTTCATGTTTGCGTAATTTAGGGCCACGAGATGAGCTGCTCACGATTAGAGCTTTGATTGAGATTGAACCAGAATCACAAATTGGGCCAATCATTATCGTCAGGGGGCTTTATATTGTCTGCAGCTAATTCTGTGGCAGTGATGGTGCGTGGTTTGGAGTTTGAAATTTTTTTCTGTACAATAATATTCAATTTCCTGATTTTAGTTGATTTAGACATATACAATATATGTTCCTATCAAAAATCATCAAAAAAGGGTCATAAATGTGGATGACCATGGTCTGATATGTCCCACTTTTGAGTCCTGACCCACCAGTTTCAGTTTCAGACCCCTTTTAGACCTGGTTTAGTCCTTTTTTGATCTAGATCTAGGCCTGGTGGCACTTAGGAGGTCATATACTTGAAATGTTTGAGAACCAAAGCCTGTTTTAAATTATGTTTATTGCACTTGAGCGGAAAGCATTCATTTTTCTTTGAGGGGAGGTTTATTTCAAAGATTCATCTTGCCCATGAAGCTTTATTTCTATGTTTATTATAATGAAAATGTTGATTTTAGTTGATTTAGACATACACGATAAATGTTCCTATCAAAAATCATCAAAAAAGGGTCATAAATGTGGATGAACATGGTCCTGGCCTGGTGGCACTTAGGAGGTCATATACTTAAAATGTTTGAGAACCAAAACCTGGGTTAAATGATACACTTCATTTTTCTTTGAGGTGAGGTTTATTTGAAAGATCCATCTTGCCCATGAAGCTTTATTTCTATGTTTTTATAATGAAAATGTAATATGATGCATTGTTCTAACAATGTGTTGAATCTGTTTGTGCTAGAAAAGCTTCTTGGTTTCCATCTCAGACTAATGGCTTCTCCAGCGGACACATAACAAGAGGGGTTAAGTGGCTGACTGGTTAGCACTTTACAGTAGGAGGGTCGCATATAGCATATACGGCCTTTCTGTGTAAAGTGCATGTCCGGCCAGGCTTCCTCTGGTTGCCCCATCAACCCAAAACATGCACAATACGTTAAAGCCCACAGCTGATGAGGTGGCACTGAAGGACAGGTCAGATGCATATGTTGATTTTCCCAACAGAGACGATAAAAGATTCTTAATCTCTGAGCAGTGACTCTACAACGACATGCTGATTTTGGTACAAGACACATTTTTTTTGACGCACTTTTCTTTGGTCCTCATGGCAGGCTAATGACATTGCTGCAATACCACCCCCTAGTGGCTAAACGTGACTCCAGAAAGAACAATTGACCACTTGCGAGGGTCACGTGGTTTCACAGCGCCCTCTATGGACAGACGTCAGGAGTGAGCGGGGGCAACATAAGATTGTACAGCACGCAGAGCAAAAACTTTAGCATCTGCGCTGTTTTCTGTCGATACAGCTGTGGTTTCTGGTAATGAATGTCAAAGTCAGTTGTCATTGGAAGTAGGACACCTTTTCGAAACACACTGGGCAAAGTTCAAGATCACGTCTCACAATGATGAAGGCAAGAAGACTTCATTTACATCATAGGAACAACACAGATTTTTTTTTTTTATCAAAGTTTTTACATGCTCTGGCTCAACGTTAGCACTAGCCAAACAGCTAAATGCTACGATTAGCAACACTCAGGAGCTACATCTGTTTGGACAATTTGAAGTCATTTTTCAGTGGGTTGCTAGTCTATAGGGAACTTTTTTTTTCAATATTTTCCATCTGAAACTGCACGGAATGTCAGTTTATAAAGGCATATCTACTGCTTGTGCAATAAAAACACAATATTTTTTACGATATATGTATGACAAACAAAGGTTTTATTTGGGTTATTTGGGCCTGCCATCCAAGGGTAACGTTGCGTCCCGACTTGGGAACCACTGATGTAAAAAAAAAAAGTTCTTTACCTTAAGCTAAAATGTTGAGGTTCGGCCCTTGGTGCTTCGGCGATGATGAAAATTGTCCCGCCTCAATGCAAACTTGCCTACCCCTGTCATAGTATATGTTTATTTTATTCACCTTAAATTCAAATGTTACTGATGAACTGGTTTATTTTACCAGGACTAAAACCAATTTGGATATAACACCAAAAACAAGTTAAAAAGCCTTGCTAAAAAAGAATATTATTGTTATCAGGAGATGGTTTCCTCCTAGTTTTTGTTCTGTGTAGGTTTTTAAAGTCTGAGCTTTGGCCGTGGAGCCTCACTGCCTGAGGGCGGAGTTTCCTCGCCTGGCCAGACAGAATACCGTAAATATATATATATAGGCCCGGGCCTTGTTTACTCAAGCGCATGGAGGACCAGGACTTTATTGGAACCAGGCCAAAAGTAGAGACAGGTCTTTATGTCTATTTGAGCAAAACAGACTACAAGTAGAATGAAGAAACAACATTGCCGTCTTTTATTTTGTAGGGACAACAGGAAGCGTTCATTCGTTGTGATCTCGAATACAAGGCGAGTTTAGACGATAAATGTCTGTGTCCATAGAATATTTTTTTGGAATACAACTGACCTTGCATCACATGAATGATCGCATTTTGAGGGACTATTTTCTGCTCAAATATAAGTTATTTTAAATGCAAAATGGTTAAAATGACTCCATCGACACAGACATTTATATGGTTAGTCTGGTGTTATAAGTGATTTGCCTCAGGTGCACTGTGGAGCGGGTCAGACTATTTTATAATGCAGGCTAGCTGATACCATAGAAATGCACTAGCCTTGCATTAGCCTAGCGCCACGAAACTCTTCAAACACAAGAACTGCATGAATTACAAAAAAAAAAAATATCTCCAGAAATCAGCAACACTCTGGATAACTAGGAAATGAGGCCCTATGTCAAAAATCCTGAAATATCCCTTTAAGGATAAAAAGAATCATAGCAACTTGATTGAGATTTTAAACATGGGAGAATTCAACATAAATGCATAAGGGCTATTTTCAATCAATGTACTTTTGGAACGGGACAAAAATACTTTCAATAAACAGCAACAAGAAGAAAGTCCTCTGTTATGTAACAAAATGTTTTAGGTTCATTCAGTTCCTGTCGTGACAAAGTGCTCTGTGATTGGATCGATATGAAACTCGGCCATATCTCTAATGTGACTGATCCGAAAAGACAAGATCTAAACAAACAAAGTACACAAAAGCATAAATGATCCCAAACCAACGTACCTACTTGACGTCATTATTCGATCATCACTTACGATTTTGACATTATCAGCGCATCATGGCCTTGTGCTTGGTTTGACCCGCATATTTCATCCGCCTCTATCTCCTCCATCACCAAAGTGAAATAAAATCTATACTCTTTCCCTCCCGCCGCTGATCTGAACCCGCGCACTTCAGACGCCATCACTCAGACATGCGGCTTTAAGCATCCAGGAGCATCCAGAACCTTTGCTCATTTTCTGCTCTCGGAAATCGCATTTATATATAACAAATTTGGTTCAGACTTTGTTGTTTTCTCCCAAAGTGCCCAGCATATTTGGCGTAACTTCCCAACGACACACGCCCGCTGACTGACGAGCCTTCAGCCCAGCGCCACCAATAACTGCAACAATCCGGCCTCTGTTGCTCCTTATTTACAGCTCGAGGGAAGAAATTGCCATTCTCTCCGTCTTCTCATGAGCTGCACAAATGTTACATGAGCAGCGTGGCCTTGAGACTGAAACATCGCAATCAGAATCGGCAACCTCTTAAAGGGATATTTCAGGATTTTTGACATAGGGCCTCATTTCCTAGAGTGTTGTTGATTTCTGGAGATATTTTTTTTCCTTAAATTCATGCAGTTCTTATATTTGAAGAGTTACGTGGCGCTAGGCTAGTGCAAGGCTAGTGCATTTCTATGGTATCAGCTAGCCTGCATTAAAAACAGTCTGACCCGCTCCACAGTGCACCTGAGGCAAATCACTTAGAACACCAGACTAACCATATAAATGTCTGTGTCGATAGAATCATGTTTGAAATATAACTGACCTTGTATCACATGAATTACCGTATTTTGAGGGACTATTTTCTCGCAGATCACTCCGCCGCTGCGTAGCTTATACAACCACGAAGCTGATGCTGCTCAAATATAAGTTCTTTTAAATGCAAAATAGTTATAATGATTTATTATATAAGACATTTATATGGTTAGTCTGGTGTTATAAGTGATTTGCTTGCTGATACCATAGAAATGCACTAGCCTTGCACTAGCCTAGCGCCACTAAGCTCTTCAAATATAAGAACTACATGAATTTAAGAAAAAAATCTCTCTCTGGATAACTAGGAAATGAGGCCTTATGTCAAAAATCCTGAAATGTCGCTTTAACTTGAATCGTATGAAAGTTTTATGTCTTTTTTAAAGTTATCAGTATATTCCTATCTTTATTGGCTATTAGGGCAGTCTGATTAGAGAAAATATTATTGGGACATACACTGCCTGACCCCAAAAAAGTCACAAAGTTCAAACACTCTATTATGACATTGGACTGTCTTTATCTTGGATTACAGCATTCACTGTGGCTTTGATTCAATAAGCTTCTGCAATGTCCAAAGAGCCAGGGTCGCTTCCATTATTCAACTTGTATTGATGATGGGAGAGTTGGACCACTGCCCTGAGCCTTCTCCAGCACATCCCAACGATTGTCAATAGGGTTAAGATCTGGACTCATCTTGGAATATGCCCTCGCCATCAGGGAACAAGAAATCCATAGATGGTAGGGCTGAACGATATGGACAAAATACCGCGATATTCATGCCAGATATATCGATATGATACAATATTTTCTATGATAGTGCAGTTTTATTGATGAAATCTATATCGTTAATGCCTTGCTTTTTCGATTTTAATACTTTCAATGTTCATATCTTGATATCAATACGATAACGATATATCTTTCAGCCCTAATAGATGGAATAACCAACTCTTTCAGGATTCTTTGGGCACATAGTGTTGCTGAACCTAGACTGGTATAAGGCCTGTCACGATAACAAATTTGAACTTCAATATATTGAGGTATTGCAATAAACGATATTATTGACTCTTATGATACTAGATGCTGTCAACTCTCAGGCATAAAAATGACCTCTGTTCTAAAAGTGCGTCCTCAAAATACCACACAAGCTGTAATAAACTTTTAATATTATGAACCTCAATTTGCTAAAACCTCAAGTTTTATAAAAGAAAAATAGGGGAAAATGCTATTAAATGTACACACGATAAATGTCGAGCCCAAAATGTATCGTTTATCTGTTATTTATTGAACTCGGAGTCGATATAGTATTTATCATGACTTCTTATGCATGCCCTTATAGTCTTATAGTTTTTACAGTTTATTATTAATCTAAGTTATATGTTGGGTGTTTTATGTTGCACGATTGAAAAAAAATCCTCTTTGTGAACCTGTGCACTGACAATGGCCAATCAAAGATTCAGATCAGAACAGGTGGTTAAATACAGAGATGAGTAAAGTAGCCAGAATAGTAACGAGTAGGAGTAACGGTACTTTGAAATAATTTCACTCAAGTAGAAGTAAAAAGTAGGGAATAGGAGTAAAAAAGTACTTGGGTACTGAGTTTGAGCGTTAAAGCCTGATTCAAGCCTCAGTAGTGGCATAACATATGAGAAACAAAATACCATAAAAACATATAGCAGTACTAAGTAACTCATGCCCCTAGAGGCCATAAGCTCCACTGCAGGTGTTGTAGCATCTTGCGGGGCTTTCTACTCATTAATTGTCTGTGAGAGTTAATACTACGATGACAGAAAAGACAAGGGACAGAGGGAGATTGTACATCCAATTACACAATGGAGATCATTTTTTTTACTCAAACTTGTCTGTAAATACTGTTTAAGTGGTGCTAGCCCGCAGTTAGCTTGGCCCGTTAGCCTGTTAGCTTCTGCTTCGTGATTCCATTAGTGTGTATTGGTGACTCCGGGTCGGAGGAGGGAAAGCTGCAGGTGTGGTTTTCTGGCCAGAGTCACCAGAGGGAGATGAAAGACGCCCCAGTCATCCCTTTAACACTTGTACTACTCCCAGAGGGACTACGGAAAGGATTTATTGAGGCAAACAAGTTACCTAGTACTGCTTTAAAAGAAATTAGTATGAAGTATTACGTAAACAAACAAGATATACATCTATTTTACATGTCAAAATGAAGATTTGTATGTTAAAGAGTTACTCATAGTGGTGCGAGTAGGAGTACAGTTACTTCACTTTACTATAACTCAAGTAAAATGTGGAAACAACGACTTGCAAAAGTACAATTTCTTCAAAAAGTTACGTACATGTACTTGAGTAATTGTGAATGTCTGGTTAAATGCAGGCGGCGACTTCACTTTTGGTCAGGCATTTCTAAACCACTTCAACACATTAGATTTAAACAAAGCTACTGAACCCTTGTACTAGGGCAGAAAGATATATCGGTGTCGTGTCGATATCGAGACATGAACATTCAAAATATTAAAATCGAAAAAGCAAGATATGAACGATATAGATTTCCATCAATAAAACTGCACTCTTTTGTGGTTTTCACCTAACCCATAGTATCGCATCGTATCGATATCGAGATATCGGGCATGAATATCGATATGTGAAATTTTGCCCACATCGTTCAGCCCTACCTTGTACATCTTTTGCGTTAATTTATAGCCATGTAACTCTCAGTCAGACGGATTACATCAGTGATTTTCTCAACATATTGTAGCATTGAACCGAACTCACCGAAACATCGTGCAGCCCTATTGGAAACACTAATGTGAAATCAATGCAATTCAAGGCATTTTTAGCAGTTTATAACAATTCAAGGCATTTTAAGCAGTTTATAACATGTCTATTACCAGTTCTGACTCTTTCCTCAGTTAAAGAGTTCCCAAATAACTGTACACCCCAAAAATGGCCAAGAAAAGGTTACAAAACCTTCACTCTGTCTCATTACACAACCATAAAAAACACTTTTATTCAGGCCTGTTGTGCGCACTAGACGACGAACTAGCCTTGACTGTCCATCCCCAGCTTTTTAATAGCCCTAAATCAATAAGTCTAAGTGGTACAGCTGATTTGACCCACATTTCGCATCGCACCTCTTTGATAACACGCACTCTAGCGCCACAATGCCCTTTTCTGTTTGTCTTGGGCGGACCACGCATCACTCCAAGAGGCTCGCGCAGCAGCCGTAGATTATATACAGGTTATGTCATGCACTATATACCCTACATGGTGGTTGTTGTTGTTGTTGTTTTTTTAATGGGATTGCGCCCCGTACTCACCCCACACCAGGGTCTTCGCAGCTGCGGAGGGGATGAGGAAGAGGCCATACGCAGCTCCTATGTGCAAGAGCGCCATCAGGAACACATTTTTCCAGACGATTTGTAGCGGCGGCTTCGGCCCGGCTTTCTCCTGGTACGTCGGGTCGAACACGTCCTCCCTGCAGGCGTCCGTGTGCGCGGTCCCGTTGCTTTTGGGCTGGTTGTCTGCCACCTCTGCCTCTGTCATGTCGTCGCTGCTCCGCGCGTGTGTGTGGCGGTGGTGGTGGTGGCGGATGATGCTCTGCGCGGAAAAAAAAAAGACGATTACCCAAAGACACTACGACATCTGGAGAGCACGCGAACTGCGCCACGGCACGTTTGAGCGTCCCTGTGCTGGATTAAAAGAAGGAGGCTCGGCTAAAGTGGGCTAGCTTTGATTGGGGGAAGAGGGAGGGGGTGAGGAAATAACAGGTAAATTGATGCTGCGTGGTGGCGTAGTTGCGCGTTTTTTTTTTTTTTTTGGCACACGTTGGCGCGCAGACGGGAAAAACAAAGGACTTACCGGGCAGGAGAGTGCGTCAGGCTAGGGCTTAGTTTGAAACGCAGGCGAAACAGCTCGGGGTCTTGGTGGATGCACTTCTGGAAAAGGCAAGAGCGAGACTGCAGCAGCGAGTGGATGCATCAATGGGGAGCTGGGGGAAAAGACACAAGCGCTTCGGCGGGTTTGGGCCAATCGCGGCGCAGCAGCCGCCTCCCGCCGCCTCCCCATTGGCTGCCGGCTTATCTGCTGTTTCACCTTTTTACTCATTATGCCACCAGATGTAAGCTTATGTAGCCCGCGTGCCCATGTCTAGACACGTATATGCCCAACACGTAGGCTAAGCGTTATGGGGTGGAGATGCCCGCGCGGAAAGTGACTTTTGGGGCGAACGGGGGTAAAAATAAGGGTACAGTGAGCGTGAAAAGGGTGCGCGCGCTGCAGAAAGAGGAGAAAATGTACAGTAAAAAACTCTTTTGTAACAGGATGCACGCCCCCTGGCAGGGCGAGCGAGGTATTGCAGCTTCAAGCAGAATTTTCTCGACTTTTGCACAATGTGGTCACACTTTATATTAACTACACCGTATTTAGCCTTAATACATAAGGAATGGACATTGAATTCATCATGAGCATAAAGGTGCATTATGCAACTTTGTATGTGAATGAATGAATGAAGGTTTATTCGGTTACAAAACATAAATCAAAAAGTACAGTATGTACTGCAAATTCATCACAGACAAGGCGGGTAACTGACAAGGTGTAGGCTGAAGCCGTGGCTTGTTTTTCCTACCCTGTTTACAAAACAACAAAACAACATCTACCCATCAAAGACGTTACAAAAAACCAAATGTATAAAATATACAGTATTATATATATACCTATACATTCACGCATATACAGTACACATATTTTTTCTTCTTTACTAAAATAATAATATGGTAATTTGTAAATACAAATGCTTGTTTGTTTCTCTTTTCCAATTCATGCACAACAGTAATGCATGAGCTTAACTTAACCAAATGTTCTTAAGCATTGTTTGTATATTTCTCAAAAATTAAGGTTTTAAACAGTTTTTTGAAATAATGACTGGAATTGCTCCTTTTAAGATCATTGTTGAGATTGTTCCACAAGTCGACCTCTTTGACCGAAATAGTGTTCATTTTAAAGTTTGTTTGGACCATTTGTTTTTTAAACATGTTTTCTCCTCTCAGGTTATGTGGGAAAATAAAGTTGATATTTCTGCGTATTTGACCTTGTAGAGACCAAGCGGCTGTATGAGCGGTCAGCATGGCACCTTTATCTTCCATCACACTGGTCTTTAGGACGCTGTAGGATCAGTTGTGTGGAAGGTTTTCTCCACTGACAGACCCTCTCACCAGAAAACCTACAAAACAATTGCACCAGGAGCACTGTAGAGACCACCGTGATCGAATGTAAAGGCGCTACGCTGACGCTTATGCAGCCACTGGGTCAACTATGCACAAATGTCAACTTTTTATTGAGCATAGAAAGCTGCATAATGCACCTTTAAAGGAATAGGCCACCGTTTTTACATACTGTGATATGGGTAACACTTTACATTACGGGCCGCTAAGTCTGTGGTACTTACAGTGGTAATTACTAGTAATGACAGCGGTACTTATTGTAGTACTGACAGTGGTAATTACAGTGGTACTTCTTGGTACTTATTGTAGTACTGACAGTGGTAATTACAGTGGTACTTCTTGGTACTTATTGTGGTACTAAAAGTGGTAATTATTACTAGTAATTAGTTAGGGTTAGGGAGTCACACAGTTACCACTGTATCTCTCATTACTAAGAGATACAGTGGTAACTCTTAGTAATGAAGTACTTCTATTTACTTTGGTATTATAAGTGATAGTAGGTACAATGATATGTCTATGGTACTTACTGGTAATTCAAGGATGCTACAGCAGCAATTCATAGGTAGTAAATGAGGTACTTCTACAAACAGAAGTCATTTCTAGGATTGTGTGACTATAAAACAACATAAAACAGCATTAGGGAAAACAAGAAGTACAACCTTCATTACTAAGAGTTACCACTGTTTCCAGAAGTACATACCTTGTAATTCTCACTATAGTATCCTTTAAGTACCACAATAAGTACCACAATAAGTACCTAGAATTACCACTGTAAGTACCACCATAAGCACCAATGTAAGTACCACGATAAGTACCTAGAAGTACCACTATTATTACTAGTATTTACCACTTTAAGTACCACCATAAGTATCTAGAATTTCCACAGTAAGCACAAAGGACTCACCGGCCCGTAATGTAAAGTGTTACCGAGATATGTTCTTACCTGAGCTTTGACGAGTTCTTTAGGACCTGTCTGATCTTCTCCCGTGCCTTCAGTCACGTAAACACAGCGCAGACGGCGTTAGCATTTAGCCTCTCCCTCTCTCCTCCTATAGCTCCAAAACAGGTCAAGATAGAAGCTACCAAGCTCCTCCACGTTTTCCCTATTTAAATATGGTTACGTGAAGTGTTCCACTACAAAGTATAATTACACAAAATTAAACAATGTGGATTTTCTAAGCGGATAAAGGGGGAACTATATTGTAAGGCGTAATAATACCAGGAGTAGTTCGAAATCCGCGCAGTATGACGGTCTGAAGTGCCGTCATGCACAAGCTTAATATAGAAGCTGCAGTTACACGTATGACCTGAGGTGGCAGTAGTGAGTATAAAATAACCAACTTGCATCTAGTCCCTTTAAGTTATACTTTATTCATCTCTGTAGAGCAACGTGTTCTCTGCATTTGACCCATCCTCAATGACCTGGAGGACAGTGAGCTACCAGCGTGGGCCGGCGCTCGAGGACCCGTCTCCATGATGTGGAGCCAGGCTGGAGGATTCCCCTATTGTACATGTTTTTTACCACTAACCTACACAGACACGGGGAGAACATGCAAAGTCCACACAGAAAGGCCCCGTCCAGGTGGGAATCAAACCTGGGACCTTCGAACCGTGAGGCACGGGCGCTAACTGCTGGGCCACCGTGCTGCTTCCTCCGGGTACTCCGGTTTCCCCACCACTAAAAACATGTACAATAGGTGAATCCTTCAGCCAGGTGATTCTGACCATCAGCCATCAAATGCAGAGGACACATTTCCCTATGGAGGCAATAAAGTTTTGTAGCTTTCAAATGAGGCGTTACACATGGCCTATAGGCTGTAAGTCAAGAAGTTGTTAAATTTGGGTAAGACTGAACTTGAGGGGTGAAAGATTGTGGCTTTTATGTGTTTCTTGAAAGCCAGGAGAGTTCCTGATTCTTTTACTTCTTTCTGAAGTCCATCCATCCATCCATCCATCCATTTTCTTCCGCTTTATCCGGGGCCGGGTCGTGGGGGCAGCAGTCTCCGCAAAGATGCCCAGACTTCCCGATCCACACACACCTCCTCCAGCTGTTCTGACCCCGAGGCAACACCAGGCCAGCTCGGAGACATAGTCCCACCAGCGTGTCCTGGGTCTTCCACGAGGCCTTGTCCCACTAGGACATGCCTGGAACACCTCCCGCGGGAGGCGACCAGGAGGCACCCGAAACAGATGCCCGAGCCACCTCAGCTGGCTCCTTTCGACGTGAAGGAGCAGCGACTCTACTCCGAGCTCCTCCCGGGTAACTGAGCTCCTCACCCGATCTCGAAGGGTGAACCCAGCCACCCTGCGAAGGAAACTCATTTCGGCCGCTTGTATTCGCGATCTTGTCCTTTCGGTCATTACCCAAATCTCATGACCATATGACGGTGGGAACGTCGATCGATCGGTAAATCGAGAGCTTTGCCCCGACTCAGCTCCCTCTTCACCACGACTTCTTTCTGAAGTTTATTCCATAAAGTAACTCATTGGTTTGGAGTTTGAACCATTTTTTTTAGATGTCTGTTCCTTTCAAATTAGGTGTTACATTAGACGTTCATTGGCAATATTGTTTTATTGGCCAACCTGAAGAATATTATAATCAAGAATATCAATAAAGAGTGGGTTTGATGGATCTCTGTATCTACTATATATAGTTTTCAGGCCCTTTTTTGTAAAATGAACAGTTGCCCGTATATATTGTATAAAGTGAGTAAAGCAGATTGACTTTGAGAAAATGTGACTTTATAAAACACAAATGGTCCCCGCTTAAAGGAAAAGAAACTCCTTGCTGGTTACTCATTCCACTTTTTATTTATTTAAACTTATTGTCCAATAATATGTCAAATAAATCAGTTTTTTTAATGTTTTGTCTGTTCGGTCACAAACAAAATGCACAGTCATTATTTCTAGCCTCTACTTTGTTATTCCTATTTGAGTCATTTCAAAGTGACGTGATTCCATATTATGACTTCTATATCTTCCTCTGACTGGCACATTTCCTCACATTTCACCACAACAAAGTCTTATCTTATCTTTCCTGATAATCCTACAGAGGAAGTTAATGGCGACGCGATTTTTAATGACCCACTAAACAGACTGATCCGACGATGCCAAGATCAGACCAATAAAGTGTTTATATGGCCTCGGGAATTTAACACTGAGTTACCAATTATCGTAGCTCCAACCGATCCAAGTGACTGTTTGTCCGCCGTGTGGTTGCAGATCTGTCACACATTCAGGAGGTTTTGTTATTACTGTAGTGGTACAAACGTACTGTACTGCTCATCAATACAACGTCCCAGTCGTGCATGTATTAAATGAAAGCTTAAAGGGACTATACGGAGTTTAAAAATGTAAAGATTAAGTATTTTCAGAGGCAGGCAACGTCAGGCCTCAAGATGATATTGAGAGACATTATTACACAAATCAGAGAGTACTTTTAACATTATTAGAATGGGAGAAAAAAAGGTGCACTGGAAAAAGAATAACTGTTTTAAGGAAGAAATGACATAAATCTCCTTGAATGAACAGATTTAATCAAAGGTTTGAGTTGATTTGTTCTGGTTTTAGATGAGATAAAACCTTTAGTAGTTTTAGTCTGATTTCAACTTTTATTCTTGTTCCACTGGCGCTAACATTTGTATCTTGGATTAGTTCAAACCGACTTAAATTCGACATAGAAGAACTTTAATTCAAGCAATTTTAAGTCATTTATCTCCTGATGGTCATTTTTCCAGTGTTGTGTTAACTTTGGGCTGATAATCAGCAGCTTCGGCCCTCGGTCTATTTACAATAAAGGCAATCGGCCCTTCCCCAAGAAAACTTGCCTACCCCTGCCCTACATGTTACAGTAGCATCCTAATGTGTAGAATGAGCTCAGACCTGTTCACTGTCACTCATATAGGCGTTACTTCGGGTCTGAAGTGCCCTATAGAAGGTGCAGTTACACTTAAGACCTGAGGTGGCAGTAGTTCACAGAAAATTACCAACTTGCATCTAGTCCCTTATTTTAAAATATTAGTAGTTACAGCTTTAAAACTCTAATATGTTTGTACTGCATATTACTGTTTCAAAAAAGGAACTGAGTGACACTACTTTGAGTTACTTCTGAGTTACTTTTGATATGCAGTAGTAAAGCAAAAGTGCAGTCAAATATTTCTTTTTCCTTCTCTCTCCTCATTCATCATGTTTGTTTGACTTTAACTTCACGCAACTGCAGGTCTTATTCACCGGTGTCCAACTTGATTTGGTGATGCATTTTATTTGGGGGCAGTTTGGCATTTTCTTGTTCGTACATCAATACAAACCATTTAAAGGGATATTTCAGGATTTTTGACATAGGGCCTCATTTCCTAGTTATCCAGAGTGTTGCTGATTTCTCGGAGATATTTTTTTTGTAATTTATGCAGTTCTTATATTTGAAAAGTCACGTGGCGCTAGGCTAATGCTAAGCAAGTGCATTTCTATGGTATCAGCTAGCCTGCATTAAAAACAGTCTGACCCGCTCCACAGAGCACCTGAGGCAAATCACTTATAACGCCAGACTAACTATATAAATGTCTGTGTCGATAGAATAATTTTAACCATTTTCCATTTAAAAGAACTTATATTTGAGCAGCACCAGCTTCGTGTTTGTATAAGCTACGCAGCGGCGGAGTGATCTGCTAGAAAATAGTCCCTCAAAATGCGATCATTCATGTGATGCAAGGTCAGTTATATTCCAAAAAAGATTCTATGGACACATTTATATGATCAGTCTGGTGTTATAAGTGATTTGCCTCAGGTGCACTGTGGAGCGGGTCGAACTGTTTTTAATGCAGGATAGCTGATACCATAGAAATGCGCTAGCCTTGCATTAGCCTAGCGCCACGAAACTCTTCAAATATAAGAACTGCATGAAATACAAAAAATATCTCCAGAAATCAGCAACACTCTGGATAACTAGGAAATGAGGCCCTAGGTCAAAAATCCTGAAACATCCCTTTAAAGGCACACCGCGTAACATTTTGGACTATACTGTCACCATCAGTACAAAACATGCCCCTAATGACCAGCTCAACACAGAAAATGTGTGTAATCAAACTTAACCTGTTTAAATTTCAGATTCTGCTGACTTTAGTCACATCTCCATGGCGACGAGCTGGAGACGCACCCACTCCCGGTAAAGCTACAGTCATGTCTTCGGAGAGCTGAGCCGCTCACAGCAAAGGCTCATGTTTGTTTGTACATTTATGAGGTGTTTTTCAATGATGAAAATATCCTTCATAAAATAAATGCTTGTATTTCAATTTTATTTATTGAGAAAATTATACACAGTGTGGCTTTAAATTGTAATGACACGTATATTACCGTATTTTGTTATATGTTTTATAGTGTGAATGGAAGCATATCAGAGAATCAGGAAGCTGAACCTGATCTCCAATAACAATATCGAGTCACAGCGCCCCCTAGTGTGGCTGTAATAAGCAATGTGACAACCACCTCTTGTGTCAAATGTTTTCGTATACAAAAAAATGCCAACCTTCTGAAATCACATGTTGGATCATCGTTAGTTTGCTCTAATCTCACTGAACCTTACATCACCAGGTTAAAAAGCGTTATCTTATCAAAGTGCGATCATTTATTTACCGAGAGCAGCAGTTCAGAACATGATAACCAGATTATAGTGTTTTATCGACATGACTCCAGAGTGTCCATGAATGCACCGGAGTGAACTGTCTGGAGCAGTGGGTCAGAGTGGACCACGGGTCAGCAGCGCCTGTGGGGGAGTTTGGAAAGTCGACAGATGCTGAGATGATAAGTAAAGGCAGCCCAGGTAGAGTTGGTAACCTGTAAAAGCTCAATTCCTTTACTTTTCTAAGCAACACGAGGTTAGAGCTGGAGCCTGGATGGAGGGTTTCTGTGTGGGGTTTGCATGTTCTCCTGTGTCTGCGTAGGTTTCCTCTGGTTTCCTCTACCACTGAGATGAATGATGTGTGGTGAGCGGTTGATGGTGGGGGTGGGGCCGATGGTTAGAGCTGCTGTTGGTTCCGGGAAAGCATGAAAGGAAGTTACTTGGTTGTTTCAGCTCAAATAAATGGTTCAGTTTTTTAAAAAGTAGTCTTCATGGACCCCTCCTGGAACCGCCACCTTAACGTGGTGGAGCATCTGAATGATCCTGGCAGCTCTGTTGTCGGGGGCTTCGTGCCCCTGGTAGGGTCTCCCATGGCAAACAGGTCCTAGGTGACGGGTCGGATAAAGAAAGGTTCAGAAGCCCCTTATGAGAGACCAACAGGCCCGGTTAGAACCATGAGGCCGACCTTCTGTGGACCCACCACCTGCAGGAGGAGCCATAAGGAGCTGGTGCAATGTGATTTGGGCAACTCCAATAGCTGCCTCCACGACCCGGCAATGGAAAACTGGATGTGGATGGATGGATGGATGGATGGATGGATGGATGGATGGATGGATGGATGACAGTGGCGCAGATGGTAGAGCGGGTCGTCTCATGATTGGAAGGTCGGGGGTTCGAAACCCACCTCCTGGAAGTGCACACTGTTGTTGTGTCCTTTGCCCCCAGTGTCTGTGTACATTGGTGTATGAATGGGTGTGTGGATCCTTGCTGTAAAGCGCTTTGAGTGCCTAATGTAGGTGGAAAAGTGCAATATAAGTTGAGACCATTTACCATGGATGGATGGATGGAGTCTTCATGGAATAAGTTAACAGTATTGTTCTGTTTTATGGTTTCAGATGACAAACATTTTAGTTTAGGTCCGTCAATCCATCAGTTTTCTTCCACTTGTCCGTTGCCGGGTCCTGAGGGCAGGTGAGTTGCCCAAATCACATTGCACCAGCCCCCTTTGGCTCCTCCTGCAGGTGGTGGGTCCACAGAAGGATGGCCTCATGGTTCTAACCGGGCCTGTTGGTCTCTCATAAGTGAGGGTGATTGGCTGTGAGATCCCATCTCTCCAAGTCCTGTTCACCTCCAGGACCCGGAGGCATGTGGGTCGGATCACTGCTGAGTGACCCTTCTCACCCTGGACATGGACAATTCACCCCTCTCCCCTCAGGCAGGAGGCTACGGTCCAGCAAGACCCACAGATCCACAACTTGAACAGTTTTTTCCACACCGCCGTCAGACTCATGAACGATAATAAGACCCAATGACTCAGTACAGACTGTAATCTGCTGTATTGCACTGTGTGGTCTGTCCTCACTTAGATCCACTGCATCACTTATCACTTTATCACTTATTACTTTATCACTTTATATCACTTTATCACTTTATATACATACATACACAATATGTAAATCCAATTCCGTTGTTGTTCTATGTCAATTGTTGTCGTCTTACCATATTTTACTTCTTTTTTTTTCCTTATTTATTTTAATATTCTTTATACATGCCCCTAAAGCCTTATAGTTTTAAGTATATAGCTTATTTTTCCCTAAACTCTGTGTTATATGTTTTTATGTTTAATGTTGCACGTCTTCACCGAGAAAAAATCCTTCTTTTTCTTTATAGGTAACGAAAAAAGTATATTGTTCAAGTATCGGTATTGAAAACCGGGTATCTTTAAGGTCCATTGGTCTGCCCCCAATGGGAAGCTGTGGCTACAGAGGCAGGAGCTACATTTACTCGAGTACAAGTGTGAGTACTTGGGTAGTCTGTGAGCCCATTTTTCTTCAGGAATATATCCTTTATTAAAAAATGTATAGATTGATTCATGGTATTTTCTTTGGAAATATTCAGATTTTCACATTATTACACTCAAACAGTCACTCAGTACTTACAGCTCTACTTTTTACTTGTTCTTGACTAAAATATTTCAAAGTAACACTACTCTTACTTCAATATTTGGGCTTCCCACCATCGAGCATAAAGTGAATGAATAATGCTCACATTAAAAAGCGGCTTTGAGTATCTGGAATGTGCTATAAAAGACTATTACATTAAAGTACAAGGTGAGACAGTAACAGATGTATAATAATATTAGTCGTAAATACTTTAGAGCGACTTACTTCAATGTTTTATTCCAAAACTCCCCCCACAGCAGCGAGACGTCAAGTCCCAAGAGCTGCAAGTTTGTATTCTGTTACTTCTGAAAGATGGCCGACTTATTTGAAAGCTTTGTGCACACATTAACTGAGTTTATGACCAGCAGCTGTTGTGGAGTTTTACAAGCCTGGGTTGACAAGTTTCTCAAAGTACTACACTTAACGATACTTGGTTTACAACACCTATAACTGAACTGTTAACGATACAAAAATATGTGTCATAGAACCAGAAAACAGAACTATATGTTACATTCTTCCTTAAAAGACCATTTCTTTTGCATTTGGATTATTCATTTGAGCCAAAACAACCAAGTCACTTCCTTTAATGCTGTTTAGGGCTAGATGCAAGTTGCCCATTTTATGCTCACTACTGCCACCTCAGGTCATAGGTGTAACTGCAGCTTCTATATTAAGCTCGTGCATGATGGCACTTCAGATCCGAATTAACACCTTTCTGAGTGACAGTGCAGGATTTTAGAGGCAGTTGTGGTGAACAGGTCTGAGCTCATTCAACACATAGGACATGGCTTTGCCGGGTGATTGTTTTTTTTCAAAGTACTTTTTATCAAAATCTATCAAAACATGACAATACATGACACATTTGAGTCTAATCAAATGAAAAGAAAAAGGCATCATGAGGGGACCAGATAAAAATGCTCCAAAATTACTGGGAAAATAGGAATTTGGGAACAAAAAATTCCTAAAAAATAAAATAATGAAGATGGAAACTTTGTTTTTGGTCGACCCATTCCTGGGATATGTGAGACTTCTCTGGTTCAGGCTCAGTGTCCTCGGCACAAACAGCCTCAGGAGAGAGAAACTAAATATGTCTGATTTTGAATGGGTAGAAATGAGCAGCTGAATAAAATAACCATGTGTTTCTCACTCACTGTGAGGCCAGAGACACAAACTCTGAGACAGGAGCAAAGCTGGAGTTGAAGCAAAGTAAATGTGTCAGTCCTGAATGTCAACCTTGAACGGGGCAAGAGCCTGATTAAAACACTAACCCTATAATACCTTCTATCACTATAACATGTGCCTGTAGGAGAAAGTGTGTTTTGGAGGAAAACACCCATAAAAGATGTCAAAGACAAAGCTGAAGCTGCAGAGACCCAGGACACTCAGATAAACACAAGTATTTTTTTTCATGCAGCACTTTTTACTTCTACTTGAGTAATATTAAAATAAAGTATCTGTTTCTTACTCGAGTATAAGAAAAAGGTAACTCATGCCACTGTGAGTAAATCTTTCAGTGCCAAATCTTCACTTTGACGCATAGAACAGATGTATTTTGTGTATTGTTTTCTTTTCTTCCAAACATTTAAGCTCAAACAGTTACTCAGTGCACACAGTCGCCTTCAAAGTAAATATTTGTGTACTGTATGTACCACACCTAACATTACAGTAATTACATTTTGTTACACCTGAAGTTTCAAAGTCAAGTGAAGTCCTTTTATTTTTTACATGTTTTGGTCAAAATGAAAACAAAAAAGCAACAAAAACATGGCAAAAATTTGGCAAAATGGGCCCCAAAAAAACCACACAATAAAAACGTAAACGTACAATGTGAAAACAAAAACAGAGAAGGTGGTCTTAGCTTTCAAATGAGGCGTTACACTATAGGGTGTAAGCTCCAGTCAAGAAACCTTTAGATTTGGGGTAGAGCTGGACAAAATGTGCTCAGTCAAGGTGGGGGTTTGGCTTTACCCAAATCTAAAAGCTCCTTGACTGGAGTTTACAGACTATAGGCCAGAGTAACGCCTCATTTGAAAGCTAAGACCTGCAGGACTTCTTTCTCATTAAGATTGTGATGTTTTTGTCCTTTTTTCCTTACGTTTTCATGATGTTTTTTGTGGCTTTATTTATTTATTTATTTTACATGTTTTGGTCAAAATGAAAATGTGACAAAAATGTGGCAAAAAAAGTGACAAATAATTTGGAAAAAAGCAGCAAAAAATTGGCAAAAATGAAAACAAATAAAATGAATAAAGTGACACAAATTCGGCCCAAGTCTTTAAAAAATGCGACAAAAAAGCAACAAAAACATGGCAAAAATTTGGCAAAATGTGACAAAAATTCAACAAAAAGTGACAAAAAATCAACAAAAAGTGACAAAAACTCAACAAAAATGTGACAAAAAAGAAAAAAAAGAAAAGAAAAACATACAAAAGGTGACACAACACAGCAACAACGCAAGGAAAAAGATCAGTTTCGTGGGTCTTAGCTTTCAAATGAGGTGTTACACAGACCTATACAGTAGCCAAAGAGGACAGAATGCATTTGGTTTAGGTGGGTGGTAAGAGGTTAAAAAAAATGCGACAAAAAAGCAACAAAAACATGGCAAAAATTTGGCAAAATGTGACAAACAGCAACAACAATGTGACAAAAAAACCCCCACACACAATAAAAACGTGAACAATAGGTGGTCTTAGCTTTCAAATGAGGCGTTACTGCCCTATAGGCCGTAAGCTCCAGTCAAGAAACTTTCAGATTTGTGCTAGAGCTGGACAAAATGTGCTCGGTTAAGGCGGGGGTTAAGGGGTTAAGTAATAAAAAAGGAAAAGCATAAGGAGCTGTCTCTCATTCCGCTCTTGCAGGACTTGGGTGGAGCTCAGATGATGATGACTAACACCCGCCAGCTCCTATGAACCACATCATCGACCTGCGTGATGATGGTTGGCCTACTTTTGAAGCCAGGCGCTTTGTCTCCCCCTAGCGACAAAAATTCAACCAAAATGTGACAAAAATTTTAAAAAAAGTGACAAAAATTCAACAAAAAGTGACAAAAATTCAACAAAAAGTGACAAAAATGTCACAAAAATTCAACAAAAATGTCACAAAAATGTCGCAAAAATTCAACAAAAAGGGACAAAAACTCAACAAAAATGTTACAAAAACTCAACAAAAATGTGACAAAAATTCAACAAAAATTCAACAAAAATTCTACAAAAATTCAACAAAAACTCAACAAAAACTCAACAAAAATGTGACAAAAATTCAACAAAAATTTGACAAAAATTCAACAAAAAGTGACAAAAATTCAACCAAAATGTGACAAAAACTCAACAAAAACTCAACAAAACTGTGACAAAAATTCAACAAAAATTCAACAAAAATTCAACAAAAATTCAACAAAAAGTGACAAAAATTCAATAAAAAAGTGACAAAAATGTGAGAAAAATTCAACAAAAAGTGACACTTTTTTTTTTTTAAGTGACAAAAATTAAAAAAAAAAGTGACACAAATTCAACAAAAATTCAACAAAAATTCAACAAAAATTCAGAAACTCAGATGATGATGACTAACCCCCGCCAGCTCCGTACGAACCACATCATCGACCTGCGTGATGATGGTTGGCCTACTTTTGAAACCAGGCGCTTTGTCTCCCCCTAGCGTCCGCCCGCCGCACGCGCACCCCGCAGCCTCCAATTTAAAAATGCTTCGTGCGGCGCAAAGCTCGTATTCCCCTCGCCCCATCTGTTTCCATGCCTTTTTCCGATCTCCAGCTGCCTTCTGCCACTCATGCCCGTTTTAGCCCGTGCGCCGTCATCACCCCGCGACATTTATTTACTTCTGCTCCGTTTATCTCGCTTTTATGCGTTCTCGTGCGCTGCTGCTGCTGCGATGGAAGTGAACAGGGACGAGGCTGAGCGGTGCATTGACATTGCAGCCGAGGCGTTGACCAGGGACCAGCCCGAAAAGGCGCTTCGTTTCCTGGAGAAGGCGCAGAGACTTTTCCCGACAGAGAAAGCCAAAGGTACAATGAAAACGATGGGGGAGAGGTTTGGATGTGGAGGGTGGGGGGGGGGGGGCTGAGTTTGGAGGTCAGTGTGGCCGCATCGTAGCATCACCTGCAGCGGATGGAGATGCTGGAGGAAGTGGCCTCTCCTGGAAACAACGCTTTAGCCTAGCACCGCAGAGGAGCACAGTTTGATCCCTGATTATGCAACAAAGCCTCAAATTAACGCTGTTTGCCGTCGCTAATGCTACAAACAGCGAGTGCTTTAGCGGGATCACGTGAGCGTAGCATCACAATGAATACAAACCGATACAAATCAAACTTTACGGCACGTTTTGATCAACAATGTAGCGTCTAAAGCGCGGATCAGTCTCTATGTAGCTCCACCAGAGTTCAATATAGTAATACAAAAGCAAATGAGGCTTTTACACAGATGTATTGATGCTTTACGATACTACAAGGGCTGCACGATATGAGAAAGAATCGTCATATTCGATCTGTCAAGAGAATTGCGGTGACGATGTTTTGTTTAAAGGCCCTATAACTGATTTTTTTGTTCACTCACTCAATTGTTATTAACTTTTTTAACATCCCAGTTGTTCTCAGGGATATGTTTCAGGGTCATTATTCAGGTTCTCTTTCACGTAAATGCCAGAAAACTAACCTGCGAGTTCATGTAATGTATACAGAGGCTTAATAGTGAGATGCACAGTCATTTTCTACCATGATCTGAGGTTATAATATACAGGAGGAGGACAAATAATGTGTTCTATTCAAGGCCGGATGTATACAGGGGCTGACAAGGGCTGAGCCCAGGGACCCTGCAGGTGGAAGGGCCCCTGAGCATAAGGAGGAAAATGCGTGCTCAGTGCGGGCTGTCAAATTAGTTCCCTCTCGCTTTGCAGACTCACGTGTAAGGCTTTAGCAGATGACTTTTTACCCGAGACTAAACCAGGACTAAACTAAGACTAAACCAGGACTAATCTGGGTCTAAACAAGGTCTGAGCCATTTTCATTGCGTTGACACTGGGGAAAAAATCTATCTGTACCAATTGGTCTGTTCAAATGCATGAAAATGCACGAAAATGCATCATTAAAATAAAAAAATATCTCTGCGGGAGGACCCCCAGACCCTCCTTTTAAATGTGCCCCTCCACTAGTCTGGCAGTAGAAAAGGTTTTTCCTAAAATTGGGGTCATTATGTTAAACTGTTTTTTTTTTTTTTTTTTAACTAGTATTATGTTTAAGAAGTTACTTCTGCATGTTTAATAAAAAAAATCATTAATTTATCCTTTGATTGTAGAGAGAGAGAAATCCAACAGATGTTGTTAAGGCGCCATAGCCTGGCTAACACCAGACTAAAATCACAAGTGATATTTAGTCTGGGGACACCAATTAATTTTCTCGTAGGAGGTGTGGTTTACTATCGTCCATGGCCGTTTATTGGGCGCTACGAATGTCTATCATGCGTCTGCACGAAGCCACAGCCAATCGTATCATCGTATCCGATGATGTATGACGTACCCGCTGTAAACTTTCGAGCTAAACTATTTAGAACAAGGTCTAAAGCTTGATCGAAAAATAGCGTCGCGTCTGCTGCTGTCATGTTTGATCCGTAAATAAACCTTTTATTTTTTATCCGTAAATAAACTACAAGCTTCCGTATATCGAATAGCGCGTCATCGTCTTGCCGTCCCTCCTCGTTCTGTGATTGGTTCCCAAATCCGGGCAAAAATTTCGGCCATGGTCCCCAGGCTGTTGTGCAGTTCCAAATGATTCGAGCGCACACAGCAGTCTGGTGTTAGCCAGGTTTAAGGCGCTATATAAATAAAAATAAATAAATAAATATTGATTGATTGATTGAGTATATTGGGGCCCTGAAAAAAACTTTAGCCCCAGGGCCCATTTTACTTAAATCCAGCCTTGGTTCTGTTACTAAAAATAAATCAGGTACTATAGGGCCTTTAACCATTTCAACTCAGTATAGCTCCATTGAATTTAAACACCATAAGCTAGAGTTAATTTCATCGAATTGTGTCAAAACAAGACTTAAAACAACTCAATTAGGAACCAAAGAAAGCAATAATCAGACTAAATTAGAAAAAATGAGGCAAATATATGTGAGTCAGATGGCATTTATGTTCCAAAGTAGTTTATTTAGTTGCCATCCGTCGTCCCCCATACGCACTCTCATACACACTCTCATTCATCCTGGCCTATTGTACATGTTTTTAGTGGTAGGGGAAACCTACGCAGACACGGGGAGAACATGCAAACTCCACAAAGAACGGCCCCGTCAGGTGGGAATCTGTGCTCTCGTGCCGCCCAATTATAAAGCCCATTAACCACAATTTAAAAAGGATTCGCTTCCAACTAAGTCAAATGTATTGTGTATAAATGGTTTTGTAAAACATCGCAATAATATTATCGTAAAATGCAAGAACATAAACCAATATCGCAATTGTTTCTCACACTGTGGGTTTAGCTCAAAGCCGAAGTAATTTCCGAGTGTTTGTTGTCTATCTATAATGTATCGCCTTCTCCTCGTGCACCTGTTTAAACCGTCCTGCATAATTCAGCTTAAACTGCAGCGAGTTACAGTTACACAGTCGTCTGGGCTGCGGCAAAAAATCAAGGGCAAATGTTTTAATTGAAATGGAGCAAGAACAAGTTTTACCTTTTAGCTCCGTCTTGGTGGCTTTGAATGCAGCAGGATTTGGGTGAGAAGTGGGTCAGAGTATCTCCACAAGAGTAGCTCTTATGCAGGTTTGGTGTAATTTTAAAGAAGTATATATAAAACAATGTAAGTAGTTTGTAAAGTGTGCTTATTATTGTAGTGCCGCCCTCTACAACTCTACTCCAGGACAATATTCCTGACCATTATTGTAAATAGATCTATGAAAGCAGTCGAGCAGTTTAGTCTTAATAATGTTTATATTGTCGTCAAAAGTATCAATATCGGCGCAGAAAGTATCGTATCGTGCCACAAAACATCACGATGTATCTTAGAATCGATGTCCTGCCACACTCACTGGTCAGATAGTTATTTTACGAACGTTTCTGTCTCGCAGCGTTGCAGGAACTAATCGCAAAGAACGGCTTCAGACCGAGGAACGGCAACAACCATTTCAACTCCACGTCAGAGGCCAGACAGCGGCACCCGACGGAGAGAGGCGACCGGAAACCCGAGGAGAAGCCGGCCGAGAGTCAGAAGTCCTACACGGCGGAGCAGGTGGAGGCGGTCCGGAGGTGAGAGAGAGAGGGAGAGAGAGAGAGGGGGGGGAGGGAGAGAGAGAGAGGGAGAGAGAAACACAGAGAGACAGAGAGAGAGAGAGAGAGAGAGAGAGAGAGGCAGGAGACAGAGAGAGAGACACAGAGAGACAGAGAGAGAGAGAGAGAGAGAGAGAGAGAGAGGAGACAGAGAGAGAGACACATTGAGACAGAGAGAGAGAGAGAGAGACACATTGAGACAGAGAGAGAGAGAGAGAGAGACACAGAGAGACAGAGACAGAGAGAGAGAGAGACAGAGAGAGAGACACAGAGAGAGAGAGAGAGAGAGAGAGAGAGAGAGAGAGAGAGAGACAGGAGACAGAGAGAGAGACACAGAGAGACACAGAGAGACAGAGAGAGAGAGAGAGAGAGAGAGGAGACAGAGAGAGAGACACAGAGAGACACAGAGAGACAGAGAGAGAGAGAGAGAGAGAGAGAGGAGACAGAGAGAGAGGCAGAGAGACAGAGAGAGGGAGAGGGAGAGAGACAGCGAGAGGGAGAGAGACAGCGAGAGGGAGAGAGAGAGAGAGAGAGAGAGGGAGAGAGAGAGACAGTGAGAGAGACAGAGAGAGAGAGAGAGAGAGAGAAGAGAGAGAAGGCTATTTATAAACAAAGGCTACTGCGCTTTAGGGGTTCAGACGGACACAGCACAACACGCCTCCATAGTGGTTCAATCTGGAGTCATCAGGCCTAGAACTAATATAATCCTGGTTTAAAAGCCTCTATGTAAATGTAGGAATACAGGGTTTCCACAGGGTAAATTTAGGCTTTAAATGTCAATTAGACAGCATTAAAGGAGCTATCCTTGATTGTTTTAATTTTCTGTTTTTGAAATAACATTTGTTTTGTCCTTTAGTATATGGTAAAAGCAAACATTTATCCCAAAACACTGGTTTTAAAGCCTTTTAAACTGAGCAGTAGGCATATTTTACAGTGAAGTGACAGTTTTCCTCCTGAAAGTTGTGAAACCTGGTTTAAACTCAGTCCCTGTGATGAATGTTGATGTTGTAAATGCATTAGGAAAGTTTGAGATGAGTTTGGACCAGAAAATAGCAATTTGAAATTTGAGTGACCCTGTTTCTTTGTACAATCAGGTAAAGCTCCTTTAAGTCTGATTCCAGCAGGCCTTTAAGAACTGGTGTTATGCTTTTTGTAGGTGTTTGGTAATAATCTCAAATGGGGCTGAAACAACTAATCGATTAATTGACAACTAATTGATTATTGAAATAGTTGTCAACTATTTAAGTAATTGATTAATCGTTTTCAAGTAAACACAGACTTAAAAAGAGCAAAAATTTCATGAACATTTATTATTTTTGATGGAAACCTACTTTGTTTTTCAAGTTAGGGTCTTTAGTGTTTTGTACATTGAAAATTTCCTAAATATCTGTCTGTGTCTCATCCAATCATAAAGCATAAAGAATTGGCACTAAGAGCCTCCAAAAACACTCACTTTAAGTTAATCCATCAACATGTCCTCAAGTGATGCCATTTTAGCTTTATGTGATTAAAAAAAATGAAAAAATACAATTTTCATGCACCATTCACAGCTAAGCAATTAATCGATTCATCGTAAAAATAATCGGTAGATTAATTGATTACCAAAATAATCGTTAGTTACTGCCCTAATCTCAAACCATTTTACACTTAGAGGTGATTGCTGTTTGGAAGGTATGCAAACTTATAATATCGAGGTTATATACACATATTGCTTTCTTCATCCTTATCAAGAAAGTATTGTGTAAATATCACTCAGCCTTACTGTGTTTGTTAGAAAATGCAATATTGATCTAAAACAGGGTTAAGTTTAGCAAGAGATGCTTTTTGGGAGTTGCCACCATGTTGCTAAGAACTCAAAGATGTGCGAGTGGGTCAAAACACAACTACAGGTGTATTTTTGATGATAGAACAACATTGTAACATAGTAGAAAGCTCTATTAAGTCAATTTCTCACCTTTCAAACGAGCCACAGCATGTGTCCATCGCTATAACATAGAATACACTGTGCTGCTACAAATATCATGAAAAATGATCCCCCCCAAAACAGCGCGGCCTCAATGTGTTATTGAACAAAAATTAAATAAACTAAACTACTTCGTGTGTGAAACATTGGAGAACCACTGTTAAAGTATTTGGCTTTTGGCTGTAGGACTTCGCTGGCCTTACTCTGTCTCTCAAAGTCATCAATATTTCAGGTGTATACTGCCCACGTCCTGCATGATATTAATAGCCGGGATCCATTTATCTTGTGGTTCTTTCGCCGTTTGATATGGGAAAAGGTTCTGTTTCTGAGTCAAGCATTTGTCCCTAAAACATATTACAGGGTTTGGTTTCCATCGGCACTAAAATGATGAAATATGTGCGTTAAAAGCATTAATTTAGACTAACCTTGTGCTGAGACTGACGTGTTCTGTGTTCAGGATAAAACAGTGTAAAGACTTCTACGAGATCCTGGGGGTGCAGAAGGACACCTCTGAGGACGAACTGAAGAGGTCTTACAGGAAACTGGCTCTGAAGTTTCACCCGGATAAAAACCAAGCACCGGGAGCGACCGAGGCTTTCAAAGGTATAAAGTCTTTATCAGGAACTTCCCACCTCCACGTGTGTGAAACTGAACAATGTAGTGGACTCTAGGAGTGTGACAATATGTCGATTTTCCCGTATATCGCGACAGGACGATGCGATACCGGTACTTTTTATTCCGATATCGATACTTTTGATGGCGTCATGCATATTAATGAGCGACGTCAATAGAGGCCAACACTGATCAAGAAGTCAGTCAGGACAGCAGGGGGCAGCACTACAGTTTTAAACACTTGGACCAACACACAAATAATTTACTTTTAATGATAGTTTTCATATTTATAAATAAGATCAATTTGGGGTTGATTTTTTCCCTTTTAAATAGGACTGTGGGTTCTTGTTCATTTATAGACACAGAAAAAAGAGTTACGAAGCACATGAAAAGAAATGAAAATTATGAATAATCTGTGGTTTGTTAAAATGAAAGTTAAAAGTAGCATGTTTTTTTTATTAATCGCGATGCATCGTAGGTTATTTTTGTGCAATATATGGAGTATCGCAGTATCGCCGTATCGGGAGAAAATCGTTATTGTAAGCCATGTATCGCCCATTGCATTGAATAGGGATGCACGATAATATCGGCTGCTGATAATTATCGGCATTTATCGGCATTTTGACGCGATCCCCAATAAGCCGCTAAAAAACATTTGGCGGATAATTAGGCCCGATAATAATAAGCTCAAATTGCATTGAATCTGCGGCTCCAGCTCGCTGCCTTTCTCTCGGCGGCACCGCCCCGCACGTCCTGCAACCCGGAGCTGCTGCAGACTCAGGACAGCACATTTACAGCAGCAGATATACGCTCTCCACGGCCGACTTCTGCACTGCTTTAGCTGAAAAATACGAAGAGTATTCCAGCGAAACAGCTGTGCAGGCGCTCTCCACGAAGGAAGAGTTTTCCGACTTTTTACATCAAAGTCACTTCAACATTAGCGCCGCAACAAAATGAGAAAAAGGCGAGGAAATGCGAACCTCTGACCCGCTCACATAAGTTACTGGAACAGAGCGGGTCGTAAACACATGCATTATCTTCTTATTTCTGATAAAATAAACACGATAGCCCCGTGACTGAAGCGCTATAAACGAGAGAAGTTTTACATTGATGGAATGAGCCGCGCTGCTCATGTTTTTTTTACCACACGAGGCACAAATGCATAAATGAGCCCGATGCAGGAGAGAGTCTTGTTTTGATGCTGTAGTTTCGTATTATAAGTCAAACTTGAATCTGTCACAGGCACAGATTTAGCATCACTTGCCTCTAGACTCAGTGAAATACTATAATACTGTCTATATTCCAGTATTGTAAAGAATAATTCATTAGCATGATGTCAACAAAAAGAAAAATACTAAGAAGGAAATGGTTGTAGTAATATAATTTTTTTAAACAAGATGTGACACAGATGAGCAGAGACAGACCTGCTCAGATGATGGAACTGTAAAAAACCCAGAGCTTTAGAAAAAGGTGGAGACCCAAACCCAAACTAAAACTCATTATTTGATTTATATTTATACACTTATATATTGGTTGGTAGAGTTACTACATTTTGGGCAGAACTGTGAACTGTTACATTGAGTTCTTCTTCTCTTCTCTCATTATCGTGCATCACTAGTATCGAATCGTGAGGTACCCAGAGGTTCCCACCCCTGATGGACCCGTTTTTGTCCTGAATCTACTCTCAACCTGTTCAAAAACCCTTACCCTGGTCGGGGATAATTTTTGTAGATGTTCACAAACCTTCGTCTTGTCATCTGCTTCCTCAGCGATCGGAAACGCCTACGCCGTCCTGAGCAACTCCTCCAAACGCAGACAGTACGATGAATACGGCGAGGAGAGGACGCATCCGCACAGACCGGGAACAAACCACAACACCTTCGAGGCCGACATCTCCCCCGAGGACCTGTTCAACATGTTCTTCGGAGGAGGCTACCCAACAAGTAGGTCCATCTCGAAACATCTGAAGGCCGCGATATCTGCAAACTCTATCTGATCAGGAATTTGGATTTTTTTTTTGTAGGTAACGGTCACGCTTACACCCACACCAGGACGAGACAACAGAGACCTGCTCCCAGAAGGGAACGGCCAAGAGACGTGAGTAACAGGCCCTGCAGTTCAAACCATGGGCCACTAGGGGGAGCGCTGTGATCATTTATTCACATGTACGAGCAGGCAGGGAACTTTATGGTCAAAGAAAGGTTTCCGCTGACTAAAACAAGACTAAAACTAAATTCAAAGAAGTTCATGGGAAATGGGTAACTAAAAACTAAGTAAGAATTAAAAGAAGGGATTGAAAACATGACAAGCCTCAAAACATTTAAATTCACTGCCAAAAGAACAGATCTGTGCTTTGTTCATGTGGTGGAAGATCCATGAAGAAGAGAATGTGAATAAATATGTTTGAATACAAAAATATCAATGTAGAGTTGATGCTTTTGTGGACTAGACTAGACTAAACAAAAATGTTTTCACTACAATGATACAATGAAAAGACAAAGGCTGAAACGTAATTTTTTTAAATACGGGGGAAAAAACTGACTACTTAACCCCCGCCTGAACCGAGCACATTTTCTCCAGTTTGGAGAAAGCGTCCTGAAAGAAGTGTCAAAATTGCGACAGAAACAAGAAGAAAACGAAGCTGAAAACACAGAAAAAAAAAGTGTCAAGATGAACCGATGAAAGTGCGACAAAAAAAAGTGACGAAAAGGCCGTAAAAGATCAACGAAAAAGTGACAAAAACTCAACAAAAAGTGACAAAAATGTGATGAAAAAGATAATGAAAAAAGCGACAACACGAGGAAAAGTTTAGATCAGTTTTGTAGGTCTTAGCTTTCAAATGAGGTGTTACACTGGCCTATAGGGTCATTTAAGCTCCAGTCCAGCAGCTTTTAGATTTGAGTAATAATAATAATAATGCATCGGTTTTATATAGCGCTTTTCTGGACACTCAAAGACGCTTTACATTGCATTATTCATTCATTCCATACTTGGTGGTGGTAAGCTACTATTGTAGCCACAGCTGCCCTGCGGTAGACTGACGGAAGCGAGGCAACCAGTCTGCGCCATCGGCCCTTCCAATCACCACCAACCACTCACTCACACACTACATTCGCTAGGCTTCCTGGTGTTTCCCAAACGGTCTCCCATCCAAGTACCGACCAGGCCCTTCCCTGCGTAGCTTCCAAGGTCTGACGGGATTGGGCATAGCATAGGCGGTATGACCACTGAGTCATACCGCCATACTGGGTAAAGCCAAACTGGAGAGAATGCACTCGGTTAAAGCAGGTGCAATGGGCGAGGATCACACTTCTGTATGGTCCTTATGGCGGGGAGCTGACATTGCTGTAATACCGCCCCCCGGTGGCCAGGGGCGACTCCAAGAGACACTTGGGAGCGTTGATTCTAATGAGACTTCAGACGTCACGAGAACGGCTTAAAAGCCTGGCTCCAAAGAGTTTTTCTTTTTCTAAAAATCGCTTTGATCCATGTGACCACGCCGGGGTTGGTGAACATTTTTTAACCCCGCTAGTTTTTGTTTATCAGCCCGAAATTTGGAAGCATTTAACTGGCTCCAGCGCCTGTCAATCAAGCTCTGGAGCTCTGTCGGCTCCGCCCACCCTGTGAGAGCAGGGCTTCACACAGGACTCGGGAACCTTTTTCAATGAATGGGGCTGAATGGGACCCGCTCATTGATTGACTGCGGAATTCTTCCGCAGTCAATTATTGGTTTTCATGTTCTTTATTATTATTCCTCTTCCATCTTTTTCCCGATTTTCTAGAGCTTTCAGCACCTTCATGCTTTGTGCAATTTATGCAAGTTATGCATCAAAATGTTCCGCATGTTGAGGAGAAGGGTGCTATTACTTTTGGGACTTCTGCAATTTACGGTTTTTCCGCAATCGGCCAAAATGTCGGAGATTTTTCCTATTGACTTATAATGGGGCTGCCGCAAATCCATGCTTTTCTGCACTTTTTTCTGCATTTTATGCAATTTCTGCACTTTGTGCATGTTCAGCTTATGCAACTTGTGGGTTTTGAGAAAAAATTGGCCTTCTGCAGTTTTCCATTTTTTTAATACAGGAGTTTGAAATGTTTGCATTGGTGTGTATGGGAGAATCCAGCCAATGGGGAGACTCCAGGACTTTCAGCCATTTGTGCAGCTTCTGCCAATCAAGCACTTTCAACAGTTTACCAGTTTATGGAATATAAAAGTTTATGCAATATTAACAATTTATGCAAATTAACCATTTTATGCATTTTAAACCGTTTATGCAACTTAAGAGTTTATGCCATTTAGGATTTATGAATTTTAAAGAGTTTATGCAATTTACATAATTTATGCAAATTAACCCATTCATGCATTTTACCATTTTATGCAGTTTATACAGTTTATGCAACATGACATTTTATGCATTTTACCAGTTTATGCAAATTAGATTATGCAAATTAAGCAATTTATGCAATTTGAACAGTTTATGCAATTTCTGCATTCGCTTCCCGCAATTCCGCAGTCAATCGCAATGGCGCAGCCATTGCATTTCTAGTTTTTATTATATTATATCTATGTGTAAAATATTGAACAAAATAAGGTTTTTCAGTCTATTTTTAAGCTTTATATGCAGGATGTGTCCACTTTAAAGGACTCTCTTTCAAATGAGGAATGGGGCAAATCACAGAAACTTGTGCTTATGTTCATGTGCAGCTTTGAGCAAACAAAGTTCAGCTGTAGAGATGTTTTTGAAGCACTAAGAGCACTCAAAATAATCATTAGTTACAGACCTAGATGCTACTAACACTGAGGGGGCAAACAGAGTTCATCAACTTAAAATATGTCTATGATACTGTAACTCAAATGTTGCAGGAGATTTATTGGCCTCTTGGTTGATGATACTTTATTACTGATAATGATTTCGGACTCTCTCTCTCTCAGGGCGGGCTGGCTCTGTTCGTGCAGGTGATGCCGATCCTGATCCTGGTCATCGTCTCTGCCCTGAGTCAGCTCATGGGCCACAGTCCGGCCTACAGCCTCAGCTACAGACCGTAAGAGAAGTCACACCACATGAGAGCGATTACTGGAGTCCACAGACATGATAAGCAGACACATGGATTCTCTAACTTGTTTTGACTGCATTTTATCCCAGCAGCAGAGAGCATTAAAGTGTAAAATGTATAAGCCTTGTTAAGTCAGTGTTTCACATCACAATTACAGTGGAACAAGTTGATCCACTCGATACTACAAAGATCTTTAAGTAAAATAAAGATGTGGATTCACTTTCATTAAGATAAAACTCTAATGCAATATCCAGGCAGCATCATTAAAAAGGTAGAAAGAGGTAGAATAAACTGCTTGTGCTGTTTATTTGTTTGTTTGTTGAGCAGCAAAGCGATAAACAGTAAACAGCGAGTTTCCAAAAGGTAAATAAGGAAGGGCATGACATTAAGCACAAAAGGAGTAGGTAGAAGTTTGGAGAAGTTATGTCGGCAAACTTACCCTTCAGCTTTCAGTTCCAGTCTTTAGATGAACATCCACTTTAAACTCTTGCACGAATGCGTCCATACATTACAGTTTATGGCACATATGCACAATGTAATAACACATACTATATGAAAACTACATTTTTTGGATTCATGATCTGACAAAAATTTACAGCCAACAGCAAATGAAATGCTATCGTTTTGATCGTACAAATAAAAGAAAAATATCCTGTGATGTTTTATCGGTTATGGTTGTACAAAGACAAAATAACAGTCAAAAAAACATATATGTAGCCACTCGTTATCTTAATGATCGTACAATTAATCGTCATAGGATGATTAATATAGAGCAGTGGTTCCCAAAGTACATTGAAAAACAACAGATTTTGAAAGGAAATGTACATTTATTTGCTAAAAATGTACCTCTTTAAATCTGTATTCAGCTATTGTAGATGATTTTCATGTAATTTTAGCTGTAAAATAATTTGAATAGAGTAAATTATTATTATTGGGGGAGATTTTTGGAACAATAAGGGGGCCACAATGTCCCAGACTTTGGGAATGGCTTATATACAGAATACATTGACAGCGTGATGATTCTTTTGTATATTTATATTCAAACAGTATATGTTGGTGGAGAGATGAAGAGCGCTGTACTGGATTAAAGCAGAACTAAGTAACTTGTTTACCTTAATAAATCCTTTCCATAGTCCCTCTGGGGTAATACAAGTGTTAATGGGATGATTGGATTAAAATATATTATAGTTCGAATGTCTAAAAAAGTCTTAAACATCAAATATAATGTACTAATGAGGAATCTGACAAAACTGTTTATAAACTCTATTTCCTCTGCTGTGGGCAAACTATCTCTAAACACGAGTAATTACTGTAATATCACGGCCTCGGCCCACGCAGACCCTCCTCGCCTCCTGACGCATCGCTCATTGTTCCCACACGTCGCCCCCCCTCAGCCCTGTCCTCTGTCCCGCGGCAGGTCGGCGGGATACTCCCAGAAGCGGCTGACGGAGAAGCTGAAGGTGCCGTACTTCGTGGGCGAGCAGTTTTCCAACGAGTGGAGCGGAGCCAACCTGCAAAACCTGGAGCGGAACGTGGAGGAGGATTACGTCTCCAACCTCCGCAACAACTGCTGGAAGGAGAAGCAGCAGAGTAGGCCGAGTTTGCACTTACGGAGTCGGGGTTTCCTTAGAGAAGCGTGACGGGGGCTTTGGGACGAGTTCAAGCAGCAAAACGTTAAGGATAAAGTTTGATAATGTGGGTTTAAAGGGATATTTCAGGATTTTTTGACATAGGGCCTCATTTCCTAGTTATCCAGAGTGTTGCTGATTTCTGGAGATATTTTTTTTTGTAATTCATGCAGTTCCGTGGTGCTAGGCTAGTGCAAGGCTAACGCATTTCTATGGTATCAGCTAGCCTGCTCCACAGAGCACCTAAGGCAAATCACTTATAACACCAGACTAACCATATTAATGTCTGTGTCCATAGAGTAATGTTTGGAATAAAACTGACCTCGCATCACATGAATGATTGCATTTTGAGGGACTATTTTCTAGCAGATCACTCCACCGCTGCGTAGCTTATACAACCACGAAGCTGATGCTGCTCAAATATAAGTTATTTTAAATGCAAAATGATTAAAATTATTCTATGGACACAGACATTTATATGGTTAGTCTGGTGTTATAAGTCATTTGCCTCAGGTGCTCTGTGGAGCGGGTCAGACTGTTTTTAATGCAGGCTAGCTGATACCATAGACATGCACTAGCCTTGCACTAGCCTAGCGCCACGAAACTCTTCAAACATAAGAACTGCATGAATTACAAAAAAAATATCTCCAGAAATCAGCAACACTCTGGATAACTAGGAAATGAGGCCCTATGTCAAAAATCCTGAAATATCCCTTTAAGGCAAGACACTGCAGGTGAATGGGGGGTAATTCAGAGATATCACTTTGAAACATCTTTTACTGTAGATTACTGACAAAACATAAAATTGCCTATACTCTCAACAAGAAAACATTAATGGATAGAGCCAGGTTTACATGTGTGGTTTTATTTTGAATTTTTGGTGAGAGAGATTTGCGATATTGTGTAGTTTTGGAAAAAGCGATTTACAATGAAAGGAAAATGTTGTTTTGGGAGTTCAAAACACAGTAAATCAGGTAGGAATTAACCCTTCTGATGTGCTAATCTTGGCTTGACGGTAGACCAAAATGATAATTTGTTGCTCATATTTCCTCCCTGTCTCCTGCAGAGGAGGGCATGCTGTACAGAGCACGGTACTTTGGAGACTCAGACCTGTACGAGAGAGCGCAGAGGGCAAGGACGCCCAGCTGCGCCAAACTGTCCGAGATCTCTGCATCCTTCCACCACTGACGACCAAGACCCAACACTTCAGGTACAATGATGTTTGATGATGACTAGGTAATATGCTATGTATGCTATAATGAAGAGAGATCGATCACCCTATGGCCAAACCTGCCACATTATTTTTTTATTTAAGAAGACTTAATTGACCTTTTGAAAGACACACATCAGTGTTTCTGTACCTAAACACCCAGGATTAAAAGCGGCGACAAGAAAACTTATTTCAGCGGCTGAATCTGCGCTGGGAATGTGTTTGGGCCTCGAGGTTGCCTGTTGTAGCATTACCACCGGAGAAAGCTAAAGCTAAACCTCCGGTCCTCACGTGAAAACGAGAAATATGCACAAATAAAGTCAATAAAGAACAAGGATCACACACTGAGCTGGGCTGATGTTGTAGTTTATTACTCACATCATCTACAATTAGCTCCGGGAGAAAACCACAGCTTGTTAGCTCAGTTAGCTCGCATTGAGCTCCGGTTTTCTCCCATGAAAACAAGCATTATGCACTAATAACGTCAATGAAGCCGTAACAACATAGAGCAGGCTTTATGACGATCATATACTGAGCCGGCCTTCACGCATTTGTGGTTTATTGCAGACTTTTAATCAACAATGTACAACTACAACTGTAGCAGGTATTTTTCAGGCAAGAGCTGCTTCCAGAAGATTCAATAATATATATGAAAATCAATGAGGACTTTACACCTGTCCAATGCAACTTAAAGGCCTGGCTCCAAAGACTTTTATTGTTTCTAAAAACACTGAGAAGAGTGTAATATTTTTAACCACATTGGTTGTATGTTATATTTCTTTTTATTTGTCTTTGGGCCAGGTAAGACATATTTATTTATACACATGCCCTATAAGGAGACTCAAATTAAGTAATTCATGTGAATGGGGAGAAGCGAGCCTATAAGAACAACAAAACCCTCCTGTCGCACTTTAGAAGCAGCTTTTTTGTGACCAGCAACGACAGCTCATGAAACTCTTGACAAACGACAAGACGATGGTAAACAAGTCTTACCTTGGCTTACACGTTAGCAGGCGCTCCTCTTGATTTTTTTTTTCAGCTTTGAAAGGGGGAAAAACAGATCGCTCTTCGCTACTTTCTATGACAGGAGATCCGGAGATTGTGTGGTAGCAACGGTTGCTGTGAGGTTTGATTGGACAATGAACGTTTTGTGGGCGGGGTTTTGCGAAAGATCAATTAACCACCTGATGACTGAGCCATGTTACAAATACTTATTTTTTTCTTTCAGGTTGTTTTCTGAACTAACCCAATCAAAACACTGGCTGTAAATGTCGATCAACCGGACTCAACGACTGATCTTCCAACAAACCTCTCTTCTATGGACATTTAGTAACTAGCTTAAGCCAATACTTACGGTAATTTCATCATTTTATGAACAAAAGGCCAGCTTAATGGGTCTTAATTTGAGTTTTTTGGGGCTGTGCCAAAATGGAAGCAGAGTAAACCTCACGGGTTTTGCGAGATCGTGGGAAAGATTTTAAAAAACACTAACTTCTCTGTGTAGCAGACGATGATGCACCTCAGTCAATGCTTTTCTGTTATATGCAAGTTTGTTTGTTTTTATTTCGCAAAATCAATGCACATTTGTCTTAAGGAACTATGCAGAAATAATGTGAATTCTCTGAGAAAGCCATGTTTTCCCTCTGTGTGAAAATAAGCCACCTTAAAGAAAATATACCTCCTTAAGAAATCGCCTCGTACATAAAAGTCATAGGCTGCGCTCAGACTGCAAATCTATAGTGTGAGGTTTGGCTTGGTGAAGTTAAAGAGGGGCATTATGTAGAAAATAACTGAGCTTGTAACCCACACTACAATCTCATAACAAAGATCTATCCATTTTCTTCTGCTTCATACCTGAAGCAGGAAGTGGGCTGGGACGTGGGGCAGATACACGGGTTCTCTCAAGACGAGGCCAATGTTTAACTCACAGTGAGATCATGTTTGTAGTTTGTCCTATAAATGGATGTGAATTGTCTAAAGTTATATGGCAAGGAAAGGCAAGTTTATTTGTAGAGCACAATTCATACACAGGGCAATTCAAAGTGCTTCACAGTTGCATAAAAGTACAAGAAAACACATCAAATCAATCCATAAAACATCAATGTAAAACGTAGTTAATGATGGTAAAAAGCAAGAGTGCAGATACATACTTTCAGTGTCATTTGCACGAGTAAAAAGAACTGTTTTCAGCCTGAGTCTGAGGCCTGTCTCACATCCTCATGAAGACTGTTCCAGATTTTAACTCCATGAAATTGAAACGCAGATTCACCATGTTTAGTCCTGACTCTGGGAACCACCAGGAGACCCCTCCCTGAAGTTCTCAGGGCCCGAGACGCTCAACGTTTTACAGCAAGAAACCACTCACCCATTCACCCTCTCATTCATACACCAGTGTACACAGACACTAAAGACAAGGTGGCCGAGTGAAGTGCTCAAGAACACAACGGCAGTGTGCACCTGCAGGAGCCAGGAAGCGAACCCCCGACCTTCCAATCACGTTTTAGGTTTTCCCCATGACCTCCTCCCAGGAAGCGACCGGGAGCCGCCACTGTGCAACTCTCCTTCCTGCTCGCTAATTGATCGATGAATCAAGAGCTTCGCTTCTTGACTCAGCTCCTTCTTCCGATACAGCATCACTGCAGTGATCCCTCTCTAGCAGTGGTCTCCAAACTTTTTTACCCGGTGAGCTTCTTTTACAGAACAAAACCAATTTGATGCTGATATGCTCGGCCGATATTTTTGACTGATATTTATCCAAATGTCTGGTCCAATGGGCGAGGAACGTGCTTCTCTATGGTCCTTAGGGCGGGAAGCTGACATTGCTGTAATACCACCCCCTTGTGGCCAGGGGCGACTCCTAAAGACACTTTGTAGACTCTAATGGGACATCAAACCTCCCAAGAACGGCTTAAAAACCTGTGTCTAAAGAGTTTTCTTTTTTCTAAATTTGACCACTCTTGGTAGAAATATTTTAAACCACGCTAGTTTTAGTACATCACCCTGAAATAGTGGAAGCATTTTCAGTGCATTGACTGGCTCCAGAGCCTGTCAATCAAGCTCTGGAGGTTTGTGGGGGGCTTCCCGCTTTTTTGCCCTTTTAAGGAACAGGCGGCCATGTAAGTTTCACAGAGTTTTCGGGACCATTACCGTGAATGGGGCTGAACGGGACCTTCTCATCTGTATTTATTTATATCTATGGTTAGCATACTGTTGTTAGCGATCAAAAATACAATTGCAGACTTTAAAAACAATTTAACAAAGTTGTTGTTAACCAATTTTCATCGAGATGTTTCTCCCCTGAGGCCTAGGGAGGGAAGTCTCTATCACTTTCGGTCTCGGAGATTTCAGCTTTCTCTCGGTGCTAAATAGACCGATAGCTGATACTGTAAAATCCCCAAATATCGGCCAGTATATTGGTCGGCTTTTACTCCAGGGTTTGTAACCAAGATGTTACGCAAAATTATACGATATGACTTGAATTTTGTCCTTATACTTTACTTCATTTGCCTAAATGGTTTCTGTTTAAATGTTGAGAACAGAAAGAAAATGCCTCTAAAATGGAACTTGAATGTAGAGATCCTTTGGCGAGCGATCAAGAAAGGGCCTGAGAGCTGCTGATTGTTGATCCCTGATCTATAATTGTGGCTTACACTTGTATTGCGCTTTACAAGCCTCACAAGTTTCTCACAGCACCACACTGTAGTCACGGACAGGACAGTGTATGTTAATGAACACACATGAGACTCGTAAACCCAGATTGTAGCCATTAAAGGCTCTTTTCCACCCGTTTTCCCACACTCACAAACACACTCTCACTCAACCTGGCCTATTGTACATGTTTGTAGCAGTGTTAGTTTCATTGACTAAAATCATTTGGCATAATTGAAGTTAAAACGTTTGCTGCTAAGATCTATTATTGAAATGTTCCCGACAAGAAACTTTAGTCAAATTCCTCTTCACATCTGGAAATAATCTGCTCTCGAACGCCATTTATTCTCCTCACTTTGTGTGTCCTTCCCCGCTCAAACATTCGCCTCTTCCGTCTCCATTTCTCTGTGTTCTGCCAATAAAAACTTTCTCCCTGTCCCCGAATAGCCCTGAACCACCTCCAAAATGTAATCTAAGTTTGAGTCTGAGCGCAGCAGTCTTCTCCGCTGAAACCCTCGCTCCAAAAGCCAAGTTTCAAATCAAGCTACGTGCCTCTTCCCCACTTTCCTTCGGGATGAACCGCTTGTTCGCCTTTCGGCTGCACCACTTTTGTGTTTTGTCAAAGCAGGCTGTTTATTAACGTTATTTATTTCTGTTATGTTTGACTTTGTGGAATAAAATGCGAAGAAAGTGGCTTCTTGTAACTTTTTTTTTATAAAACAGGCAAACAGTTAAAGGAACAGGCCACCATTTTTCCATACTGACATTTTTTCTTACCTGAGCTTAGACGAGTTGATGCGTACCTGTCTGGTCTTTGTGCGTGCCCTTAGTCATGCAAAACGACCAAAGATGTTGTTTGCATTTGGCCATTTGACCAGACAGGTACGCATCAACTCGTCTAAGCTCAGGAAAGAACATATCCCAGTTTGGAAGAACGAAGGATTCAGTAGATCTGGAAACGATCCGGCCACAGGTAAACAAACTACTGTAGATCTGGTTAGCCTAGCATTAGCCTAGCACCACTAAACTCTTCAAATATAAGGACTGCATGAATACAAAAATATCTCCAGAAATCAACAACACTCTGGATAACTAGGAAATGAGGCTCTATGTCAAAAATCCTGAAACATCCCTTTAATAAATCCTTTCGTAGTCCCTCTGGGGGTAATTTAAGTGTTGATTGGATGATTGGGGGGTCTTTCATTTCCTCCTGGTGTCTCTGGCCAGAAAACCACAACTTTCCCTGCTCCGGGTCGTAGCCACCAATACACACTAATGGAATCACAAAGAAGAAGCTAGCAGGCAAACGGACAACGCTAACTGCGGCCTAGCGCCACTTAAACAGTATTTACAGCCAAGTTTTCAGTGAAAAAAATGATCTCCACTGTGTAATTGGATGAACAATATCCCTCTGTCCCTTTGTCTTTTCTGTCAGTGTAGTATTTACTCTCACGGACAATTCATGAGTAAAAAAAAAGCAACATGCTACGATAACTGCAGTGGCGCTTATGGCCTCCAGGGCAGGCCTACTCAATAGGCGGCCCACGGAAAAGTTCCGTCTTTATAGCGTCTGAGCCTGACTTTTTTCCCTGAACAAGAAATGCAGCAGCTCATTAGGGTCTCAGTTATTGCTGTTGGTGTAGATGGAGTGGCCCTCATGTTTTGGTCTTCTGGCTGCTTGCTGTGGACATATCCTACACATTAATCCTCCCCCAGCTGGTCTGCGTCCTCTTCTTCAGCGTGTCCAATGGTTGTGGCGCTTCTGTGGGCTTCATCACGGCGATTGGCATGAGACTTCTGTGCGGGGAGCCCGTCATCGGCCTCCCTCCAACTATTAAGTTGCCTGGCTCCCAGTTCAACGTAGAGAAGAAAATGACTCAGTCCTTCCCCTTCTGCACTGCAATCGTGCTTATTGCTTTAGTGTTCATTCCCATGTTCTCGTGGATGACATCGGCCATTTTGAATAACATATTCCACATCAACCGAATGCATCACTTAAAGGGGGGGTATTATGCAAAATCGACTTTTTTAAGCTTTACATCATGTCATTATGTCATTCCCTCATTAAAAACATGCCTGAAGTGTTGCCTTGGCACATTCACGTATTTTTGAGTAATCTGTAGAAACTCTGATGGCGGCCATTTTAGGGATAGGTTTGCCTGAGTCCTCCTAGGAACGCCCCCACCTCCTGGAGACGCCTCCGAGCTTTCGTCACCAGCCGAGTAACCAACCACTGCTCCTCAGCAGAACCCCCTCCCCACTGATGCCACAGACAGCGTGTGGAGGGGGCGTGTCGGAAAGGATCAGAGGTTCTTAAAGAGACAGAGGCCTATTTCAAGACATTCAATACAGCCAATTTGAGAGAGCAATTTTATACAAGGCAGTTATTCTAATTTACTGCATTTACAGACCAACAGAAGGTTTGGTCATCATTGTAGTGTGATATAGACTGGTGCTATGTGATTGAAAAAAGCATTATACGCCCTCTTTAAAACACCTGGACATCTGTGAATACAAATCCGCTGTTGTTCTATGTCAAATCTTTGTCGTCTTTATCATATTTTACTTTTTATTTATTTATTTTAATCTTCTTCATGCATGCCCTTTAACCTTGTAGTTTTAAGTTTTTGTACAGAGAAAAATTCCGAGTTTGTGAACCTGTTCTCAAACAATGGCTATTGTTTGAGAACACTATTCTGATTCTCATTCAGAGACCAATGACCTCAAGATGAGACAAACAGAGGCGACTAACAGTGATGCAGAACTCACACCTCTCACTGTCCCCTTTCTGCTACTCAGGTAAAACCCCTTTTAACAGAATTTCTTATTGTACACAATGTTTTTGACGTGTTCCAGTCGGGCTTTAGACCCTCACAGCACCGAGACGGCCTTGATCAAGGTGACAAATGACTATAGGCTAAATACAGATACAGGCAAGGTCACGATTTTAGTTCTGCTGGACCTGAGCGCTGCGTTTGACACAGTGGACCATGGGATCTTTGTAGAGAGGTTAAAAACATGGGTGGGAATCTCTGGAAAGGTCCTCGAGTGGTTCAGATCCTACCTTGAGGAACAAACTTACTATGTCGCGATGGGAAACTGTGTCTCAGACCAAATGGCAATGAACTATGGGGTTCCTCAGGGGTCGATTCTGGGGCCCCTCTTGTTCAACCTGTACATGCTTGTGTCCTGTCACAATAATGCAGATGATGCTCAGATCTATGTTTCACTGACAGTGGGTGAACATGGGCCTGTAGATTCACTGTATCACTGTATCAAACAGATTAGTGCGCGGATGCAAAACAACTTCCTCCAGTTAGATGAAACTGAGATCATTGTCTTTGGCACATAAAAACACAAAGAGGTTATCATTGGTCATCTTGAAGCTCTTTCACTGGGACCCAAAAGTCAGGTTAGAAATCTAGGGGTAATCATGGACTCACACCTGAATGTTAACAGTCATATTAAGTCCATTACATAAGTGGCCTATTACCACCTAAAAAACATAGTGTCCAAACCAGATTTGGAGAGATTATTTTTTGTCTCTAGCCGGTTAGACTGTGATTTATGAGGTCCTATCTTATCTCCTATTTTAAATCAAGGACAAAATGAGGATTAAATCAGAGCTCAACCAGGATGTAGTTATGGCCACAGATGACGCGACAGACCTCGGTGTTGTTGCAATAAAACGTGTGGATCGAGAGATACAGAGGAGAGAAGGCATGAGTCACTGCACGTTCGCATCGGAGCGACGTGCCAGGGACGGGACAGAGGAGGGAGGAGTGTTCTCTTTTAGGCAGAGAGAGAAAATTTTCCCATCGTTTGGAGGAGAACAGCAACTGCAGCACGTAGGTCTGCGCAGAGGAGGGTGTGCAGAATATGTCGCTGAATGAGCATTGTTGCAACATTACTTTACAATGACTCAATATCCAAATCGCAAAATCACCGAGGTCTTATATTTAACTAAGATTAATGCATTATTACAAACACAACCTTCAAAATGTGCAGAAGTTCAGCTCTAGTCACAACTTTCCTTCCATTTTACCCTTATTTTGGCCCTAATTTAGTGTTTTCTAAGTCAATTTCATAAACATACATTTAGAGGAACTTACAGTGTTGACATGGTTTAGGAAAGTTCTGTAGCAATGACAAATGCGCTTGCAACCGGAGAAAATGCATCTTCCGTCTCCGGTTCAGCTTTACCCAAATCTAAAAGCTTCTGGACTGGAGCTCACTGATGCGTCAAGTTTTTGTGTGGTTTTTGTGGTTTCTTTTATCGTGTTTTCATCGCGTTTCTGTCACTTTTTAGTCGTGTTTCTGACGCTTTTTTATTGCGTTAATGCTGCTTTTCTGGCACTTTTTTGTCACTCTCTTGTGCCTTTTTTGTGGCTCTTTTTTTGTGTTTTAGTCGCTCTTTTGTTGTTGCTTCATTCATTCATTCATTCAATCTTTATAAAGGACACAAGTAAGAACACATGATCCATATTGATGTTTAAAAGAAAAAAATTAAAATGCTGCAGATAATTGCAGCAACAAAACAAGGCCAATTCTCTAGCTGCCACTCACAAAAAGACACGAGCGCCAATGATTCCACATTTTTGACGCGAATCTCATTGAGCTGATCTCAGGACACACCAGAGTCCGTATATTTCGCGGGTTTTCAGATATTTTTAGGCAGGTTTGGCTGCACAGACCAGGCAACCATGTTGAGGGCTGAATTTCGAACCCAAATGAGTTCAATACCCCTGTGTTAGTAGATATGTCACGTACGTAGATATGTCTCAGTGGGAGGTGGCCCAGGACATGCTGTGTCCTGGATCTGCGCCTCCAGGTTTATGTTTTATTGCGTCCCACATGTTTCCACTGGGGTGACCGCTCTCTTCTTTCACGCTGACCCTTTAGGACGAGTCAGAGGCAAAGCTGGATGTTAGTCAAACGTTAGGAGACATGATGCAACAAACTCGGACTAAAAGGGGAGGTCCGGGTTTGCCCTTACAAACTGTTTAACCTCTTAACCGAGCTCTAATAGCTTCTTGAACAAAGCGTCATAATAGCGGGCAAAAACTCTCTTTTCATGTCTCTTTTTGTTGCTTTTTTATGCTTTTTTGTTGCATTCTCATACATTTTTTGTCACTTTTTCATTTTCTCCATTTAAACTTTACCCAAATCTAAAAGCCACTTGAACAAAGCGTCAAAATAGTGACAAAAACAAGATGTAAATGAGGATTTTGTCCTGTTTTTACCATTTTTGTTGCTTTTTCATCACTTGTTTGTTGCTTTCTTGTCTTCTTTTTTAAGCGTTTTTGTCATGTTTTTGTCTCTTTTTCATTTTCTCCAGTTCAACTTTACCCATAACTAAAAGCGTCTTGAATAAAGTGTCAAAAGAGCGAAAAAAAAACTCAAAACAGGCGACAAAAAAGCCACAAAACAGTTACAAAAAACACAAATGAGACGAAAAAGTCAACGCTCCAGTCGAGACCCTTTTAGATTTGGGTAAAACCGAAAGTCTGTCATTTTTTCCAGTGCAATATATCACAAAATCTGTGGTCTTCCATCAGCCTGAAACAAAAGCACACGGTACTGGAAAAATGTGCTCAGTTTTAGTCTTGTTTTCTTTACCAAGCCTTGTTTGAGACAATTTACTGAAAAACCCGATCAGGACACTTTTTTTTGAAATATTTAAAGTATTTTCATCTCTGTTTTTCGATCACTGCATGATCTTTCCCGCCTGTGGGCCGGGGGATGTGGCCTCTGCTGGGGGCCGATCGGTCATTGCCCCTAACTTAAAATGTTACGGTGATATTTAGACCGCGCGACCTTTCAGCTGTTCGCTCTATTCCAGGTATGTACAAGCCCACTTCCTGAATCGTGAAACCCGACTCAGCGACGCCGTGGAGGAAAACATCATGTGAGCCACGTTTTTCACACGCCAGGCTCAAAGTATACAACGTTTGACCCCGGACACATTCTTGACTTTGTTTACTAGTCGTGTAAATACTGACGTAATCAGAGGGGATGGAGTAGAGGAGCCAAAATATTTACTCAAGTACAAGTAACGCTAAAGCAGTGTTAAGTAACGTGCTTAATAAATCCTTTCCGTAGTCCCTCTGGGGCTAGTACGAGTGTTAATGGGATGACTGGAGGGTCTTCTCTGGCCAGAAAACCACACTTACAACTTTCCGGGTTGGAGCCACCAATACACACTAATGGAATCACGAAGAAGAAGCTAACAGGCTAACGAGCAAAGCTAAATGCGGGCTAGCGCCACTTAAACAGTTTTTACAGCCAAGTTTGAGTGAAAAATATTATCTCCATTGTGTAATGGGATGAACAACATCCCTCTGTCCCTTTGTCTTTTCTGTCAGCGTAGTATTTAATCTCACGGACAATTAATAATGAGTAAAAAAACGCAGCATGCTTCAACACCTGCAGTGGCGCTTATGGCCTCTAGGGGCATGAGTTTTAAGATAATTTTCCTCTAATACAAAAAAAAAGTAGTGCAAGAAAATTATGTCTTAATCAATCAAAACAACTGAAATGAAGGATTTTTTTTTGCAACTAAAAAAACTTAAAAAAAAAAAAAAAAAACATATTTAGATTTTTTAATTTTCCTTCTAAAATTGTCACGAGTTAAAGTAAAATGAGGAAACAAATGGCCCAAAATGCAGACTGCAACCGATCTGGTTTAATAAGTGCAAAACCCAAACAAGAAACTGAGGAAAATACAAACTAAAACAAAGAACAAGGGAGACACGGGGGTGGAAATACATGAGGAAACGGGGCACAGGTGACACACATCAGGGCGGGGCAGGCAATAACGAGAGGGAAGTCAAACAGAAAATCACAAAAGACATGTCAAAATAAAACACCAAGGACATAAACACAAGAAAACACACCGAAACAGGGCAACAGAAAGCAGACCATGACGAAAATGAAGGGAAATATACTTATTGTTACATTTTTGTAGTGCAGATGCTTTATTATAATATTACTCAGATAGAAGTAAAAAAGTACCGTAAATAAAATACGAAGTAGTGTCATAGAAGTAGTTTCATTGCAAAAAGTAATCTTGACATAAGTGACATTTTCTTGAAAAAGCAAACATGTCTAATTTCGAATAATCTGTCCAGGGGGCAAGATATTTACACTTAAAGAGACTAGATGCAAGTTGGTCATTTTATGCTCACTACTGCCACCTCAGGTCTTATGCGTAACTGCAGTCTCCATATTAAGCTCGTGCTTGTGCTGTTGTCTTTCAAGCACATTAAGATTTTTCACCTAGTTTCGAGTGCGGTCGTTCTTTTATCTTAATTTAAGTGTAATTATCGTTCCCCATGGACAGATTTCTTGAAATTAAACTCCATTTACATTTTGCAGTATCGAGGCTGAGTTTTGCTTGAGTCGGCCTCTATGTAAACATGTGACCCCCCCACACTGTGTGACCACATTCATAATCCTTCACGTTGCTCCCATCAGGCAGGCGTTTTAAAGTCCCACTGGCCCACAAAGACATCTATAAAAAGTCATTTGTTCCAAGGGCAATCTCCACTTTGAATGATCACAAATCATAGTCCTGCTGTTCATTATTGTTATGTTGATTTTAAATGTGCCTGTGTTTTTATGGAAGTGTGTGTGCATGTTTTTTGAGCCTGTCAAAGACGAATTTCTGTCGCCTTTGGGGACAGACAATAAAGTTCTTCTTATCTTATCTTATCTATCTTAAGTTCTTTCACTGCGGCCGACGGGACTTACGTAAAAGGACAGACACGGGACACGGGGAAACAACTGTCAAGCAAATAATCAGTGTTAAGATTTCGTAAACCTCCAAAGCCTGATCTTGTAGTAATTCACCCTCTGTACACTGTAAAAAAAAAAAAAAAAGAGTGATATATTAGTTCAAATGCATAAGATTTTTTGTTGAATGCTTGACCAAGATTATTTCACTTATTCAGAGATGTTTTTGACTCATTTCAATACATTTTGACTTTATATTTTACTTTCATATTTCAAATGAGATCAGCTAGAAATCTGAAATGTCATCAAACGAGCAAAGTAATCTTGGAAAACAGGAAAACAGCCTAAATTACAGAAAAAATAAGATTCAATTCAAATCATTTAAACTCATGCTTGACATTTATTTATTTATTTTTTGCAGTGTATTTCACTCACCCTTCACTGTTATGACTCTTTTTATGGACAAATAATCTTAAATCCTGTAGTTTATCCAGAAATGTTGTTCTTTGGAGTGTAATTGTGCTCATTGCATAAACTAATCTCTATAAATATTCATATAATCAGAATATTTGACCTAGTTTTGAGTTGGTAAGTGAAATTATTTACCAAAGGACTAATTCTTTTTGCACCTAAAATAGGATTAAATATATTATTGCTCTAATAAATGTAATTAATTTATTCCATTTTCATATTTTTAGTCAGAATTAGTCAAACGATGGTAAAATATTCCCAGTTGCAGTCATGTTTTCACTCATAGGTTTGGTCATGTGCTGCTGTACATGTTCAGACTAAATAAACAAGGCCTCGGTGTAAACAGCCTGTGACCTCCACACTGTGAGGCCACATTCATAACCGTGTTTACTGTTACAGCAGCTGACAGGAGTTATGTAAATGACCTGGACACTGAGCAAAAGCTTCTACACTAGAACCAGGACAAACTGTGTTATTGAGCTTTAATACAAACTCATTCTCTCTAGTTTTTACATTTACATTTATTATATTACATTTCTCTAAGCTGTATTTTGATCAATTAAATGTCTCAATAAGTACTATCTGTGAAATACGTACATCGTTTCATTTTATTTTCATTAAGTCATTTGTGTAAAAAAGGAATATACTGTATGTAAACATGACGATCCATTTCTACCTGAAAGGGAGTGGGAAGAAGATAATTTATTTGATCCCGCCCCCAGTTCCCTGTTCATCATCATAATCCTGAATGAAGGACATGTCAGGGTTTCTCTAGTGCGTTAAAAAGTGTTCATAGTTTTACAGATTAAAGCAGAGACGGGATGTGATGAAGCTTTACTTTTACTTGAGTACTTGTGCTACTGTGAGTACATTTTGTTTCTCAAAAGTTATGTCACAACTGAAACATAAATCAGAATTCTACACTCAGTTACTCACAGTACTGAAGTAACATTTTCTCCAAGAACTTTTTTACTCTTACTGGAGTATTTATTTGAGTAATTACGTTTTACTTGTACTTGAGTAAAATGACTTTAAAGTTACTCTTACTGGAGTAAGTATTTTGACTCCACCTCTGGTGTAAATGTTTGTGTGCTCAGCTCAGAGCAGGAGCGCTGCCTCTAGAGGTGGAGCTGTGTCATTACAGAGGGGTTTCTGAGGAGAACAGACTCTATAATCTATGTTTGGTGGAGGATGAATTCCACTTTGTGTTCTATTTATGTTCTATCTATCTTGTAAAATGATTTAAGAACTGCTTTGTTTGAAAAAGTTGAATGTAATAATCCTAATTTTTTTTTTGTTTGGCAGAAGGTGATATGTTGAGTTGGTTATTTAGAAATGACAGACATTATGTGGAGAAAGCAATGAGATTGAAAGCTTTGTATCCAAATCCCTGATTTTACAGTGTATTGTATATCGAAGATATTGTTACGACGGTCATCTTCTAAATGATGTTTATAGTGTCTAAAAAGCCCATGTGGGCTGGGCATATACCTGCATGACACATTAATAAATATATTCATTCATTCATTCATTAATATAATGAAACATGCTTTATTGCATTTGTGGCATTAAAATTATAGTATTTGCACTTTACATTTGGCTTGCTGCCACCTGTGATTGGTTCATTGTATCGGTTTATTTATTTGGTAGGGACAGTGCATGTTAAAGGGACTATAACATGCACTATATGAAGTTTTAAAAGCCATGTCCTAATGTGTAGAAGGAGAAGGAGCTCAGATCTGTTCACCACAACTGCCTATAAAATTCTCACTCAAAAAAGTGTTAATACGGGTCTGAAGTGCCGTCATGCACAAGCTTAATATGGAACCTGCAGTTACCCATAAGACCTGAGGTGGCAGTAGTGAGCATAAAATGACCAACTTGCATCTTGTCTCTTTAATGAACAAGCCACACCGGATAAACCCTGTTTTTTATTTCTGCAATACACAAAAATGAAGCAATATTCACCCTTTTTATATATGTGTATATTGTATATGGCAAACTAGCTCCTTCTCTTTCTTGTCAACTTATTTAACACGTGTCATAGTTCATCTGATTTCTGAGTTTTTATCTAAATCTTCTTCTGGAAGGTTCCTATATATTTACTATTCCATTATATACATGTACTTATACTCATAATGTCTGTATTATAATATTAGGTGCATTTCATAACTTCTAACTCTGTTTTCTGTGGAGTCGGAGCCAACAGTGGGATTTGCTAATTGTCCGTGTGTGAAGCTCATTTCTCCCACTTCGTCACTTCACACTTCATCATCATCATCATCATCATCTCATTCTTACTACGCCCGTTCGGAAAGACACCGACACCAAGTGCTTCTTTAGTTTTTAAAAAAATAATTTATTCGCCGTCATGAAAGTACAAAAACAGTGCAATGGTAATGAGCATTTGAATTTCAAATAAATAAGAAATGAGTGACGACAGTACACCGAAGGCTTCGCACAAACACACACGTCGGCCTTTCGCTCCTCCAATCGCCTCCCGGAGAAACGTCCCAATCCGCTCTGAAAACTTGTCAAAAGCCGAGCCCGCGTTTCAGTGCGTTTTCCCGAGCGGACCGGGGTTTCTCGGCGGCAAAACATTTTCAGCCAAAGAGAGAAGAATACGCTTGTTAACGACATAGCTATAGCTGCCTGTGTGGAGGAAAACTGAGGTACGCTCCTTGCTTTTTTTCTAAATTTTTACAAACGTAGCGCTATATAGTTAACACAGTCATGTAATGTAAATGTGACCGTTCTTACAGGAGGCTTCAGGAAGTGCGTTTAAAGAGGATTTCTTCACCAATTTTGTTCCACATTGTCACTTTCTTTGGTTTTCTGACAAGAAAGCTAATAGACGTCAATTTGTCATATATATTTAAACTTTTTTAGCCCATTTTGTTTCCTTATCTGAGCAAAGTTTGAGCGTACACTGTCAAAAATGACTTCTTAAAGCAGTACTAAGTAACTCATGCCCCTAGAGGCCATAAGCGCAACTGCAGGTGTCGTATATTGTCGATTTTTTAAACTTATTAATTGTCTTGGAGATTAAATACTACGCTGACAGAAAAGATAAAGGGAGAGTGGGATATTGAACATCCAATTATACAATGGAAATCATTTTTTTCACTCAAATTTTGCTGTAAATGCTGTTTAAAGTGATGCCAGCCCGCAGTTAGCCTGTTAGCTTCTTCTTCTCTTGGCCAGAGACACCAGGGGGAGATGAAAGACCCTCCAATCATCCCTTTAACACTTGTATTAGGGACTACGGGAAGGATTTATTAAGGTAAACACGTTACTTAGTACTGCTTTAAGATAAATGCCTTAAAGGTGCTAGAATTATCAACTCAAAGTCATTTTCTGATCCATTTTTTCCCCGTGCACAACTTCCTACAATGGGAATTCCATATCAAAAAGTCTAGGAATGTGAAAGAAGTCAGCATTTCCCATCGATTTTGGGCACTTTTGCTGTCACCGGGATGAAAACGGTCAAAGATAAGGCCTTTATATGAGCTTATGTGTGAAGACGCATGAGAACTTATTGGTCCATGATGGTTTCGCTGCTCAGCTTTTTAACATTCTTCGATGAGCAGTCCTTCGGAACAGTACAGTTTCTTCTTGATGACCCTAAAACCAGTGCTCAGTTTGATCTCCTGCCTCACCACGGGCGCGAGAGGCGACTTGGGGCTGAAAAGTCCTTGAATCTTGGGCCAGATCCCGCTGGTCTCGAGTCTGAGGACCAGGGTGAGCTGGAAGGTCGGGACGAGGTAAGGGTCCACGGAGAGCTGGGCCACGCTCTCGCAGCTCTCGCCGCGCTCGATGCCCAGGTCGATGAGCGCCCCCCGCAGGCCGCAGGGCTCGCTGGCGGCCAGGTGCAGCAGCTCCCGCCCGATGTGCTCCAAGAGTTTCTCCGGGATGAGGAGCCGGCTGCAGCGCAAGGCACATTCGGAGTCTTTGGCTTCCCGCAGGCTGCAGGCTATTAGGTCCACCACTTCCTTCAGTAAGTGCTCCTCCATCGGGTCGAAGAACAGGTCCTCGTTGGGGCTCAGGTCGCCGGAGTCCGAGCCTGTCGGGAGGCAAAGGGAGCGCTTTTAGTTGAACATTCGAGATGCGGCTGTGAGCTTTTCGTGTGTTGCGGTATCTCTATCGCAAAACCTCACTGGGAACATTGATTAACCTCTTAACCCCCACCTGAACCAAGCGCATTTTCTTCAGTTCAGTTTGACCCTTTAAAGGGACTATACGGAGTTTAAAAATGTTAGAAGTATTTTCCTCCCCCTGCATGTTCCAGCCATGTCCTAATGTGTAGAATGAGCCCAGACTTATTGCCTCTAAAATCCTGCACTGTCACTCAAAAAGTTGTTGCTTCTTCATATAGAAGCTGCAGTTACGCATATGACCAGAGGTGGCAGTAGTGAGTATAAAATGATCAACTCGCATCCAATCCCTTTCATCTAAAAGCGTTTTTCCCATTTTTTTAATGCGTTTTTGTGTCTCTTTTTTGTCTGGCTTTTGTAGATTTTTTTCATCTTGTTTTTGTCATTTTTTGATGCTTTTCCGGCACGTTTTTGCTGCTCTTTTTCCTCACATTCTAATCATATTTTTGGCGCTCTTTTGTTGCATTTTCATCCTCGTTTTCGTTGCTATTTTGTTGAATAAGCTTTTAGATCTGAGCGATGCCAAACTGAAGAAAATCTGCTCGTTTCTGGAGGTTTAAGGCAACAGTTCCGGTTTAGTAACAGCTTCCCTAATTTAGTTCAATCTTAGCCTTGTTTTGAGCCTGATTTTGCATTTTTGAAGGGGCTGGATGCAAGTTAGCCATTTTATACTCACTACTGCCACCTCAGGTCATATGTGTAACTGCACCTTCTATATTAAGCTCACTTCAGACCCGAATTAACACCTTTTTGAGTGACAGTGCAGGATTTCAGAGGCAGGTCTGAGTTCATTCTACACATTAGTTCATTCTACACATTGTTGGAACATGTAGGGGGAGGAAAATACATAATTTTAACATTTTTTAAACTTCGTGTAGTCCCTTTAAGTCTCATTTCTCATCCTAGTTTTCCGTTTTTCTTTAAAGTTCTAGTTTTAGCCATTTCAATCAGTCAAAAAATGTTTATGTTTAGACCTAGAAGCTAAAGATTTACTCATATTGCAATGTTCTCTTGTCTTTGCCTATATTTCTGCTACTTTACATTGTAAGTTTTCACTACTTGGATTCAACATATCTTATAAAGTGCATGTATAAGTGTCTGTTTAAACCCCTTGTTATTCACCTGAGTCGGACAGGTCGCTCCTGCTGCCGCTCGACTCCATGCTGCCACTGAAGTCGGCCAGTCTTTGCACCAGCTTGCCCCAGGAAAGCCTCCGGGGGCTGCTGCTGTCGACGGGAGAGGGGGGAGCGCTGCCCAGAACCAGGTCAGAGTTGGCGGATAGGGTCGGCATGGCTCTCTCTTTCTCTCTCTCGCTGTCGTCACTTTCCAAATCGGCCAATTTGGTCTTCGCAAACTGCGGAGGGTGGGGATATCAGATTAGAAAACTGTGCAAAACACCATAAAACATGCTATGCAAAGTGGGCTCAAAAGGAGGAACGAAGCTGCGGATTACGACAATGTAAAGATTAACCACGCTTTTGCAAGTGTATGTTGTAATAACCGCAGACGAGGCTGTAATAAACTGTAATCCTTTGCAAACGATGCAAGTTAGATGTTTTCAAGGTAATTGTGGATAGAAAAATGCTCTTAATACTATGAAAAAGAAGGGCTATGACAATGGACTTTGTGCAAAAAACACAAAATGTAAAGTAAATCGAAATGCATGTTGATTTGTTTGAGTTTTTGTCATCTGTGGATTGCATATGTCATGTCAAAGAAAACCTATGATGGCGAAACAAAGCGATAGGTACATAGGGTATAGGGTTACAAAGGACTTCTATGCAAACTATGAGCCAGTATGCAAAAAAACATGAAAAACACTCTAAAACTAACACTGCATTTGTGATAAAAGCGCATTATTTGTGATTTCGTTTATGTGCTTGCCTTGCCTAATGCTGCCTTACAGTAGCAGAGTTCAACTTTTATTGTTCTGCAGCCCCATTGTCCTCCTCTACCTTGTTTTTTTCAACCATCAAACATTTGCCCAAATCTGACGCATATTTCTGCAGTGAAAGCAGCATTCAAGGCATTTCTGGTGATGTATTGCCATGTTACGTGGCAGATTAAGTTGTTTTTCCCAAAGCTGCTTATCTGTTGAATGGACATTTTCTATAGAGCAGCTCCCCTGTGCAAGCCACGGCACAAAGAAATAACCACAATGTCAACCTGTGTAGTTTTTTTCTGGCATATTTGTACACTTCCCTGCGCAAAAATAGTCACAGTTGTTCAGAAATGGAGGATTTTTATCAGTGCAGCTTTGCGCACAACAATGAATGGGTAGCAGCTCGCACTTTAACTGTCAGTTCAGGCCGAGAATCATGCGCTGTTAACAAAGAAATGCGTCATAAATCAATACTTACGTGTTTAGTTTTAGAAGTCTGATATCCTGAATTCCGTCATAGGTGTTTTTGCGGGGCTGTCGTTGAGTTTTATTGTCCCAAAAAAAAAAGTGCTAAGAAAGTTCCAATCTCTCTTGACTCATCGGTGGAGTCGACAGCTGTAGACTGCGGTGAGAGCCTCAGCAACAATGGTTTTATACCCCCTGCGCAAGCCCCGCCCACACGCCCCGATTTGAGCCAATCAGAAAGAGAGGCTCGCCATCTGCGCAGTGTTTTGCCTGGTAACTCGCCAGCAGTGTCAGAAAAACAAGCTCACAGTAACAGCACTGAGGGGGGGGGGGGGGGGGGGGGGGGGGAGAGAGGGCCGTAGAGATGGAGGCTAGAGGAGGGAAAGGTGAGCGCGCGGCGGCCATCTTGTTACGGTAGGCGAGGGGGGCAATTTGAGAGCAGAAATGAAGGCCGTCCGGATTGTAAAACGCAAAGTAGATGTACGTCAGAAGGGTGGGGCGAGCATTTTGAGGTCATTTAGGGGTTTGTCTTTCAAGAGGAAACAATACAACATGGTTAAAACAGAGAAAAAAGTTAGTTTAACCTCTTAACTCCCACCTGAACGGATCGCATTTTCTCCAGTTTGGCGTTGCCCTAATCAAAAAGCTTCTTTGGAAAAAAAAAGCACCAAAACAGCCACAAAGAAATACGAAGAAAACAAGGATGTAAACGCAACAAAAAAATGACAAAAACTGAACAAATATTGGGCAAAAATTCAACAAAGATGTGACAAAAATTCACCAAAAACGTGACAAAAAGTCAACCAACAAGTGACTAAAAATTGTTACAAATGTGAGAAAAACTGAAAAAACAGAAAAAAAATTCAACAAAAATGTGACAAAAATTCAACAAAGAGTTGACAAAAAGTCAACGAACAAGTGACTATATTTTTTTTTTAAAATGTGACAAAAACTGAACAAAAATGTGACAAAAAGTCAACCAACAAGTGACCAAAAATTAAAAAAAAGTAAAAAATGTGAGAAAAACAAAAACTCAACAAAAATGTGACCAAAAAAAACAAACATGAAAAGATGACACAACACAGCAACAACGCGAGGATCAGTTTTGCTGGTCTTAGCTTTCAAATGAGGTGTTACACAGGCCTATAGCCAAAGAGGAAAGCATGCATTAGGTTTAGGCGGGTGCTAAGGTACTTTTCTTACTCAGCTTGAGCAGGTAAACGACATGAGAGATTATGCATTTGGTTTCCAAGTTTTAATGCATTTCAACCTCTTACCACCCGCCTTAATCGAGTGACGACCCAAATCTAAAAGCCTCTTACAGCCTTTAGGCAAGAGTAACACCTCATTTGAAAGCTAAGACCCACAAAACTGATCTAAACGGATCTTTTTCCTCGCATTGTTGCTGCGTTGTCGTCACTTTTTCCACTTTCTTTGTCATCTTTTTTTTTACACTATTTTGTTGAGTTTTTGTCCCCTTTTTGATACACCTTTGTCAGTTTTTTCTTGCGCTTTCGTTGATTTCTTTGTGGCTTTTTTATTGTGTTTTTGCCACTTTTCATGTTCAGTTTTTGTCCCTTTTTTATTGCGTTTTCATCCCTGTATTCTTCTTCTCTTGACGCTATTTTGACGTTTTTTTTTCAGTAAGCTTTTAGATTTGGGTAAAGCTGAACTAGAGAAAATGTTCAAGCGATATTGGAAACCCTTGTCCTAGTTCCTACTTGGTGTCGGATCAAAACTTATACAACTAGTCGATTTGTTTTATTATGGACATTTTTATAGTCTGAATTTAGCTTGATTGGCATCTGTTGATTAGGAATAGATTCATAGTTCATGCATTTGTATAGATACAGACTAAAAACACAATTTTCCACTCTTTTCAGACGTTTTCTGGTGGAATATGAACTTATTTCTCACACATAAATCAAGTCAACTCTAAAGGGTCCATAAGGTTATTTTTCCACAGCAGATTGTTCAGTAGAAGCGGGGGAAAAAACGGCAGTCGTAGCTAGCGCTAGCATTAGCACGCTGCTAACATGTAGCATCATGTTAGCATTCTCCGTTATTTATGTATTTATGGGCTGTTGAACCACTTTGCTCCTCTCCATGTCTTTGTATCGTTATTGGGTAGAAAACTATATCAATAATTCTGCATTTGTTAAAGTATTTTTTGAATAATTTCCCCCTAAACATGACCAGATATAGAGTTCAGGGAAATTCCACACTTACTATGGAGATCCGCCATCTTTGCAGCTGTTAGCATGCATTTCCATTGACTAACATTAGCTAAAAACAGTTTAAAAAGTGGAGAAAATAGCCGTGGAAATACTCCGTTAGCTGCTGAGTTACTGCTGGTAAATACATCTAACACACTGTGGTTTCCAAGTGTTCTAATATGAACAATAACTCCAGTATTTTAACTTTTAAAATCTCCATTAGTTTACAACTGTTGCTAATCCCATAATGCTTAGCGATATGACGTCACATTCCCGAACTCTATAATGTATCTATAAGTAATAATGAGTGATAAAGTAGTTCAAACTATTAGCTTCAATAATACACTTTTTTTTTGTGAACATTTTTTAAAAGCTCTACTCCATCTGTGTGTTTTTTACAGTCCAAAGATGGCCGCCGTGAGTGCTGTTTCCCTTGGCAACCAGTGCCCTGCCCACTCTAGCTGCCTATGCTATTGCTCTGGGTTATACTGATGAACAGCAGAACACAATGTCATGGAAATCTACCCAGACTTGCCTGGTCTTTCTTTGCTTATATCACATATCATTTGTTAAACGCCTTTCACAATAATACACCGGTGTTTTTTGACGTTGTTTGTGCATGTGTTGTTCAAATTTCGGTGCCATCCCATCATTTTTTGGGGCCTTTTTCTCCCCCCTCCTTCCTTGTACAGTGTTGCAGGCAGTGTCCATTACGTCACCTGTTTTCTAGCAAAGCATTACATCAGAATATCTCAACCAAAGGCACGTACAGCGGCGCAAACAGCGGCGCAAGCCAGGACATCTCAGTCTCAGGACAAAACATGCATCATAAAAACCAGTTATACTTCAACGCTTATGTGGCAACACATCCAAACAAAGGTGTACGTTGTTTATTGTGCTTGTTCACCTTGACTATGGAGGATTGTAATGCTTGGAGTGGTTGGAGATGAGATGGTGGCAGAAGAATTCAGGGCATCTTTAAGTAAACAAGCTGCTGATACTGAGCCTTGCAGTGTGTTCTGTGCAAATGCAAATGCCTATGGAAATATGTGTTGTGTTCAGAGAGTGGGTGCTGCGAAGTTGTACATATGATATGAGGATGTGGAAAAACAACTCCTACACAGGGCTAGAACGCTGCTGTCAACCATAATGAGACAGTTTGAGGGTTTATATGCAGGTGCAGAAAGTCAAACTGAAGGCTTTGAATGATGCTTAAAGGAGCTATGCCTGATTTCTTTTCTAGTTATGGGATGAAATTAGTTTGGTGTTCCTTAAGTATATTGTAAACTCAGACATTTGTGGGGAAAACACTCATTATAGTCTAATTATAAAGCATTTGTAGCATTTGTTCTAGCATTCTTGTGAAAGTGACCCTGAAAAGTGACCCTGCAAGTGGTGAAATGTGCCGATAAACATGTCCCTGTTAAAGGGGCTAGATGCAAGTTGGCCATTTTATACTCACTGCCGCCACCTCAGGCCATACGTGTAACTGCACCTTCTCTATTAAGCTCGTGCATGACAGCACTTTGGACCTGAATTAACACCTTTTTGAGTGACCGTGCAGGATTTTAGAGGCAGTTGTGGTGAACAGGTCTGGGCTCATTTTACACAATCGGACACTAGGGGGAGGAAAATACATAATTTTAACATTTTTAAACTCCGTATAGTCCCTTTAAGAATTGGGATGCTGCAAATATGTTAGGAAGATTAGGGATGAGTTTGTACCACCACCACCATTTTCATTTAGTGGCTTCCTCTTTCATTGTTTGAAATGAAAAACTCAGGTTTAGGGTCTTTAAAGGGGCTAGATGCAAGTTTGCCATTTTATACTCACTACTGCCACCTCAGGTCATACATGTAACTGCACCTTCTATATTCGGACCCAAAGTAATACATTTTTGAGTGACAGTGCAGGATTTTAGAGGCAGTTGTGATGAATAGGTCTGGGCTCATTCTACACATTAAGATATTAGGGGGAGGAAAATACATAATTTTAACATTTTTAAACTCCGTATAGTCCCTTTAAAGCACGTATACTGTACATTTTGCACCACAAATGTACAAAAAAAACATGCACATTTCATTTAACTGAAGGGAAAACCTGATATTCAAAAGCACATCAGGAAAAGTTGTGTGCAGTTTCAGCCAAAACTGCAGTTCAAAGTGTTTTGGACGATATGTTTGTATTTTATATGAAGTAGTTGTACACAGTGACGGCTACTGTGTTTTTATTGTGATGCTACACGTGTAAATGTTTGAATTGACACGTGTTGGTGTTTTTAGTCACAGAAACTTCTGCTACAAAGTACAAGCACAGAGGAAGTGGTTTGATAATGTTCTTCCACTTCTCAAGTCACTAAAACTTTGAGACAAAAATATTTGCATCGTAAGCTTTAGTGTTAAAGCTGCTGTATTGCAATATAGATGTTGGTATGGCAAAGAATGAAATCAGCTGAATGACCAGGTTATTCCATCAATGGATTTCTTCTTCCCTAATGGCCAAGATGACAATGCCAGGATTCATTGGGCTCACATTGTGAAAGAGGGGTTCAGGGAGTCCAGATCTTAAAGGGATATTTCAGGATTTTTGACATAGGGCCTCATTTCCTAGTTATCCAGGGTGTTGTTGATTTCTGGAGATTTTCTTTTTTTTTTCCTTATATTTGAAGAGTTTAGCGGTGCTAGGCTAGTGCTAGGCTAGTGCATGTCTATGGTAACTAGTAGCCTGCATTAAAAAACCTCTTCAAAATCATGGGGTCCTCCAAACGTTGCCATATCTGATTTGTAAAAAGCTCCTTTGTGAATTCCACGTGTAGTAATGCCGGCCGCAGGTAAATAAACTACTGCAGATCCGGTAACCGAGCAGATCACTCCACCGCTGTAGCTTACAACCAGGAAGCTTCTCAAATATAAGTTCTTTTAAATGCAAAATGGTTATATTTCAAAAATTATTCAGTCAACACAGACATTTATATGGTTAGTCTGGTGTTATAAGTGATTTGCCTCAGGTGCACTGTGGAGCAGGTCAGACTGTTTTTAATGCAGGCTACTAGTTACCATAGACATGCACTAGCCTAGCACTAGCCTAGCAGCACTAAACTCTTCAAACATAAGGACTGCATGAATTAAAAAATAACATGTATATATCCAGAAACCAACAACACTCTGGATAACTATGAAATGAGGCCATATGTCAAAAATCCTGAAATATCCCTTTAAAGGCCCTACATTCTGACATTGCAGAAGCTCTTTGAAACAACTCCACAGCCATGTTTTACAGTGAAGGCGATTCTTGCATGCACTTTCTTCGGTGTACCATAGTGTTGTCTCTGTGTGATCAATAAAGCTCAAAAATGAAGGGGAAAAAAAACACTTTACACAAAACAATAGGCCTTTGTTGAAGTTTGCAGGTTCATGATTAAACTAGTTTAGAGTTCGCTTTGCCTTTACTCTGCAACATGAAAAAACAGCTGACCACAAATCATGTTCATGCCATGTGTGTGCAACCAATTGTGTAACCAACCATTTAAATATCCTCATGCTTTCTGCTACTTCTGCCTTTTGAATTTACACGTGTTGTCCTTGGTATTTTTAGTCACAGAAACTTCTACAAAGTACAAGCACAGAGGAAGTGGTTTGATAATGTTCTGCCACTTCTCAAGTCAACTTTGACACAAGTGAGAAAAATATTTGCATCGTAAGTGTTATAGGAGCTGTACTGCAATATAGATATAGGTATGGCATCTGGATCATTACAGAAAAGAGTTTTAAGTATGGGCTAAAAGTGCAAAATAAAGTTCAGCTTTACCGAAATCCGTAAGGTTACAGCCTATAGGCCAGTGCTACACCTCATTTGTAAAGACTCACAAAACTCATCTAAATTGAGCTTTTTCCTTTTGTCGTCACTTTTTGGTTAGGTTTTCATCACATTTTTGTCACTTTTCTGTTGCCCTTTTTTTGCTCTTTTGTTGTCTTTTCGTCAGACATTTTTGTCACTTTTTCATCACTTTTTTGTCACTTTTCTGTTGCTCTTTTTTTTAGCTCTTTCATTGCGTTTTTTGTCCCACATTTTTGTCACTTTTTCATCGCTTTTTCATCACTTTTTAGTCACTCTATTGTGTTTTCGTCACGTTTTCGTCACTTTTCTGTCACTTTTCTGTCACTTTTCTGTTGCCCTTTTTTGGCTCTTTTGTTGCCTTTTCCCCACACATTTTTGGCTCTTTTTCATCACTTTTTTGTCACATTTTTGTCACTCTTTTGTTGCCCCTTTGGCACTTTTTGTTTTGCTTTCATCACTTTTTTTGTCACTTTTCTGTTGCTCTTTTTGTGGCTCTTTTGTTGCCTTTTCATTACATATTTTTGTCACTTTTTAATCGCTTTTTCGTCACGTTTTTGTCACTTTTTTGGCTCTTTTTGTTGTGTTTTCATCACTTTTTTGTCACTTTCTGTTGCCTTTTCATCACACATTTTTGTCACTTTTTCATCGCTTTTTGATCACCTTTTGACGCTCTTTTTTGCATTTTCTTCCTTCTCATTTTTGTTTCTCTTTTGACGCTTTTTTCATGAAGTTTTTAGATTTGGGTGAAGCCAAACTGCAGAGTCTGAGCTCAGTCCTGGTGGGGGTAAAGAGGTTAAACACCTATAATGTTTTACTTTCTGATGCACATTTGCTACAACAGGAAACCTTTTGTACAGAAAATGCAAATGAATGTGTTTTGGACCGTGCATTCACATCCTCATCTCACATTTAATGCCTTTAACAACTTTAAAGGTGCAGTTTCACATCACGTCCATATAATCTCATTCAGGGTCAACAGCTTGCAGCGAGAAGGACGCTATTGTCCGCCCTCGCAGTGCGATCTAGGTCTCCAACAATAAGCCGGAGTTGTTTTTCTCTCCCTTTCTCCTTTATGCATCTGCTCCTCCCCGTCTTCACCCCCCCCCCCGGAGGCAGATTTCGGGCCGGCAGCCAAGCCTCCACGTGAGGGGGAGGAGCCAGCCCAGTACTGTAGCCTTCGAAATGTGCACACGTGCCAGGACAGACTGTACTGGAGAGCGAAGAGGGGAAGTTTGGGAGGAGGAGGGACAGAAAAGCTGACTGTGAGGAAAAGTACAATGAGAAAAGATGTGACTGTAGTGTTGGAAGTGTGTAATGTGTTGTAATGATGGTTATATTAATTTAACCTCTTAACCCCCACCTGAACAGGGCACATTTTCTCCAATCTAGTTCTTAACTTAAGTTCTTAAAAAAAAACAAGCATCTACATAGCGACAAAAACAAGACTTAAAGGGACTATACTTTTTACATATGCCAGTATTGTACATCACATACACTGTAAAAATGTCCATCTTAAATTAGATAAATTACTTAAAATCGCTTGAATAAAGTTTTTTTTTAATGTTAAATTTGAGTAAATTTAAGATCAGATAAAAACGCTAATGACAATCGAACAAATAGAGATTCCACTGGAAATCAGACAAAATAACTTTTACTGTAAAAAATATTTCTTTTTCACTTGTAATGATACAAAATAATCTGAATTAAGAAAAAACTTTTTTAAAAAACGTGCTTGTTCCATTGGCAAGAATAGGTTTAATCTGCTCTAAGGCCAGACCAAATCTACTCCAGATTTAGATTTAGTCTCTTAATTCAAGTAGATTTAAGTCATTTCTTCCTTTAGATTATTATTCTTTCAGGATTATGGCCTAAAAGGGTGCTCTACTAAGACATTTTAAGGAATTGACAGTATTTTTCACATTTCTAGAGTACTTTAACAGGAATTCGATCTCTGATTTGGGTCATAATATTTCTCAAAATCATCTCGAGGGCCAGAGTTTGATGATGGAGGGCCGGTTTTGGCCCCCGGGCCTGACGTTGCCTATCCGTGCCCTACATGTTCCAGCCATGTCCTAATGTGTAGAATGAGCCCAGACCTGTTCACCACAACTGCCTCTAAAATCCTGCACTGTCACTCAGAAAGATGTTAATTCGGCTCCGAAGTGCCATCATGCATGAGCTTAATATAGAAGCTGCAGTTACATGTATGGCCTGATGTAGCAGTAGTGAGTATAAAATGGCCAACTTGCATCCAGCCCCTTTAAGTTGGTGGCCATTGAACATTACTGGAACATGTAGGGGTAGGAAAATACTTAATTTTAACATTTTTAAACACTCAGTCACTTTAACTAAAACTAAATTACTTTTTTTTTGTCAAAAGGCTAAAAGTAAATCAAAACATGTTCAAACTGAACACTGACATAATCCATTCTAGATTGTTTTGTCACCATTTTAGTCGGAGCAGGGGCCGAGAGTAAAAAAATCGCTACGTGCTACGACATCTGCACCTGCGCTTATGGCCTCTAGGTTGCCCCTCTTTGTAGCCCATAGAGGCCATAAGTGCAACTGCAGGTATCACTTAGTTACTTAGTACTACTTTATAGGGATATTTTGGGATTTTTTACATAGGGCCTCATTCCGTAGTTATCCAGAGTGTTGCTGGTACCTGGAGATATTTTTTTTTGTATTTCATGCAGTTCTTATGTTTGAAGAGTTTCGTGGCGCTAGGCTAGTGCAAGGCTAGCGCATTTCTACGATGTCAGCTAGCCGGCATTAAAAACGATATAAATGTCTGTGTCGATAGAGTAATTTTAACCATTTTGCATTTAAAATACCTTATATTTGAGCAGCATCAGCTTCGTGGTTGTATAAGCTACGCAGTGGCGGAGTGATCTGTGAGAAAAGTCCCTCAAAATGCGATCATTCATGTGATGCAAGGTCAGTTATATTTCAAAAAATATTCTATCAACACAGACATTTATATCGTTTGTCTGGTGTTATAAGTGATTTGCTTCAGGTGCACTGTGGAGCGGGTCAGACTGTTTTTAATGCAGGCTAGCTGATACCATAGAAATGCGCTAGCCTCGCGCCACGAAACTCTTCAAATATAAGAACTGCATGAATCAGCAACACTCTGGATAACTAGGAAATGAGGCCCTATGTCAAAAATCCTGAAATATCCCTTTAATGTAGTTTTAGTCTCATTTTAGTCACGAGAATCTGACTTACGGCCTAAACTGGTGACAAAATATGTTTAATTGATGAAATATAAACTGCTCTGAGGCCAAAAAGGTATAAATAACAAGCAAATCTAATAGAGTTCGGGAAATCCCAGTTACTATGGAGATCAGCCATCTTTGCAGCTGCTAGCACATTACCATTGACTAACATTAGCTAAAAACTGTTTTTTAAGTGTTTTAATGTGAACAGTAACTTCTGTAATTTAACTTTTAAAATCTCCATTAGTTTATAATTGCTGCTAATCCCACAATGCTTAGAGATTTGACATCACTATTGGGGAAAAACACTTTCTCGGTGAGTTTTCTTTCCATCCATAAGCGGCGTTTTCAGTCCAACATCCCATTATTCCTCGACAGACCTTTTTTTTTTTTCAGGCGTGTTTCAACTTTCGACCCGTCATTTTGAACAGAGGCGTGTCTTCCTGCGGGACGCCCTGAAGCCAGAACGGGACATTCTGTCCGCACGCCCTGAGAAAGCAAAACACCACTCACTCTAACCACAACAGTCCAACAGCTGGAGATAAACGCGGTACAGTCGATTTGATTTACAAGGGCAGTTTACGAGCAGCACAAACTTCTTATAGGGTCATGGAGACAAACATGTTTTTAAGCGGAGGAGGAGGAAGTCTTCTGAAGGACTTTTATAATTAGAGCAACAAGAGTTTACAAAAAAAGGTCATGGAGATTCGTTTTTTTTTTTAAGTTGTTCAAGGCAGACATGGGAAAAGTGCAGGTTTAACCCCTTAACTCCCACCTGAACCGAGCACATTTTCTCCAGTTTGGCTTTACCCCAGTCCAAAAGCTTCAGGAAAAAAGCTGTGAAAATAGCAACAAAACTGAGATGAAAACAATGATGGAAATGTGACAAAAAAGTGACGAAAAATTGATGAAAAAGTGGCAAAAATGTCACGAAAATGTCACAAGAAATAGACAAAAAAATGACGAAAAAATGACAAAAATGTGACAAAATGTGACAAAAAAATTACAAAAATATGACAAAAATGTGATTAAAAAATCGACAAAAAAAAGCAAAAATATGACAAAAAATGACCAAAATTGGATAAAAAAAATGACGAAAAAAAGAAAAAAAAAATGTGACAAAAAATTACAAAAATGTGATTAAAAAAATGACGAAAAAATGACAAAAATGTGACAAAAAATGTCAAAAAATTGACAAAAAAGTTACAAAAATGAGTTGTATACCCAACAAAAAAATGATGGAAAAACAATCTGATGACGTGAGGAAAAAGATACTCTCGGTTCAGGCGGAGTTAAGAGGTTAAAAAGTCCTTCATTTCATTTATGCTACAGTAAAGCATTTAAGTTAGGTGTTATTCTGTTTTCGACATAGTTCACATTATTTACTTCATTTTAGATCCTTTTTAGAACAGAACTGGAAAGGGAAGAATCATTTTAAGTAAAAAATGATTAATTAGGAGTTTATATCTAAAGTTTGGCTGCAGTAACTAGTAATCTATCTCGTTACTATTTCCAAACAAGTAATTACATTTAAGCTACTTTTCCAAATCACTGTGAGTTACTATTTTGTCATTTTCCTTTAGAAAAAATACATTTATTTTTGCATCTCGGAGAGTGACGTAACATAATATGACAAGTCACGTTAAAAATGCCTAAAAACAGGAACATTGTTTGGGGAGAGAGTCTGTGTCAGCTTTGTTCATGTTACTATTAAAATGCACTTCCAATAAATTGAATGTTGGTAAAAGGGTTTGTCATTAGTGTGTTGTGACGGTGGAGATGTTGTCGGCCGCAGCTAAATGTAGCTAATAAAGTAACTTATAATTTTACTTTTCAAATTAGTAATCAGTAATATATTATTTTTTCAATCTAAGTACTAACACTAACAACTAATCCTTAACCTTTCTTGGGGTCAACTGTTAGATCTCTATGCAGTTAGTGAAATAGAGCTTCAGCAACATTATGTCCAATTCGACCGTCCTTACCCAGGGGAAGGGGAAGTGACATCACTAACAGCTGTTTTTCTTCTTCTTTAAAGTTATTGGTGGAGTGCAGGCCAAACAAAAGCGCATGTCGCCCCCTACTGTACAGTGTCCAACAACAACATAGTGTCCAAATAAAGACATTTAAAGGAGCTATACCTGATTTTACTTCTAGAAATAGAATGCAAGTTATTTTATCCTCCTTTAGTATATGGCAAACTCAAATGCTTGTAGGGAAAACAGTGTGCATCAAATTATAAAACATTTGTATCAATTTCATGAACTTTCAGGCTATTTTTGTAGTATTTTTGTGAGCCTGAAAAGTGACCCTGCAAGTTGTAAAATTTACCTATAAACTTGTCCCTGTAAAGAATATGGATGCTACAAAGATAAAAGGAAAGTTACGAATGAGTTTGGACCATAACTACTATTTTAATTTAGTGGCGTCTCCTTTCATTGTTGGCAATTTAAAAAGTCAGATATACGGCCTTTAAAGGAATAGGCCACCGTTTTTACATACTGAGATATGCTCTTACCTCACTTTAGCCAAGTTAATATATCCCCGTCTGGTCTTTGTCCGTGCGCTCTGCCAGGCAAACGGAGCACATACGCAGCCTCTCCCACATGTCACATAGCTCCAAAAAAGCTCACGATAGAAGCTACCAAGCTCTTCCACGTGTTCCCTATTTAAATAAAGTTACGTGAAGTGTTTTCATGCGAAGTATATTTACACAGAAATGTAACATGTCGATTTTATAAGCAAATAAAAAGGGGGACTATATTGTGAGGCGTAATAATACGAGGAGTAAAACGTCCGCGCAGTAACTCCTAAAGACTCCCCCGCTCACTTCCGTCAATAACCTTTAGGAGTTACTGCGCGGACGCTGTGCTCCTCGTATCATTACGCCTCACAATATAGTCCCCCTTTTTATTTGCTTATAAAATCGACATGCTACATTTCTGTGTAAATATACTTTGCATGAAAACACTTCACGTAACTTTATTTAAATAGGGAACACGTGGAAGAGCTTGGTAGCTTCTATCGTGAGCTTTTTTGGAGCTATGTGACATGTGGGAGAGGCTGAGTATGTGCTCCGTTTGCCTGGCAGAGCGCACGGACAAAGACCAGACGGGGATATATTAACTTGGCTAAAGTGAGGTAAGAGCATATCTCAGTATGTAAAAACGGTGGCCTATTCCTTTAAGGAGAAAAAAAAAAGAAAAATCCATATGATCCTTCACATTTCCCTTTAACATTATTTCATCTCAACAGCGGTTTCATAAAGCTACAGTAGCAAATGATCCATGTGGCTTAGGTTTCTACTAAATGAGGGCAAAATTATTTTTATTATTAAATGTGCACCTGTCAATCAACAGTGGTTGTACATGAATTACTCGAGGGTGGGGGCGAGGGAGGTGTGGGGGGGGGGGGGGGGGGGGATTGGCGCAGTGTCTTGTGGGATGGCACATAGCCCCTAATCACCGGTTAGTTAGCACCAGAGGTCGCTATGCTAAAGTGGCTATGATAGTTAGCATTGAAGCTCCTTTTCTATAACTCCTTCCTAACTGACAGCCCAATTCGGACGCTTCTTATCATGGCGGACGCTGACGCACATCCGATTTTCTCTTACCAATCTGCTCGTTTCGGACGGGGCCTTTGAGTAAATTTGTTCCGGTCTTAGATAAGATCGTTTTTGTCACTTTGTCAACAATCTGACTTTTTTCCCCAAGAAGCCTTAATATTTGGGTAAAGCTGAACTGGAGAAAATGTGCTGCAGTACTGCAAAGTAACTGCACTCTGAAAAAACTTAAATGGAAAGAGTAATACACTCTCTCAAAAGGAGACGTCTAAATACATATATTTCGTTACTACCCAACACTGAGTATGTTTTTTTCACTGTGAATGTGAGTTGATTATGTTGTATTGCACACTGAAGTACTGAAGTGAATGTAAAAGTGTTATTTCAATATCATGTTTTGTTAATGGTTCTCGATTAAAGCCTACACTTATTCTTTTTCAATGTTCTTCTTCTGTTCTCTTTCGCAAGGCAAGGTTTGAACTGTATAAACACTGCATGACAAACTAAACAGCTTGTCCTAATTAAATATTTATGGCTTTTGTGTCCAAACATAACACCTGAAGTAACACATTAACCAGTCCACATATAAAAGCTGCGCTGTTCCTTTAAGAAGTGGAAGTTTCCCTTTGTAAACAACGGTAATCCGAGCCAGATTAATCAGCCGTTTGTCACATTAGATCCACAAGACGGACCATTGTTTGCGATAAAGTTACGTAAAACAAGACGCGAACAAAAGCTGTTATATCAATAAATGTCCAGTTTATTCATATTTACATGTTTAAGTAACTTCGGACAAGTCGAAAGTGGACAAAATGAGCAGCACGTTTGAGAAGTTGGACAAAACAATGGCTGGATTAAATGAATTTACTCCCAGAAATGTTCCAAACTCTCCCATTGTTCCTTTATAGCCAAAACATTTCAAGGGATTAATTATTTAGTTTGTAAGTTTGGATTGAAAACATAAAATAAAACGATATACCACACAAACTGGAGTATTTCCAAATGTACATTAAGAGGATACTAAGCTCTGCCTGTTTTGTTCGACCCTTTGAACCTCAATTATGGGCAATAAAAACGACATGATGTAAAACTAGTGCTATAAAGTCAAGCAAAACAGGCAGAGACATTTGTAAACACATTTTCATAGTTTGATCTGATCTCTTTGAAGCACCGACGGCTTCATTTACGAAGGCGTGAATCCCAAAAGTTGTTCGATGGGTTTATATCGCCACTCGTCCGCTTCCAGCTCCTCGACGAGACTGGCCAACTTCTCCATCCGCGACACTTGTTGATCTGCAGACATAGAAGACGATGTTAGTTTTCTGACTGAATCATGTGACTGCAAAGACAAAGGACAATCGGAGCCGGACGTATATTTGACCTGCTTTCTAATCATAACAGACTTTTTAACCTCTTAACCCCCGCCTGAACTGAGCACGTGTTCTCCACTTTGGCTTTACCCAAATGTAAAAGCGTCTTGAAAAAAATAGCGTGTTTCCAGATGAAATATTGTTTGTGAATAAGCCACGAAAACGCATCGTGGCAAAGTGAAAAACTGATGAAAAAGTGAAGAAAACGTGAAGAAAACGTGATAAAAAGATGATGAAAAAGTGATGAAAAAGTGAAGAAAACGTGATGAAAAAGTAAAAAAAATAATAATAAAAAGTGGCAAAAAAGTGACGAAAGTGATGAAAAAAGTGGCGAAAAAGTGGCAAAAATGTGATGAAAAAGTGACAAAAAAGTGTTAAAAAAAGTGATGAAATTTTCCAAAAAAGTGATGAAAAAAGTGACAAAAAAGTGACAAAAATGTGATGAAAAAGTGATGCCTGATCCCGTCAGACCTTGGAAGCTAAGCAGGGAAGGGCCTGGTCGGTACTTGGATGGGAGACCGTTTAGTAACACCAGGAAGCCTAGCGAATGTAGTGTGTGAGTGAGTGGTTGGTGGTGGTCGGAGGGGCCGATGGCGCAGACTGGTTGCCTCGCTTCCGTCAGTCTACCCCAGGGCAGCTGTGGCTACAATAGTAGCTTACCACCACCGGGTATGGAGTGAATGAATAATGCAATGTAAAGCGTCTTTGAGTGTCCAGAAAAGCGCTATATAAAACCGATGCATTATTATTATTATTATTATAAAATGCTACGAAAAAGTAATGAAAAAGTAAAACAAATATGATCAAAAAGTGTCAAAAAAGTGCCAAAAAAGTGATGAAAAAAGTGACGATACAGTGAGGAAAAAATTACAAAAACGTGCCAAAAAAGTGATGGAAAGGCAACACAAAAGTCGTAAAAAAATGTCAAAAAGTGACGACAATGCAGCAACAACGTGAGAAAAAAGATTCTTCTAGATCAGTTATATAGGTCTTTGCTTTCAAATGCAGCGCGTTGCTCTGGCCTATAGGCTGTAAGCTCCAGTAAAGAAGCTTCTACATTTGGGTAAAGCTGAAATGTAGAAAACACACTTGGTTAAGGCACAAGAGGTTTAACTATCTGCAATATAGCCGTTGTCAAAACTCATTACTAACTTCCCCGACATCCCGATTCTTTCTAAGCCCGTTTCAAAAACCTTCAGGCAGCAAAGTGTCATGTTACTGCAAACAACTCCTATCCTGCATATAAGCACCATTTCCTGGCCTGCAAAACAGCACGCTTCAGTCTACCCCAGGGGAAACTGCGGCTACAAACCGGCGGCTATGGTTAAATGAAATCCCCTTCTCTTGTGTGAAGCACTTTGGGTGACTTGTCTCGTGTGAAAAGCGCTACCCAAAAAAAGATTGCCCTTCTCTGTGCCGGAGAATGATATCGTGAAGATGAATCCTTTTAATCCACCCATCCTTTTTCCTTTTCCGCTTTATCCGGGGTTGGGTTGCAGTGGCAGCAGTCTACTACACGAGAGAGCAGGCTAGAATACACATTAGTGAAGGAAACACAGAACGGCGATGAGAACATATGTGGACAAATGCTGCCTTCTGGGCGGGTTTATGGAATTATTCAGAGGTTCCAAAGCAAATACTAGAGGAAAGAACCCGCTAAAAGACGACTTTGAAGGAAAGCTACATGCTAACAAAATCACCTTTTTCAACAGTGCATTTATTGTTGTCACATTATGTTAATTGTAAATTGTGTATGTGCTGCCTGCCTAGGGACTACAGATGGAAGCTAGCATCCCCGCTATAATCTGGCATATTTACAGTGCTCATGTGCAACTGTTCATCAATATGCATTGTCCCTATCAAATAAATAAATAAATAAAATAAATAAAAATGTTGTGAAATATTAAATTCCTGTGTTAGTGAGGCTATCCCCTCTCCTCTGGCCAATCAGAGGCTAGTAGTCTGTTCACGTCACGTTAGTCTCGGTTCAGCGCTTTGGTCACGGCCCAAGGTCGGTCCCAAAATGTATGCTTAGTCAGCCTGGATTAGTCCTTGCCTGGGCAGTGGAAATGCTCGCCTATCAGGGACCAAACACTGGGTTTGTATAGGGCCTGCCAGTGGAAACCATTTGCGATTAAGTTACGTAAAAATGGACTAAGACGCAAACAAAAGCTGTCCGGTTTGGAAACACCGCATAGTCCCTCCAGTGTGTCCTGCTACGACTCTACTTCAAGTTCCCCCTGTTCTCATGACCATAGGTGAGGGTAAGATAAGAGATAAACCTTTATTGATCTCACAAAGGAGAAATTTACTAGGAACGTAAATCGACCGGTTAATCGAGAACTTTGCCCCCCGACTCGGCCAACTAGAGCACTTAGGGCTACTAGTGATTCCTCGAGTATCCAAAATCACTGTAGGAGGCAGAGCCTTCAGCTACCAAGCTCCGGCTTTATGGAATAAGCTCCCAGCCCATGTTAAAGAAGCAGACACAGTCCGACATTCAACACTAGGCTCAAAACTTACCTCTTCGAATTAGCTTATGATCAGGTCAGTTCGGTAAAGCTCTAACCCACAGCCTGAAGTAAAGCTGCCTTAGGAGAAACACTGCTGTGGGAAGTACGGTCCACTGAGCGCTATCCTCTTCTTCTTACTGCAGACTTTGTCTTATTATGATACAATATTTCTTTTATCTGTAGTCTGTTCATCACTATTCACATGGTGTCTCCAGTCCCACTCCCCCTTGGGAGTGCCTGTCTAGATCAAACGGAGGAACCCTGCCTACTGGAATTGGACATCAAGGACTGGACGTTCTGTGATCTTGGCCCGTCTGCTGAGGGACCCCCATCGGCCCTGGGTCTATAGCCTGTCCATCCATGAGAGTGGATCTCTCCTTCTATGGTTCTCCCTCTCATTTTTCCCCCTGGGTTTTTGAGTTTTTCCTCGCTGTGCTGGAGAGTCTAAGGACAGGGGACATCCGCACCGCTCGTCGCCACCTGCTGCCGACGTGGACATTAGTTTTGCCTGGATACTTAATTCACCTGAACTTTACATTGTCATATTTACTGCTCTGTTTTATTGCCTTAATGTGGGCTTTACAAAACCATTGATTGATTGATTGACTCAGCTCCCTCATTCCCTCAACAGCAACCGATGCGACACCGATCCGTCTATCGATCTCACACTCCATCCCTGAACAAGACCTCTAGATACTTGAACTCCTCCACCAAGATTAACTAAAACCAACCATAAACAAACACATTTCTGAACATTTCTCACCGTGTTTGACTTGCTTTAAGGTCGAGGCCACTTGATAACTGAAGACCGATTCACACAGGAACCGATCAGAGCCGTCTGCAGGTGAGGAAAAGAACAAAACCACATTTTATAACAAGATCAACTTTACTCATTATGCAATTTCTGAATGAAAGGACCATTCACTGAGTGGGATAAACGGAAACCAGGAAATCAAGTGGAACAAGGCAGAACAGCCAGGACTAATGCTCCGTCCACACCAAACTCGATTTGGGCGTCAAAAACGCGCGTCACGCCCGTTGTTGGACGCCTGTGCTCATTCAAGTCAGACGCTCGTAACCAAGCGTCAAGACGCTCTCGACGCGCGTCAAGAGCGTCGTCGTGGAGCGCGTTGGGAGCCGTTGTCAGTTATCAGTTATCAACATGGATGACATAGAGAGAGTGGCTTGGCTTTTATTGCTTCATAAAGCCAGACAACGTCGTCTACGGGCTCGTCGGCGCCGTGTCTGGATTCATGAGATCGTCCGAAGGCGTTCTCAGTTTGGCGAGTTTCACCATTTGCTCCAGGAGCTGCGCTCGGACGAGAGTCGCTTTCAACGGTACTTCCGCCGCTTTTAATCCTGGTGTTTAGATAAAGAAGCACTGATGTGTCTTTCTAAAAAAAAAAAGTCCCAGAGCGGCTGTAGCTCCGGTTCACAAAGAAGCTACGTCCGTGACTTGTGACTTGTTGACATCTGTGGGGCTGGCGTAGAATCTGCCCCGGTGGCTCAGCTACAACGTACGTCACTATGGGGAGAAAGCTCCTGATTGGTCGACGCTCGCGAATTTCGCCAAAAAGTTCAACATTTCCCAACTCGAGCGTCGGCCGCGCTCGACGCCCTGGAGGCGCGTCAAACGCTCACCAAGCGCGAAAAACCTCAAAACGCGCCGCGGAGGAGGCGCGTGACGCGCTGCGGGACATCTTGACGCCCCCCGGAGGCGCGTCCTCCATGTATTTTAAATGTAAACCTGACGCTTTGGAGGCGCCAAAACGAGTTTGGTGTGGACGGAGCATAAGAGGTGTTTGTTCTCAATATAGATCAGTAAATATGAGCATGCATTTGACACACAATATAAAGACTAAAACAAGGCTAAAATAGAATTCAAATATGATTGAAACTGAACTTTTGCACAGTTTTAAGCTAAGACTCACTTTATTCAATCAGTAAAGCAATTTCTACCCTTCCAGTATCTTAATAGTTACTGCATTTAAAGGCCCAACATTTGAACCTACTTTGAAGACCTTGATATTGTTGTTTAACTTGGACTAATGCACATTTCTAACCACGTTTCATAAAGCCTGCCCTGAGAACTTTAGATGTATCCCATTCCTACATTCATGTGGGCTGTGGGTTGTTTTTCTGCGGTGAAATAATTTGTTTTCGTCCAAAGGAACATCTCTGAAACTCTTGGCAGCGCAGTGAAGTCGTGTCCCGCCTCCTCAGCAGATGGTATGAGAAATATTCTGTTTGCTCCACCAGAAGAATCTGCTCCTGCAACAACTTTCCTCAATAAACAAAAGAGCGACGCGTGATGTTTTTGCTTCGGCTTAAAGGCTGGGAATGTCTGGTGGAAATATGTGTCCCAGATTTCATTACTTTCTAACTCTAAAAGTAGAACATGGGGGAAATGTTAAAGCAGCATAATTAATTGCATCAAAACCTAAAATTTCATTGATTGCAAATAGCAAAGACAAATAGAATATCTTCATGTAATCGTCACAAAGCATGTAATTGTTGCATTAGTTTGACTGTTCAAATATCAGTCTGCTGCCAAATATAATACGTTTTTCTGTTCGTGTTTCTAATGTAAATAATGTCAAACTGAACCTGAACTGAACTCATAAAGCTACTAACTGTTCATCTATTCTGCCTAAAGCATAAAAAATGTGGTATTTTGCCTAAAATGCTAACTAATGAGATTAGCTTAAAGGTTTAACCATAATGCAATATCAAGAGTCCTCTGGCGACTGAACGATGCCGTACAAATGTTTGAAATGTTCAGTATGTGTGGAAGTGCAGCTGGACAAACAGGACAGTTGTTTTAGTCATGTGATTTCAAACTTTTGAAGATAGATACTGATCAGTTTCTGCTGACTTTCAGTCACTGGCGACGTCTTTTATCCTCCAATATGGTGCTGACAGTCCACTGCTACATCAGTTTTAATAAATCGATTGTGCTCCCCTGAGAAATGGACTAATAGATTAATGCCATGTTCAAAATGCACATGAAGGCATGTCAACTGGTGGGAAACTCGGGCCAAAACAAGCTTCCCAACTTCCACATGTGAGCGTTTTAGTTACACTCTGCAATGTTCAAGAGTTCAAGAGAAGTGCTAGCAAAAAGAAAATTCACGTTATATTTTATAAAATTAACAAACAAATTAATGTAGCTTTTGAGATGCTGACAACAAATGGTTAGCCGAGTTGAATGCTGCCACTTATCGTCTTTATTTGATGACATCTAAATCCCCATTTTCTTACAGAAACAGCCCATAAACAGAAGCCAACTGGGAAAAATCGAGCACCCCAGTCCACATGAATGCAGTATGGCTGCAACTAACGATTATTTTGGAAATCGATTTATCCACAGATTGTTTTTACGATAAATTGATTAATCGCTTGGCTGTGAATGGTGTATGAAAACTGTCCATCCATCCATTTTCTTCCACTTGTCCGTTCCCGGGTCGTGGGGGCAGCTGTTGGAGGGTCTGGTGCAATCCCATTGCACCAGCCCCTATGGCTCCTCCTGCAGGTGGTGGGTCCACAGGAGGACAACCCCACGGTTCAAACCGAGCCTGTTGGTCTCTCATAAGGGGTGTCCTAACCGCTCTTTGTCTGACCCGTCACTTAGTTTGTCATAGGAGACCCTACCAGGGGCACGAAACCCCGATAACAGAGCTCCAGGATCATTCGCTCAAACCCCTCCCCCACATTAAGGTGGTGGTTCCAGGAGGGGTGTATGAATTTTTTTTGTTTTTTTTGTTTTTTAAATCACATAAAGAAAAAGTGGTGCCACTTGAGGATGTGTTGATGGAGTAAACTTAAAGTAAATGTTTGTTGGAGGCTCTTAGTGCTTATTCTGCTTTCTGATTGGATGAGACACAGACAGATATTTATGAAATTTAAATGTACAAAACACTAAATACCTTAATTATAAATACAAAGTAGGTTTTCATCACACAACTTTCATGTAATTTTGGCTCTATTTAAGGCTGTGTGAGGCAGAAAATGATTAATCGATTACTAAAATTGTTGTTAACTATTTCAATAATTTGATTTGTTGTCGATTAATTGTTTCAGCCCTAGAATGCAGCATAACTCTGAACTTAATCAAGAGCAAAATTGAGCCAAATAAACAACATTCACACAGAGCAGCGGACCAAAATTAATATTAATCTGGTTGGACATTTTGACATTTTTGACATTAATCTGGTTTGATGTTATGCACAAGTGTATTAAAATATAGCCATCGCTCAATGTAGTGATTAATATGCTCAATTAGTGAGTGACCTGTGTTTTCAATAAGCTTATGCAGTAAAATAGTTTATCATTATTTTTCAGTTTGAATCTGATGTAATGGTAACAAATGACATTTAGGGCCTTTGCTTAACCTTAGGGCATTGCCAGTTCTATTTGATTATTTCTATTATTTGCCCCTTTATAATGTTTGTCTTCACTGTACATAGGGTATCTTTATTTTACGATTATTCTTCTGTGATTGCACATTTTCCTGACTTTTTGCACCTTCTTGAGTGTTGTAAGTGAATTTCTCATAACATCTGATCTAAGCTCATATGTCAAGTGTTGCCAGTGGTACATTATTGCAATGTTTGTGGGATACCTGTAGGCTCCCCCGAAATTTAACACAAAATTTGACACAATACTCAGAGCCACATTTCCATCACTTACCCTCCATCATCTCTCCAGCTCCTTTGGGATACGTAAACAGCACTTTTCTTGGAGGAATCAGCTCCGAGGCGCTGAACCCGGACCCTGTGACCGAGCTACCACTCACTCCCCCCGCGGAGGAGGACGACGAGGACGCGGCCATCCCTGGAGCACAATTTCATCACACGTTATTTCCACAAAAACGAATAAAAAGCCGATGCTAAACACGATTAGCATTAGCCTGTTAGCATCTCCGTTATGTGTCAATGGCGAAATACTACAGTAAATGCTAACAACAAAAAAAGACCAAATGTGGCAACAAACTACCATTAACAGCACATCCAACAGTGGAATAACGTCTTCAATATTGCTTTATAGTCGTAAATCTTACCGTCAAAGCCTAAAAATAGTATAAAAATGTTACTAATCCACGAAGTCGTTTCGCTTGTTTTGTTTTGGGTTCAACAGATGCTTTGCGACATAAAAACGATTTACGTTCGAAGATGTACAACACATCCGGATGACGGCAAAACTCCTTTAAAGCTCAATCCTTCTCATATGGAGATCTACGAATCGTAAAGCGTTCACATTTCAGCACACGAACACGTAAATAGAAACTTACCAAGCTATGCTGCAGCTAAACTACTTAATAAATAGGTATTTTAGCGCAAATTTATAGCACTGTTTGCTAGCTATTAGGCGGATATTAATTCTAACGTTCTCCTTGCTAATGCTAATATAACACGTTGACGTTATGGAAGTATTACGTCCACAACTTGTCATCGTAAATGGCAGACAGTATCGAAGAAATGTCATTAAAGAAGACCAGTATGAGGAGGAAGAGGATTTCTCTTACATGGGCCCTCCAGGTGAGTTCATCTAAATATTACTGAGACTGGTGGAAGGTTTCATAGCATTTTGATTATTCCTTAGCATAGAACTTGAAACATGTTCATGGCAGGGGTGGGCAACGTCAGGCCCGAGGGCCAAATCCGTCCCTCCAGCATAGAACCTCTGGCCCTCAGGATGTTTTGAATGATTTTGAAGATGAGATCATCACACAAATCAGAGATCAAATGCCTAAAAATGTGTGAAATACGGTCGATTCTTTCACAATTTCCATACAGAACACCCGATTAGGTCATGTGTACGGCTGGGTACTGTTATTTTTTTTCTATACCGTTGCCTGAACGATATTGTTGTCGGTACCGATACTAAAATATTTGTCTTCTAGAACCAGAAAACAGATCAATAATGTGTGGAAGATCTGTAGATTTACGATATCGGGTTCATGCTGGATGTCAAGAAATGTGTGAAAAAATGGAGAAAACTGGGCAAAATAGGGAAGAAATGCGGAAGAAATCGGGGGAAAAATCGGAAGAAAAATTGGGAAAACAAGAAAAAAAACTGGGGAAAATATAAGTAAAAATTGTGGAAAATATTGGGAAAATTGGGGCAAACATTGGGCAGAAAAAAATAGGGGAAAAGATATCAATCACATCCTTTAATACTGCCCCTGGACCAACAGCATCAAAACTGTATATTTTTTAAAAGTACCTGCTAAAGATACTGTCACTTTTTCAATACAAGTAATATCTAAACTTTTATTTACCAGACTGGTATTGTTTAATACCCAGCCCTAATCATGTACATACAACGCTAGCATTTGTAGAAAATGGTGCTTTACTTTGGACTAAAACTGGCAGGTCCGGCCCTTGGTCTTTTTACAATGAAGAAAATCCCTACAAGCAAACTTGCCTATCCGATCTGGGGTTTTCACATAAAGTATCTCAAATTAATATACCTGATGGGAAATATTACAGTTTTCTTTCTTAAAGGAACAGGTCACCGTTTTTCCATACTGAGATTTGTTCTTACCTGAGCTTAGACGTGTTACCTGTCTGGTCTTTGTGCCTGTGGAAGAGTGTGGTAGAGTCCAAACAAAATGTATTTACAAATTCAACACCAATACATTTAATTTCAGAGCCTGAAGACCTGGTTGAAGAAGAGACGTGTGACACTCACTGCATTGAACAGACAGAGAAAGGATTTCGCTGTGCCATAGACGTACCAAGTGTCCTCTACAAGTTAGAACTATTACCTTTTACATTGTGATTTGTGCTGTTGTTTCTGAACTGCTTTGTCCTTTTCATAGATATATCATTGGTAAAAAGGGAGAGACTCGCAGACGACTTGAGTATGACACGAAGACCTCCATCAGCATCCCCAAACAAGGGGTGGAGGGACAAATAGGTGAGATTTTTCACAGAATAATCGTGGATCAAAACAGAAGTGGCAGATATACACATTTCTGTGAGAATGAAGTCTGTATTTAAATGGAATTTGGTAAATGTATTCAAAGCAGAATGCAAGTACGCCACAAGATAGTGCTTATATTTAGCTTGCCTTAAAGGATCTGTATCGTGCTATTTTAGCCATCCCAAAGTAAAGTATAGGCATTTATATGATATATTGTACCTCTACCACTATGGAGTACTAATTTTTGTGAGCGTTTTCTGGGGGTATTTTGCAAGCGCTTCGATTCAGTTAACTCCGCCCCCTCTCTCCGAGTTAATCTGCCCATGCATTATTAGCAGTAAGAAATATAAATATCACAGCAATAAGTGAAGTTATTTCACAATGCAGTTATAAGGAGTTGACATGTGCAACACAGCTTCAGAAATGACTAACACACACGCTAACACACGCGCTAACACACGCGCTAACACACGCGCTAACACACGCGCTAACACGCGTTTTGATTGACTCACCGCTCTGTCCTGGCTGCTTCATCGGGTGTTACATGATGGGACTTGCGTTGGTTATAAAAGTTCCACTTTGATTCTGGCGAAAGTTCACCAAACATCCATCAGAGACAGTCGCAGAAAAACACTATTTTGGCTGATAGTCGCTGAATCCTGGAAAGAAATTCCAACTTCTGGCGAGTGGTCTCATCTGTAGAAAGGTTGAATAAAGTCCTGTCCTCTCGTAGCCAAACGTGCTTTTTTTTCTCCGTGACATTATCGTTAAGTAAGAAAAAAGAAGAGGCGTGTCCAGAGTAGGTTAGAAAGAGCTCCTTCACAACTTTCGGTGCCAAAAACTGTATATATAAATGGACAGCTTCTCCTCACTCCTCCCCGTTTACCATAATGACCACGCTCGTGGGGGAATTCATGGCGGATTTACAGACTCCCTTCCCCAGCTCTGACGAAGCATGTTCCTAAAAAGGGCATAAGGGCGGGATCTTCACCTTAGACTCGGGAGAGGAGAGGGCGGAGCAGCTGCTCAGGGAGCAGGATTCAGGAGGATTACTGAGAACTGTGTGAATGAAGCCAAAAACCACTGTGGGGGTGTTTTTGGGGAAATAGCATAACAACATGGCTAAAAGCTCCAAAAAGTCTATTATGCATGACAGGGGCGTAGCACCAAATTCTGGGCCCTGGGTACAAACTATCTTGGTGGACCCCCCCCCCCCCCCCCCCCCCATATGAAATTCACTTTTCATATTCTATGTTCTTTGACCACATAACAGTGGTTTGGTGGTTTGACAGTGCAGTTCATTTATATTCTATTATAACTTTATTATATATACCATAACTAAGTGAAAAAATGGGTTGGCCAAAAAAGTGCAATTTTGACTAACCTTTAATCCTGTAATGACATAGATATTTAGATTAGGAATATGGAATATTCTACTTTCATTGGGCCAATTGAAATGGCTAGTTTTAGGTAGAGCATAATGATGATTATCAGACCACATTAAACAGGAGGACTGCACCAGGGACGTGGGATATTTGTGCTGAGAATAACACGACTTTAAAATATGCATTAAAATGCTATTTTAAAAAAAATATGATACTATATGATGTCTCTGTGGCCCACAGGCCTGAACACAAAACTCAAGGGCTTCAGCCTCATCATATTTGAAGCCTTTACCTTTAAGTGTATTGTCAGTAAATTGTTGTTGTAAAAAGTTACGCTGGAATAGGCAAAAGCACGAGCTCCACCGTTTCAGTAGAACGACGTTAACTCGTCTCCAAAGCTGCGCATTTATAATGCGTAATTTCAAATGCGCGCGGCTAATTAGCATAATTAATTCGGCGAAAATGGCGTGCGACCTGTGGCTTTTGTCACTGTATTGGCCTGATGGCTCAATTATAATAAACATGAGGAAAGAGAAACTTTAGAGGTTAAAACCAGGAGAGAAGGAGCTCTGTCTCTGACTCTGCACCGCCCACTTCTCAGCGCAGGCAGAGGCAGGTACTCACCTCACCTCATGTTCAAGTGTCATTTATGACAGAAAGTTGCCTCTAAGGCCCGCTAGAACAGGCTAGTGTTAAATATAAGCACATTAGAGCGAGACCAGACTAAGATCTGTCTTTCCCAGCTCTGTGTCATTACATTACAGAATCCACCTCATCAAAGTCACTGCTGAGCTGAAGCGCACGGTTCTGAACACCGGTGTGGGCTGAAACATTTGGCACATTTTTAAAGGGGTGTCAGGGCCCTGAGGTATTATCAATCATTATTGTTTGTGCAAAATTCTGTGTAGCAACCATTGTATTTTAGCCCAGTTGTGTTCAGTTCTTATTGTATCAATTATGAGGAAACTTAGAAACTACAATACATAACGCTTTTTGCAGCATTTTTGAGGGCCCCTACCCTGCTCTGGGCCCTGGGTACTCAGTACCCTTTACCCCCCCAGTCCGACGCCCCTGATGCATGATATAGGTCCTTTAATTTATGCACTGATTACAGATTAATTCATGAGACACCATTATTTCTTTCGGCCTTTCGCCTGTTAATACGTTTTCATATTCGCTTCTTATGGAAAAAAATGTTTGTGCATCCCTGTTCTAAAGAAATGATAATGAGAAGAATAAGAAATACCTTTTGTTCTGTTCTTGCAGTTATCACCGGTGTGCATAAATCCGCAGTCTCGTCTGCGATCACTCGAGTCGAGCTCCTCGTCGACAGCTTCAGGAAAAAGCAGCCTTTCACTCATTTCTTGTCATTTCCTCTGAACGACCCCAGAATCCAAGACGGCTTCCTCAAATTTAAGGATGAGGTGTTGGGGAAATGCTCGCAGGTGAACCACAAAGAAAGTAGTTACACTATTCCCCTGCCCTGTGTACAGTGTATCAGTTTTGTGTATATGTATGTACACGTTAGGATCATGGCGTGGAGGCGAGTATTTTCCAAAACCCGGCCAAGCTTCACCTGACGGTCGGGACTCTGGCTTTGTTAAACGAGATGGAAGTGAGAAAAGCCTGTGAGCAGCTGCAGCAGTGTCAAAACTCCATCAGGTAAGAGGCTTTGATACTTCAGGCGGACTCTATACAACCATAAGTGGAGATCCTCTCGTTGTGCAGTCATTCTTTTTGATTTGTGTAGCTTGGTCAGGTATTGGCTTATGTTGTTTAATATCTGTTCGTATTATCCCAAATTTTCAGGCTGCGACCCCCAAAATGTCTATGCAAGCAATTTAGGACTCCACTTTAAGAAGAAGAGCTTTATTGGTATAGCGCCTTTCACAGACATGGTCACAAGAGCTTTACATGAGACAGTTTTACATTCACGCTATACTCGAAGCTCCGTATGTAGCTTCAGTTTTCCCTGGGGAGACTGACAGAAGCGCTGTTGCGACACATCTGTGCTAACGGTCTCTCTGACCTCCATGCATTCACACACACACACACACACACACATCATTCATCCTGGCCTATTGTACAGGATGAATGACCAGGATTAAAAGCACCCGGAGCACCCGGAGGAAACCTACGCAGACACGAGGAGAACACGCAAACTCCACACAGAAAGGCCTCGTCCAGGTGGGGATTAAATCCAAGATCTTCTTGCTTTGAAGCACAAGCGCTAACTGCTATGCCACCGTGCCGCCCAACATGTTTGGTGCTAATAATAATAATATTATCAAGAAGCAAAACTTTAAAAAGCTGGTTTAATAATTTGGTTTTATTGTTTACTTGTTTGCTATTTGACCTTTTTATGTTTTCAATCCAGAATTGTATTAAAATAATCCCCTTTTTATTTTTTATTTTGTGTGTCTTGAAATCATCTCGAGGAAACACTCACCCAGTGCCCCGTGATCTCCTTGGAGTGTCCCGACCCACACTTTGGGAACCACTGGTTTATAGAGCCCACTGTATTTACTAGTGCTGGGACAAACTATCGTTTTGTAATATATTGTGATACTATCAAAGCATCGATACCTTTAATGCTTTTATGAAATATTTTAGTATAAATTAGCCTGGCCTTAGCCATCCGTAAAGTCAATAATCATTTCCCTACATGTACGTCTGGGCCTGATCTCAGTGGCCGCGTTACATCGGTTGAATTTCAACCATTCAGCGAGCGGGAAAGGCGGGGCTTGTAGGTGACGCTGATTTGAAGGTTGTAGTTTGGCAATGGTGGCGGATACAAAAGTAATGGAAGCTCTTCAATCTGTCCTGATTCTGCTCCCAAATATCCAGAATTTGAAACTGAAGCCTTGGAATACCTAAGAGTTATCTTTTTTTTTCTTTTTTTTTTATCTTTATTTGAATTGGGACAGTGCACATGAATCAACATGTGTTTTTAAAGGGATTACATGGAGTTTAAAAATGTTAAAATGATCTAATTTCCTCCCCCTAAATGTTCCAACAATGTCCTAAGGTATAGAATGAGCCCAGACCTGTTCACCACAACTGCCTCTAAAATCCTGCACTGTCACTCAAAAAGTGCCGTCATGCACGAGCTTAATATAGAAGGTGCAGTTACACGTATGACCTGAGGTGGCAATAGTGAGTATAAAATGGCTAACTTGCGTCTAGCCCCTTTAACATGTAAATATGCCGGAGTTAGCCATATAGGCTAATTTTCATTTGTAGTCCCACAGGCACAAACATACAGAAAAAAAAAAAACATCACAGAGACAAAACATAGAGAGACATAACAAAACAGTGAATGATAAATGACAACATGTAATTAAAATATGTAAAAATAGGTAAATTAGCTCAGATAAAAGATCAGAAAGGGACAATACACAAAACACCACGATCTTCCACACAGCAAGACATGTATCAGTGGTTGGTGACTTTAACATGTCTGATTGTCCAAAAGCCACTTCTTAACAGAATTTCTAAAAGTGTGGAATGAGGTCAAGTTCCTCAATTCTGTTGGGACCAAGTTCCAGGAATGAGCTGCGCGTACTGAGAAGGCAGATTGTTCAAATGAAGTCTTTCTAAATGGGATTTTACAATCTCCCTTGCTTGATGAGCGCGTGTTTGAGATGATATGATAGATTGGGGTAAAGCCAAACTGCAGAAAATGTGCTCGGGTCAGGTGGGGGTTGACTGAGAGGTTACTTAGATCAGATGTTTTACTCAAAAGAGGTCAGAAAACAGTTATTATGCTCTGGTTTTGTATGTAAACAAACTCATCTTGTCTGACAGCTTTATTTTCTCCCCGTTTCCATACAATAATTCCGTATAATATATGCTTTAACGTTGTTTTTAGGGAGATCGCGGGTGGGAGGCCCCTTGAGCTGGAGGTGAAGGGGATCGAGTACATGAACGACGACCCTGGGATGGTGGACGTCCTGTACGCTAAAGTCAACGTGAAGGACTCCTCTGATAAGTGAGTGGGAACAGATAGGAAGTTATTTACTTAACCCACTGTCGGAAACCTTACACCCACATGCCTATTGTGTGGCCCTGAATAACCAAATACTGTTTTCCCATGTTGCTTTAATGAGGTGTGTTTGTGTGTGCAGGCTGCAGGTGATCGCGGACCGCCTGGTGGAGCACTTTGTTTCCTGTGGGCTGATGGTCCGAGAGTGGGACCGAGTCAAACTGCACGGCACCGTCATGAACACCCTGTTTAGAAAAGACTCCACAGGTATAAGATGGAGGAGGTTTAGAATCGCTCTTTTTACTCATGATTTTTTTTATTTTTTGTTCATGCAGTCCTTATATTTAAAGAGTTAAGTCGTGCTAGGCTAGTGCATGTCTATGGCAACTAGTAGCCTGCATTAAAAACTGTCTGACCCAAGCACAGTGTACCTGAGGCAAATCACGTATAACACCAGACTAACCATATAAATGTCTGTGTGGACTGAATAATTTTTGAAATATAACCATTTTGCATTTAAAATAACGTATATTTGAGCAGCATCAGCTTCCTGGTTGTAGCTACGCAGCGGCGGAGTGATCTGCTCGGTTACCGGATCTACAGTAGTTTGTTTACCTGGGGCCGGCATTACTACACGTGGAATTCACAAAGGAGCTTTCTACAAATCAGATATGGCGACGTTTGGAGGACGAGCCCATAATTTTGAAGAGGTTTTTAATGCAGGCTACTAGCTACCATAGACATGCACTAGCTTAGCACTAGCCTAGCACTAGCCTAGCACCACTAGACTCTTCAAATATAAGGAAAAAAATGTATCTACAGAAATCAACAACACTCTGGATAACTAGAACTAGTTTACGAAACCTAAGAGTTATTTATCTTTGATGAAGACATGTCTCTAGTGTAGCATTCGAGAAAGTTATTAAAGAACTGTTTCTTTCATTTGCGTAATATCGCCAAGCTGAGACAGTTGGTCTCAGAAAAAGAGCTGGAGACTATTATTCATGCCTTTGTGTCGTCGCGGTTGAACTATTAAAACAGCCTGTTCACCTGCCTTAATAAGAAGGAGCTGAGCCGCCTACAGTATGTTCAAAACTCTGCATGAGGCCCCTGACCCGCACCAACAGGAGAGCCCACATTACTCCTGTTCTGAAGTCTCTCCACTGGCTTCCTGTTGCCTCCAGAGTTAACTTTAAAATTCTGGTTCTGACTTTCGTCTCACAGACAGGCTCCAGTTTATATCACTGACCTAATCCATCCCTACTTCAGCTCGGAGTCTGAGGTCTTCAGGTCAAAACCTGCTCATGGTTCCTCGGACCTTTTACAAAACCCGAGGGAACAGGTCCTTTAAAGCTGTCTCTGGAATGACCTTGCATTCCCTTGACTCTGTGGAGACTTTTAAAAAGCAACTTAAGACTCATCTGTTTAAACAGGCTTTCCAGAGCTAATAGAGCTGCCTCTATGGATTTAGTTGTTGTCCAGTGTAAAGCACTTTGTGACCTCTGTCTGTGAAAAGCGTTATATAAATAAAGATCACTTATTTACTTACTTTCTAGGAAATGAGGCCCGATGTTAAAAATCCTGAAATATCTCTTTAACTCTTACCTGAAGCAAGCATATTTTCTCCAATTTGTCTGTACCCAAATCTAAAAGCTTCTCATTTGAAAGCTAAGGCCTACAAAACTGATCTGAACGGATCTTTTTCCTCGCGTTGTCGTCACTTTTATCACATTCTTTTTCATCTAATTTGTATCACTTTTTTGTTGAGTTTATGTCACATTTTTGTCGCTTTTTTGATGCTTTTTTGTTGCATTTTCTCCAATTCGCCTTTACCCAAATCTGAAAAAGCTCCTCGACTGGAGAGCAACAGTGTGATGCCTCATTTCAAAGCTAAGACCTACAAAAGTGATAATAACTTTGTGTTTTTGTCGTATTTTCATTGCTTTTATTTCGTCTAATTTCTGTGGCTTTTCCGGCACTTTTTTGTCAATGTTTTTGTTGCATTTTTAAATATTTTTTGTCACATTTTTTGCCGCTTTTTCATTGCTTTTTTACGATTTTTTTCATCGCTCTTTTGTCACTTTTTTGTTGCGTTTTATTCTTAGAAGCTTTTAGATCTGAGTAAAGCCAAACTGGAGAAAAAGTGCTCAGTTCAGGTGGTGGTTACGACGCTTTAAAGGGGCTAGATGCAAGTTAGCTATTTTATACTCACTACTGCCACCTCAGGTCATACGTGTAACTGCAGCTTCTATATTAAGCTCGTGCATGACGGCACCTCGGACTCGAATTAACACCTTTCTGAGTGACAGTGCAGGATTTTAGAGGCAGTTGTGGTGAACAGGTCTGGGCTCATTCTACATTAGGACATTGTTGAAACATGTAAGGGGAGGAAAATACTTCATTTTAACATTTTCAAACTCTGTATAGTCCCTTTAAACACTTTTCATGACACTGACTGTAAAACAAAATCAACATTTGTCCACTTTAAGCCACTGTTTCTATAAAACCCCATTTGCCTGTCCCCTCTTTTGTTCCCCTCTCCTCTGCCTCTCTCGTCGTGTTTCTGGTTCAGACCGGTGCCAAAGCCGTGACGCTCGAGTTTTTTTTTTAAAACAACAGATTCCAAAAGAGCTGCGCGTCCCGGGCTGTTTGGACACTGGCCTGTTGACGTGCTCGTCGCTGCGTGTTTGCTAACCGCGCTCACAATAGGCCCCATTCATTTTCCCTGCGGACTAAACCAACAACCAAGAGATGGCCCGGGACATTGCTGACAGTGTTTACCCCCAACGCTGAACAAAAATACCCCTTTATCCCCACTTTTTTTCAGGTTAAAAGCTTTCTCCAGTTAGCTAGTACATTGCTAGTATTAGTTACCATTATAATAAGCCATACCTACAGTGTAAAGCAGGGTTAGGCAGGTTTTCCACACACGTTTTTTATTGAACAAGCCGTAGATTTGCCTTTAAGACTGAAATTACGACCAAAACAACCTAATAACATTAATTTCAACAGACTCCGATCAGTTTTCATGCTGTTTCAGATGGAAAATATTGAAAAAAAGGTTCCCTATAGGCTCGTGACCCACCGATTGAGAATCACTGTTTTATATGACCAAAAAATAAACAAAAATATTACATAATTACTCAATTTCTAGCACTTTAACAGGTATTTGATCTCTTATTTGCATAATGATATTTCTCAAATTCATCTGGAGGGCTATAGGTTCTGTGCTGGAGGGCCGGATTGGGCCCCCAGGCCTGACGTTGCCTACCCCTGGTGTAAAGCATAGCAAATTAATCTGTGGAGGTTAAACTCCTTGCTACCTGCTCAAAGCTGTTTGTTTGGCCGTGAATATGAGGCTCTTTCAGACTGTCCGTTGAAGTTTGGATGATTTAAGTCTCTTTAGTCTCTTATTTTAGTCTATGAAATTATCTGGACAGTTTAGCCATAGTTTTAGTCTCACAAACTACTTTTAATTTAGTTTTCGTCAAGGAAAGCAGAACTAAGTAACTCATGCCCCTAGAGGCCATAAGCGCCACTGCAGGTGTCGTAGCATGTTACGTTTTTTTACTCATTAATTGTCCGTGAGAGTAAATATTACGCTGACAGAAAAGACAAAGGGACAGAGGGATATTGTACATCCAATTACACAATAGATTCACTCAGACTTGGCTGTAAATACTGTTTAAGTGGTAGCTTCTTCTTTGTGATTCTGTTAGTGTGTATTGGTGACTCCGACCCGGTGCAGGGAAAGTTGCAAGTGTGGTTTTCTGGCCAGAGACACTAGGGAGAGATGAAAGACCCCCCCCAATCATCCCTTTAACACTTGTATTATCCCCAGAGGGACTACGGAAAATGTTTATTAAGGTAAACAAGTTGGTTAGCTCTGCTTTAACACATTACACAAACTTATTGACAAAAAAAGCATCAAAAAAGTGATGACAATGCGGAAATACGGACAAAGGAAGGAAAAATCTTACACCAGTTTTGTAGGTCTTCACTTTCAAATGAGGCGTTACACTGGCCTTTAAGAAGTTCTTTCATTTGGGGGAAGTCGAACTGGAGAAAATGCGCTCCATTAAAGTGGTGGTTAAGAGGTTAAGTGAAAGCACTGAAGTACAGCATGTAGAAAATACTTAATTAGGTCTGGCTGTCTTGAACCAGTGATCCAGCTTTTATCCCAGTCCCAAAGCGCATGCGTTTCAAAACACATCAATAACATGGCTGAATCCTGAAACTCTGTACATTCGGTTGTAATGACACTTTGCCACTAGATGTCACTGTGGAGTAACTGCTTTGGATTTCACGAAGCTTCATTTTGCCCATCTCTACCCTTAATTCAAAGTAGAAGTGGTTTCAGTGGTTGTGAGTCAGTGGCATTTGACAGTACATCTGCACAGCGCCACCTACTGTTCTGGATTGTGCGTTATTAGGCTTTTAAAATGAACAAAACACATTGATAAATGTACTTTTTGCTTCGTAGTGGAGTAAATAGTATTATAGTTATCCTTCAAATGTAGCGGAGTGAAAGTAATAAGTTCTCAACAAGTGCGGTTTCAGTGAAATGCCTTAAGTTTCTAATGTTTCTGCTGATTTTTAAGTTTCTTTTTTTTAATATTTTGAGTAAGTGGATTTCTTTGTTTTCTTGCAGCTGAAGGATCAAGCTCCGGGGGAAAACAAGTGAACGCGAGAGAGGCTTTTGATGCAAGAAATATACTAAAGGTTGGTATGTTTAGTACTCAAACGCCAATAGTGTCATTTTTACCCCATGTTCAATCAATATTTAGCTTCTCTGCTGGGCGTAATTATTAACACCCAGTTAAAATTGAGGAGGAAAGATTTAAAGCACAGCATTTCTTCAACTGTATTATTTTTCATTGAAATTTCTTCAGCCACCTGCAAATGCCCGTTTTATCCCACATTAAAAGTCTTTGATGTTTTGTTTTGGTGACAGACGTTTGGATCTTTCCATTTCGGGGAGCTGGATTTGAACACGGTGCTTCTGTCACAGAGATACTCCACAGACTGCACTGGATACTACTCTTCAGCCGGAAGCATCTCCTTTTCGTGAACTTTAGGACTTGGATTCCACTAACCAGGACTGCTGCACTCATTGTTCATGAGTTCAAGAGTCAAAATGAGCAACAAAATGGGTCAAATTGTTGTTTCAAATACATGTGATCCTCATTCCAACATATTATGAAATGCAGCTTGCTTTATTTGTCCACCAGGGGGCAGCATTGTCATATATGATTAAAACACACACAAGGTTGAAACCATCACCAGTACAAGGAAGCAAAATGTTAGACCATTGGGTGCATAGTCAAAAACCATTCATTAAAATATTCTTTCTTTACATTTTCCTTTGTGTTTATGTACTGTTATATTTAGTTTCAAGCTTATGTTGATGTTTTTTTTTATGTTGTTTTGAACAGAAACTTGAATATTGAAAAAAACGTTCCCAAAGTCCAGGACATCGCAGCCTCCTTATGGATAGGAAAATCTCTCAGAAGTTCCCCAATAATAAATTTCCATCCATCCATCCATTTTCTTCCACTTTTCCATTGCCGGGTTGTCTGCCCAAATCACACTGCACCAGCCCCGGCTCCTCCAGCAGGTGGTGGGTCCACAGAAGGACGGCCTCATGGTTCATACCGGGCCTGTAGGTCTCTCACGGGCTGCTGAATCGCTCTTTGTCTCATCTAGGAACTGTTTGCCCTGGGAGACCCTACCAGGGGCACAAAGACCCCGACAACAGAGCCCCCAGGATCATTCGGGTGCTCAAACCCCTCCACCACGTTAAGGTGGCGGTTCCAGAAGGGGCAATAATAAATAACTCTATTTAAAGGAAGTTGTTATTATTTTACAGCTAAAATTAAAAATATATTTAAAAAAAACACAGGGAAATGACTGTAAGCCAGTGTTTCTCCGAGTGGCTGTAGTGTCTGTGAGACCCTCCAGGGGCCCCCTAAAGAAAAAAAGTACTACATTGAACCAGGTTTGATCTACAGACATTGCTATGTTGCTTTTTATTTAATTATGACTGTAAAATGAGAAAATGCCTTTGCCTTTTTCAATTATTATTGCTAGGGGGCCCTGAGAGAATTTAACATACGGGAGTGAATGAATCATGACGACAGTGTAGCACTTTGAGAAACTTTGTATAACAGACCTGTAAAGCGCAATACAACTCATTATTATTATTATTATTATTATTATTATTATTATTATTATTATTATTAAAGTTACTTTTTAACAAATAAACGTGGATTTCCTTTCAATTTTTTTTATTTAAAAAAAAATAATTGTTAGCATTTGGGAAGTGCCGTTAAGGTCATGTTCGTAGCAGCTAAAGGGAGTAAACAAAGCGAAAATACCCTGAAATTTCTCTATTTACTGGAACAAATGCTTTATTGTGAACACATGTTTCTAATAAATGAATATTCAGAAAATGGCGAGGAACAAAATGGTTTGACAATCCATAAAAACAGACAATGCTAGCAGGAAGCTTACGTTAGCTTGATGCCACGCTATGCTATGTGCGGCTGCGCAGCTGTGAGTCTGAGGTGGTCGTCTGCAGCACCGGGGCCCCTCAGGGCACCGTCCTCTCACCGTTTCTCTTCACCATCTACACATCGGACTTCACATACAGCACGGACAGTTGTCATCTCCAGAAGTTCTCCGACGACTCCGCCATCGTGGGCTGTGTGTCTAAGGGGAACGACCTGGAGTACCGGTCAGTCATCATAGACTTTGTGGACTGGTGTGAGCGCAACCACCTGTGCTTGAACATCAGTAAGACGAAGGAGATGGTGATCGACTTCACCTGAGTGATCTTCTTGAACGCCGACTGTAACAAGTGAATTTCTCCTTTGAGAGATCAATAAAGGTTTATCTTATCTTAACGTTAGCAAACTGCCGTTTTTTGCTTCCACTGAACAATTTGCTGTGACAAAGCTCTCAAATGGACTCGATTTTGGCTCGACTTTATTGTTGTGTGCTAAATATGTTTATAGTCCGCCAGAAAACGGTAAAAAGAGTGAAAAATCGTGATTTCAATGAGATGTTTCCTTCAGTTGTGTGACGGTTGCCGTGGCAATAGCTAGTTTAAATAATTCCATGTTTATGATTCTAAAGATGACGGTATGTATGTGTATCTATAGCAACTCTCACATTCTTGCCAGAGTGCTGTCTTCAGCTGAGAGTAAACTGAGCGCACGGTGGCACAGAAGTCGTTTTGCTGCACATTTTCTCAACAAAACGAAGAAATTCAACCTTCAAAGGCGCCATGGACGGTAATTCTGGTAAGTGTCAAGTGCTAATAAGCGTTTGGCTTGGTTTTTCGTCGAGTTTGGGAGGGAAGGACGTCAAAATGTGTTGTATCATCTACCAGACCACAGTTTCTGAGTTTTATCTTTAGCCCTGTTTCTAGACTTAAAAAAACGATTGAAAGTGTCAAAACATGACCCTAAATGATAGCTGAATTCAAGTAGGCAACTATGTTTAGCTTTTATCAATGTTACCTCGACAAAAACATACTTTAAGATGATGTTTTGTGGTTTCACTGTCACTAATAGCTCCATGGAGTTAATCCTGTAAGTGTGAAGTGCTAATAAGCGTTTGGCTTGGTTTTACATCAAATGAGGGAGGGAAGGGGCATTAAAACATGTTGTAACATCTACCTGACCATAGTTTGTTGATTTTATGTGTATTTTAAACTATATGTGAGCGTATCTGGCTCTTGAGACCTGTTAGTGCTATTTCCAGACTTCAAAAACTATTGATAGTGTCAAAAGAATACCTAAAATGATAGCTGAATTCAAGCACATACTTCAAGATGATGTTTTTTGCTTTCACTGTCATTAATAACTCCTTGTTTCTTCACAGAGAAGCGGAGAAGCCCTCGTCTTCAACAGAGCGGATACTACAGCGCTGATGGGAGGCCCTGTATCAACTACTGTGACCCTCCGCGCAGGTGAGTATCTTTGCAGCCATTTTATTGATGGTAGACTATTGTTATTTATAATACGACGCCTTTAAAGTTGAGAAATGTGCTTTTAAACCAATCCCTCTGGAGAAGTGGTGTGTTAAAACTGTATTACGATGCTTAGAAATGAGTGTGAGCTACAGTTAACAGTTTAAAATGCTGAAAATACTCTTTATTTCATGGTGAGCATACTAAAAAATAGGTAGAGCCTTTAAACTGTAAAGGAATGCAAATCTGTTGATCCAGCCCCTAATAACACATGTTTCTCTCTTCCAGGTCACCAAAAAAGAGAGGCGAGAGGTCCCCGACAGCGCCCCCAGAGGTCGATGGCTTCCTGAAGCGTCATGCATTCATCGTCTGCCTCTGCGTCTTCGTTGTGGTTTTCTGCACCATCATCTCGTGGATGAGGAGCGAACAGCCGAACATGACGAGCGACGAGTCAATCCAGCCGGCGATCCCAGACGAAACGCCGAAACTGACGAGCGACGAGTCAATCCAGCCGGCGATCCCAGACGAATCGCCGAAACTGACGAGCGACGAGTCAATCCTGTCGCCAAAGCCGGATGGAGAGCGGAACTTCCCTGGAAAATCGCAAGGTATGTTCAGAGTAATATTGTACAGTATTACAGGCATACAAAGCCAACTTTTTGGAGGTTTAAATAATGTTTTAATATAGTTCCCTCGACTAAAACGTACCGCGTCATTCATAGAGTTTTGCGTAATCCTGTCGTGATCCTGTTTAACTTGGTCACTGCTTCTTCTACTGTTGAAGTGCCCCAATTTATACACATTTTAAAACCCATAATACAACATCGGATCGGTTCTCAATAGATTGTGCTCAAATTGTGTTAATCGCTCTGTCTGAAAGTTTGTTTATAGAATAGTTAAGTTATTCCTACTGCTGCCTGAGGGGGGAGCTCTAGACGAACTCTTGACCTGCTCATTTGATTATAAAATATGAATTGTCTTATGTTTATTAAGCCTAAAGACTTCTGAACACGTGTACTAACGGAAATCTTTTGTCTTCCTCAGATTTCACGATCCTGGGATCCCGCTCTTCAGACACGTACGCACACATGGGCTACGTCGAGAAAATGCTGAACTGGATGAATCCCAAGCACGCCTGGATTCTTCAGAAATGGCAGAATCTGGTGCCTGGGTCCTGCTGGCCATTTCAAGGATCTGTTGGCCAACTCCACGTCCGGCTGGACAAACCTACCCACATCAGCCACGTCACGGTCGGACACATCACAAAAGCCCAGTCCCCAACAGGAGAAAATCTCTCCGCGCCAAGAGTGTTCTCCGTCTATGTAAGTATTTGAGACATTATTTAAAGCCAATGGAAAATGAATATTATGTTGTTTGCTAAATGTAATGTCTGTTTTTTTTGTGCTTTCAGGGAGTGGAAAGCAGCGACAACAATGAGATGTTACTGGGTCGATTCCAGTACGACGCGAGCAGAGAAGCCTTTCAGACGTTCCCCGTGGATCCCGCCGTCCAGAAGGCCTTCAAGGACGTCCGACTCAACGTGGAGAGCAACTGGGGAAACAGCGAGTACACTTGCCTTTACAACTTCAGGGTGCACGAGACCCCGGTGCAGCCTTAGGGGGCGAGTGTGACTCCAACGGCGGAGGGAAAATGGTTTTAGACTTGACTCTGGACAAATTGGCTTTAGTCACAGAGTCAATGTAGTTTTCTGGACATGTGACAGTGAATGGACTTTGGAGGGGATGTCAGGAGTTTAGTTGGTGGGTTTATAGGTATAGGAGACCTGTGAAACCACTTACAGTCTGGAAGGATTTAGGTGGGTTTATAGGTGTAAGAGACCTGTGAAACCGCTTAAAATCTGGAAGGATTTAGGTGGGTTTATAGGTGTAAGAGACCTGTAAAACCGCTTAAAATCTGGAAGGATTTAGGTGGGTTCATAGGTGTAAGAGACCTGTGAAACCGCATAAAATCTGGAAGGATTTAGGTGGGTTCATAGGTGTAAAAGACCTGTAAAACCGCTTAAAATCTGGAAGGATTTAGGTGGGTTTATAGGTGTAAGAGACCTGTGAAACCGCTTAAAATCTGGAAGGATTTAGGTGGGTTTATAGGTGTAAGAGACCTGTAAAACCGCTTAAAATCTGGAAGGGTTTAGGTGGGTTTATAGGTGTAAGAAACCTGTGAAACCGCTTAAAATCTGGAAGGATTTAGGTGGGTTTATAGGTGTAAGAGGGTTTATAGGTGTAAGAGACCTATGAAACCGCTTAAAATCTGGAAGGGTTTAGGTGGGTTTATAGGTATAAAAGACCTGTGAAACCGGTTTCAATCTGGAAGGATTTAGGTGGGTTTATAGGTGTAAGAGACCTGTAAAACCGCTTAAAATCTGGAAGGATTTAGGTGGGTTTATAGGTGTAAGAGACCTGTGAAACCGCTTAAAATCTGGAAGGATTTAGGTGGGTTTATAGGTGTAAGAGGGTTTATAGGTGTAAGAGACCTGTGAAACCGCTTAAAATCTGGAAGGATTTAGGTGGGTTTATAGGTGTAAGAGGGTTTATAGGTGTAAGAGACCTGTGAAACCGCTTAAAATCTGGAAGGGTTTAGGTGGGTTCATAGGTGTAAGAAACCTGTGAAACCGCTTTTAATCTGGAAGGATTTAGGTGGGTTTATAGGTATAGGAGACCTGTGAAACCGCTTAGAATTATGTATTGGTCTTGACGTGGTCCGACCTTTAAGTTCCACGGTCCCCAAGCTTCTCAGTTTGTATCTCGGTGCGCCGTCGTACAAACAGGGAACATACAGTAGGTGCCTGGGAACGCAGGGCGGACACATTTGGGCATTTGCAGATTTAACAGCGCCGAGGTTCTCTGGAGGTTTGAGCAGACCCAAAATCTTAACTGTAGCCAATAGCGAGGCTTCGAATACTCACGGTTTGTCCCGCTGATGTATTGACCCAACCAGCACGCGAGGTTACGAGAACTTCGCTGGCTGGTGACTCAATGCAGCAGCGGAACAACCAGTGCTGTTCCTTTGTTACTTCATCTGATTCGACATCACTTTGACATCAAATTTATCCCTTGCTCACAAATGACATAATGCTGGTTGTTCGTAGCACTGACAGTTCACATGTCCAGAAACTTCCAAAATTCTAGAGAGGGGTCATGTCCTTTTAATGTCATGTTAATGTCTATATCGTGTTTACTAATGTCTTTTTGTCTCTCTTGTTTGCTTCCTCATTTCAGGTTTTCGAAGGTCCTTAATGCTGTTTGTCTCTCTCCTTAATACTGTTTGTCTCTCTCCAGGTTACACCAGTGACCATTAAGGGCGTCACGGAGGAGTTTGCATGTTCTCCCCGTGTCTGCGTAGGTTTCCTCCGGGTACTCCGGTTTCCCCTACCACAAAAAACATGCACAATCGGTTCCTCTCCGGGAAAAAAAAGAGATTTAGTCGTCTCAGTGGGAATGACTTCATGTCGAGGCGCTGCAGGTGAATAGGGAAAAACAGTTATTTACTTCTCTCCTGTTTCATTTAAAAATTAGGCATTTGATACAATTCGTCAATACGTTTCCCATGATTGAATCTTCCTGTTTGACATGATTAGCGGTAGCTGTGAAAAATAAAGTTTATATTTTTGCATATTTGACCTTGTACTGAACATTTTTTCGATTGTTCTTCATATCACGTGGTAACATTCACTTTGCAGCCTGATAAACGCCATGGTTAGTGCGAGCTTAAAGGTGCATTGTGATATTTGTGTGTCTTTTTTTTCCTTGTAGTGACCCAGTGGTTAAACGAGTGGTCAGCATGGTGCCTTTACTTTCCATCACGGAAACAAAACTCCAGGATCAATTGTTTTGTTGGTTTTCTGATGAGGGTCGCTCTGTAGAGAAAGCCCTTCAGACAGTTGATCCTGGAGCCTTGTTTCCAGGCTGTAAAGTGAATGTTACCACATGATACGAATAACAATCAAAAAACTGGTCCCGGCTAAATATCCACTATTAAGACATTCAAACAACATTACTTGAAAAATGTGTGTTTCACCTGCAGCGTCTCGCCTTAAATTACGGTGAATGAATGAATGAAAATCAGGGTGAAATTGAATATATAAAAATTTGGGTGAAATTGAATGAATGAGAATAAAAAGTCTCTGTGGCGCAGGCGCTCGGCGCACTCGGCCGATGGCTGAGAGGTCGGTGGTTCGACTCCACCCAGGGACGGTTGCTTGTGAGCAGACAGGACTGGCCTGTCACTGGTTTGACTCCCAGGAGGGCATTTTTAAATTTCAAGCACATAGGCAAGGTTTCATTGAATTAATTTCACACAAAAAAAGGTCTTAGAAGTCATTAAAAACATGAAATAGGAAATCTGAAGCTCAATATATTGTCGTGGCAGGAAAATATGGCAATAAACAATATAATTGAAGACCTTATGCCTCAGAAACTTACTCTGAAGCTGTTCTGTTATGATTTGGTTGGTCTGCTGCCTCCTCTCTGTTTCCTCTTCTTTGCAGCAGAGCGGTTTGTGGCGAGGGGCGTGGCCGACTCCTCCTGGCGCCGCAGATCGGCCTCAGTGTGATGTACCTGGATGTCTCAGCACCAGCCTGTCAGATAACTCCGTCCGGATCGGTAGTGCTTCCCTGCTTTTGGATTCAAAGGTGTATTTTGGTTTAATGACCTGCAACACCTCGTCCTGTAGCTCCTCGTCCAGCTCCCTGCCTCCACTGCCTGCTCCAAGTTTGTGAGAAAAATAAACTGTTAAACTTACCTCTGGCTTCTGTCTCTGCTTTAGGGTCCATTAGTTAAACTCAACATGTTATGATACTTTCTCTTAAAATATCCCACTATAAACATGAAATACAATGTTAGGTACAATGTACACTACAGACGATAAATATGGAGCTGTTAATGGCTGCTGTTAAAGTACATATATTATGCATATTTGAGGAGTGAGAGATTTGGGATTGTCAGGATATTTGACTGGGCTTGAAAAATATAGAGTTGTTTCATGACACAGTAGAATACAGATCAGAGCGCTTCAGAAGTACAAGAAAGAAGCAACCAAAAAAAAAACAGAATTACTCTACAATAAATTGCGTGAATGAAGTAAAACACTGCGTAACGTGTATTTTGTTTGATGTGTCGCTTCTAAAAACACTTAGAACAGTGGCTTTGTTGTAAATATTTCCTAAACGTTTCCCGCCAGTGTCTCCAGATACAGAGATGAGCATGTTTTTATCAAGTTTGTTTAGTGCAGGGGTCTCCAAACTTCTTTTACAGGGTGAACTCCTTTAACAAAACAAAACCTTCACAGACACTTGTGGTACTAGCACTATTATTTCTGACTGGATCATTTGTTTGACAATATACATACAGGGTTATGAAACAGGCTCTGAGGCAAATAATGGAAGCAGAAAACTTGAAAATAACACGACCCCTGCAATTGTTCTGATTCTATTTGAACAAATCACAAATCATCTCGATCTTACAGGTGCAAAACAAACATGTATTGTGATTATCTTTGCACTTTAATTTCTTTTCACATTCTTTTCATGCTTCTTTACGGTTCAGTTGTGTCTTTTGATAACATTTCCCATAAAATAAATAATAATACAATAAAATTCCCCAAATGTCCCCTACTTTCTTTTTGAGGTTAAAATTGTATGTAGATAAATGCAGCAGCCACCACAGTGATTTTGTTGAATGGATCGTTTAAGCATCTTCATACAGTGCCTATTGTAATAGCTTCAAATATACACCAGGGGGCGTTTGGACACCACAATTGTCTTATACGTCCAGATATCATTTTTTACATCTGCTGTATTTCCCTCCACTCCATTTAGGGAAACAGTTCAGTTGTTTTGGACTAATTGCAATCAGATTTTTTATGTTAATCAAGATTTTAAACAGAACAATGAACCGCTAAACTAATACAAGAGTCACATTTGTTTCAGAACACGTCTGTAGAGGTGGTGCTGGGCTAGCAGGTTCTGTAAAAGTACTCACATACAATAGGATTTGCTCATTGCAACAAACTGATTGGATTGACAAAACTGAATGAACTAGCACCTTTAAAGGGACTATACCTAATTTTACTTCTAGAAATGGAATGAAAATTAATTCATCCTCTTTAAGTATATTGCAAACTCAAATGCTTGTAGGGAAAACAGCGTGTATCAAATTATAAATTAACTGTATAAATGTCATGAACTTTCAGGCTATTTTTGTAGCATTTTTGTGAACGTGACCCTGAAAAGTGACCCTGCAAGTTGTGAAATTTGCCTATAAACCTGTCCCTGTAAAAAATTTGGATGCTACAAAGATATTAGGAATGTTACGAATGAGTTTGGACCACAACTACTGTGGCCATACCGCCTTTGCGATGCCCAATCCCGTCAGATCTTGGCAGACCTAAGCAGGGAAGGGCCTGGTCGGTACTTGGATGGGAGACCGTTTAGTAACACCAGGAAGCCTAGCGAATGTAGTGAGTGAGTGAGTGGTTGGTGGTGGTCGGAGGGGCCGATGGCGCAGACTGGTTGCCTCGCTTCCGTCAGTCTACCCCTGGGCAGCTGTGGCTACAATAGTAGCTCACCACCACCGGGTATGGAGTGAATGAATAATGCAATGTAAAGCGTCTTTGAGTGTCCAGAAAAGCGCTATATAAAACCGATGCATTATTATTATTATTATTATTATTATTACTGTTTTAATTTAGTGGCTTCCCCTTTCATTGTTGGCAATAAAAACATCAGGTATAGGGCCTTTAAGTAACTTGTTTACCTCAATAAATCCTTTCCTCTGGGGGTCATACAAGTGTTGATGGGTTGATTGGGGCGTCTTTCATCTCCCCCTGGTGTCTCTGGCCAGAAAACCACAATTGCAACTTTCCCTGCTTCAACCCGGAGGCGCAATACACACTAATGGAATCACGAAGAAGAAGCTAGCAGGCTAGCGGGCAAAGCTAACTGTTGGCTAGCACCACTTAAACAGTATTTACAGCCAAGTTTGAGTGAATAAAATGATCTCCATTGTGTAAGTGGATGAACAATATCCTTCTCTCCCTTTGTCTTTTCTGTCAGCGTAGTATTTACTCTCATGGACAATTTATTAGTAACAAACTGTAACATGCTACGACACCTGCAGTGGCACTTATGGCCTCTAGGGGCATGAGTAACTGAGTACTGCTTTAAAGAGGCTTTTATAATGACAAAAAAGGAACACATTTGTTCCTGAGATTGTGGGTTTGAGTCCCACCTGCGCTTTCTAAGTTAAAATTAAAGGCACTATACATAATTTTATTATTTTCAATTTCATTTGGTGGCTTCCTTTTTCAGAGTTTGCAAAAATCAGGTATGGGCCTTTAAGTTATACTTTATAAATCCCCGTGGGAAGATTCGTTCTCTGCATTTGACCCATCCTCAATGCCGCTGGGGCGACCTGTAGGAGCATTGGGTCAGAAACACCTGGCTGGACCTATTTTACATGTTTTTAGTGGTTGGAAGCCAGAGTACCCGGAGGAAACCTACGCAGACACGGGGAGAACATGTCATTTTATTCAGTATGTGGAAATATAAAGGATTTTGAAATGCAGCTCCAACTGAGTTATACAATCTGGGTGTAACTTGCTGTTGTCTTTTCAAGTAATTTGATTCAACAAAATCTAATTACCTGTAATTCTTCTTTAAATGCAATGATATAAGGCAAACTGCGTAACATTTTGGATTCTAACGACCAGCTAGACACAGAAAGTGCTATGTTTGCAGTGTGTAATCAAAGAACGGATTTGGATGAGGACCTAACCTGCTTTAATCTCATATGTGGCCACCTTTCGTCAACATCTCCATGGAGACGGGCTGGGACGTCCCACTCCCGCTTAGGGCTGGGAACTGTTACTATATACCGGTACTTTAACCTCTTAACAAACACGAACTGAGCACATTATTCCCTGTTTGATATGATTGATGATGATTGATGATTATAAAAAGCAACAAAAACACACGACTAGTGATGAAAAAACAACAAAAAAGTGACAAAAAACATGACGAAAAAGCGAGAACACAACAAAAACTCTTGCAAAATGTGACAAAAACGCGGCAAAAGAGTGACAAAAACATGCTGGAATACAAACAATAACACAACAAAAAACACACGACTAAAGAGTGATGAAAAAGCAACAAGAAAGCCATGAAAAAGTGACAAAAATGCAATGAAAAACCTGATTACACTTAAAGCAGTACTAAGTAACTTGTTTACCGTGTCTTTCCCTGGTGTCTCTGACCAGCTTGCACTCTTTGGAGAACCTCCAGTAACGGCTAATCTTACTAACAAGCAGAAAGCTAGAAGACTGATCCTACTAAATTGAAATAAAAAAAACTCCAACCTTTACTAATTTATTAAAGGAACAGGCCACCGTTTTTCCATTCTGAGATATGTTCTTACCTGAGCTTAGACGAGTTGATGCGTAACTCTCTGGTCTTTGTGCCCGTGGAAGAGCTTGGTCACTTCTAACTTCACCCCCGAGCTATAGGAATATTCTGGGAGAGGCCAAATGGTAATTTTTTGTATTTTTGTGTGACTTAGGGCACGCACAAAGAACATACAGGTACACATCAACTCGTCTAAGCTCAGGCAAGAACATATCTCAGTATGTAAAAACGGTGGCCTGTTCCTTTAAAGGGGCTAGATGCAAGTTGATCATTTTATACTCACTACTGCCACCCCAGGCCTTATGCGTAACTGCAGCTTCTATATCAAGCTCGTGCACCCTTTTGAGTGACAGTGCAGGATTTCAGAGGCAGTTGTGGGGAACAGGTCTGAGCTCATTCTACACATTAGGACATGGCTGGAACTTGTAGGGGGAGGAAAATACTTAGTTTTTACATTTTTAAACTCTGTATAGTCCCTTTAAGAGGTTCACAATACTTGGTTTACGATACCAATACCTGAACCACACTTTTTTCAATACCTATACTAAAATATTTGTCATCTAGATTCTAGAACCATAAACCATGAACCACAGACTTGATTTATTATGATTTATTTGAGCTGAACCAACCAATTACCTTTCTTAAAGGGACTATACAGAGTTGTGTTACAGAGAAATGTTAAAATTAAGTATTTCCTCCCCCTACATGTTTCAACAATATCCTAGTGTGTAGAATGAGCCCAGACCTATTCACCACAACTGCCTCTAAAATCCTGCACTGTCACTCAAAAAGGTGTTAATTCGGATCCGAAGTGCCGTCATGCACGAGCTTAAAGGGGGGGTATTATGCAAAATCGACTTTTTCAAGCTTTACATCATGTTATTATGTCATTCCCTCATTAAAAACATGCCTGAAGTGTTGCCTTGGCACATTCACGTATTTTTGAGTAATCTATAAAAACTCTGATGGCGGCCATTTTAGGGATAGGTTTGCCTGAGTCCTCCTAGGAACGCCCCCACCTCCTGGAGACGCCTCCGAGCTTTCGTCACCAGCCGAGTAACCAACCACTGCTCCCCAGCAGAACCCCCTCCCCACTGATGCCACAGACAGCGTGTGGAGGGGGCGTGGCTGAAAGGGTCAGAGGTTCTCAAAGAGACAGAGGCCTATTTCAAGACATTCACTACAGCCATTTTGAGAGAGCAATTTTATACAAGGCAGTTATTTTAATTTACTGCAGTTACAGACCAACAGAAGGTTTGGTCATCATTGCAGTGTGATATAGACTGGTGCTATGTGATTGAAAAAAGCATAATACCCCCTCTTTAATATAGAAGCTGCAGTTACACATATGACCTGAGGTGGCAGTAGTGAGTATAAAATGGCTATCTTTCATCTAGCCCCTTTAAATGCTGTTCCTTGACCAATCGGCATCATAACCTGATGTAAAAAGTTTGTATGGGTGGCTTCATTTGAAAGAGTGTTGTAAAATATCTCAGTTCTGAACATTTTTTCTCATTCTCCTGCCATATTATACAGTGGTCAGAAGTACCATTGAACTGCTTAACCTTAAGACAGAGCCGTTTGTTGAGCTTTTTGTTAATCCCCAACCCCCCCAAATACCAAAATAAACATGTTTATAGTCCGCCAGAAAATGGTAAAAAGAGTGAAAAATCGTGATTTCAATGAGATGTTTCCTTCAGTTGTGTGACGGTTGCCGTGGCAATAGCTATTTTAAATAATTCCATGTTTATGATTCTAAAGATGACTGTATGTATGTGTATCTATAGCAACTCTCACATTCTTGCCAGAGTGCTGTCTTCAGCTGAGAGTAAACTGAACGCACGGTGGCACAGAAGTCGTTTTGCTGCAAATTTTCTCAACAAAACGAAGAAATTCAACCTTCAAAGGCGCCATGGACGGTAATTCTGGTAAGTGTCAAGTGCTAATAAGTGTTTGGCTTGGTTTTTCATGGAGTTTGGGAGGGAAGGACGTCAAAATGTGTTGTATCATCTACCAGACCACAGTTTCTGAGTTTTATCTTTAGCCCTGTTTCTAGACTTAAAAAAACGATTGAAAGTGTCAAAACATGACCCTAAATGATAGCTGAATTCAAGAAGACAACTTTGTTTAGCTTTTATCAATGCTACCTCGACAAAAACATACTTTAAGATGATGTTTTGTGGTTTCACTGTCACTAATAGCTCCATGGAGTTAATCCTGTAAGTGTGAAGTGCTAATAAGCGTTTGGCTTGGTTTTACATCAAATGAGGGAGGGAAGGGGCATTAAAACATGTTGTAACATCTACCTGACCATAGTTTGTTGATTTTATGTGTATTTTAAACTATATGTGAGCGTATCTGGCTCTTGAGACCTGTTAGTGCTATTTCCAGACTTCAAACTATTGATAGTGTCAAAAGAATACCTAAAATGATAGCTGAATTCAAGCACATACTTCAAGATGATGTTTTTTGCTTTCGCTGTCACTAATAACTCCTTGTTCCTTCACAGAGAAGCGGAGAAGCCCTCGTCTTCAACAGAGCGGATACTACAGCGCTGATGGGAGGCCCTGTATCAACTACTGTGACCCTCCGCGCAGGTGAGTATCTTTGCAGCCATTTTATTGATGGTAGACTATTGTTAATTATATTACGACGCCTTTAAAGTTGAGAAATGTGCTTATAAACCAATCCCTCTGGAGAAGTGGTGTGTTAAAACTGTATTACGATACTTAGAAATGAGTGTGAGCTACAGTTAACAGTTTAAAGTGCTGAAAATACTCTTTATTTCCTGGTGAGCATAAAAAAAATGGGTAGAGCCTTTAAACTGTAAAGGAATGCAAATCTGTTGATCCAGCCCCTAATAACACATGTTTCTCTCTTCCAGGTCACCAAAAAAGAGAGGCGAGAGGTCCCCCACAGCGCCCCCAGATGTCGATGGCTTCCTGAAGCGTCATGCATTCATCGTCTGCCTCTGCGTCTTCGTTGTGGTTTTCTGCACCATCATCTCGTGGATGAGGAGCGAACAGCCGAACATGACGAGCGACGAGTCAATCCAGCCGGCGATCCCAGACGAATCGCTGAAAATGACGACGGACGAGTCAATCCAGCCGGCGATCCCAGACGAACCGCCGAAAATGACGAGCGACGAGTCAATCCTGTCGCCAAAGCCGGATGGAGAGCGGAACTTCCCTGGAAAATCGCAAGGTATGTTCAGAGTAATATTGTACAGTATTACAGGCATACAAAGCCAACTTTTTGGAGGTTTAAATAATGTTTTAATATAGCTCCCTCGACTAAAACGTACCGCGTCATTCATAGAGTTTGAGAGTCGTGATCCTGTTTAACTTGGTCACTGCTTCTTCTACTGTTGAAGTGCCCCAATTTATACACATTTTAATACCCATAATACAACATCTGATCGGTTCTGAATAGATTGTGCTCAAATTGTGTTAATCGCTCTGTCTGAAAGTTTGTTTATAGATTAGTTAAGTTATTCCTACTGCTGCCTGAGGGGGGAGCTCTAGACGAACGCTTGACCTGCTCATTTGATTATAAAATATGAATTGGCCTAAAGACTTCTGAACACGTGTACTAACGGAAATCTTTTGTCTTCCTCAGATTTCACGATCCTGGGATCCCGCTCTTCAGACACGTACGCACGCATGGGCTACGTCGAGAAAATGCTGAACTGGATGTTTCCCAAGCACGCCTGGATTCTTCAGAAATGGCAGAATCTGGTGCCTGGGTCCTGCTGGCCATTCCAAGGATCTGCTGGCCAACTCCACGTCCAGCTGGACAAACCTACCCACATCAGCCACGTCACGGTAGGACACATCACAAAAGCCCAGTCCCCAACAGGAGAAAATCTCTCCGCGCCAAGAGTGTTCTCCGTCTATGTAAGTATCTGAGACATTATTTAAAGCCAATGGAAAATTAATATTATGTTGTTTATAAAATGTAATGTCTGTTTTTTTGTGCTTTCAGGGAGTGGAAAGCAGCGACAACAACGAGACGCTACTGGGTCGATTCCAGTACGACGCAAGCAGAGAAGCCTTTCAGACGTTCCCCGTGGATCCCGCCGTCCAGAAGGCCTTCAAGGACGTCCGACTCAACGTGGAGAGCAACTGGGGAAACAGCGAGTACACTTGCCTTTACAACTTCAGGGTGCACGAGACCCCGGTGCAGCCTTAGGGGGCGAGTGTGACTCCAACAGCGCAGGGAAAATGGTTTTAGACTTGACTCTGGACAAATTGGCTTTAGTCACAGAGTCAATGTAGTTTTCTGGACATGTGACAGTGAATGGACTTTGGAGGGGATGTCAGGAGTTTAGTTGGTGGGTTTATAGGTATAGGAGACCTGTGAAACCGCTTACAGTCTGGAAGGATTTAGGTGGGTTTATAGGTGTAAGAGACCTGTGAAACCGCTTAAAATCTGGAAGGATTTAGGTGGGTTTATAGGTGTAAGAGGGTTTATAGGTGTAGGTGACCTGTGAAACCGCTTAAAATCTGGAAGGATTTAGGTGGGTTTATAGGTGTAAGAGACCTGTAAAACCGCTTAAAATCTGGAAGGATTTAGGTGGGTTTATAGGTGTAAGAGACCTGTAAAACCGCTTAAAATCTGGAAGGATTTAGGTGGGTTTATAGGTGTAGGTGACCTGTGAAACCGCTTAAAATCTGGAAGGATTTAGGTGGGTTTATAGGTGTAAGAGACCTGTGAAACCGCTTAAAATCTGGAAGGATTTAGGTGGGTTTATAGGTGTAAGAGACCTGTGAAACCGCTTAAAATCTGGAAGGATTTAGGTGGGTTTATAGGTGTAAGAGACCTGTAAAACCGCTTAAAATCTGGAAGGATTTAGGTGGGTTTATAGGTATAAAAGACCAGTGAAACCGCTTTCAATCTGGAAGGATTTAGGTGGGTTTATAGGTGTAAGAGACCTGTGAAACCGCTTAAAATCTGGAAGGATTTAGGTGGGTTCATAGGTGTAAGAGACCTGTGAAACCGCTTTCAATCTGGAAGGATTTAGGTGGGTTCATAGGTGTAAGAGACCTGTGAAACCGCTTAAAATCTGGAAGGATTTAGGTGGGTTTATAGGTATAAAAGACCAGTGAAACCGCTTTCAATCTGGAAGGATTTAGGTGGGTTTATAGGTGTAAGAGACCTGTGAAACCGCTTAAAATCTGGAAGGATTTAGGTGGGTTCATAGGTGTAAGAGACCTGTGAAACCGCTTAAAATCTGGAAGGATGTAGGTGGGTTCATAGGTGTAAGAGACCTGTGAAACCGCTTAGAATTATGTATTGGTCTTGACGTGGTCCGACCTTTAAGTTTCACGGTCCCCAAGCTTCTCAGTTTGTATCTCGGTGCGCCGTCGTACAAACAGGGAACATACAGTAGGTGCCTGGGAACGCAGGGCGGACACATTTGGGCATTTGCAGATTTAACAGCGCCGAGGTTCTCTGGAGGTTTGAGCAGACCCATTATCTTAACTGTAGCCAATAGCGAGGCTTCGAATACTCACTGTTTGTCCCGCTGATGTATTGACCCAACCAGCACGCGAGGTTACGAGAACTTCGCTGGCTGGTGACTCAATGCAGCAGCGGAACAACCAGTGCCGTTCCTTTGTTGCTTTATCTGATTCGACATCACTTTACTATCAAATTTATCCCTTGCTCACAAATGAATAAATTCCACTTTGACATAATGCAGGTTGTTCGTAGCACTGACAGTTCACATGTCCAGAAACTTCCAAAATTATAGAGAGGGGTCATGTCCTTTTAATGTCATGTTAATGTCTATATCGTGTTTACTAACGTCTTTTTGTCTGCCTTGTTTGCTTCCTCATTTCAGGTTTTCGAAGGTCATTAATGCTGTTTGTCTCTCTCCTTGATACTGTTTGTCTCTCTCCAGGTTACACCAGTGACCATTAAGGGCGGCACGGAGGAGCTTGCATGTTCTCCCCGTGTCTGCGTAGGTTTCCTCCGGGTACTCCGGTTTCCCCTACCACAAAAAAACATGCACAATCGGTTCCTCTCTGGGGCCGGGACTCCCCTGAAAAAGAGATTTAGTCGTCTCAGCGGGAATGACTTCATGTCGAGGCGCTGCAGGTGAATAGGGAAAAAAATTTATTTACTCCTCTTCATATAGAAATTAGGCATTTAATACAATTCGTCAATATGTTTCCCATGATTGAATCTTCCTGTTTGACATGATTAGCGGTAGCTGTGAAAAATAAAAAGTTCATATTTGTACATATTTGACCTTGTACTGAACATTTTTTCGATTGTTCTTCATATCACGTGGTAACATTCACTTTGCAGCCTGATAAACGCCATGGTTAGTGCGAGCTTAAAGGTGCATTGTGATATTTGTGTGTCTTTTTTTTCCTTGTAGTGACCCAGTGGTTAAACAAGGGGTCAGCATGGCGCCTTTACTTTCCATCACGGAAACAAAACTCCAGGATCAATTGTTTTGTTGGTTTTCTGATGAGAGGGTCGCTCTGTAGAGAAAGCCCTTCAGACAGTTGATCCTGGAGAGTTGTTTCCAGGCTGTAAAGTGAATGTTACCACGTGATACGAAAAACAATCAAAAAACTGGTCCCGGCTAAATATCCACTATTAAGACATTCAAACAACATTACTTGAAAAATGTGTGTTTCACCTGCAGCGTCTCGCCTTAAATTACGGTGAATGAATGAATGAATAAAAATTTGGGTGAAATTGAATAAATACAAATTTGGGTGAAATTGAATGAATGAGAATAAAAAGTCTCTGTGGCGCAGGCGCTCAGCGCACTCGGCCGACGGCTGAGAGGTCGGTGGTTCGACTCCACCCAGGGACGGTTGCTTGTGAGCAGACAGGACTGGCCTGTCACTGGTTTGACTCCCAGGAGGCCATTTTTAAATTTCAAGCACATAGGCAAGGTTTCATTGAATTAATTTCACACAAAAAAAGGTCTTAGAAGTCATTAAAAACATGAAAAAGGAAATCCGAAGCTCAATATATTATCGTGGCAGAAAGATATGGCAATAAACAATATAATTTAAGACCTTATGCCTCAGAAACTTACTCTGAAGCTGTTGTGTTATGATTTGGTTGGTCTGCTGCCTCCTCTCTGTTTCCTCTTCTTTGCAGCAGAGCGGTTTGTGGCGAGGGGCGTGGCCGACTCCTCCTGGCGCCGCAGATCAGCCTCAGTGTGATGTACCTGGATGTCTCAGCACCAGCCTGTCAGATAACTCCGTCCGGATCGGTAGTGCTTCCCTGCTCTTGGATTTAAAGGTGTATTTTGGTTTAATGACCTGCAACACCTCGTCCTGTATCTCCTCGTCCAGCTCCCTGCCTCCACTGCCTGCTCCAAGTTTGTGAGAAAAATAAACTGTTAAACTTACCTCTGGCTTCTGTCTCTGCTTTAGGGTCCATTAGTTAAACATGTTATGATACTTTCTCTTAAAATATCCCACTATAAACATGAAATACAATGTTAGGTACAATGTACAGACTATAAATATGGAGCTGTTAATGGCTGCTGTTAAAGTACATATATTATGCATATGTGAGGAGTGAGAGATTTGGGATTGTCAGGATATTTGACTGGGCTTGAAAAATATAGAGTTGTTTCATGACGCAGTAAAATACAGATCAGAGCGCTTCAGAAGTACAAGAAAGAAACGATCAAAAAAAACAGGATTACTCTACAATAAATTGCGTGAATGAAGTAAAACACTGCGTAACGTAGATTTTGTTTGATGTGTCGCTTCTAAAAACACTTAGAACAGTGGATTTGTTGTAAATATTTCCTAAACGGGCCGGGACTCTCCTGAAAAAGAGATTTAGTCGTCTCAGTGGGAGTGACTTAATGTCGAGGCGCTGCAGGTGAATAGGGAAAAACATTTATTTACTTCTCTCCTGTTTCATATAGAAATTAGGCATTTAATACAATTCGTCAATATGTTTCCCATGATTGAATCTTCCTGTTTGACATGATTAGCGGTAGCTGTGAAAAATAAAAAGTTTATATTTGTGCATATTTGACCTTGTACTGACCATTTTTTCGATTGTTTTTCATATCACGTGGTAACATTCACTTTGCAGCCTGATAAACGCCATGGTTAGTGCGAGCTTAAAGGTGCATTGTGATATTTGTGTGTCTTTTTTTCCTTGAAGTGACCCAGTGGTTAAACGAGTGGTCAGCATGGCGCCTTTACTTTCCATCACGTAAACAAAACTCCAGGATCAGTTGTTTTGTTGGTTTTCTGATGAGAGGGTCGCTCTGTAGAGAAAGCCCTTCAGACAGTTGATCCTGGAGCGTTATTTCCAGGCTGTAAAGTGAATGTTACCACGTGATACGAATAACAATCAAAAAACTGGTCCCGGCTAAATATCCACTATTAAGACATTCAAACAACATTACTTGAAAAATTTATGTTTCACCTGCAGCGTCTCGCCTTAAATTAGGGAGAATGAATGAATGAAAATTAGGGTGAAATTGAATAAATCAAAATTTGGGTGAAATTGAATGAATGAGAATAAAAAGTCAACATGTTAGGTACAATGTACAGACTATAAATATGGAGCTGTTAATGGCTGCTGTTAAAGTACATATATTATGCATATGTGAGGAGTGAGAGATTTGGGATTGTCAGGATATTTGACTGGGCTTGAAAAATATAGAGTTGTTTCATGACGCAGTAAAATACAGATCAGAGCGCTTCAGAAGTACAAGAAAGAAACGACCAAAAAAAACAGGATTACTCTACAATAAATTGCGTGAATGAAGTAAAATACTGCGTAACGTAGATTTTGTTTGATGTGTCGCTTCTAAAAACACTTAGAACAGTGGATTTGTTGTAAATATTTCCTAAACGTTACCCGCCAGTGTCTCCAGATACAGAGATGAGCATGTTTATATCAAGTTGGTTTAGTGCAGGGGTCTCCAAACTTCTTTTACAGGGTGAACTCCTTTAACAAAACAAAACCTTCACAGACACTTGTGGTACTAGCACTATTATTTCTGACAGGATCATTTGTTTGATAATATAGATACAGGGTTATGAAACAGGCTCCGAGGCAAATAATGGAAGCAGAAAACTTGAAAATAACACGACCCCTGCAATTGTTCTGATTCTATTTGAACAAATCACAAATCATCTCGATCTTACAGGTGAAGGTACAATAAAATTCCCCAAATGTCCCCTACTTTTTGAGGTTAAAATTGTATGTAGATAAATGCAGCAGCCGCCACAGTGATTTTGTTGAATGGATCGTTTAAGCATCTTCTAACAGTGTCTATTGTAATAGCTTCAAATATACACCAGGGGGCGTTTGGACACCACAATTGTCTTATACATCCATATATCATTTTTTACATCTGCTGTATTTCCCTCCACTCCATTTAGGGAAACAGTTCAGTTGTTTTGGACTAATTGCAATCAGATTTTTTATGTTAATCAGGATTTTAAACTGAATAATGAACCGCTAAACTAATACAAGAGTCACATTTGTTTCAGAACACGTCTGTAGAGGTGGTGCTGGGTTAGCAGGTTCTGTAAAAGTAAACACATACAATAGGATTTGCTGATTGCAACCAAATTGGATTGACAAAACTGAATGGACCTAGCACCTTTAAAGGGACTATACCTGATTTTACTTCTAGAAATGGAATGAAAATTAATTCATCCTCTTTAAGTATATTGCAAACTCAAATGCTTGTAGGGAAAACAGCGTGTATCAAATTATAAATTATCTGTATAAATGTCATGAACTTTCAGGCTATTTTTGTAGCATTTTTGTGAACGTGACCCTGAAAAGTGACCCTGCAAGTTGTGAAATTTGCCTATAAACCTGTCCCTGTAAAAAAAAAATTGGATGCTACAAAGATATTAGGAAAGTTACGAATGAGTTTGGACCACAACTACTGTTTTAATTTAGTGGCTTCCCCTTTCATTGTTGGCAATAAAAACATCAGGTATAGGGCCTTTAAGTAACTTGTTTACCTTAATAAATCCTTTCCTCTGGGGGTCATACAAGTGTTGATGGGTTGATTGGGGCGTCTTTCATCTCCCCCTGATGTCTCTGGCCAGAAAACCACAATTGCAACTTTCCCTGCTTCAACCCGGAGGTGCAATACACACTAATGGAATCACGAAGAAGAAGCTAGCAGGCTAGCGGGCAAAGCTAACTGTTGGCTAGCACCACTTAAACAGTATTTACAGCCAAGTTTGAGTGAATAAAATGATCTCCATTGTGTAATTGGATGAACAATATCCCTCTCTCCCTTTGTCTTTTCTTTCAGCGTAGTATTTACTCTCATGGACAATTAATGAGTAACAAACTGTAACATGCTACGACACCTGCAGTGGCGCTTATGGCCTCTAGGGGCATGAGTTACTGAGTACTGCTTTAAAGAGGCTTTTATAATGACAAAAAAGGAACACATTTGTTCCTGAGATTGTGGGTTTGAATCCCACCTGCGCTTACTAAGTTAAAATTAAAGGCACTATACCTGATTTAATTATAATCAATTTCATTTAGTGGCTTCCTTTTTCAGAGTTTGCAAAAATCAGGTATGGGCCTTTAAGTTATACTTTATAAATCCCCGTGGGAAGATTCATTCTCTGTATTTGACCCATCGTCAATGCCGCTGGGGCGACCTGTAGGAGCATTTGGTCAGAAACACCTGGCTGGACCTATTTTACATGTTTTTAGTGGTTGGAAGCCAGAGTACCCGGAGGAAACCTACGCAGACACGGGGAGAACATGTCATTTTATTCAGTATGTGGAAATATAAAGGATTTTGAAGTGCAGCTCCAACTGAGTTATATAATTTGGGTGTAACTTACTGTTGTCTTTTCAAGTAATTTGATTCAACAAAATCTAATTACCTGTAATTCTTCTTTAAATGCAATGATATAAGGCAAACTGCGTAACATTTTGGATTCTAACGACCAGCTAGACACAGAAAGTGCTATGTTTGCAGTGTGTAATCAAAGAACGGATTTGGATGAGGACCTAACCTGCTTTAATCTCATATGTGGCCACCTTTCGTCAACATCTCCATGGAGACGGGCTGGGACGTCCCACTCCCGCTTAGGGCTGGGAACTGTTACTATATACCGGTACTTTAACCTCTTAACAAACACGAACTGAGCACATTATTCCCAGTTTGATATTACCCAAATCTAACAGCAAAAACGTGCTGGGAAAACAACAATACCACAATTATAAAAAGCAACAAAAACACACGACTAGTGATGAAAAAACAACAAAAAAGTGACAAAAAACATGACGAAAAAGCGAGAACACAACAAAAACTCTTGCAAAATGTGACAAAAACGCGGCAAAAGAGTGACAAAAACATGCTGGAATACAAACAATAACACAACAAAAAACACACGACTAAAGAGTGATGAAAAAGCAACAAGAAAGCCATGAAAAAGTGACAAAAATGCAATGAAAAACCTGATTACACTTAAAGCAGTACTAAGTAACTTGTTTACCTTTCCGTAGTGTCTTTCCCTGGTGTCTCTGACCAGCTTGCACTCTTTGGAGAACCTCCAGTAACGGGTAATCTTACTAACAAGCAGACAGCTAGAAGACTGATCCTACTAAATTGAAATAAAAAAAACTCCAACCTTTACTAATTTATTAAAGGAACAGGCCACCGTTTTTCCATTCTGAGATATGTTCTTACCTGAGCTTAGACGAGTTGATGCGTAACTCTCTGGTCTTTGTGCCCGTGGAAGAGCTTGGTCACTTCTAACTTCAACCCCGAGCTATAGGAATATTCTGGGAGAGGCCAAATGCTAATTTTTGGTATTTTTGCGTGACTGAGGGCACGCACAAAGAACATACAGGTACATATCAACTCGTCTAAGCTCAGGCAAGAACATATCTCAGTATGTATAAACGGTGGCCTGTTCCTTTAAAGGGGCTAGATGCAAGTTGATCATTTTATACTCACTACTGCCACCCCAGGCCTTATGCGTAACTGCAGCTTCTATATCAAGCTCGTGCACCCTTTTGAGTGACAGTGCAGGATTTTAGAGGCAGTTGTGGGGAACAGGTCTGAGCTCATTCTACACATTAGGACATGGCTGGAACTTGTAGGGGGAGGAAAATACTTAGTTTTTACATTTTTAAACTCTGTATAGTCCCTTTAAGAGGTTCACAATACTTGGTTTACGATACCAATACCTGAATGACACTTTTTTCAATACCTATACTAAAATATTTGTCATCTAGATTCTAGAACCATAAACCATGAACCACAGACTTGATTTATTATGATTTATTTGAGCTGAAACAACCAATTAGCTTTCTTAAAGGGACTATACAGAGTTGTGTTACAGAGAAATGTTAAAATTAAGTATTTCCTCCCCCTACATGTTTCAACAATATCCTAATGTGTAGAATGAGCCCAGACCTATTCACCACAACTGCCTCGAAAATCCTGCACTGTCACTCAAAAAGGTGTTAATTCGGGTCCGAAGTGCCGTCATGCACGAGCTTAAAGGGGGGATATTATGCAAAATCGACTTTTTCAAGCTTTACATCATGTTATTATGTCATTCCCTCATTAAAAACATGCCTGAAGTGTTGCCTATTTTTGAGTGATCTGTAAAAACTCTGATGGCGGCCATTTTAGGGATAGGTTTGCCTGAGTCCTCCTAGGAACGCCCCCACCTCCTGGAGACGCCTCCGAGCTTTCGTCACCAGCCGAGTAACCAACCACTGCTCCTCAGCAGAACCCCCTCCCCACTGATGCCACAGACAGCGTGTGGAGGGGGCGTGTCGGAAAGGGTCAGAGGTTCTTAAAGAGACAGAGGCCTATTTCAAGACATTCACTACAGCCATTTTGAGAGAGCAATTTTAAACAAGGCAGTTATTTTAATTTACTGCATTTACAGACCAACAGAAGGTTTGGTCATCATTGCAGTGTGATATAGACTGGTGCTATGTGATTGAAAAAAGTATAATACCCCCTCTTTAATATAGAAGCTGCAGTTACACATATGACCTGAGGTGGCAGTAGTGAGTATAAAATGGCTATCTTTCATCTAGCCCCTTTAAATGCTGTTCCTTGACCAATCGGCATCATAACCTGATGTAAAAAGTTTGTATGGGTGGCTTCATTTGAAAGAGTGTTGTAAAATATCTCAGTTCTGAACATTTTTTCTCATTCTCCTGCCATATTATACAGTGGTCAGAAGTACCATTGAACTGCTTAACCTTAAGACAGAGCCGTTTGTTGAGCTTTTTGTTAATCCCCAACCCCCCCAAATACCAAAATAAACATGTTTATAGTCCGCCAGAAAACGGTAAAAAGAGTGAAAAATCGTGATTTCAATGAGATGTTTCCTTCAGTTGTGTGACGGTTGCTGTAGGAGCCATTTATGAGTTGTTGCTGTTATTTAACTCCCTGCCTCTATATGGCACTGTGTCTCTTTTGTCCCCCCTGGGCCTATATAAGGCGTGGCCTGATGTAACCAGGTGCTGTTAATTGAGGACAATTCTTCTTGACCGTGTCATGTGGATGTGGATATTGGGTTTTTAAGCCAAATTAAATACTATATAGAAGTGGAACACGTGTCGGGAACCTTTCATTTTAGCAGCCACAGTGTGTCAGTATGCGTGGTGTATACTGCCATTAAAGTTGCCGTGGCAATAGCTAATTTAAATAATTCCATGTTTATGATTCTAAAGATGACTGTATGTATGTGTATCTATAGCAACTCTCACATTCTTGCCAGAGTGCTGTCTTCAGCTGAGTGTAAACTGAGCGCACGGTGGCACAGAAGTCGTTTTGCTGCACATTTTCTCAACAAAACGACGAAATTCAACCTTCAAAGGCGCCATGGACGGTAATTCTGGTAAGTGTCAAGTGCTAATAAGCGTTTGGCTTGGTTTTTCGTCGAGTTTGGGAGGGAAGGACGTCAAAATGTGTTGTATCAACTACCAGACCACAGTTTCTGAGTTTTATCTTTAGCCCTGTTTCTAGACTTAAAAAAACGATTGAAAGTGTCAAAACATGACCCTAAATGATAGCTGAATTCAAGTAGGCAGCTATGTTTAGCTTTTATCAATGTTACCTCGACAAAAACATACTTTAAGATGATGTTTTGTGGTTTCACTGTCACTAATAGCTCCATGGAGTTAATCCTGTAAGTGTGAAGTGCTAATAAGCGTTTGGCTTGGTTTTACATCAAGTGAGGGAGGGAAGGGGCATTAAAATATGTTGTAACATCTACCTGACCATAGTTTGTGGATTTTATGTGTATTTTAAACTATATGTGAGCGTATCTGGCTCTTGAGACCTGTTAGTGCTATTTCCAGACTTCAAACTATTGATAGTGTCAAAAGAATACCTAAAATGATAGCTGAATTCAAGCACATACTTCAAGATGATGTTTTTTGCTTTCACTGTCACTAATAACTCCTTGTTTCTTCACAGAGAATCGGAGAAGCCCTCGTCTTCAACAGAACGGATACTACAGCGCTGATGGGAGGCCCTGTATCGACTACTGTGACCCTCCGCGCAGGTGAGTATCTTTGCAGCCATTATATTGATGGTAGACTATTGTTATTTATATTACGACGCCTTTAAAGTTGAGAAATGTGCTTATAAACCAATCCCTCTGGAGAAGTGGTGTGTTAAAACTGTATTACGATGCTTAGAAATGAGTGTGAGCTACAGTTAACAGTTTAAAATGCTGAAAATACTCTTTATTTCATGGTGAGCATACTAAAAAATAGGTAGAGCCTTTAAACTGTAAAGGAATGCAAATCTGTTGATCCAGCCCCTAATAACATATGTTTCTCTCTTCCAGGTCACCGAAAAAGAGAGGCGAGAGGTCCCCCACAGCGCCCCCAGAGGTCGATGGCTTCCTGACGCGTCATGCATTCATCGTCTGCCTCTGCGTCTTCGTTGTGGTGTTCTGCACCATCATCTCGTGGATGAAGCGCGAACAGCCGAAAATGACGAGCGACGAGTCAATCCAGCCGGCGATCCCAGACGAATCGCTGAAAATGACGACGGACGAGTCAATCCAGCCGGCGATCCCAGACGAATCGCCGAAACTGACGAGCGACGAGTCAATCCTGTCGCCAAAGCCGGATGGAGAGCGGAACTTCCCTGGAAAATCGCAAGGTGTGTTCAGAGTAATATTGTACAGTATTACAGGCATACAAAGCCAACTTTTTGGAGGTTTAAATAATGTTTTAATATAGCTCCCTCGACTAAAACGTACCGCGTCATTCATAGAGTTTTGCGTAATCCTGTCGTGATCCTGTTTAACTTGGGCACTGCTTCTTCTACTGTTGAAGTGCCCCAATTTATACACATTTTAAAACCCATAATACAACATCCGATCTGTTCTGAATAGATTGTGCTCAAATTGTGTTAATCGCTCCGTCTGAAAGTTTGTTTATAGATTAGTTAAGTTATTCCTACTGCTGCCTGAGGGGTGAGCTCTAGACAAACTCTTTAACCAGCTCATTTGATTATAAAATATGAATTGTCTCATGTTTATTAAACCCAAAGACTTCTGAACACGTGTACTAACGGAAATCTTTTGTCTTCCTCAGATTTCACGATCCTGGGATCCCGCTCTTCAGACACGTACGCACGCATGGGCTACGTCGAGAAAATGCTGAACTGGATGTTTCCCAAGCACGCCTGGATTCTTCAGAAATGGCAGAATCTGGTGCCTGGGTCCTGCTGGCCATTTCAAGGATCTGCTGGCCAACTCCACGTCCAGCTGGACAAACCTACCCACATCAGCCACGTCACGGTAGGACACATCACAAAAGCCCAGTCCCCAACAGGAGAAAATCTCTCTGCGCCAAGAGTGTTCTCCGTCTATGTAAGCATTTGAGACATTATTTAAAGCCAATGGAAAATGAATATTTTGTTGTTTGCTAAATGTAATGTCTGTTTTTTTTGTGCTTTCAGGGAGTGGAAAGCAGCGACAACAACGAGATGTTACTGGGTCGATTCCAGTACGACGCGAGCAGAGAAGCCTTTCAGACGTTCCCCGTGGATCCCGCCGTCCAGAAGGCCTTCAAGGACGTCCGACTCAACGTGGAGAGCAACTGGGGAAACAGCGAGTACACTTGCCTTTACAACTTCAGGGTGCACGAGACCCCGGTGCAGCCTTAGGGGGCGAGTGTGACTCTAACGGCGGAGGGAAAATGGTTTTAGACTTGACTCTGGACAATTTGGCTTTAGTCACAGAGTCAATGTAGTTTTCTGGACATGTGACAGTGAATGGACTTTGGAGGGGATGTCAGGAGTTTAGTTGGTGGGTTTATAGGTATAGGAGACCTGTGAAACCGCTTACAGTCTGGAAGGATTTAGGTGGGTTTATAGGCGTAAGAGACCTGTGAAACCGCTTAAAATCTGGAAGGATTTAGGTGGGTTTATAGGTGTAAGAGACCTGTGAAACCGCTTTCAATCTGGAAGGATTTAGGTGGGTTCATAGGTGTAAGAGACCTGTGAAACCGCTTAAAATCTGGAAGGATTTAGGTGGGTTCATAGGTGTAAGAGACCAGTGAAACCGCTTAAAATCTGGAAGGATTTAGGTGGGTTTATAGGTGCAAGAAACCTGTGAAACCGCTTAAAATCTGGAAGGATTTAGGTGGGTTTATAGGTGTAAGAGGGTTTATAGGTGTAGGTGACCTGTGAAACCGCTTAAAATCTGGAAGGATTTAGGTGGGTTTATAGGTGTAAGAGACCTGTGAAACCGCTTTCAATCTGGAAGGATTTAGGTGGGTTCATAGGTGTAAGAGACCTGTGAAACCGCTTAAAATCTGGAAGGATTTAGGTGGGTTCATAGGTGTAAGAGACCAGTGAAACCGCTTAAAATCTGGAAGGATTTAGGTGGGTTTATAGGTGCAAGAAACCTGTGAAACCGCTTAAAATCTGGAAGGATTTAGGTGGGTTTATAGGTGTAAGAGACCTGTAAAACCGCTTAAAATCTGGAAGGATTTAGGTGGGTTTATAGGTATAAAAGACCAGTGAAACCGCTTAAAATCTGGAAGGATGTAGGTGGGTTTATAGGTGCAAGAAACCTGTGAAACCGCTTAAAATCTGGAAGGATTTAGGTGGGTTTATAGGCGTAAGAGACCTGTGAAACCGCATAAAATCTGGAAGGATTTAGGTGGGTTTATAGGTGTAAGAGACCTGTGAAACCGCTTAAAATCTGGAAGGATTTAGGTGGGTTTATAGGTGTAGGTGACCTGTAAAACCGCTTTCAATCTGGAAGGATTTAGGTGGGTTTATAGGTATAAAACACCTGTGAAACCGCTTTCAATCTGGAAGGATTTAGGTGGGTTTATAGGTGTAAGAGACCTGTGAAACCGCTTAAAATCTGGAAGGATTTAGGTGGGTTTATAGGTGTAAGAGACCTGTAAAACCGCTTAAAATCTGGAAGGATTTAGGTGGGTTTATAGGTGCAAGAAACCTGTGAAACCGCTTAAAATCTGGAATGATTTAGGTGGGTTTATAGGTGTAAGAGACCTGTGAAACCGCCTAAAATCTGGAAGGATTTAGGTGGGTTTATAGGTAAAGGAGACCTGTGAAACCGCTTAGAATTATGTATTGGTCTTGACGTGGTCCGACCTTTAAGTTCCACGGTACCCAAGTTTCTCAGTTTGTATCTCGGTGCGCCGTCGTACAAACAGGGAACATACAGTAGGTGCCTGGTGCCCGCTGATGTATTGACCCAACCAGCACGCGAGGTTACGAGAACTTCGCTGGCTGGTGACTCAATGCAGCAGCGGACCAACCAGTGCTGTTCCTTTGTTACTTCATCTGATTCGACATCACTTTACTATCAAATTTATCCCTTGCTCACAAATGAATAAATTCCACTTTGACATAATGCAGGTTGTTCGTAGCACTGACAGTTCACATATCCAGAAACTTCCAAAATTATAGAGAGGGGTCATGTCCTTTTAATGTCATGTTAATGTCTATATCGTGTTTACTAACGTCTTTTTGTCTGCCTTGTTTGCTTCCTCATTTCAGGTTTTCGAAGGTCCTTAATGCTGTTTGTCTCTCTCCTTGATACTGTTTGTCTCTCTCCAGGTTACACCAGTGACCATAAAGGGCGGCACGGAGGAGCTTGCATGTTCTCCCCGTGTCTGCGTAGGTTTCCTCCGGGTACTCCGGTTTCCCCTACCACAAAAAACATGCACAATCGGTTCCTCTCCGGGGCCGGGACTCCCCTGAAAAAGAGATTTAGTCGTCTCAGTGGGAATGACTTCATGTCGAGGCGCTGCAGGTGAATAGGGAAAAACATTTATTTACTTCTCTCCTGTTTCATATAGAAATTAGGCATTTAATACAATTCGTCAATATGTTTCCCATGATTGAATCTTCCTGTTTGACATGATTAGCGGTAGCTGTGAAAAATAAAGTTTATATTTGTACATATTTTACTGACCATTTTTTCGATTGTTCTTCATATCACGTGGTAACATTCACTTTACAGCCTGATAAACGCCATGGTTAGTGCGAGCTTAAAGGTGCATTGTGATATTTGTGTGTCTTTTTTTCCTTGTAGTGACCCAGTGGTTAAGCGAGTGGTCAGCAGGGCGCCTTTACTTTCCATCACGGAAGCAAAACTCCAGGATCAATTGTTTTGTTGGTTTTCTGATGAGAGGGTCGCTCTGTAGAGAAAGCCCTTCAGACAGTTGATCCTGGAGCGTTGTTTCCAGGCTGTAAACTGAACGTTACCACGTGATACGAAAAACAATCAAAAAACTGGTCCCGGCTAAATATCCACTATTAAGACATTCAAACAACATTACTTGAAAAATGTGTGTTTCACCTGCAGCGTCTCGCCTTAAATTACGGTGAATGAATGAATGAGAATAAAAAGTCTCTGTGGCGCAGGTGCTCAGCGCACTCGGCCGATGGCTGAGAGGTCGGTGGTTCGACTCCACCCAGGGACGGTTGCTTGTGAGCAGACAGGACTGGCCCATCACTGGTTTGACTCCCAGGAGGGCATTTTTAAATTTCAAGCACATAGGCAAGGTTTGAATTAACTTCACACAAAAAAAGGTCTTAAAAGTCATTGAAAACATAAAATAGGAAATCTGAAGGAAAAAATTGCAATGAACAATATAATTTAAGACCTTATGCCTCAGAAACTTACTCTGAAGCTGTTCTGTTATGATTTGGTTGGTCTGCTGCCTCCTCTCTGTTTCCTCTTCTTTGCAGCAGAGCGGTTTGTGGCGAGGGGCGTGGCCGACTCCTCCTGGCGCCGCAGATCAGCCTCAGTGTGATGTACCTAGACGTCTCAGCACCAGCCTGCCAGATAACTCCGTCCGGATCGGTAGTGCTTCCCTGCTCTTGGATTTAAACACCTCGTCCTGTATCTCCTCGTCCAGCTCCCTGCCTCCACTGCCTGCTCCAAGTTTGTGAGAAAAATAAACTGTTAAACTTACCTCTGGCTTCTGTCTCTGCTTTAGGGTCCATTAGTTAAACATGTTATGATACTTTCTCTTGAAATACTCCCACTATAAACATGAAATACAATGTTAGGTACAGTGTACAGACATAAATATGGAGCTGTTAATGGCTGCTGTTAAAGTACATATATTATGCATATTTGTGGAGTGAGAGATTTGGGATTGTCAGGATATTTGACTGGGCTTGAAAAATATAGAGTTGTTTCATGACGCAGTAAAATACAGATCAGAGCGCTTCAGAAGTACAAGAAAGAAAACCCCCCCCAAAAAACAGGATTACTCTACAATAAATTGCGTGAATGAAGTAAAACACTGCGTAACGTGCATTTTGTTTGATGTGTCGCTTCTAAAAACACTTAGAACAGTGGATTTGTTGTAAATATTTCCTAAACGTTACCCGCCAGTGTCTCCAGATACAGAGATGAGCATGTTTATATCAAGTTGCTTTAGTGCAGGGGTCTCCAAACTTCTTTTACAGGGTGAACTCCTTTAACAAAACAAAACCTTCACAGACACTTGTGGAACTAGCGCTATTACTTCTGACTGGATCATTTGTTTGACAATACATACAGGGTTATGAAAAAGGCTCCGAGGCAAATAATGGAAGCAGAAAACTTGAAAATAACAGGACCCCTGCGATTGTTCTGATTCTATTTGAACAAATCACAAATCATCTCGATCTTACAGGTGAAGGTACAATAAAATTCCCCAAATGTCCCCTACTTTCTTTTTGAGGTTAAAATTGTATGTAGATAAATGCAGCAGCCGCCACAGTGATTTTGTAGAATGGATCGTTTAAGCATCTTCTAACAGTGCCTATTGTAATAGCTTCAAATATACACCAGGGGGCGTTTGGACACCACAATTGTCTTATACGTCCAGATATCATTTTTTACATCTGCTGTATTTCCCTCCACTCCATTTAGGGAAACAGTTCAGTTGTTTTGGACTACTTGCAATCAGATTTTTTATGTTAATCAAGATTTTAAGCTGAATAATGAACCGCTAAACTAATACAAGAGTCACATTTGTTTCAGAACACGTCTGTAGAGGTGGTGCTGGGTTAGCAGGTTCTGTAAAAGTAAACACATACAATAGGATTTGCTGATTGCAACAAACTGATTGGATTGACAAAACTGAATGGACCTAGCACCTTTAAAGGGACTATACCTGATTTTACTTCTAGAAATGGAATGAAAATTATTTCATCGTCTTTAAGTATATTGCAAACTCAAATGCTTGTAGGGAAAACAGCATGTATCAAATTATAAATTAACTGTATAAATGTCATGAACTTTTAGGCTATTTTTGTAGCATTTTTGTGAACGTGACCCTGAGAAGTGACCCTGCAAGTTGTGAAATTTGCCTATGAACCTGTCCCTGTAAAAAATGTGGATGCTACAAAGATATTAGGAAAGTTACGAATGAGTTTGGACCACAACTACTGTTTTAATTTAGTGGCTTCCCCTTTCATTGTTGGCAATAAAAACCATCAGGTATAGGGCCTTTAAGTAACTTGTTTACCTTAATTAATCCTTTCCTCTGGGGGTCATACAAGTGTTGATGGGTTGATTGGGGCGTCTTTCATCTCCCCCTGGTGTCTCTGGCCAGAAAACCACAATTGCAACTTTCCCTGCTTCGACCCGGAGGCACAATACACAATTTGGAATCACAAAGAAGAAGCTAGCAGGCTAGCGGGCAAAGCTAACTGTTGGCTAGCACCACTTAAACAGTGTTTACAGCCAAGTTTGAGTGAAAATAAAAATGTCTCCATTGTGTAATTGGATGAACAATATCCCTCTATTCCTTTGTCTTTTCTGTCAGCGTCGTATTAACTCTCATGGACAATTAATGAGTAACAAACTGGAACATGCTACGACACCTGCAGTGGCGCTTATGGCCTCTAGGGGCATGAGTTACCTAGTACTGCTTTAAAGAGGCTTTTATATTGACAAAAAAGGAACACATTTGTTCCTGAGATTGTGGGTTTGAGTCCCACCTGCGCTTACTAAGTTAAAATTAAAGGCACTATACCTGATTTAATTATAATCAATTTCATTTAGTGACTTCCTTTTTCAGAGTTTCAATCAAAAAAAAATCAAATATGGGCCTTTATTAATCCCGGTAGGGAAATTTGTTCTCTGTATTTGACCCATCGTCAATGCCGCTGGGGCGACCTGTAGGAGCATTGGGTCAGAAACACCTGGCTGGACCTATTTTACATGTTTTTAGTGGTTGGAAGCCAGAGTACCCGGAGGAAACCTACGCAGACACGAGGAGAACATGTCATTTTATTCAGTATGTGGAAATATAAAGGATTTTGAAATGCAGCTCCAACTGAGTTATACAATCTGGGTGTAACTTGCTGTTGTCTTTTCAAGTAATTTGATTCAACAAAATCTAATTACCTGTAATTCTTCTTTAAATGCAATGATATAAGGCAAACTGCGTAACATTTTGGATTCTAACGACCAGCTAGACACAGAAAGTGCTATGTTTGCAGAGTGTAATCAAAGAACGGATTTGGATGAGGACCTAACCTGCTTTAATCTCATATGTGGCCACCTTTCGTCAACATCTCCATGGAGACGGGCTGGGGACGTCCCACTCCCGCTTAGGGCTGGAACTGTTACTATATACCGGTACTTTAACCTCTTAACAAACATGAACCGAGCACATTATTCCCAGTTTGATATTACCCAAATCTAACAGCAAAAACGTGCTGGGAAAACAACAATACCACAATTTTTCACAACAAAAACACACGACTAGTGATGAAAAAACAACAAAAAAGTGGCAAAAAACATGTCGAAAAAGCGAGAACACAACAAAAACTCTTGCAAAATGTGACAAAAACATGCTGGAATATAAACAATGACACAACAAAAACACACAACTAAAGAGTGATGACTGTATAGTCCCTTTAAGACAGGGGTGTCCAAAGTGCGGCCCGCGGGCCAAATGTGGCCCTCAGACCAATTTTTGGTGGCCCTCAGGCTGCTTGCTGAACCGGTTCACATTATCAGAGATGATCCTTTTTATTTAATATGTAATAATTCTACACAATTCTAACCTAACAACTAGCATTTTATTGTGAGACAGAGCTGGCATTAAGGTTTTAAGCATAAATAAAGGCATGAGGCACAATTTAAACCTCTGCTACTCGAAGGTTTCGTGGAACTAACCACCGACCCATGGCCCTTTACCCCGTGTATGCTCCAATATGTGGCCCCCCATGAAAAAGGTTTGGACACCCCTGCTTTAAGAGGTTCACAATACTTGGTTTACGATACCAGTACCAGTACCTACCACTTTTTTCAATACCTATACTAAAATATTTGTCATCTAGATTCTAGATTCTAGAACCATAAACCATGAACCACAGACTTGATTTATTATCATTTATTTGATCTGAAACAACCAATTAACTTTCTTAAAGGGACTATACAGAGTTTAAAAATGTTAAAATTAAGGAAGGGGTATTATGCTTTTTTCAATCACATAGCACCAGTCTATAGCACACTACAATGATGACGAAACCTTCTGTTGGTCTGTAAATGCAGTAAATTAAAATAACTGCCTTGTATAAAATGGCTCTCTCAAAATGGCTGTAGTGAATGTCTTGAAATAGGCCTCTGTCTCTTTATGAACCTCTGACCCTTTCAGCCACGCCCCCTCCACACGCTGTCTGTGGCATCAGTGGGGAGGGGGTTCTGCTGAGGAGCAGTGATTGGTTACTCGGCTGGTGACGAAAGCTCGGAGGCGTCTCCAGGAGGTGGGGGCGTTCCTAGGAGGACTCAGGCAAACCTATCCCTAAAATGGCCGCCATCAGAGTTTTTACAGCTTACTCAAAAATACGTGAACTTGCCAAGGCAACACTTCAGGCATGTTTTTAATGAGGGAATCACATAATAACATGATGTAAAGCTTGAAAAAGTCGATTTTGCATAATACCCCCCTTTAAGTATTTTCTTCCCCCTACATGTTTCAACAATGTCCTAATGTGTAGAATGAGCCCAGACCTGTTCATCACAACTGCCTCTAAAATCCTGCACTGTCACTCAAAAAGTTAAGTGCAGAGTCATATAGAAGCTGCAGCTACACATATGACCTGAGGTGGCAGTAGTGAGTATAAAATGGCTATCTTGCAGTTCCTTGACCAATCGGCATCATAACCTGATGTAAAAAGTTTGTATGGGTGGCTTCATTCGAAAGAGTGTTGTGTTTCTCATTCTCCTGCCATATTATGCAGTGGTCAGAAGTGGCATTGAACTGCGTAACCTTTGGGTTTGTGGGTAAAGACAGAGCCGCTTGGTGAGCTTTTTGTTAATCCCCAACCCCCCAAAGACCAAAATAAACAGACAGAGTCAGCTCCAATAACGCCTTTATTTGTAAAGTGCTTGTCCTAAAGTACATTCGGCTCCACTATCACATGCAAAACGACCAACGCCTGCCTAATGTTAACCGCGTCCACAAACAACAATACCATAGAAACGAAATACGCTAGACGTCTTTTCAAGTTTACGCACAAAGTTTCAAGTAAATGCACAGTCTTTTGTCAAATAGAAACCGTAAATATTTCCCACATTAAATCATATAAGATCGTGGCACATTCGTCAGAGCAAACAGTGGCGTCAAGTACATTCATGAGCAAGTACAAGTTTTGTAATTTAACATTTCTGCAAATAATACAGTCTACTGGTAATAAAAATATAGAAACATTCACTTAGCTTATTGGTGTCAAAATAGTCAGCTGCTTTTAGTTGCATTAGCACAGTAGTATCAATCTGGAAAGGCTCCGGTTTGAATTTTCCGTGAAGAGGACGGCTTTTTTGGCGGATATTTGCTGATGATTGTGTCAAGCGTTTAAGCCTCAAAACATGGCAAAACAACAGAGCGCTAAGGCTATCTCCAAACTGTTTTTCACCCTTTGAGAGTTTGAGCTACTTGGCAATGGCAATGAATAAAAGGGGCTGGATGCAAGTTAGTCATTTTATGCTGACTACTGCCACCTCAGGTCTTACATGTAACTGCAGCCTCTATGTTAAGCTTATGCATGATGGCACTTCGGACCCGAATTAACACCTTTCTGAGTGCAGGATTTTAGAGGCAGTTCAGGTTTGAGCACATTCTACACATTAGGACATGGCTGGAACATGTAGGGGGAGGAAATTACTTAGTTTTTACATTTTTAAACTCCGTATAGTCCCTTTAATGTTGAAAGAAACGTGTAACTATGGCTGCGTCCAAAACCATCAAATTATAGCAAGTACTAACACTAGCAACTAATCCTTAACCTTTCATGGGGTCAGATCTCTATGCAGTTAGTGAACAAGAGCTTCAGCACTGGCTCCTTCCGAAACGAGCAGATTGGTAAGAGTTCGGACCGAATTAACACCTGTTTAGTTTTTGTAGTGCATCTCTCTAAAATATGAAACTACTTCCTAACTGACAGACCAATTCGGACACTTCTTATCATGGCGGACGCACATCCGGTTTGGCGTAAAACCTCTTACCAATTTACTGGTTTCGGACGCAGCATATGAGACCTAAGGTGAAGTAAGATGGGAGGAAAATCACTTGAGTTTCCTCTTTGTTCTGCATGATTTTCATCTTACGTATTCAGAATGTAGATTGTGTAAAAAACAAAGCCTCGTCAAAAGCTACTGTTGTTTAGTTCATGGCCTAAAAAGAGTGAATAAAATGATTTCCATATCACACTACCTCCCACCTTGCTAGCCCACACTCCCTATGACACGTTTCCGTCTGAATCTCAACTCAAATGGTAGATTTGAGCCCAAAGGTTTCAGCCACCGGAGCCTTTCCAGATGGATTTTTGAGAAACCGGAAGAAAAAAAAAGAAAACAAACACTGTATGGATAAACAAAAATTCAAACAACAAAAGGTTAGTTATTAACATAGAAGTTTAAGAATCCACTCTAATATGCAACACTCTGTCATACTTAACAAAAAAGTGCACGGCTTTCTTCTTTGTACAGAAGACAAAGCCTGTAGTCATTGCAGAATTGTGAAATGTCAACATTTTTATAAAAACGGAGCAATCTTTGTCCATTCCTCACCAAGAAAAAAGAAAAATTAAATAAAAGACCTTCACTTTTGTCTCATTGAAAGAGCATATTCCTCTGTTGAAATAATCTAAAATCAACTTGTATTTACATTTTGAAAGAAATACCGTTTTCCCCCTTGTGTATTCAGCGGCCCACAGTACAGTCTCTAGATGCATAGATGAGTTTGTGTTTTGATGGACTGCAGCTACAGCAGGAGTTAATGAGGCCCAAAAGAACTATTACCGTTAGAATTAGTACATTTTCCCTTCATCCTGGTTAAGACATATGTTCAAAGACAATATAAAAGGTCAACTGGACTTTTACAGTGTCTTTAAATATGAAAAACTAATGTGTAACAGAAAAGCAGTGAAGTGCAAAAAAAAAAACTCATCTCGCTACGTTAAATCGACTGTGTTTAATAATATTTTACTTTAATTTGAATTAAGAAACATCTGCCACACTGCAAACCACCAAAGTTACAACTACTCATTAACTGTAAGTGATTTTGACCTGCTAAGTACAACAAAAAAATGCAAGTGGATTTCAAATAAATTGAGATTTTTAATTTTACTTAAATAAACTGCTAAAAACTAAAATTCTTATTCCACAGGCACAGACTTTTTTCTTCTCTTAGCAAGTCAAGATTACTCAAAGTTAAAACACTTGTTCGTTTGAGTAATTTCAACTCAGAAATGGCATAAATCTACTTAAAGAGAATAAATCTAAAGTCTTAGTAGATTTGGTCTGGTTTTAGATCAGATTAAACCTGTTAAAGCCAATGGAACAAGTAAATTCTTAAATTATGATGACTTAATTCAGATTATTTTGCATCATTTCAATCTTTTTAAATGTAAAAGTGAATTTGTCTGATTTCAAGTGCGTCTTCCTTTGGTGTTAGAATTTTCATCTGATCTTAGATTAGTTCAAACCGACTCAAATTAAACATAAAAAAAACTTTATTCAAGCGATTTTAAGTCATTTATCTCATTGAAGATGGTCGTTTTTCCAGTGAGAGCGAGAAATTTCAAGAGTAAACGATGAAGCCACTAAACATGAGAGCTCGTCTCATTGGTCAACGTGATGGCACTGGGGATTCTGTATAACTATATGAAATTACTTATAGCTCAGATTTGTAAAACTTTTAATTTACAGACTACACTGCAAAAAGTAATTAGATTGGCTTAAATGTATCAATTTGAGAATAATAATCCAAATTTAAGTTGTTTTGACTAGTTAAGATGTAGTGGGGAATTTGACCTAGATTATTTCACTTCTTCTGAGATGTTTCTGATTTTTTCAGTATATTTTGTCTTTATATCAGGTAACTAGAAGTACATAGTAATAAAAAAATATGAGTAATAATTGGTGTCATCCCATTGTTTTTAGTTTAGTTTTACTTTAAGATCAGGAAAATAGTGTAAATTAGTGAAAACCGCTGAATTCAGGTAAAACCCATGCTTGATATTTAGTTTTTGTAGTGCATCTCTCTAAAATATGAATACTGAATACTCTTATTTCAGGTAAACTGAGATTTATAAACTCATTTCAACAAGACCAGTTATTTTTCTTGATTTAACAGCAAAAATACTACCACTGGCTGACATGTTTTACTTATCTTTTCAATCATTTCCACTATTTCATGATTGCTTTTTGCAGTGCAGCCCACAAGTACAAGTGATCAGAAAAAACATGTGATTTTGTGAAATGGTGACAAAATACTGCAAGACTGTCACTGAAAACTGGTCTAGATCACTTCTCTTTTCTAGCCCTTGCTCCGTCAGTTTCACCAGATGTACCCGCCGTCGTCCGCTTCTCCCTCTTCCTCCCCCTCCTCCCCCTCTTCCTCCTCCTCAGCCTCGTCTCCCGCGTCCTCCCGCGTCTCCTCCTCGTCCTCCCAGCCCACGCCGCTGCCGAAGTCGCCCGAGTATCCGGCCACTTCGTCTGCGGAATATTCACATTTCACGGTGAACGTCAGACAAGGCTTATACGTGAAACCCTTTTGATCAGACCCCCCATAATGTCATTTTTTGTCTCACCACAGTCCGGGCTGCCGTGGATCCTGGTCCCGCTGAGCTCTCCTCCGTGTGGGTCCACGCACCAGCACTGGCCCCGGCTCGAGTCGCACTGCACTTTCCGGTAGTAGCCCTCCGAGTCACAGCTGGGCACGAACGAGGCTGTAGGAACACAACAGTGAGTTATTGGAGGTATTGAGGTAGGTTCAAATCACACCAAACCTTTCAGTCAGATCATAAGACGACAACAAACCACCTGAGCCACTTCAGTATGATATCTTGTATGATGCTTCTTAAAGGGATATTTCAGGATTTTTGACATAGGGCCTCATTTCCTAGTTATCTAGAGTGTTGTTGATTTGGAGATATATATTTTTTTATTCATGCAGTTCTTATATTTGAAGAGTTTTGTGGCGCTAGGCTAGTGCAAGGCTAGTGCCATTTCCATGGTATCAGCTAGCCTGCATTAAAAACAGTCTGGAACACTCCACAGTGCACCTAAACTTATACGTTTAGTTTTTAGTTTAAGTGTGCAGACGTGCACAAATTTATTTGAGCAATTTTACATTCATCTTATCTTCCAAAATTCATACAGTGTGGATGCTCAAAATGGAGTCGGCTGAAGCATTAAGCTTGTAAGTGCCGACCCCACGTTCAATTCACTGTACATTTAGAAAACATAATCAATTATTAGGTCTAGATCACATTGACTTTTGATGCAAGTCCTTCCTGAGCTAGACAGATACAGATTTTTAACGATACAATCATCAGTTTTAAGCTTCACACAAAATATGCCAGGAAGAGTACTTAAATACATAACACAGCTTCTTTGTACATTTGTTACAGGTGTTTGTAGAATGAACCAAAATAAACAGAGCACTTGGTAGGACGAAGTATGTCTAAAAAGAATTACTACGTCATCAATCTTACTTAATTCGAATTTGACTTGTGTAGGGGAAGGCATATTTGAGTCTATTGTAATTCTCATTTGGTCCTGCTGTTTCCCTGTTGTCATTCCCATCTCCATTACAGTTTCTTTTTCCTTCCTTTTTTTCCCTGTATAGTGTGGTGCGTTAAAAGCTGGGGTGTATTATGGGCCAGTTGTGAGTTGGCGATAGCCCCCACTCAACAAGCCCTCACCCAGCGACCCTATCTTACAACTTTATGGATTATCTTTGTATCCTGTTCTGTGGGATGCATTAAAAAGACGAGGCTTTATAATGCCAGAGTAACGATATCAATGTCTGTGTCGATAGAATAATTTTAACCATTTTGCTGTTAAAAGAACTTATATTTGAGCAGCATCAGTTACAACAGCGGCGGAGTGATCTGCTAGAAAATAGTCCCTCAAAATGCGATCATTCATGTGATGCAAGCTCAGTTATATTCTAGGATTTGCATAACACTACATTGAAAATAACTGAGCGAGTGAAAGTTTGTTTGTTTTTTTGGCTTGTGGCTGCTGTGCCAACGTGTGTGTTTGCTTTTTGATGAGGCCATTGTTGTGCTGCAAGCTAACGTGGTGTGTTCAGTGGGTTGGATTTGTGTTTTGTTTATGGTCGTAAGCTGTGTCAGGTTACAGATAATATAACGTAGTCATTGTCCATGGCACTAATGATCGCGTGTGCGTTTTTTTCCGCTTGTGACAACGTTTTAAAGACAAGCTTCAATCTCTCTTATTGTTTTTAAATTATAGCAAAAGTCTGCAACATGAAATATATAAAATACAATCTGAGTCTCTGAGGTGTACAAAACTGTGACCGAGCTTTACCGCAATGTTTCTGAGCTCCCGGAGCCTAGGAAGTTGTATGAGGGCTCATTTTAAGGCTCTTTCCAATGCAAAAAAAGGAAGTCTCTATCATGTTTGGTTCCAGAGGTATCGGCCATTTATCGGCATTATATAGGGAAAGAACTTCCACAGACGTGGTTACATCAGTCATTTATCTGCCGATAGCAGAGGCTGACCTCTACTAAACTGCAGGTATGGTAACATGCTTTTTTTTTTCTCATTAAATGTCCGTGAGAGTAAATACTACGCTGACAGAAAAGACAAAGGGACAGAGGGATATTGTGCATCCAATTACACAATGGAGATGTTTTTTTTCACTCAAACTTGGCTGTAAATACTGTTTAAGTGGCGCTAGCCCGCAGTTACCTTTGCCCGTTAGCCTGTTAGCTTCTTCTTCGTGATCCCATTAGTGTGTATTGCACCTCCAGGTCGGAGCAGGGAAGTTGCAACTGTGGTTTTCTGGCCAGAGACACCAGGGGGATATGAAAGACCCTCCAATCATCCCATTAACACTTGTATTACCCCCAGAGGAAAGGATTTATTAAGGTAAACAAGTTACTTAGTTCTGCTTTAACCAAATCTGAAAGCTTCTGGGCTGGAGCTTGCAGCCCATAGGCCAGAGTATTTAAAAGCTAAAACCTACAAAAGTCATCGGAATTTTTTTGTCGCGTTGTCTCCATATTTATGTCACATTTTTGAATCCTTTTTAGTCGTGTTTTTGTTTCTTTTTTGTCATTGTTGATGAAAAATAGGCATCGTCTGACCATTCAAGAAGAGGGATGAATAACCTCTGTTGTGGGTCATACTGATATGCGAGCCAAAACATACAGTGGCCGAGGGCAGGAGCCTGAGAGACAGAGTAATGGCTCAAATACAGAAATGCTTTGAGAAATAGTGCTTTAATTTTATTCCGAAACCTCCCAGAACATGTGAAATAATCGTAGCTTGAATACCCAACCCAAAACGACGGATCTAGATCTTCCTTTTTCTGCAGCGTAGACCTTTAAAACTATACGCTTTCATCCATCCGCCTTATTGCCTTGTTGTTTTTCTTTACCTTGAAGTGTCGGGTGTGTGTGAGAGAGAGAGAGAGTGACAGGAACAGTGGCAGTGCGTCCCGAAGAAGCTCACTGTCAGGATTTAGCATTCGGGAGAGGAGCGTCTAACAAGCTCCAAACACCATCAGGCAAAGCACAGAGGAGCTGCACAGGCCCCCAACATGTCGCTGCTGTCAGAGCGGAGCCGAGCGGTGGAGACGTGGGCAGGAATCAAGCCGAGTCATTTCGGATGAATGTGTCAATTCATCGGGCGGGTAGTTGTGGTTTAGATTTACTTTTTCTATGTTTTGTTGTTGCTGTTCTTGTCCAACTCGGTCAATTTGTCCTGTCTATATTTGATTCGTCTCTTAAAGGAACAGGCCACCGTTTTCCCATTCTGAGATATGTTCTTACCTGAGCTTAGACGAGTTGATGTGTAACTGTCTGGTCTGTCTGGTCTTTGCAAAAAGACCCACAGATGTTATTAGCATTTAGCCTCTCCTCCTCTCCTCTATGGCGCAAACTGGGGTGAAGTAAGAAGCAACCAAGCTCCTCCACGTTTTTCCTATTCAAAAACGGTTTGTTTGTTTGTTATATCATACGGCTGTGCGGTGATTGACAGATTAATAAAGAAATGGCAAAATAACTCGGAATTTTATTAGGCTACTTAAGTTCCAATAGGCCCTTTGGCATTAGCTTGGCCCTTTAGAGTTGGTGAACTTATATATTACTTATATATATATATACTTATTAGTGCCACAATGAAGTGATAGAAAATTCAACAAGTGGTGGATAGATAGATAGATAGATAGATAGATAGATAGATAGATAGATAGATAGATAGATAGATAGATAGATAGATAGATAGATAGATAGATAGATAGGTAGATAGGTAGATAGGGAGGGCGGAGGAGGGTCGCAGCACAGCTGGGAAATGGTCAAGTGATTGACCGGCAGGCTTAAGGAAGGAGACCCTGGCCGATGAATGGTGAAGCAGGACGAAACGGTTGCGATGATGTGGCTTGACCTGGGGCCGTGATTGGATGATTAGTAAAGGTTGCCGTTGATGAGGCGATGAATGAAAGCTGCAGGTACGTCTCCCAGATTGAATTTGCGCTGAAGCTTCATTTAAATAGGGAAAACGTGGAGGAGTTTGGTCGCTTCTAACTTCACCCCCGTTTGGGTCCATGAGGAGACGCTAAATGCTAACAACATGTTCGGTGTTTTTGCATGACTGAGCACACGCGTACAGACCAGACAGGTACACATCAACAACACATCGTCTAAGCTCAGGTAAGAAAATAGGGACGGACATGGCAAATTAGCCTTGGCTATAAATGTTGTAGTGTGGTACATGTTTATTGTTCAAACATGTCCCTATCATATAAATGAATAAATAAAATATCTCAGTATGGAAAAAACGGTGGCCTGTTCCTTTAAGATTGCATATTAAAAAGAGCCAGTCTTTTTAACAGCTGTTTGCAATGAACGGATTTCAAGAGCCGTAATTCCCATCACTAGCAAGCCGGTAATAGAAGAAAGAAATCATCTCGAATGCTGTGAACCCAGAACGTCCTACAAGACATTAAATATGTATGTATGTTTGAAATATCATCTTGGTTATTCAGCTACTGGCTGGACTAAATATTTATTACAAGAATAGTTTGCTGTTGGACTTTTGGAGGATGTAACAGTGAAGCTCACTGTGATAAATACTGATGAGAAACGGGTGTGGAATTAAATTCTTCTTCTCGCTCCCTTTCAGGCAAAATTGGTACTTATTATTCTTATTTTGCCTTGCATGTTAAGTAGTTCATTGTTGTTGGTACATCATGGCACGAACTGTGAAATAGCCTGAAATAAGTAAATTTTAAAAAGTCATACTGGAAACTGTCAATCAATCTCTGAAAATGTAGAGCTTCAAGTCCGCGTCTTCCCAAAGTTAGGGGGGAAACGGTGGTGTAACATTGTATTTCTTTCCCTCATATTATCACTGACTAAAATCTTCCATCTCACTCTCTCCTCTCCCTCATAAACCCATTGTGCTGTGTGTAAAAGCGCCGTCATTCATTATTCATGCCGTGTTCTTGTACAAATACTCGACAGAACACAATAGAGCGGCGCGAGCAGCAGCAGACTGTCACACTGCGGGTGACTCAGCACATCAGATCAACGGCGCTGTACTTTTTAATCAAACCCTAAGATAGTTCCCCCACGTCTACGAAGGACAAATGATCTTGTACTGTCCGCAGAGTGGGGCTGGACGCTCATGCGGACGATGACTGTAAAGTTCTGTGAGAGTGGATGCGTCACTTTCGACCCGACACCGTCCACCTCCAGGACTGAGTCACGACGGGAGGACGGAGAAGTGCAGCTCTCTCTCCACTGGGCTGAAAGCTAAACATGAACTTTTGGAACACATTACACATCACACACGTTTCTATGACACTGAACACTGAATACCAAACAGAGAGGGACACACAGCGACAGCCCTGGTTTAAATAACAGACGACTGGTTTAAGGATAGATGAAAAGAGAATAGTGGGAGCTGTAATGCTGGATTTTACCGCCTCATTTGATATTCTCGATCGATGAACTTTTGTTGAGCAAACTTAAACATTATGCGTTTGAAATGTCTGCTCTGCAATGTGTCTGAGTAGACTCTCAGTCATGCAGGAGCGGACCAGATAAAGACCACTGGGAGGAGCTTAACTTGGAACGTCCTACACTTCAACTACTGAGTACAAAAGAAGAACTCAAGAACTTTCACTGAAGCTGCTCTGCAATAGTTAAGCAGTTACAGTATCTAACAAACAGGATGTGCTTTTTAATGGGTCGTATTCTGATCTCAGGCCTTTGAGCTCCAGAGTCCCTCAGGGCAGCGATCTCGGACCATTGCTGTATGATGATCCTGTACTTAAAGCAGTACTAAGTAGCTTGTTTACCTTAATAAATCCTTTCCGTAGTCCCTCTGGGGGTAATACAAGTGTTAATGGTATGATTGGGGGGGTCTTTCATCTCCCCCTGGTGTCTATGGCCAGAAAACCACAATTGCAACTAGCTAACAGGCTAACGGGCAAAGCTAAATGCGGGCTAGCACTACTTAAACAGTGTGTACAGCCAAGTTTGAGTGAAAAAAGTTATCTCCATTGTGTAATTGGATGTACAATATCCCTCTGTCCCTTTGTCCTTTCTGTCAGCGTAGTATTTACTCTCACGGACAATTAATGAGTAAAACAACGCAACATGCTACGATACCTGCAGTGGCGCTTATGGCCTCTAGGTGCAAGAGTTAGCAACAATATCCATGTATGCAGATGACACAGTGTGCATGTCAGCTACAACAGCTGATGAACCAAGTGCAAATTTAGACGAGGAGTTAAAGACAGTTGTCCAGTGGAACATTTGCACATTTTCCAATAGAAGCGAACGTGTAGCAGCTACTCTCAGTCTATGCCTTTTAACGTCTATGTTATGAACCCGCTCTAGCCCAAATGAAATGCTCGGTACTCACTGCTGCTCTTGGTGCTGGCCGCCTCTTGCACTTGGATTCTCTCCAGCTCAGCGAGGCACGGCGGCTCTGCAAAAACACACACACACACACACACATGAGAAAAGTGATGACAGGAGAGAAAACACCACTTCAAACTCTATCTCTGCCCCAGCGCTTTATAATTACACGTATTGATCGGTGTGGGAGACGTGCTGCGTGTCGCATGTTGTGTGCGGTGGATCGATTGGGCTGGAAGACAAGACTTAGATAAAGTAGTGATATACAGAGGGGGGAGGGAGCTGAAAGTGCAAAATAAGATGTTTTTTATTGATCTAAAATGAGAGTCCTTACAATGTGCCGGTCCATGGGGATGTTCTATGGTGTATTCCAGGAAGTCTGACCTGCACAGCTTATTTTGTTACTTGTGTGAGGGGAATTGACAATGTAGTTTGAAGGTTTTTTACATAATAGGACTCATGGGAGCGAGACAATCTATTTTGTTTAACTAGATATACCACAGAAAATTTAATATTACAGTTTTTTTTAAGAGACTTTGACAACACAATTTCCCTTCTGGATCATTAAAGTCTGTCTCTTAACCTCTTAACCCCCTCCTTAACAAAGTACATTTTCTCCAGCTTTACACAAATCTTAAAGTTTACACAGCCAGTGTCACGCCTCATTTGAAAGCTAAGACCTACAAAACTGTTCAAGAAGGATCTTTTTCTCTGCATTGTTTCCGTGTTTTTGTCATATTGTCACATTTTTTGGTCATCTCGTTTTCATCGCTATTTTGCCGCTTTTTTTCAAGAAGCTTTTAGATTTGGTGAAAGTCAAACTAGAGAAAATGTGCTCTGTTCAGGTGGTGGTTAATACGTTAAGTACGTAGAAACAAAAGACTGAAATATAATACTTAAAGGAGCTACACCTGATTTTACTTCTAGAAATGGAATGAAAATTATTTTATCCTCCTTTAGTATATTGTAAACAACATGCACCAAATGATGAACATTTGTATCAATTCAATGAACTTTCAGGCTATTTTTCTAGCGTTTTTGTGAACGTGGCCCTGAAAAGTGACCCTGCAAGTTGTGAAATGTGCCTATGAACTTGTCCCTGTAAAGAATTTGGATGCAACAAATATATAAGTAAAATTACAAATGAGTTTGGACGACAACTAACATTTTAATTTAGTGGCTTCCCCTTTCATTGTTTGCAATAAAAAAAATCAGGTATAGGGCCTTTAAGGAGAAAAAACTTTACATTGTTAGTATTAGTTACTAGTATTAGTAATGTGCAGGTATAGGTATAGTGTTACTGTGAAGTAATTGTGCCAAAAGTAAGGCAGAAATTGTCAATAAAAAGCATTACATTGGATTTGAACTGGCATTATGTCAAACGTTTTGTAAAATTATGACATTACTCATGCATTTTTACTGAAAAGAATTCTGACACGTCGCCACCGTTTTTCATCCCTTTTTTTAATCGCGTTTTTGCAGTTTTTTTGTTGTTTTTTGTTTCTTTCTTCATTGCTTTTGTCATTGCTTGTTGGACACTTTTTTGTCGGGTTTTCGTCAGTTTTTCATTGCATTTTTGTCACACTTTTGTGGCTCTTTGTTGCTTTTTCATCACTCTTGGGTTGTGATTTTGTCACTTTTTTATTGTGTTATTGTTGCTTTTCTGGCACATTTTTTGTCGCTCTTTTGCCGCCTTTTTGCATTTTCACCCTCGTTTTTGGCACTATTTTGATGCTTTTTTCAAGAAGCTTTTAGATTATTTATTTTTTTACTGTCTTTGACTGTTTGTTTTAGTTGCTGTCCACTGTAAAGCACTTTGTGACCTCTGTCTGTGAAAAACGCTATATAAATAGTAAGATTACTTACTTACTTAAAGCTGAACTGGAGAAAATGTGCTCAGTTCAGGTGGGGGTTAAGAGGTTAAAAGTTATTACCATGTCAAAGCATCCCTTCATTTTGTGAACTGAACCACATGTCGAATAACTTAAGCCAATGCAGAATATTTGGACTGATTTGTGGAGACACATCAGAGGGAAGGAAAGCTGGGAAGGGCACTAAATTGCCCCCCATCATCTACAACATCAATGACTTTCTTTATTGTTGGAATCTAGAGATTCCAAGGCTTCAAAATGAATGAATAGCTAGATAATAATAAAGAACTAGACTTTTTATCAATTGGGAAAATCTTAAAACCTTAGCATCCAGGAGGCGAGCTGTGTATAATAATTCCGATTATTATTTTTACCAAATGGTGCAGCTTGAGAGTATCACATCCATTCATCTATATGACTGTGGGTTTGCAAGGATGACGTATTGATCTGAGACTAATCCATTAGATGCAGGTTAATAACGAACGATCGATGCAATAATGAGCCGCTGATGAGTTTCACAGCCGCTGCAGCTTCCTGTTTACATAGAGGAAAGGTCAAAGCAACACAAAATGCATTGGAAGCAAGTTATGTGTGAAATTACAAACCTCTACCATTCATAATAGGTTTGACCTGGGCACGGAAGAGCGGAAATGTCACGTCAAATAGATTTCTAAGCGTAGACTAGAGTGATTTTTTTGAACAGATGCCAATATTGCTCAACTTAAAGGAGTCTAAATGTGTTGGTGCGTTGCTTGTACTCACTCTCTCTCCAGAAGCAGATGCACCACTCGGCGCGGGTCACTCTGCCGTCTCTGTGGGCGTCGCAGGAGTTGAAGAACGGCCGCACGCAGACCTCGTACTGGTCCAGGTTTATGGACTCCAGCTCCGACCCGTCCAGAACCTGGTCCCCGTTTGAGTCCAGCCGAGAAAACATCCAGGTGATGGAGTCGCGGCAGCTGGACACCACAGACCTCTCCAACGCTGACGGCAGAGAACAGGTTTGTTATTTTCCTGTTATGGAAGAAACTTTGACGGCTTTGGAGTCAATCAACATCCAACTTTCCGAATCTCACAACCCTACATTCATAATTTACATGTATAATAGTTCAAGCAGCAGTTTAAAGAGGAGGTTTAAAGCTTTCCCCTGGTATTTGATAATAATCTCAAACACATCTTTATCAGTATCTACAGTGTTGGGGGTAACGTATTACAAAAATATATTACTTTTTTTGTGAACTAAGGAATACAACATGTTACCTACACAAAATACAGGAATATATTAGTCATTACATTTGAAGTAACTTGAGATACAAAATACCAAACCACCCAAATAAAATGCAGCACCAAATCAAGTGTATTGTTGTATAAGATCTGCAGTTGCGTGTGTTTAATGTCGTCAAAACAAAACACAAGAGAATGGGGAAAGCAAAGGTATTACTTTTTAAAGCTGTAATCACTAACATATAATATATTGCAATTTATAAGTAGCTTGCGCAACACTGAGTATCTTATGCATTGATCCAACTTTTTTGCTTCCGATACTGGACTATCTGCCGATATCCGATATTAACTGATACCAAGAGACTTGCTTAGAAGTGGCTGGTGTGAGTGAAAAAGTTAAAGCAGTACTAAGTAACTTGTTTACATTAATAAATCCTTTTCGTAGTCCCTCTCGGCGTAATACAAGTGTTAATGGGATGATTGGGGGGGTCTTTCATCTCCCCCTGGTGTCTCTGGCCAGAAAACCACCATTGCAACTTCTCTGCCTCTGGGTCGGAATCACCAATACACACTAATGGAATCACGAAGAAGAAGCTAACAGGCTAACGGGCAACGCTAACTGCGGGCTAGCGTCACTTAAACAGTATTTACAGCCAAGTTTGAGAGAAAAGAATTATCTCCATTTTGTAATTGGATGTAGAATCCCTCTGTCCCTTTGTCTTTTCTCTCAGCGTAGTATTTACTCATTTGATCTCTCCATTGTGAGATTTATCAGTTAGCCTATAAACTATGGAAAAACATTAAACAAGGCTCCAAGGACTTTACTACTACACTAAATATCCGATACTATACAAGCGGCTTAGGTTAATCAACAACTAACATAAAGTCATCTGATCATTACAACTTGTGCGTTATCAGTTATTCTTTAACAGCATCTCATAAACTAAAACACCACTCCTGCAGTTTACATTAGCATACTGTTGTTAGCAATCAAAACTACATTTGTAAAGATGCGCGAGCGGCTTAAAACACAACCCAATGTATGTTTTTGATATGTTTGATTTGATTGTAGTATGGCAAAAAGCTCTAAAAAGTAAATCTTGCATATTAGCCCCCAATTTAAAGCACATGACTAAGACAGAAGGACTATTTCAACATAACATAGAAAACTATACAGCATTTTCAAACTAAAAAACGTATAAAAGTGAAAGTCTCTAGGATTCACTCTCGTCTCATCAGTCCTAGACGCTTCAGTTTATGTGTCTGGTTCAAGAGTGGTCGGGTTTCCACTTTTCTCACATTAGCAGCGTCTCTCAGCACTTAACACTCGCACTTCTGCAGACTTCCAGGTCGGTTTCATCTGCTGAAAATGACAGCGCTGGAAGATAATGGATTCCTAGTGGCTCCGTGCTTGACTTTTCTCCCAGTCTTTCAGTTTTCTTTCCGATTTTGTGTCAGAGAGAAACTGCACAATAAGTAAGTGGATCTGCTTTGACCACACTTCCTCTAATTACAAACACATGGGAGGCTTCATTCCAACGGTCTTTCAGTTTTATACAGTTTGGAGTTCGGAAATGTGAAGAAAAAACCTCACTTGTGTATAATGCGCGCAATGTAGCAGTAGTTTTGACTGTGGTGAGCAAGAACATAGTACAACTAACCTGGGGAAGTAAGTATTGATGCTGCCTTCATGTGGTCTTGTAATTACGGTAAATACCACTTGCTGAGTGGGAAATTGCACATGAATGCCACCTCATCTCGTATTTTCCACTGGGAAGAGTTCCCAAGATGAGATATAACCGCTGACCTTTCACCACCACAGAGAGCAGCGAGAATACCTTTTTTTTTATGCCTTTTAGCTGATTGTTATGAAGCCGACACCTTTTAGCAATGTAGCTACTCAATTTTAAAGCAGTACTAAGTAACTTGTTTACCTTAAGAAATCCTTTTCGTAGTCCCCTTGGGCAGCGGTTCCCAACATTTTTTGTCTTTCGTACCCCTTTGGCCTTTCAGTGGTCAACCGTGTACCCCCTACCTCAAGGGTGTTACAGTTTAATAACAAAGTAATAAATTAAAAGTGGTATTTGTAAGAAAAAGGACAATGTTGCAGTCAAAATAAACCTAAAATTCTCCCAAAGCAACACATTTTACTGAAAAATATAGCTTTTCCTTTAAAAATTATGTTACATTTTCCCCTTTTTTCAATCGGAAATAGTTCCAAGTACCTCCTGCTAGGTCCTCGAGTACCCCCAGGAGTCCACTGTCCTTGGGGGTAATACAAGTGTTGATGAGATGATTGGGGGAGTTTTCATCTCCCCTGGTGTCTCTGGCAAGAAAACCACACTTGCAGCTTTCCCTGTTGCGACCCAGAGGCCCCAATACACACTAATGGAATCACAAAGAAGAAGCTAACAGGCTAACGGGCAAAGCTAACTGCAGGCTAGCACCACTTTAACAGTATTTACAGCCACGTTTGAGTGCATTTTTTTTTTATCTCCATTGCGTTATTGACCCTGTGCAACAACGCCATCCAAGAAGTGACTTCCTGTTTCGATCCAGCACACCAAAATAAAAGCACCGTCTTATTCAGCAATTCATTAGTTAAAAATTCTTTCTACCTAGCTATTAACAGGCAAAACACTTAAAATGTGTGTATTTAATTATAGTCTTGTAATGTTGCAAGTGCCTGCTGAACTAATCACTGAGCTGTGTGCTTTTATTTTGACGTGCTGGATTGAAACAGGAAGTCATTTCTTGGGCGACGTTGTTATGATGAGTCAATTACACACACAAAATATTTTTACTCAAAAATGACTGTAAATACTGTTTAAGTAGCGCTAGCCCGCAGTTAGCTTTGCCCATTAACCTGTTAGCTTCTTCTTCGTGATTTCATTGGTGTGTATTGGGGCCTCCAGGTCAGAACAGGGAACGCTGCGAATGACTTAGTACTGCTTTAACATGGTCTCTTTTTCCACTCCTTGTCTTGTAAAAAAAAAAGCCACACTTTATGTCTTTTACCAATCAAAGCAGATACAAAGTAGCAGTAGTTTGTGGGCGACTTTCTCACATGAATTTATTTATTCATAATGTATTGCTGTGTATTGTTTTTTAATATTTCACTTTGCTAGTTTGAACACAATGCGCTCATAATTCCCACATCAAAACGGGAAAGGATAATTTTCTTCAGAGCACAAAAGGGGAGCACCACTGTGGAATTTGTAGTATAGAAGTTTTCTCTGTAGATCTTTCTCTGCTAAAAAGTGCGTGATTGATACACCGATCAAGTAGTGGTAGTGTTGTGTAACTACTCCTCCCAGGTCTGCCAACTCCGCTGCAGAAAGTGCAGGACTGACCTGACAAAGTAGCAGTAGTAGAAGTACTCCTCCCGTCTCTCCTGCTGTCGTTGTGTTTGTTGTTTCCGTGAAGCAGCTGAAACCAGTCTCTGAGTCTGTCCCCGAGGTCTGCCAGCTCCTCCGCGCTGCAGCTCACTGTGGGAATCACATTTTGGTTTTTATTTACACACACAATTTAATTACACATGCATCTATTTATAACCCCTGCTCTACTCAGTAATTTGCACACAGCGTTCATCATTTGGTGTCTTGTTTCAAACGTGCATCTAAACTGTATTCTCACATTACACACTAAATTATTATGCAAATTGTGTTAAAAAATAAAGTTTTTCAATGAAACTCATGGATAGTGTTGTGTCTCAGGGCTCTTTGAATCACTGACTTCAATCTCAGAGACCTGGGATGATTAGTTTTCAGGTTAAGTCTGGTTAAGGGAAAAAACTACTAAAAAAGGACATTCCACATTATTAAGCAGATCATCATTTTCAAGCAATATGGGAAAGAAAAAGGATCTCTCCGCTGATGAAAAGTGTGAAATAGTTGAATCCCTTGGTCTAGGTATGAAAACCTTTAATATTTCATGAAAGAGCATAATAAGCATAAGCATAATCATTGTACTGATAAAGGATTTGTGCAGATGAGCACAATGAGGACGGTTTCAGCCAGACAAATAAGTAAGGGATAATGCACGACGAGGTGTCCATTATGAGAAATAACTGGACGAAACAGCTTTTACATGTTCATATAAATATATGTATATGCAGTATTTAAAAAACATTTGGCTTAAAATGTACATAGATTTAAACATTCATAATACTTTTAGGAGCAAACAAACTCACAAACATGACTCTTCAGATTTTTTTGAATAGTACCTTATTTCTAAGTTCACGAATTCCAACTGGAATACGGTTCTAGGTGGATATAGCTCTATAGAGAACCGTTTTCTTCATGAAATTAGTTTTAGGATGTTGTGTTATTATATTTTATTTATTTATTTATGAACATTTTATTGGAGGATCAGCCCCAAGAGATGAATCATCTCGTTTTCATGGGGGTCCTCAAGATATGTCCAAGAAAAATAGAACAGAAAACAGCAGAGTAGATGCAATCAAATCAAACAAAATGATAATAGTAATAATAATAGAATAAAAAACTAAATAATAATAATAATAAACAAAACCTTAACACACACACACCACTCACACTCACACACACACACTCACACACACACACTATATTATATGACCATTGGACGCCATTCTAGTATTATGCTTATGCACAGAGTTTAATTGGACAATTTGATTGAATATAAAAACAGGCATTTTATATATTAAGGTGCCCAATGTGACTTGTATTCTTTGACTTAGATTGAGCCATGACAAATTAGAATACATGTGCTCTCTGTTAGTTTTAATTGAGCATCCAAGGACAGGGTTGAGTTCCTCCCCTGACCTCAACCCTATTGAGAACCTTTGGAGCCTCAACAAGAAAAACATCTATGAGGGTGGGAGGCAGTTTTCATCCAAACAGCAGCTCCGGGAGGCTATTCTGACAGAAATCCTTGCTGAAACTCTCCAAAAACTCACAAGTTTAATGGATTTAAGAATGTTGAAGCTGCTATCAAAGGGCTGCTATGTTAAAATAAAACTTGACCTGTTAAGATGTTTTTGATTGAAATAGCTTTGGATTTCAGTGAATATGACCTCCTAATGAATCAAAACACTTGAAAATTAAGCTGACTCTCATTTGAGTTGTCAGTTTAGAAAATCAGAGAAAAATGTCATTTGCATAATAATCTGGAAGGCGGTGTATAAACAAGCTCCTAACGATGGTCTCGACACCGGTATTAGACGGATTTGGCCGGCGTTTGCTCTCTCTCCCCGGAGCTAAAGTAAAGTCGATGTGTTTGTCTTCAGTGATGGATCGTCAAACACTCTGAATAATGGATCACCGCAGGAGCAGCGCTGGACTCATCTGGACAAGAGTCATCAGAAGAAAGGGCTCGTATCGATTTGAGATCCGCTGCCGCAGTGAGGAAATGAAAGGTGGTCCGGTGAAGTAAACCAGCGCCGGACTGAAGAAGGCTGCGCTGGGATGTGATAACTAATGACGTTTACAAGCGCAGGGTCGCCGTTCTCGTGGAAATGGAATGTTGATCCAGTGATTTCATGGGTGAACAAGGTTTTAACTTCCTAACACAAACCCCGATAGTATGAATGACTCCCTCGCAGCTCGTCTCCTCCATTTGGCTCATTTACACCTGTGGATCCTCCATTCTGTTGGAGAGTTTTGTTTATTTCAGCCAAACTTTATTTTGCAATGGAACCACCTAAATATGATACATCATTTGTACTCAATGAAATAAGAACAGATATTTCTGCTTTGTTTGTGGATAAAGCACAAAATCAACAGTAGAAATGCTGTAAGCAAATAAAGTTATAAAAATGACTTTCGTTTAAAGATAATCTTAATGAAAGACCTGATAGATAGGCCTTAAAGGAACAGGAAGGAACAGGCCACCGTTTTTCCACACTGAGATAATCTTACCTGAGCTTAGATGAGTTGATGCGTACCTGTCTGGTCTTTACGCATGCCCTCAGTCAAAGACCAAAGATGTTGTTAGCATTAAGCCTCTCCTCCTCTCCTCTATGGGGCCAAACAGGGGTGAGGTTAGAAGCGACCAAGCTCTTCCACGTTTTCCCTATACAGTTACGTGAGCCTTTACACGATCCAAGTCTAGTTACACAAAATTAAACATGATTTTCTAAGCAGATAAAAAGGAAAACTACTGTATATTGTAAGGCGTAATAACACCTTAGGAGGACTTCGACCTTTCCACAGTAATATCTTCACTTTACCCCCCTTTTTATCCGCTTAGAAAATCAAATCATGTTTAATTTTGTGTAACTTCACTTGGATTGTGAAACTACTCACAAAACGTGGAAGAGCTTGGTCGCTTCTAACTTCACCCCGTTTGGGTCCATAGAGGAGAGGAGGAGAGGCTAAATGCTAACAACATCTTTAGGCTTTTTCCGTGACTGAGCGCACACACAAAGACCAGACAGATAAACTCGTCTAAGCTCAGGTAAGAACATATCTCAGTATGTAAAAACGATGGCCTGTTCCTTTAAGTTATTGAGAACTTAGGCCTATGGTTGTTGACGTAAGTCTGCAATTGTAGCTATAAGCGATAACCTGAACCTGATGAAAATGTTAAATGTTTAAAGTGAATTCAGTAACAAGCCAACCAACCAAAACCAGTTTATAAACAGCGCTCTGGCCTCTTTAAAAGAGGCTACGGTAGGCCTAATCTTAAAAAATGATGGCATTGGGGTCCTGGAAATGTTGTTAAGGGTCATGGAAAAGTCATGGAAAACCTCCAGAGAAAATCTGTACGAACCCTGTCTTTTATTCATGAAACAGTTGTTTTCGTTAAGCATATATATGATATATATATGATATATATATTTTGATCACGTTCCAAATGCGGTGGTAAGAGGACACTTGGCTCCGCTTTGGAGGCGCCGATTCATGGTCTTCCTGCCCAGTCAAAAAAAATTATAAATAGATAAATAAAAAGTCGGGGTGGGATTGGTCTCGCAGTCTCATGGTTGGGAGCCCGTCGCTCTACCTATGGAGCTAAACGAGTGGAGTGAAATGCCGGTGCCACACGTAGATTAAACCGCCCCAAGCTCATGTTTTTGCAGAAAACGAGCGGCTTTACAGGTTAGGCCATAATTATTGAATCATTTCTTAATCAGTTCAAATTTGCCTGGGTGCCCAAAGATCACAGTGGGTGCTCTACCCCCCAGGAACGATCCTGGCAAATGAGAAACTGCCACTGTCGCACCGCATGACCGCAGGTTTGGGGCGTGTTTTGAGAAAATTTGAATAGGCTTGGCTGCTGACACCTGGTACCTGGCAACCCTGGCAAACAATATTCAAAGCTTCACAACGAGCAGATAGGCAAATATTTGGCCAGCCAGACGCTCAAGAGAAGAACTGTGTGGGCAGCTGCTCACAGCCAATCATTTACCGATTTTACCAGGAACTCACTGAGACCACGTATGCACTACATATCTCAAAGCATGTCGGCCAGGCAGGACAAATATAATCAATCATTACTATAAAACGTAATCAAATGCACAACTAAATAGAAGTTTTTTCACCCTGGATTTGAACATCATCAGAGTCAGAGTGATTTTAGTTGCATTTTATGGTTAAAGGGATATTTCAGGATTTTTGACATACGGCCTCATTTCCTAGTTATCCAGAGTGCTGCTAATTTCTGGAGATATTTTTTTTGTAATTCAAGCAGTTCTTATATTTGAAGAGTTTCTAGTGCAAGGCTAGTGCATTTCTATGGTATCAGCTAGCCTGCATTAAAAACAGTCTGACCCGCTCCACAGAGCACCTGAGGCAAATCACTTATAACACCAGACTAACCATATAAATGTCTGTGTCGATGCATTTAAAATACCTTATATTTGAGCAGCATCAGCTTCGTGGTTGTATAAGCTACGCGGCGGCGGAGTGATCTGCTAGAAAATAGTCCCTCAAAATGCGATCATTCATGTGATGCAAGGTCACTTATATTCCAAGCATTATTCTACCGACACAGACATTTATATGGTTAGTCTGGTGTTATAAGTGATTTGCCTCAGGTGCTCTGTGGAGCGGGTCAGACTGTTTTTAATGCAGGCTAGCTGATACTATAGAAATGCACTAGCCTAGCACCACGAAACTCTTCAAACATAAGAACTGCATGAATTACAAAAAAAAATATCTCCGGAAATCAGCAACACTCATAAACAAAGAGACCTGATTGGTGTATATACAGAAAATGTCACTTGCCTCTGCCTCTCTGAGTGTCTGGGTTGGAGATCGTGGTGGAAGCCGTGCAGGGGCAGAACCCGGAGCAGAGGATGTTCAGGTCTTTCCCCGTCAGACAGGCCTGCTGCTGGAGCTTACACTGTGGGGAAAAAAGGATGAATAATTGCATAACGACAGCTGTATTCATGGACATAAGCACAAACACGGGAATGAGCTGCCATTGTGCAGTTGAATCAGGGAAGGTCACACTATTGTTGCGTCCTGCGAATAAATCAATAGGGCGGTTAGAGATAGCGTTTGTGACATTAATCACGGCGGCTCTTACTCTAGACATGAACTGAGAGGCTGCACAAGTGAGTATATTAACACTATAGAGCAAAAAAGAGATTTCCCCAGACAATATCAAATTACACAGCGTTAACAGTTGTTATGCAAATTGTATTTCAGCGCCATTAAGGTAAAATATGTTTTCAATGAAACTCATGGATGGTTTTGTGTCTCAGGGCTCTTTGGAAAAACTACTGAAAAAGGACGTTCACCGTTATTAAGCAGATCATCATTTCCAAGCAATATGGGAAAGAAAAAGGATCTCTCTGCTGATGAAAAGCGTGAAATAGTTGAATGCCTTGGTCTCGGTATGAAAACCTTCGATAGTTCATGAAAGATTAAGCGTAATCATTGTACTGATGAGAGATTTGTGGTTGATTCAGAGCACAGGGGTTTGTGCAGATAAAGGCACAATCAGTGTTAATTTTGACAACTTTTAGTCAAGATTTAGTCGACTAACATATCTGGACATTTAAGTCACAGTTTTAGTCTCATGAAAAGCTTTTAATTTAGTTTTAGTCCAATTTTAGTCAGCAAAAATATCACTGACTAAAATTAAGACTAAATATTTTAGTCGACAAAATTAAAACTGGTTATAATGAGGACGGTTTCTGCCAGACAAATACATCAGATTAAGAGAACAGCTGCTACAAAGCAGCAAACAGGTATTTGAAGCTGCCGATGCCTCTGGAGTCTTCCGAACATCAAGGTGTAGGACCCTCCAGAGGCTGCAGTTGTGCATAAACCTTCTATCCGGCCTCCCTTAAACTGTTAACTGAAGCACATGAACAGAAATGGCTGCAGTGGCTCAGAAATACATGAAAACTCATTCCCTTAACTGGGCTAACCTGACAACTAATTGTCACAGGCGTCTGAGATTGATTTCAGTGATTCAAAGAGCCCCGAGACACAATACCATCCATAAGTTTGATTGAATTATTCTTTTTTTTCAATGTATGTTGAACCTCTTAAAGGAACAGGCCACCTTTTTTCCATACTGAGATACGTTCTTACCTGAGCTTAGACGAGTTGATACATACCTGTCTGGTCTTTGTGGAAGAGCAACTTCCAACTTTGCCCCCGTTTGGAGCTATAGGAATACATTGGGAGAGGCCAAATGCTAACAACATCTTTAGTCGTGACTGAGTGCACGCACAAAGACCAGACAGGTACACATCAACTCGTCTAAGCTCAGCTAAGAACATATCTCTTATGTAAAAACGGTGGCCTGTTCCTTTAAAGCACCAAAAGAAATGTACTCCAATACAATATAGGAAACCGTTACCCCCCTTTCTTATTGAATCTATACAGATGGGGGAAAACAATCCAAACCCAAGGACGTATTGATCATGTGAAGAGGCGAGGGCGAACACGCTGTACCTCGGAGGCGTAGTTGTGTCCGTCAGAGCCGCACACGGGAGCCGAAGGCGAAACTGGGCAGGGTTTACACTTGTTCTCTGGACCGGACGGTTTCAGCCTGAAATGACACAAACGAGTTACTACAAGGCGGCGTTCAATATAAACAATTTACTTTTTTACTCCAAACAATTACGCACTCAATAAACCTTCACAAGGTTCAAATACTTCACTAGAGGAGACTCCTGCGTTTGTTTTGAAGCTAGAAAAGCTATAGCTGAAGTTATGTTATAATGATTCCACAATATGAACTAATCTGCATAACCTCTAACCCCTCGCCACTTCGGCTTTACCCAAACCTAAAAGCTGGTGGGAGTTAAAAAAAACAATGGTCTGGACATTTGTTTAAATTGAAATTGATTTTGCTTTTTAAGTTGAGACAGTAGCAGACAAACATAGACATAAACATAATCATGTGTTTGTGAAGGTTCTCAGTCGTCCATGGAATTATCCATCACAGTGAACCTTTACCTATTGTCAACTGCACCGGGTTGTTTGATTTGAGGACGTTTCGCTTCTGTCTCCTGAAGTTTCCTCTGACCACAAGAGCAAAGAAGAAGGGAAGGGAAACATCCTGAAATCAACCAACCCGATGATAGTAAAAGCTTTGCTATGAAATATTTAGGGATATCTCTGTAGATAGCTGAAGATTACGGACATAATGATAAGGGGGAAATGTATTCAGTTGACGGTGTTTTATGCTTAATAATTGCTTGTATTTGTGGCAACAAAATAGATAGAGCCTGGTATAAATATATGGGTTGACATACTGTATCTCTGCCTGACCAAAATAATAAAGGTCACATGTGCTTATATTTTGTTGGATCACCTTAAAGGGACTATACAGAGTTTAAAAATATTAAAATTAAGTATTTTCCTCCCCCTACATGTTACAGCCATGTCCAAACATGTACCTATTCACCACTGCCTCTAAAATCCTGCACTGTCACTCAGAAAGGGGGTCTGAATTGTCGTCATGCACGAGCTTAATATAGATCCTGCAGTTACACGTAAGACCTGAGGTGGCAGTAGTGAGTATAAAAAGGCCAACTTGCATCTAGCCTCTTTAAGCTTTGATTACAGCAGGCATGTGCCCTGGCATTGGTTCATAAGCTTCTGCAATATCAAAAGATAATGTTGCTTTTTCTTTTTTTTTCTTTTCCCACTGATGTGATTAACTTTATGCACAAATCTTCACAATGGAAACAATACAAAGATGCCCATGAAGAATAAATAGTTTACATTTGTGCTGAAACATCCTCCATGTGACAAAACAGTTGCCAACTTAAGCTCGATACGAAGAATAAAAAAAAGCTACGTCCGCAAAATCACAGCTGTGTTCTGTTTTGGCTTTAGTCTTAAAACACACAAAACTGATCAAATATGTAACAAAATCTCTGCCCATTTCCCTGGTATAGAATGAACATTACCATATGTTTCCACAGAGAACATAAGGCAAAGCCAACACTGAGGAACTGTGAAATGCTGAGTTGAAACGCTGAAACAGGTGCGTAAACCGAGCACACGCTTGATCGATAAAAATAACCTTCACATCACACACAAGCGGAATAGAAAATAGGGAAATGCTCCTTAGCTCTGAGCTGCAAATGTTTTTGGTGAAGGACATAGAAGGCACAGGTGTTTTCTTTAATTTTTTCCATATCCGTATTGATGAGCTCGTTTTGAATAATAAGTGATATCACACACTCACATGGAGGACACAAGCCAGTATCCCTGTGTGTCTTTATTTCTTTGGTCGACGTTTCTGCTTCACGTTGATTGGCCTGGTAATTGCAGAGATACTAAGCATAAACCAGGACAAAACACTGTTTCTAACCTCCTCTAAGAACTTATATTTGAGCAGCTTCGTGGTTGTATAAGCCAGTGTTTCCCAACTAGGGGTACGGGGACTCCTGGGGGTACTCGAGGAGCTAGCAGGGGGTACTTGGAACTATTTCCGATTGAAAAAAGGGGAAAATGTAACAATTTTTTTTTTTTATAGGAAAAGCTATATTTTTCAGTAAAATGTGTTGCTTTGGGAGAATTTTAGGTTTATTTTGACTGCTACATTGTCCTTTTTCTTACAAATACCACTTTTAATTAATTACTTTGTTAATAAACTGTAACACCTTTGAGGTAGGGGGTGCACGGTTGACCACTGAAAGGCTTAAGGGGTATGAAAGACAAAAAACGTTGGGAACCACTGGTATAAGTTACACGGCGGAGTGATCTGCTAGAAAATAGTCCCTCAAAATGCGATCATTCATGTGACGCCAGGTCAGTTATATTCCAAACATTATTCTATCGACACAGACATTTATATGGTTAGTCTGGTGTTATAAGTGATTTGCCTCAGGTGCTCTGTGGAGCGGGTCAGACTGTTTTTGAAATGCACTAGCCTTGCATTAGCCTAGTGCCACGAAACTCTTCAAACAGAAAAACTGCATGAATTACAAAAAAAAATATCTCCAGAAATCAGCAACACTCTGGATAACTAGGAAATGAGGCCCTATGTCAAAAATTCTGAAATATCCCTTTAACTGAGGACATTTTCTCCATGTTCAGCTTTATCAGAATCTAAAAGCTTCTCGACAGGAGAGTTCACAGCCTTTGGGCCTGTACGCCTCATTTGAAAGACTACGTTGTCACCACGTCATCACTTTTTTGTTGCTTTTTAGTCACTTTATTGTTGCTTTTTTGGGGTGAAATTGAAGAAAAAGGTGGGGGTTAAGAAGTTATTTCAGACGGCTTTTGGAAAATCCTTCCACCTCCACCTGAAAGGGACTATATGGTGTTTAAAAATGTGAAAATTACATATTGTCCTTACATTTAAAGTGACTCCAAACTTTTGAGCAGTAGTGTACTCGATATTGTAAATTTGCATATCTTCCAAACAGCAATTTCGATATTATCTTCTCCACAATATATTGCCCACCTCACAGATCGCAGCTGCAGTAAAACCTTCAACTAGGTGCATTTAAGAGACGTTTAAACCTTTATTCAGGCTTGAAACCACAAGCGTCACAACAAAATGTTAGTTTTTGTGGCTTTAATTGTGTGGAATTATGAAACTCGCGGTATAAAGTACCATCTCTGGCGAGTCGTGACGTGTGCCAACTCAACACGAAGCCCGGGGATCGCAGAAGAGACGAGACAAACGAAAAACCTTTGAACTAAATTACAAATGCATTTATGAGTCAGCTATTGTACACAGCGGGAACACTTCAGCGACAGAGTGGTCCACAAAGCTCTCAGACACTCTCTCTTCACTATCTCCGTGAGTGGCAGGTAATTTCAGTGAATCCTTGAACCTCGCAGCTAATCCTTAACCTCTGTTTAGGAGCCGGAGCTACTTTTCCATCTCCACTGACAGCGGAGTCCAGGGCCAAGTGCAAACCGGGGAGATCTGACTTTCAGTGCTCGTCTACAGTAAATAAAACAGAATTATATAGAGAAGAGCAATGTGTGGAGAAGCCAAAGTGCTGTTTGGAAGATGTGCACATTTGTATTAACGAGTTTATCTGCAATGTCAAGAAATGGGAGGGGGAAATATGGGCAAAACTGGGGGGGAAATAATTAAACAATTGAGAGAAAATTGAGAAACAATCTGCGGTAAATTGCAAAAAAAAAGGTAGAAAAAATAGCACAAAAAAAACGGGGGAAATGACAATGGAAAATGGGGAAAAGAGGTGGATAAAAATAGGGGGAAGAAATTGAAAAAAAAAAGGTTTAAAAGCAGTGATAAGTAACTTGTTTACCTTAATAAATCCTTTCCGTAGTCCCTGTGGGGGTAATACAAGTGTTAATGGGATGATTGGAGGGTCTTTCATCTCCCCCCGGTGTCTCTGGCCAGAAAACCACACTTGCAACTTGACTGCCACCGGGTCGGAGCCACCAACACACACTAATAGAACCACGAAGAAGAAGCTAACAGGCTAACGGGCAAAGTTAACTGTGGGCTAGCGCCACTTAAACAGTATTTACAGCCAAGTTTGAGTGAAAGAAATTATTTCCATTATGTAATTGGATGAACAATATCCCTCTGTCCCTTTGTGTTTTCTGTCAGCGTAGTATTTACTCTCACGGACAATTAATGAGTAAAAAAAACGCAACTTGCTACGACACCTGCAGTTGCGCTTATGGCCTAGTGGCAAGAGTTGCTTAGTGCAAAACAAAACAAGTGGAAAACTGTTTTTGTATTCTAAAAAAAAAAAGAGAAATAGAGGATTAATTGGGTAAAAATGTGGAAAAAATGAGGGATAACTGGAAAAATAAAAAACGGTTTCAAGCAGAACTAAGTAACTCATGCCCATAGAGGCCATAAGCGCCACTGCAGGTGTCGTAGCAAGTTACGTTTTTTTACTCACTAATTGTCCGTGAGAGTAAATACTACGCTGACAGAAAAGACAGAGGGACAGAGGGATATTGTACATCCTATTACACAATGAAGATCACTTTTTTCACTCAGACCTGGCTGTAAATACTGTTTAAGTGGCACTAGCCCGCAGCTAGCTTTGCCCGTTAGCCTGTTAGCTTCTTCTTCGTGATTACATTTGTGTGTATTGGTGCTTCAGGTCGGAGCAGGGAAAGCTCCAAGTGTGGTTTTCTGGCCAGAGACACCAGGGGGAGATGAAAGACCCCCCAATCATCCCATTAACGCTTGTATTACCCCCACAGGGACTACGGAAAGGATTTATTAAGGTAAACATAAACAACTAAGTTCTGCTTTAAACAATCGGTGGAACCGTAGCGTTGACATGACTCAAATGAAGACACTCTCAGGTACTGGGACACTTCCTGGCAGAGCCCTTTACAGACTGGTTCATATTTAATGCCGTGAGCCGCGGGAGTTCACACTGCACCAGGCCTGTTTTAAACTCGTATTAAATATTAAAACCAGGTCATGCATTAGTGATGAGGAAGGCGCCTCGAGCTCCTCACCGTGCGATGATTCTGATGATGCTCTCACGGCAGGAGGGAGAAGGCTCGATTTGGATACTAAAACGAAATGTTTCCGCATATGACCATTTCAGGCGGACAGGGCCGATTCATTTTGTGTTGTACATACAGTGGTTGTAGCGGGGCCGTTCAATTTTGGAGAAAGAAAATAACATTTCAGAGAGTGAACTAATGCAAGACTGACAAGCATTTCAGAACATGTTTGTAGAGGTCAAAACTTCAGGGTCAGCAGGTTTTATACGGGATAACCTCATGAAGATTTGTTGCAAAGAGAAAACAACAGCTGTGGAAAAGGCTCTACCAGCACCGCAGAGAAAGCTCCAGCGACTGCCAGTCTGCTGTCCATCTCTATCCGGAAGCCACTAACCACTCCTTTGAATACAGCGAGGTTAAAGTGTTAGCTAGGGCTGGACAATTTATTGAATTTTTATTTAATTTTTATTTAATTTATTTTTAATAAAGTTCGATCGTGATAATCGCATGGAGCGTTTTAATCGAGGAAAATTGGCCAATCCTGTCGCAGTCTGGAAAAAAATATGGATGCAGCGCCTGACAGGTCAATCCCAGGGAAACACTCGGCCCAAACAAACAGGAAGCACAGGTGCATGGCACATACGGCTCATACGCGCTGATGGCCAATGGAGGGCGACGTCCGCACACGGCGGCCATCTTGCCACAGGGAGCTCGCTCACTCATAGCATAGTGTTTTATGGTGCATGTACTTTTAAATCACCATAACAATTTTCTGCCGATTTTCAAACAGTTTGGTTTGTTTGTTTGTTGAGATGTAGGTATGACACTGCATACATATGAATAAAAAAGAAAATCTTTATTTCAACATGTTCCAGCATTCAGAGTTATAGCCACGTTAATAACGTTTGTAAGAAACCAAACCATAAATCCGTGAAGATTTGAGCGAGATATGAGGATTTGTGTTCATGCTAATCACTCACTTACTTGAGCTCGACAGAAAGCTTCCCTGTGGCAAGATGGCCGCCCGTTATGCCGGAAGTGACTCTGCCTTAAGACATCTAGCCTTTATATCTATCTATGCATGCGGCAGCCAGAGGAGAGAACCTGCTGATTTTACATGTAAAATCAGCTACAAAGTCATATTCGTCATTATTTTTTTTCCTTAATCACCCAGCTCTATTGTTAACTGAAAAAAAAAAAAGATGGTTTGAAGAAATTTTTGGATTCAGTCGTTCTCCTCTGTACAGCAGCATCCTGTGCCCCAAGCCTGTCGTGCTAATGCTAACGAGGTTCAGGCAAAGCCCGGGCCAGATTGAATTCAAATAGATCAATAGACAGGACGACTGTAATGGTATGCTAACTGTAAGACAGCTGCAGTGCTTTCAATACACTTCTAGAACCAGGAAATACAACCATATTAGTCCAGTGCTCAGGTCTCAAGGCTGCCTGTCGCTCAGAGGATAGACTTTAAAACAGTTCTGCTTGTTTCTCTTCACTCCTCTTTATGGCTCAGTGCGAGGTGCAGCTCTCAGACGGAGGAGGAACGGGGGCGGAGCTGACACCAGCAGCAGAGGGACTGGGGCCCCACAGCAGAGGGGCCCCACAGGGAAAACTAACACAGGATTTTGACTGTACATAAAAAAAACAATGAATAAAATAATATATAATAAAAGTTGTCTAATTGCAGCTATAAAAATCTGTGTTGCTTTTCCATTCTTCTTTATGGAAAGTAATCATAATCTAGACAGTGCTGATTTTCAAAACTATATAAGACTAATTTAAACAGCACATTGTTTCCTATAATACACTAGATTCACTACATTTTATCTGATTAATCAAACATTTCCTAAGAGTATCTGAAACAAGAGCACACATCAAGAAGAGTTATTCTTTAAAATGGTTTAAAACTAAAAAGTTTAAAAGTAATGTAAAACACCTTCTGTTACATGCAGTCTATGCACAGCCTTTTATATATCGGCCTGATGTAGCGTTCTGGGTCTTCTAGATTAGAGTTCCACCACCTTCCAAAGTCCACAGATTATAGTGATGTTTTATGGATCGTAATTATATGTAGCTGGAGCACTTTGTCTTGCCTTGTGAACAAATTACGCTCTGCATCAGTAGCTTTAAGTAGCTTTAATTATCTGAAGTAGAACTGCACTTGACCGTACTGACATCACATTTAAAAATCTAAGGTTTAAACATCGCAGCTAGAGGTAGGTTTATTGAATCGGGACGACAAGTTGAAGCCGTATCCAGCAACAACAACAATTCAATCTACTTTAAAAAGGCCACTGTACTTCTATCTTAGTGAGGACACTCATAGACATAATGTTTTACCCAGACCCTAACCCAGAGGTTAGGGCCCCTAACCCTAACCCTAATCTAAACCCTGAACCTAATCTAAACCCAATTCTAACCCTAAAACCACATCTTGACCCTCAAACAGTCCTTCAAATAAGTGAGGGCCACCCAAATGTCCTCACTGTGTTGTAATGTTGTAAGTACAAGAACACACACCACACACACACACACACATAATCTTGTACTGCTATCTTAGTAAGGACACTCATAAGCATAATGTATTACCCAGACCCTAACTCTAAACCCCCAACCTGAATCCTAGCCCTAATCTTAATCCAATACTAACCATAAACCACATCTTGACCATCAAACAGTCCTTCAAGTAAGTGAGGGCCACCCAAAATGTCCTTACTTAACAAAAACGTCCTCTGTTGGTTAAAAACTCAAACTGGTCCTCACAATGTCGTAAGTACAAGAACACACACACACTCACAGACTGTGGCCCGATGTATGAAAGAGTTTTCATCGCCCGCAGCTGAACTCACCTGTGCTCCAGTTTCTTGCGGTTGACGCACACGGCTCTCTGAAAACCCTGGGACACGCACACCTTATTCTGGGTGCACTTCACGCTCAGGCACGGGTCCTTGGTCGTATCCGCTGGAAAAAAGATTCATGAAATCTCACATTAACTTTTCACTACAACAGTTAATAATGCATTAACAGTACGGGCTTCTGCACATGTCATGAAAAATAATGACACCGAGTCGAAAATACAAAAATAATTGGGCTAAAACACATTCAGCTGCAGTTTGGGCTGAAATTGTGAACTTTTTCTGGCTGAAACATTTTGAACTGAAAAGCTCTTCATTGATATGTGGGACAGTAAAAGTAAGTCCTGACAAGAACCAGGAATTATGACCATATTAGTCCAGCGCTCTGGTCTCTGCACTGGCTTCCTGTCGCTCAGAGAATAGAATTTAAAACAGATCTGCACCAAAGTACTGACATGTTAGAGCTGTATGAACCATCCGGGACCCTGAGAACTTCAGAGTAGGGTCTCCTGGTGGTTTCCAGAGTCAGGACTAAACACAGTGAAGCTGTGTTTCAGTTTCATAGACTAGATGCAAGTTTGCCATTTTATACTCACTACTGCCACCTCAGGTCATACGTGTAACTGCAGCTTCTATATTAAGCTCGTGCATGACGGCACTTCGGACCCAAATTAACACCTTTTTGAGTGACAGTGCAGGATTTTAGATTTTAAACTCTGTACCGTCCCTTTAAATGACCACTGTACTACATTCATAGCGATTTCAGTGAAGAGTCTTGCCCAAAGACACAAAAACAACAGGCACTGACTTCTCAAGCCTCTGCAGCTCCGACTTAACTCGCACTGCCACAGAGCACTGACGCGAGCAATGTATAGATATCTGCCGCATAATCAAGTTGTGAAAATGCAAGCCGGTTTTCGAGATTTTCCAGCGTGTGCAATAAAAAGTAATCTTTCTGGGGGAGCTCAGAGGGATATTGATTGCGGACGGCGGTGCAGTTGTCATTTTGTGGCTGATAGAAGAACCACAGCAGAGGGAGATGTGGATTTTTTTTAAATTTTGAACATGTTTCTAAAGGAATAAACTTGAGCAGGTTTTGTGTTAAAAAGACCCGAAGGAGACAGAAATAAATTGTGTTCATGTGTGCAACGACAAAAGAACAAGTAAATAATGTCTTCATGTCTGTTCATGTCACGTTAGCATCAGTTCAGCGCTTCAGCCCAGGGTTTAGGACGGTCCCAAACACTTGTACCTGGTTGACACTGGTCTGGGCCGGAAGTACCAATGGAAAAGGAATGAAATCTGAAATCTTGGATAATTAAGTTGCTGCTCAACTAGTTACTGCATAAGTTCATTGAAAATCAGAAGCGGGTAGTACTACACTTATTAGAGTAGTTATATCAATCAATACTTTTTACATCCACTATTTGGGTTGACAGAACAGAATAGAAGGTAGAAATGAAAAAAAAGATGACTTTTTTTGGTGATTTTTTTCCATTCTAGCTCATCCCATCTCTAACATTAGTTTTGTTTTGTTTTTTCCAACAAAAGTGTAACAACTGCCCCTCGTGGAACCGCCACCTTAACGTGGTGGAGGGGTTTGAGCGCCCGAATGATCCTGGGGGCTCTGTTGTCGGGGGCTTCGTGCCCCTGGTAGGATCTCCCAGGGCAAACAGGTCCTAAGTGACTGGTCAGACAAAGAGTGGTTCAGAAACCTTATGAGAGACCAACAGGCCCAGTTAGAACCATGAGGTCATCCTCCCGTGGACCCACCACCTGCAGGAGCCATAGGGGCTGGTGCAACGACCCGGGAACGGAATAGTGGAAGAAAATGGATGGATGGATGGATGGATGGATGGATGGATGGATGGATGGATGGATGGATGGATGGATGGATGGATGGAGTGTCACAACTGCACAACGTTGCCTTGAGGCAACAAACTGAAAAAGCACAGTTTTAGGAAATAAATACAAACAAAAAACATACGTAAACAATCTAATAAGCTTCTTAACATATTCATGCACATATTTATTTTATCAGGTTATTCCAATTCAAACCTGTAGTAAAGTGATAATTATGTTTCCATTATCTGGCACCTGTGTCAGCTGTGAATTTTTCTCCTGAAAGGACGGCTCCACCCCTACACCAATGCTCCTACAGACTTCAGCTCCTGATTTCATTGGACAGAAACATGTCTGGTAACATTATAATTGCCTGAGGGCAACGCTCTGCCATAGAGGGATATTGTAATGAAGTATGTTTACTCTTACTTGAGTAAATAGAAAAAAAAAACGACCTAAAATATAGTAGTTTGTATTTCGGGCTCCTTTTTCTTCATAAATGCATATGTCTAATACCATTTTATGGTCATTTCTGTGGAAATATTAGGATTTTCACATCATTACAAGTTTTGCTTCCCATAATTTATGTCACAACTGAAACATAAATCAGACTTTTACGCTCAAACAGTTACTCAGCACTACTTTTTTACTTCGTATTACAGAATACAGTACTCAGTATTCATGTGGGTCACTACCTGTAATTGAGTAAGATTATTTCAAAGTAACGTAACTCTTACTTGAGTAAATATTTTGGCTACTCTACTCTACCACCTCTGTTGGTTCAAAACACATTAAACTGCGGTTAAAATATAAAAACATGTACAATAGAGTCCACTCCGGGGCCAAAACTCCCCTGAACAATAATCTGAATATCAGTGGGTCCATCCTGGAAAACTAACTAAAACAAACCCGAACATGGTCTTCAGATTGTGCTCGAGTGGAAAACGCCTCTGCAGCCTTTTTTAATCAGTCTCACCACAAACATCCTGCTGTTTGAACGCGGACCGTCCCCCGAGCAGTGAACCAAAACACTTTAATTGCTCGCTATGTTAAGTGTCGTAATACTTGTGAAACCCGCGGTGCTGTTGTTGTTGAGCCCTTGGCACAGACAGTGTTGGGCATTATCAGTTTCTGTGATGACAATAGAAAGGAAGAAAAGCCCCAGGTCCACATGAGTAATGCCACTTGATAACACCTGCCCTGGTTAATACAATACAGGCCCTATTATACATCTTTTAAAACTTCTTCTGGGCCTTAGCCTTATTCTCTTTCTAAAGGGGATGCAAACTTAACTGCAAAAGTGATTTAATTAGTGATTTATGTTTTAAAGCATGAGATATTGACTGAAATGTGAACTGCATGCACTTCTGGTCTAGTTTTCAGGTTACGCCCAGAATAAGAGAATATTCTGACTGAACCGCAGGGGTGGCAATGTCAGGTCCACGCCCACGAACAAACGCCGGCCCTTCGAGCATAATCTTCTGGAACAAACGTTGATTTTCAGAAATGTAGCCAAACTTTCAGGGCTGTGAACCAAATTAATTCATGCAGTTCTTATATTTGAAGAGTTTAGTGGTGCTAGGCTAGTGCTAGGCTAGTGCATGTCTATGGTAACTAGTAGCTTGCATTAAAAACCTCTTCAAAATCATGGGCTCGTCCTCCAAACGTTGCCATTTCTGATTTGTAGAAAGCCCCTTTGTGAATTCCACGTGTAGTAACGCGACTGCAGGTAAACAAACTACTGTAGATCCGGTAACCGAGCGGATCACTCCGCCGCTGTGTAGCTACAACCAGGAAGCTGATGCTGTTCAAATATAAGTTAAATGCAAAATGGTTATATTTCAAACATTATTCAGTCAACACAGACATTTATATGTGTAGTCTGGTGTTATAAGTGATTTGCCTCAGGTGCTCTGTGCTTGGGTCAGACTGTTTTTAATGCAGGCTACTAGTTACCATAGACATGCACTAGCCTACCACTAGCCTAGCACCGAGCACATTTTCTTCATGTTTTTGCTTGATCCAAATCTTAAAGCTTCTCGACTGGAGAGTTCAGAGCCTATGGGCCTGTCATTTGAAAGCTAAGACCACGTTATTACTTTTTTTGCTTGTTTTTGATGATTTGTTTTGTAGCTGTTCAATTGCGTTTTTGTTGCTTTTTCGTCCTATCCGTTCGCTTATTTTAAAGCCAAACTGGAGAAAATGTGCTCGGTTCAGGTGGAGGTTAAGAGGTTAAAAAGAGCCAGAGTTCATCTTCGAAATGAACAGATCCTAAAGACTCTGCCACTTCAATATTATCTTGTAGACGATTGATTGTTTCTAGTTTCAATTCACCTTTTATATCTTCAAATCATCTTGGGATCTCCAGCTTAAAAAATCCCAAATATTTATTTATTGAGCAGGTATCTCCCCCATGAATTTTCCGCCTCCGTCTGTGTCTGTTTGTGAAGGGCGTGTGCAAATGAAAGGAGACCCTGTCGATGTTTGATCTTGACCATTGACCATGGGCCTGTTTTATGGGAGCCGTGTTTGTGAAGCATTAAGTTCAACTGTAACAGCAAGGACGCACTGGCAGGTGCACAAAGGAGCTTTTGTTCCCACACCTGCGTCTCACGTTTCAATCTGAAATCCATGGGATTCAGACGCTCATTTTACAATACGTTTAGAATCTGTCGCACAGTTCTCTTTGAAGCTTTCAGGTCGTTTTTAGATGTATTTGCAGAAGTTTTCGGGGCTTGACATGAACACATCTATGGCATGTAGAGTTTCAAAGGGGCAGAAAATCCCAGATAATAAAGAACTTTGTCATTGAATAAACAATTAGTGAACTGTAGACCCACTGTGTGACGTATGCAAATTAGGTGAATGTGCAAAACCCGCACTCTAACACACTGTTTACTTATTATTTACTGTTTATACTTTTTGTCCCCACAAAGTCCTTGGTAGTCATTGAATATATAGCACTGTTTTACTATTTAATTGTTGGTTTTTTCACTTAACATTTCCTGCCTCTTTGCTCACCCTGAGTGTTTCTAAGAGCTGAATGTAACAAGTAAATTTCTCCATTGTGAGATCAATAAAGACTATCTTATCCTATGACTTGCCGGCAGGTTCGTGCTATCAACCCGAGAGACAAATGATCCGAAGTTGAGATCAAGAATCCACCCGGCGCCAAGATTCGGATCTGCAGAATCCAGACCCTGCGGTGGAAACACATGTTTCTGCTCTTCTGCAGTGACACCGTCTCTGACACATGACACACAAACAGACGGCAGTAAATCTTGGAGGGCGGGACCAGAGGAATGGCTGATCGTCAGGATCCGGCTTCAGTCTGAGCAGGGAAACTCTCTCTCTTCAACACAAACCACTCGCAACAATGACCTACGTGTCTTATTTGTATTAATCACATGTTTAAAGCGCCGTACGGTTTGAGAAAAGCGTTTGAAGTGAAGTGTCAACACATGTGGACACGCCTCACATGGCCTCCGTTGACCTTTACATTTATGTTGTACACTAGCAGTGCAGGTTTTCCCAGTGTCAACCCAATGAAAATGGCTCAGACCTAGTTTAGAACTGGTTTGGACCCAGATTAGTCCTGGTTTAAACCTGGTTTAGTCTCGGGTAAAAAGTCATCTGATAAAGCCATACATGTGAGGGAGGGAACTAATTTGACAGCCCACACTGAGCACGCATTTTTCTCCTGTTGCCCAGGGGCCCTTCAACCAGCTGGGCCCCTGAGCTAAGCCCTTGTAAGCCCATGTAGAAATCCGGCCTTGATAATGCCGGCCGCAGGTAAACAAACTACTATAGATCCGGTAACCTACCACTGTGCTTGAGTCAGACTGTTTTTAATGCAGGCTACTAGTTACCATAGACATGCACTAGCCTAGCACTAGCCTAGCACCACAAAACTCTTCAAATATAAGGACTGCATGAATTAAAACTTAAATATATATCTCCAGAAATCAACAACACTCTGGGCCCTATGTCAAAAATCCTGAACTATCCCTTTAAGTGCCAGTTCTGAACATCTGCATTTTGTGGTTTACTTTGACGTGTCCTTTCAGCATTCATAAGCAATATTTCTGTCGTTTTACTGCCATGATTTTGCAACTTCCCTTCTTACGACAGGGGATCCCCAGGCCTCAAAGACTCGTGCCGGCAATGAAGATGTTGAGAGATGTTTTCAATGAATATGTAAAGTGCGATAAAATGCTGAGCAAGGCGGAGCTGGCCAAGCTCGAGTTAGGATGTGACAAAGTAAGTCCAGGCCACATTAAATTGTACCAACTTTCGTGAGCTTTGAAATGTGATGAACTTGTGTGGAATTGGCATGTCCTAGTCTACAGTTTGTAACGTATGTTGTATGTTTTATTGTGAAAGTCACACCTGCATTATGCCCCTTGCCACTACCGGTACTTCTGTGGTTGCGGAGTGGAATAAACACAGCTAAAAAGACTACAGCCGTCTCCGACATGTCTCCCCGTACTTGTGACAAATAAGTACATTACACAGTTCCGGCCAAAAATGTTTTACAAAATGAACATTGTTTTGAATTGACGGGGAAACTGAAGAACCAGACACAGGGAGAACATGCAAAGAAACCAATCGTGTTTTTGTTTCCTTTAGGGTGACCAAAAAATGAAAGACATTTTCGACTCACTGGACGGCGATCAAAGCGGAAGTGTGGATTTTGAGGAATTTCTAACATTTGTTGCAGCCGTGACTTGTGTGTGTGGCCTGTAAGTCCTGAAGCTGCCTCTTCACGTCACAATAAACATATCTGTGTCCCACATCCTTTTGTGATTACTATCTTTACCGACCAAGAACCAGCTCCAAAAGGCTTTTATCTCTCTCTAAAGGTCAGCACAAGTTTTCTAGTCTTAATCGATTTTATATAGAATGGGGGGGTCCACGCTACACGACTGGATTCAGTGCGATTTTCAAACGTCTGGGGGTTCACACTTAACGACTGAGAATCGTAAGAGCGAACACACTACACGATTCTGACAAACAGCTGATGTTTTATAACACAGCGCGTCTGTCCTCTCTACGGCTTCGAAAACTGACCCCAAACCCGCAAAGACAGGCCTGTGTTTGTGAGCGCGGGATAACGTGTGTGTCCCGATTGGTCAACGGTGTCAACAATGTCACAACACCGCAGCGCTAGCTTACTGCTACTACGAGGCTTCAACTTGGCTGTAGTTCTGTCAAATGGAGATAAAAGTTGGCGACAGGAAGAAGCGGGATGTATTTCAGTGGTTAAATAGGAAAAGGAGACGGGCCTCAGCCTTCGAGATGGAGGAGACGGAAGAGGAGACGGAGGAGAAAGCGGGGAGAGGCTAACCGCCGCTAGCAGCGAGGTGAAGCTGAACAGTTCGTCTCCAAACTCAGTAAGTGCCGCTAAACTGTGTTCGTGGTTGAAATGTAGCTGGAAAAGGTGGTTGTCGAGAACTTTTGGTGATATAAAGTTGTGCTGTTTCGTGTGTGGGGCTGTGGCCATGAAATAAGTTGTTTGTGCCGCTGGTTTAACAGAGGAGTGAAAAAAATGAGGCGCGGCGGTGTTTTTCTGTCTTTATATCTCTCTGTCATTCACATTTGGGACGGTAAAATCACCCACGTTTCTCCCGTGCGTCCAAAATTGGGCTTAAAAATCAAACATGTTTTGATTTCCTAAGACTGGAGTCTAGTGGCGTCTTTCTACCGCCCACACTACACGATTTGAACGTCAGCCCAGTCGTGACCCCCCCCACACTACACGACCCGACTCTGTGTGACCGCATTCAACTAAGACTCAGCACGACTGAGAATTAGAGCAAAATCGGGCGTAAAGGTTGTGTAGTGTGTGCTGACCTTAAGACTGCGTTTCGAAGTCCTTGTCTACATTCAAATGCATACCTCTGCACCTTGACACGTCATGACACGACATGTTGAAACAAGGTTTAGTTCACTGACAACTGTTGCGTAAAGAGTCACATTCATTCCTCGATCTGTCTCACAACAACACTCTCAGATTATGGGCCAGACCCCGCCCAAAAGCTTTAGTGCCATTATTAAAGCCTCATTTCAAAAGGATGAACCATTTTACTCGTACCACAACTCGTAAATGTCTCCGTCTTTATTGCGTCTCATGTAAAACGTTGTTCAGCCGAAGTTTATGGCGTTTGTAGAGTTGCCTCTGTTTGCTCAGTCAACCATGTATAAACAGGAGCTCACCACTGGAATTAGGCTTAAGCGCAAAGTCAACCTGGAGGACCTACCACCCATCCAATCACCGCTTCACCTCAAGCCGCACCTCCATGACAGCCTATCACGTTCTTCATTCAACCAATCATCCCCCAGGATAACCCTCTTAAAGGAACAGGCCACCGCACTGAGATATGTTCCGAGCTTAGACGAGGTGATGCGTTCCTGTCTGGTCTCAGTCAGGCAAAAGAAAAAAAATATATATGTTGTTAGCATTTAGCCTCTCCTCCTCTCCTCTATGGGGCCAAACGGGGTGAAGATAGAAGTGACCAAGCTCTTCCACGTTTTCCCTATTTAAATAATGTGAAGTCTAGTCACACAAAATTAAACACGACGATTTTCTAAGCGGATAAATCGGGTACTATATTGTAAGGCGTAATAACACCTTTGGAGCACTTCGACGTCCACGCAGTAAAGTGAAGATATTGCTAACATCATGCTATCATCTCGTCTAAGCTCAGGTAAGAACATATCTCAGGATGCAAAAACCTTCCTCGTTCACTGCCTCCCATCTGTGCTGTGACCCTCCTCCACCCCTCCTACACCTGGCCTCTCCTCTACTTTGCCTGGATCTCTACTCTCTACCGTACGTTTTGGACTACAGTATAAGCTGCTACTTTTTTCACACACCCAGAACCATGTGGCCCATACAACGATGAAGCTAATGACGTAGAGATTATCATATAATAAGTTGCCCCGTAATTCAGTCCTTTTTCCTACTTCGACCTCATCCAGACTGTGACGCAGGGAGGGGGGTGCTGAGTGTAGGTCACGTTTTAAAGCAAGGAAAGGCCGGCACTTTGATACCAGTGCTACATGGAGACCATCGCGCTCTCTCTCAGAACAGTTTTTTATCTTACAGTGGGTATTATGCTTTTTTCAATCACATAGCACCAGCCTATATCACACTACAATGATGATGAAACCTTCTGTTGGTCTGTAAATGCAGTAAATTAGAATAACTGCCTTGTATAAAATTGCTCTCTCAAAATGGCTGTAGTGAATGTCTTGAAATAGGCCTCTGTCTCTTTAAGAACCTCTGAATCTTTCCGACACGCCCCCTCCACACGCTGTCTGTGGCATCAGTGGGGAGGGGGTTCTGCTGAGGAGCAGTGGTTGGTTACTCGGCTGGTGACGAAAGCTCGGAGGCGTCTCCAGGAGGTGGGGGCGTTCCTAGGAGGACTCAGGCAAACCTATCCCTAAAATGGCTGCCATCAGAGTTTTTACAGATTACTCAAAAATACGTGAATGTGCCAAGGCAACACTTCAGGCATGTTTTTAATGAGGGAGTGACATAATAACATGATGTAAAGCTTGAAAAAGTCCATTTTGCATACCACCCCCCCTTTAAATCCGTATGACTGCGTGTCTATAGTGAGGGCTGTCCACTCTCTCGTTGCCAATCAGAGGCCAGAGTCTGTTCACGCCACATCAGACACGGGTCAGCGCTTCGGCCACAGCCACAGGTCGGTCCCGAAACCTATACCTGGTCAGACCGGTTTGGCCTTTGTTCTGGAAAAGCTCGACAAAGCTGGTGACAAGTGGGTAGAGAGACTCATTACACACGTTGTCCAGGAAGTTATTTATATATAGCGCCGTTCACAGCTCTTGTGACTGCACACGTCTGCACCAACGGTCCCTCTGACGCCATCATTCCTCCAGGCCTATCGCACATTACACAACATACGGCCAGTATTTAATGAGAAATTAAGTAAAAAACATTTAAAAAAAATTCTATCTCTCATTCTTCTGGAATTTATCAACTAGAAATTATTTTAAAAATTCTAATCGACCTAAAAAAGTAAACGTTAAGTCTGGTTTCATGTCAGACAGTGAGAAAAAAAATGTCTTTTTATGAAGTGTATGAACATCCGGTTGTCACTGTATGTACTTTTTCTTTCTTATTTCTGAATTTAGTTTTGCACATGAGTAAACGCTTGCTCTTTTTACCAAAGGATTGTCTATCATTTCTATTTTGAGGTGTTATAATCTGTTACTTCAACCACAAATGAAGGTTCTGATTGTTCAGAAGTGATGCTTTAATGATAGACTTGGATTATGTGTTTTTCATGTTTTACTCCAACTTTAGACACACTTTAGTCTGATTTTGTTCTATGTACGACCAATTTCTTGATTTCATTTTGCCTGGTGGTGTTACTTTTTTATAGTATAGCACAATTTTGCCCTTTCCTTTGACCAAGAAAACTTTATTTACTATGATGTTTCGCTGTAGGGAGGTTTGAATTCCAGAGTTTATGCTTTATTTTAAACACAATGCACAATGTAATACCAATAAATCAGAGTTTTGAGGATTATTTTCTGCATCTTTGAGTTAAGGGGCACTTAGAAAAGAAGACTTGAGGAGTATGTAAGAAAGAATCTGTGTCTTTCTTTCCCCCAAAACACATGCTAACCTCATGACAGCATATGTTGTCTAAAGCTCGCATGTGCCATTGGCTTTTGCATGTTTATAATCTACTCGGAATCTGAAGAAGAAGAAAAAAAGTCTGGTGAATGACTCAAGGCTGATGGTGCCAACACCATATGTGGGCAGGGTTTTGATTTTGCCAAAAGGGAGGAGCACAGGGAGGAGCACAGCAGCGAAGCAGAAGGAGGAAGTGAAGGGTGTGACTTCAACATAAAAGCTCATTCCCTCTTTGCAAAGTCCACCATTTCAAACCAGACCCTTCCCAAAACAGCAGCTCTGCAAACACGGTAAGTCACTAACAAAAGAAAATAATCATACGTGTGGCCTCTAAAACGAACAACAATTTTTATGACTCTCTGACCACGATGTTAATGTGGCATTTTACATTTTACATGAAGATTTCTCTAATTATTTTTTTTCTGTTCTCAGCAGGATCACCATGTCAAGACTCATCTCAGCCATGGCTCTTATGCACGAGGTTTTTGAGGAGCACGCAAAGGGTGATGGAAAACTGAACAAGGCGGAGCTGTCAAAAATGCTCCTTGCTGAGCTCGGAATAAAGCTTGGGGTGAGTGTACACAGATTCAGATGAGGAGAGTCCAGGACAGTGGAATTTGTGTTTTCAAAATGGCTCACAGTAATCTAAGCGCAATCTCATCAACATGTATTTCCTCATTATCTGAAGTGGACATATCCTGCATAGGGGGGGTAATAATAGAAAAAAAACTCTTACTGTGGAGCCTCGGCATTAACCCCTTACCTCCCACCTGAACCGAGCACATTTTCTCCAGTTTGGCTTTACCCCAGACCAAAAGCTTCAGGAAAAAAGCTGTGAAAATAGCAACAAAACTGAGACGAAAACAATGATGGAAATGTGACAAAAAAGTGAGAAAACATTGACAAGAAAGTGACGAAAAATTGATGAAAAAGTGGCAAAAATGTCACAAGAAATTGACAAAAAAAATTGAAGAAAAAAATGACAAAAATGTGACAAAAAATGACAAAAAAATGACAAAAATGTCACACAAAAAATGACAAAAATGTGACAAAAAATTTGCAAAAATGTGACAAATTGTGATAAAAATGTGACAAAAAAATGACAAAAATGTGACAAAAAATGACAAAAAAATTATAAAAAATGGACGAAAAAATGGAAAAAATGTGACAAAAAAAGAAAAAAAAAGAAGAAAAAAATGTGATAGAAATTTGACCAAAAAATTTACGAAAAAATGACAAAAATGTGACAAAAAATGACAAAAAAACTATAAAAAATTGACGAAAAAATGGAAAAAATGTGACAAAAAAAGAAAAAAAAGAAGAAAAAAATGTGATAGAAATTTGACCAAAAAATTTACGAAAAAATGACAACAATGTGACAAAAAATGACCAAAAAAAAATGACAAAAAAGTTACAAAAATGAGTTGAACACCTAACAAAAAAATGATGGAAAAAAAATCCGATGACGTGAGGAAAAAGATCCTCTCACTTCAGGCGGGAGTTAAGAGGTTAAAATCCAACGTTTTGCTACTTAAAATCATGTCTTAGTAATGAAATTCTTGCTCTCATGCAGCAAGGAACTTAACTTCAGTTTTGATTTAACCACTTCAGCCTTAAAAACACACAACACAGAACTGATGTTGGATTACGAAATGTAAAAGACTGTTTGGGGGTTTTAGCAGCGACACAGTATTATTATGGTGCATTCCAGGGAGCTCGTAACTTGTATTTTCCCCCACTTGAAAATGACCACTTATGACCTCAGAGCGTTCCGGGTGAATGAACCCAAAACAAAATGGCTTTTGCTCCAAACAGTCGGCTACCGTTATACATGAATGTTTCTCCACCCGGGATCTACTTCCAGGCAGGCTACATCCCGTTTACAGCTGTGACCAAAAGTTATGTTCACGTGACGGGTGCAGTGGTTTTGTTCTCCACTGGAGGCCGCCATGGGATTGTTAAGGGATGATGTCATGCTCCACTTCTGGATCCAATGGAATGTTAGCTCTATTCAATAGATTTAGCTGATTTTGACGGAATACAAGGCTCTATAAAATATTTTTTTCCATACACAATTGTGGCTTTTTATCTATGTCATCAGGAGATTTGGATAAAGGCTTTTTTAAGGCTAAGTTAAGCCTTTATTGATCTCACAATGGAGAAATTCACTTGTTGCATTCAGCTCGCAGAAACACTAAGTTAAGGTATACTTTTTAATAGACAGGAAATGTACAAACAAACAGTAATAGAGGTATCTTGTATGCAATGACTGCCAAAAACATTAAAGTGATAGTCTGTAAGTTTGCAAGTGTGAAATTTGAAAGTAAACATCAAATTCCAACCCCTCTTTAACCAGAGCGCCCTTCTTCATTTGCAAAAAGAGGAGAGCAGGAACAGAATTTTCAAAAGTAAAACTATCGAGCTCCTCCCCCACCTCTCCTGATTGGTCCTGACAGGCTGGTTCGCAAGAAAAGCTCGTCTCATTGGTCAACGCAGGAGGACACTAGACTCTGATTAGTTGCTGAGATCCGGGAAGGAGGGACTTTACAAAAAATAACATATATATATTATTACTCAGCAAGACCAGGTGATCAATTTTGCACATTTTTTTTTTTTAATTTGTAACACATTAAGACTTCCAGACTCCATCACTTTAAGGGGCAAAATGTATAAACAGTAAAACAATCAAATAAACAACGCTCCTTCTTGCACTGAGGGTGTCTCCGTCCCGTGCAGTGGGTGGGAGGTGTGGTCCATGATGGAGGTGAGCTTGGCTAACACCCTCCTGCCCCTCACCTCCCCCACAGAGTCCAGAGCTGGCCCTCCTGACCAGCTTGTTCAGTCTGGTCTTGTCCCGCCCTGTGCTGCCCGGGACCCAGCACACGGCACAGCAGAGGCGACCACAGAGTCATAAAAAGTCCTGAGGGGAGGGGCCTGCTCACCCTGAAGGACCTCAGTCTCCTCAGAAGGTGGAGGCGACTTTGGCCCTCCTTCTACAGGGCGTTGGTGTTGTGGGACCTCTGGCTGTTTCGAACATGACCATGTAGCCTATGAGCACTTCCAAAGATGCTGCCTGTGTGTAGAAACCGTTGAGGAACAAACGGCTAAACAGGATTAACCAGAGGATTACTGTGTCACCGCAGTGAAATACGACTCCAGGTCTGTCTTTGACGAGGGAACAGCGTTATGACATGGTTTAAAGCTCATTAAAGTCATTTTGCGTATGAAGAGTTCCCTTGAAAAAGCAAATATCTCTTTTTTTTTTCTCCGGATATTTGTTACTGTGCTCGACAGACGCCATTCATAAAACTAAAGTTGTGTGAATTTAATTAAGAACAGTGACAAGTCTGGTAATGAAAAACACTGCTATGTAAAGAGGCCTTTGTTCAATGGCTCTTATCTGTTTTTGCAAATTAACTCTTCATATGTTCCCTTTTAAACGTATAAAACTGTAAAGCTCTCCTAAAAACAATGGTAGAATAAAGTGTCTACAGCTCCATCATGAAATATTCTCCTCAAACGACGATCGTAAACCAAGTTGCTTTTGTTTCCTTTCAGAACAACAAAGAAGTCGACGGCATGTTCGGGATGATCGACTCAGATGGAAGCGGCGAAGTGGATTTTAAAGAATACGTGACATTTGTTGTGGCTTTAACTACAATGCTGAAAGAATCTGACTAATGGGAATTGGCAACTTCACCACGGTTACAATAAACACATTTTGGCATTTTTGTTTCCTTGTCTTTTTAATTCATTCATCATAAAACTCCTGAAGGAACAAGAACCTTTCGGCATCAAAAAAGGGATCCATGAAGGTCACCAGTGTTTTCAGTCCACACTCCTTTAACAGACTTTATAATGTAATATCTTGTTAATTCTCAATATGCCTTGGTATTGTTTGCATTAGCTATCATGGTTTCAAATGTATTATTATAGTAGAAGAAGAAGCTAACAGGCTAAAGGGCAAAGCTAACTGTGGGCTAGCACCACTTAACCCCTTAACTCCCACCTGAACCGAGCACATTTTCTCCAGTTTGGCTTTACCCCAGTCCAAAAGCTTCTGGAAAAAAGCTGTGAAAATAGCAACAAAAACTGAGACGAAAACAATGATGGAAATGTGACAAACAAGTGAGAAAAAAATGACAAAAATGTGATAAAAATGTGACAAAAAATTACAAAAATGTGACAAAAAAATGACCAAAATGTAACAAAAAAAAAGACAAAAATGTGATAAAAAATTGACGAAAAGGTGAAAAAAATGTGACCAAAAAATGACAAAAAAATGACAAAAATGTGATAAAAATGTGACCAAAAAATGACAAAAATGTAACAAAAAAATGACAAAAATTTGATTTAAAAAAATGACGAAAAAGTGAATAAAATGTGACAAAAAATGACCAAAAAAATGACCAAAAAATGACAAAAATGTGATAAAAATGTGACAAAAAAAAATTACAAAAAATGTGACCAAAAAATGACCAAAATGTAACAAAAAAAAGACAAAAAATTGATAAAAAATTGACGAAAAGGTGAAAAAAATGTGACAAAAAATGACCAAAAAATGACAAAAATGTGATAAAAATGTGACAAAAAAATTACAAAAAATTGACAAAAAAATTACAAAAATGTAACAAAAAAAAGACAAAAATTTGATTAAAAATTGACGAAAAGGTGAAAAAATGTGACAAAAAATGTCCAAAAAATGACAAAAATGTGATAAAAATGTGACAAAAAAATTACAAAAATGTAACAAAAAAATGACAAAAATTTGATTAAAAAAAATGACGAAAAAGTGAATAAAATGTGACAAAAAATGACCAAAAAAATGACAAAAAAGTCTCAAAAATGAGTTGAATACCCAACAAGAAAATTATGGAAAAAAAATCTGATGACGTGAGGAAAAAGATCCTCTCGGTTCAGGCGGGAGTTAAGAGGTTAAACAGTATTTACAGCCAAGTTTGAGTGAAAAAAATGATGTCCATTGTTTGTTTGTTTGTTTGTTAACTTTATTGTCCCCGTAGGGAAATTTGTGTAATTGGATGAACAATATCCCTCTCTCCCTTTGTCTTTTCTATCAGCGTCGTATTTACACTCACGGACAATTAATGAGTAAAAAAACGTAACATGTCACGACACCTGCAGTGGCGCTTATGGCCTCTAGGGGCATGAGTTACTTGGTTCTGCTTTAATTGCTGAAGTACCAATAATTCTGAGTTTTGAGGATCGTTTTCTGAATAATCGTCTGCATCTTCGAGTTAAAGTGTACTTTGAGTAGAAAATAAAGACTCGATGGGTACGTGAGGCAAAGAAAAGTTTGTGAGTCATAGATATGAGTCAAAAAATGTATTTTTCTGTTCTCAAAAACACGGTAGCCTAAAGATATCATATCCCTTGTGCCCCGTTAACTTTATGCCACCTCTGGGAGTGTTTAGTACATTCTGTGTATTTTGCCATAAAATCCTCAAATATTGATGGATTTATATGTTTATTTTTTTGAAAATTGCATGGTGCTTTCATACATTACCATAAATCACTAACCCTTTAGATGCCCATGTTTACCATCAACAAAACAACAATTTTACATTTTTTTATTTTATTATTATGGCTATTGTCTATTTACATGTATTCTTTAGGCTTCATGGTTGTTTCATTTGGGAAAAACTATAAATCAACATAATCTGGGTAAAAACAAAAATTAAAAATGGACCCCTACCTTGAAAATGAATGCCTGCACTTGTTGTAAATGTATTTATTTATTCCCCTGCCTAACAAGAGGAGCAAGAAGTGTTGTTCTGTGTTGTTTGTATAGCTTCATTTACAAACATAATGGCTTTAGGGGAGTGTCCATAGATAAACTCCCGAGTCCTGGGGCATATTTGTTCAGTCAAATCGTTCAGACTCAAAGAAGGACTCACTGACCACACATCCAAACAATTTAAAGGGACTATAAGGGACTATTTAAAAATGTTGTAATTAAGTATTTTCCTCACCCTACATGTTCCAGCCATGTCCTAATGTGTAGAATGAGCTCAGACCTGTTCACCACAACTGCCTCTAAAATCCTTCACTGTCACTCAAAAAGATGTTCCGAATTGCGGTCATGCACTTGATATAGAAGGTGCAGTTACACGTATGACCTGAGGTGGCAGTAGTGAGTATAAAAGTGCAAATTTGCATCTAGTCCCTTTAAGGAAGGGGAAAGAAAGTTTGGTTTCTAGACACCAATAATCCAATGCTGCCTGGTTGTGGTATAGGGATATAATATAGTAGTAGTAGTAGTAGTAGTAGTAGTAGTGTATACTAGTGTATACTGTTGGCGAACCAACCGGACATTGTGGTGGTGGACAAAGAGCAGAGGAAAGCCGTTGTGGTCGACATAGCAATACCAAGCGACTTCAACATCAGGAAAAAGGAAAACGAGAAACTAGAGAAATACCAGGGGCTCAGAGAAGAGCTGGAGAAAACCTGGAGGGTGAAGGCATCAGTGGTGCCTGTGGTCGTTGGGGCACTCGGGGCAGTGACCCCCAAACTGGAGGAGTGGCTCCAGCAGATCCCAGGAAATACATCAGACATCTCGGTCCAGAAAAGTGCAGTTCTAGGAACAGCAAAGATACTGCGCAGAACCCTCAAGCTCCCAGGCCTCTGGTAGAGGACCCGAGCAGGAGGAGAAAGAGACCGCCCGCGGAGGGTGAGGAAGAGTTTTTTTATGTATTTTTATATATATATATATATATATATATATATATATAATATATATATATATATATATCACTTGATATCATTGTGACCAGCTCACCCATATAACTGATCAGGGAAGATTGAGTTTGGGACCTTTTTGTTTTGGTATACTGCAATATCAGTTTGAACAACACAGGTACTTCCATACCAGTAGCTTACATGAGCATTAGCATTAGCATGTTTTCACCCACCTGCAACATATTTTTTCCCTGCCTTGCAAGAGGAGAAAGAAGTGTTGTTCTGTGTTAATAATAATAATGCATTGGTTTCATATGGCGCTTCTGGACACTCAAAGACGCTTTACATTGCATTATTCGTTCACGCCATATTTGGTGGTGGTAAGCTACTCTTGTAGCCACAGCTGCCCTGGGGTAGACTGACAGAAGCGAAGCAAACAGTCTGAACCATCAGCCCCTCCAATCACCACTCACTCACTCACTCACTCACTCACTCACTCAAGCTTTCTGGTGTTTCCCAACTGGTCTCCCATCCAAGTACCGACCAGGCCCTTCCCTGCTGAGCTTCCAAGGTCTGACGGGATCGGGCTGAGCAAAGACTGTATGGCCACAGTGTTGTTTGTATAGCTTTGTTTACTTAACATAATGGCTTTAAGAGAGCGGAGCCTGTTGATCAACCATCCTTAGACACACTCCTGGGGCATTTTGTTTCAGTTAAACTGTTCAGACGCAAAGAGGGACTCACAAACCATTTAAGGAAGAAAAAAAAGGGTGGTTTCTGTACACGAATAATCCAATGCTGCTCAGGTATAGGGCTATAATATAGGGCACGGGAAGGAAGGGGTTAAAAATGGCCCAAACTAAAAATTACATATTGTTACATTAAAGTAAGGGGTTGGCGGCATAAAAACTGGATATTGCAGGGAATTTTTAATCTTGATTAAGCAACAAAACTGAGACAAAAACAATGATGGAAATGTGACAAAAAAGTGACAAAACATTGACAAAAAAGTGACAAAAAATTGATGGAAAAAGTGGCAAAAATGTCACAAGAAAAAGACCAAAAAAATGACAAAAATTTGATGAAAATTTGACAAAAAATTACAAAAATATGACAAAATGTGACACAGAAATTACAAAAATGTGATGAAAATTTGACAAAAAAAATGGACAAAAAAATGACGAAAAAGTTACAAAAATGAGTTGAATACCCAACAAAAAAATGATGGAAAAAAAGTCTGATGACATGAGGAAAAAGATCCTCTCGGTTCAGGCAGGTTAATAGACTGGTAAAATCTTAAATTACAATGGAAGTCAATGGGAAACACTGATGTGTCCGCAAGAGAGGCCAGGTGGAGGTTTTTTTTTTTTTAAACTGGGCTAAATTTTTAATGACCTTATTTTTTCAAAAATGTAAAGAGTTTAGAAGACAGAGAATGGAAATTGAAGAAAAAATAAGCTTCACCTCACGGTAGGTCAAAAAAAAGAGTTTATAAGTCTATGGGTACGCAGAAGCACTCCCAGAACTTCTCACTGAATGAAACTCAGATATGAATAAAAACATGTAAGATGCCAATTTCCATGGTGATTGGACAACCATACATTCATTTACTCGAAATGAGAGAAAAAAAAAAGGTGTTTTTTGCCAAAGGGAGGAGCAGAAGGAGGAAGTGAAGGGTGTGACTCCCACATAAAAACCCAGCTCATCCCCTCCCAAAGTCCACCATTTCAGACCAGACTTTTGCCACTACAGCAGCTCTGCAGACACGGTAAGTATCTAACAAAAAAAAGAAAAGAAATATACGTGTGTGGCCTCTAAAATGAACAAATATACTATATTTAAAATGACTTTCAGACAGTTGGTCTTTTGCAAAAGGTGTAAATATGGCTAAAGCTAAATCATTGACGGAGGAGCGATACAGCTGTTGAAAGAAAACTCCAAACTTTATGTCCGTTTGTTGAGCATTTTCTTATCATTATCTTTTTCTGTTCTCAGAGGGATCACCATGTCAGACCTCATCACAGCCATGGGACTTTTGCATAAGGTTTTTGACGAGCACGCAAAGGGTGATGGAAAACTGAACAAGCAGGAGCTGACGAAGCTGCTCACTACTGAGTTCGGACTCAAGGCTGGGGTGAGTCTACGCCCATTCAGACGAGGAGAGAATATGAAACACAGTCCAGGACTCAAGCCTTTGTGAATTGTAAATTTTTTTAAGTATTCACGGACTGTTGACCGACTTTTCACCTCACCATGTCTCTGTGTCTTCATTTAGTAAAACAATATATTCAGAATTCGGCATTTGTTAACCTCTTGAACCCTGAACCCAGAGCATTTTCTCCAGTTCAGCTTTACCCAAATCCTGTAGGCCAGTGTATCACCTCATTTGAAAGCTAAGGCCTACAAAACAAAATTGATCTTTTTCCTCACATCATCAGATTTTTTTTCATCACTTTTTTTGTTGGGCAGTCATCTCATTATTGTCAAATTTTCGCGACTTTTTTGTCACTTTTTCGACAAATTATTCGCATTTTTTAGTCAAATTCTTATCACTTTTTTGTCAATTTTTTGTCACTTTTTCGTCCATTTTTTCCTCAAATTTTCGTCCAATTTTTCTCACTTTTTTGTCAAATCTTTGTCTATTTTTATCATATTTTTTGTCAATTTTTTGTCACTTTTTCGTCCATTTTTTCCTCAATTTTTCGTCCATTTTTTCTCACTTTTTTTGTCCATTTTTTGTCCATTTTTATCATTTTTTTTTAGCATTTTTTGTCACTTTTTCATCCTTGTTTTCATCTCAGTTTTGTTGCTGTTTTCTCACCTTTTTTCCAGAAGCTTTTGGATTGGGGTAAAGCTGGAGAAAATGTGCTCGGTTCAGGTGGGAGTTAAGAGGTTGAAGTAATGGTTGCTATTTTTCCTCTTCTTTGTTTCCTCCTCTGGCTGCTTAAACATGTAGCCTATGGGCATCTATGGGTTTCAACACACAGACCTGTCAAACAGCTAAACAGGATAAACCAGAGGATTAGTCAAACCTGTGTGACTGCAGTGAAATACTACTCCAGGTTCTCAAACAATGGCAATAAATACTAGTCTTGTTCTGATCATTTTGCATATGTTCCCTTTAAACTTATCAAACTGGAACGCTCTCCTACTGACAACGGTAGAATAAAGAGTCTACAGGTTCATCATGAAGTAGATTGTCCTCTAATGACCACTATAAACCCCGTTGTTTTTGTTTCCTTTAAGGACAAAGACACCAACGAGACAATGGACAAGGTGTTCAAGGGCCTGGACGCCGATGAAAGTGGCTTTGTGGAATTTGCAGAATATGTAACGTTTGTTGCGGCTATGGCTTTGTTGCTTGGAAAATGAATCTAATTACAATTTACAATAAACACATTTTGGCATTTTGTTTCCTTGTCTTTTGTAATGCATCGTAAATCTCCTGAAGGAACATGGACCGTTAAAATAATAATAAGGGATCCATGAAGCTCGCCAGGGTTTATATTCCACACTCCTTCAAAAGACCTTTTACTGTATCTTATCAATGTTCAATATGTCTCGGTATCTGTTGTGTTTTCAATAAAGTGGTTTTAGACTTTTTGTGGACTCTGCAGCTCAGTCTTGTGTACCCGTTGGACTGTGGATACCGTGACCTGAGGTCACATGTTTAAAGTCATATTCTTGAGCAAATAGTTGGAATCCTCTACAACTGTAGCAAGGTCCATTGTCACAATAAACAATCTGCGGTATTCCATGTCTCGCAAAGATTGATTTCATGCGTGTTATGACACAAGGAGCTGACATGTTGGACGATCGTGCCAGCTCTGGATAGTTTGACAGGTAATCAATAACTAACAAGTAGTTCACAATCCAGGTGGAAAATGTCTGTCCGTACCTTTTGCCATGGTTCCTCTGGAAACCATCTACACTGTCTGCATTTATGCCTGGCCAATAGTCCGCTGTTCTGGCTCTCCATTTGATTTTCTCCATGCCTAGATGTCCCTCATGCAGTCTTCTCAGCCTTTCCTGTCTCAGTGAGCGTGGAATTACAACGCTATCTTTCCTTAGCAAAACTCCATTGACAACACTCAACCTCTGCTCCTATGTTGTAGTATTGGCATTCATCTCTTGGCCATTTACCGTATAACAGTGTCATGACTTTTTGCAGACAAGTGTCTTTTTGTGTCTCAACTGTGATTTGCTTTGATTTCATGTTTGACATTGGATCTGAGTTTACCAAGCGTGTAGATCAAGTTCAAGCGTATCGTTGAAGTTTCATCATGAGCCGTTGAATTCGGGAAGACATTTAACTCAAGTTTTTCTTGATGATGGCTCTCAACGGCTTGTGGTCTGTCTCTGCCACATATGTTGGTAACCCTTGACATAGCAGTGGAACTTCTCCAATCCGCACACTAGCCCAAAAGTCTCTTCTTTGATGTGGGCGTAACGGCATTCTGATGCAGTCACTGTTCTTGAGGCAAAGGCCACTGGCCTCCAGTTGTCATACGCCTGTAATAACTGGCTCCAAGGCCGTCTTGTGATGCGTCGGTGGATATTTTTGTCTTTCTCCTTGGATCAAAATATGTGAAGACTGGTTCTGTTGTGTGAGTGTCTTTTTCAGTTGCTGCTATTATTTTTCAAGTTTGTCACTCCATGTGAAGTTGTCTCAGATGCACCGTTTTTAAAGACAGATTTGGGATTAACTTTTCCAATAAAGTTGATCATTCCAAATACTTTCAGAACATCCTTTTTGTCCTCAGGACGTGGCATCTCCAGTAAAGCCCTTAGTTTATCGTTATCCGGCTCGATGCCTCTGCTTCAGCTTGTCCCTGAGAAAGGTGATGTCAGTAACTCCAAACCGACATTTTGCTCAGTTCAGTTTAAATCCGTGTTGTTTGACTCTCTGCAGCACCTTAGTGAGTCGCCCATTGTGCTGCTCAAGTGTGGATCCACAGAACGATGTCGTCCACATTCACTCTGACTCCATACATTCAATCATGTGCTCCATTGTCCTGTGGAAAATCTCGGGAGCTGAAGAGATTCCAAAAGGCATTCCCAGGAAACAGCGCCGTCCGAATGGCGAGTTGAAGGTACGGCTCAGGCTTGTTATCCAGGCCGATAGCTTGCAGGTATAGTATGAACCGCTGTTTAAAGGTTTGCCACTCACAGTCCACATTTCCAGTCCAACTGACGGCATCCGGCGGCTTCACACTTTCCATAATATCTTCCCTGATCCACTCCTGGTCCCATGTTATGTTTTCAATAAAACAAAACAAAACTAGACGTGTGGGTTCAGCTTAGCCTTTTATGCAACTTGGCTGCTGCATTAAAGCAACAACATCAACTAATGTCCTCACGCTGCTTCTACTACTGTGAGAGTAGGTTTAGCTCAGACAGCCCCTAGTGGTGAAGCTGTATATAAAATAACTACTATCAGCACGGTATTGTTTGCATTAGCTGTCATGGTTTCAGAAGTATTATTATTCTATGATTACTTGTGGAAAGAAATGGTTTTGTAAGCTAGTAAGTTAAGGCCTGCCACACCTACCACCAATCCATACATTGCCTCATCTGCAACCAGTGGCGGTTTTTGATATGGCCGCCATTGTCCGGCATTTCTTCCAGCAGACTCACCGTGCGCCGCTTAAGGCTCTTTAAACCACAACAGCGGATACACGGCCCTCTCATTACAGAGGCTCCATGTTTGCAAAGTTACTCATCTGCCTCTTTGAAATAAACAATAGAGCATTAAATCCTATTGATTAAAACAGCACAAAGAAAAAGAAATTTGCCCAGAACTATCAAAAGTGCAAAGTGTACCTGTATTCTTGTTTTTTTTTGTCAAACAATGAAAGAGGAATCTACAAATCTACAAAAGTTAAATGTTATTTGTGTCCAAACTCTTTCTGAACTTTCCTGACACATTGTTAGCGTCGCAATTTTTTACAGGGATGAGTTTATCGGCGCGTTTCAGTCATTAAACTACCATAAAATTGCCCAAGATTATTTTTTTTCATGACAGAGTCCTCTTTACATTGACGTAATAACTTTATAAATAATGAAATAGTATTAACCCTTTAGATATAGCCAGTATTTGCCGTATACGACCATTGGCAATCCCCCAAATGCTAACCGGTAGCATGCTAGCGTTTTGAGTGGCTTAAACACTGACTCACTGGTTTCTTCACATAAACGTGCGTCTCTGGGGCCGTGTTTTAACTGTTTTCTTCTTGAGCAATGACTACGAGTAAATAAAATGCCACTGTCAATCAATTGTCTTTCATGTATATCAGGGGTAGGCAAGTTTTCTTGGCGGAGGCCGATTTTCTTTATTGTAAATAAACCGAGGGCCAAAGCTGCTGATTATTAGCCCAAAGTAAAGCACAACACTGGAAACATGACCATCTTAAATGAGATAAATCAGTGTTTTTCAACCACCGTGCCGTGGCACACTAGTGCGCCGTGAGATATTGTCTGGTGTGCCTTGGGAAATTATCCAATCTCACCCAGTTGTTTTTTTTTTTTTAAACAAATGCATTATTATCCACAAACAATGTACTGTTTTTGAGTGTCTATGCTGTCTAGTGATCGGCAAAGTAACCATATTATACTCTTCCATATCAAGTAGTTAGTGAGACTATGCAGTGTTCACTTTGATGAGAAAATGTTCTGCTGGTGGTGTGCCTCGTGATTTTCTCAATGAAAAAAATGTGCCTTGGCTCAACAAAGGTTGAAAAACACTGAGATAAATGACTTAAAATTGCTTGAATAAAGGTTCTTCTATGTTGAATTTGAGTCGGTTTGAACTAATCCAAGATACAAATGCTATAGCGCCAACGGAACAACAATAAAACCCACTTGAAGTCAGGCAAATAATTGTTTTTCACTTGAAATGACACAAAATTATCTGAATTAAGAGAATAACTACTACTAGAGGTTTTATCTCATCTAAGACTAGACCAAATCTACTCAAACCTTAGAGTAGATTTATGTCATTTCTTCCTTAAAACGATGCACTTCTTTCTAATGCCAGTGTTGTACATAATATATGACCTCACTGGGTGTATTAACAGTATTTCTACCTTTTTTTCTCCCATTTAAATCTAATAATGTTAAAAGTACTCTCTGATTTGAGTAATAATGTTTCGCAAAATCATCTTGAGGGCCAGAGGTTCTGTGCTGGAGGGCCGGATTTGGCCTCCGGGCCTGACGTTGCCTACCCCTGATGTATATCCTGAGTAGAGATATTATTACATGTTGTACTGCATAATTCTACTTCGTTATTCGAAATGACAATGAAGGTCACATGACTGAAAGGCATGTATAGGACTTCTCAGTGAATGAAACTCAGATATGTATTAAAACATGTACAAACACACCTCCATGCCAATTTCCATGGTGATTGAACAACAAAAACTTATCACAACAAATACTGTTTCCCCTCAGATACACAGATTTCCCTGAACAAGACACAAGGGTTGTGTTTGTCTAAAGCTTGCATGCGCCATTTGCCTTTGAATGTTTTTCCATTTACTCAAAATGAGAGAAAAAAGGTTCAGTGAATGACTCAGCTGGCTGATTGTTCCAATACAACATGTGGGGAAGCTTTGTTTTTTTTGGTTGCCAAAGGGAGGAGCGCCGGGAGGAGCACAGGGAGGAGCACAAGGAGGACCACAGCAGAGGAGCTGAAGGAGGAAGTGAAGGGTGTGACTTCCACATAAAAACCCCAGCTCATCCCCTCCCTGCAAAGTCCACCATTTCAAACCAGACTTTTGCCACTACAGCAGCTCTGCAGACACGGTAATGTTGTATTCATTTCAGACAGTTGGTCTTTTGCAAAAGGTGTAAATATGGCTAAAACTAAATCATTGAAGGAGGAGCGATCCAAGAAATCTCCAAAACTTTATGCTCATTTGTTGAGCATTTCACATGAATGCTGTTTACATATAATTATCTTCTGTTCTCAGTGGGATCACAATGGCAAAACTCCCCAAAGCTATGGGACTTCTGCAGGAGGTTTTTGACGAGTACGCAAAGGGTGATGGAAAACTGAACAAGCAGGAGCTGACGAAACTGCTCACAGCCGAGTTCGGACTCCAGGCTGGGGTGAGTCTACGCCCATTCAGTCGGGGAGAGAATATGAAACACAGTCCTGGCAGAAGCCTTCGGGACCTTAAGTTATGAATTTAGCAAAACTTTAACATAACTTGGTGGAGAAATGGGAGGAAGTTGTTATTTTGTCTCTTCTTTGTTTCCTCCTCTGCCTGCTTAAAACATGTAGCCTGCGGGCATCTGTATCTATGACGCATTGCCGTCTGTGTGTAGAAACCCAAACAGGATAAACCAGAGGATTAATCAAAACTGTCTTTAACGGGGGAACAACGTTATGATCATTTTGCACATGTTCCCTTTAAACTTATCAAACTGGAACACTCTCCTAATGACAACAGTAGAATAAAGTGTCTACAGGTCCATCATGAAATAAAATGTCCTCAAATGACCACTATAAACCAAGTTGTTTTTGTTTCCTTTAAGTGCAAAGAGACCAACGAGAATATTGACAAGATGTTCAAGGACCTGGACGGCGATGGAAGTGGCTTTGTGGAATTTGCAGAATATGTATCATTTGTTGCCACTTTGTCTTGTTGCCTTAGAAAATGAATGAATAAACACATTTTGGCATTTTGTTTCCTTGTCTCTTTTAATTCATCATAAATCTCCTGAAGGAACATGAACCGTTAAAATAATAATAAGGGATCCATGAAGCTCGCCAGTGTTTTAGCTCCTTCGACAGACTTTTTACTGTATCTTGTCAAAGCTCAATATGTCTTGGTATCTGTTGTGTTTTCAATGGAACATAAAAAATAGACATGTGGGTTTGGCTTTAGGGGTTTTCACCTTTCAGTCAAGTAACATCACGCTGCTTCTACTCCAGTCCATGTTCATTTTTCACATTGTATGATCTCAGATTCACTTCCTTCAGTACAGTTGCTTTCTTTGTTCAGACTTTAGCATCTTCTCACTCTGACTGTGTCATTAGAGCTAAGATCGGGCCCAAAAAATCAAGCCCGACCCGACCCAAGCCAACGGCATAAAGCCTGACCCGACCCCAGGGACGGACTGGGACTGAAAAAGGGCCCTGGACTCTGACCAGCCAGGCCCAAATTAGCGTAAATGCAGCACTTCCACAAAGACATATGTGAACCTCTTTCCTCCCATCTTAAGTGTGAGTGCATTTCCTCCAGTTCGGTTTTACCCAAATCTATAAGCTTCTTCCACTGGAGAGCAACAGCATAACGCCTCATTTGAAAGCTAAGACCTACAAAAGTGATTGTACCCTTTTGTTACATTGTTGCAGCATGTTTTTGTTGTTTTTTTTCATTACTTTTTTTGTGGCTTTTTGTTGTTTTTTGTCGGTTTTTCATTGCTTATTTCGTTGCTTTGTTGTCATGTTTTCGTCACGTCTTGGTCACTTTTTTGTCACATTTTTGTTGCTTTTCTGGCTCACTCGTTGCTATTTTGATGCTTTGCTTTTAAGCTCTTAGATTTGGGTAAAGCTCGGTTAAGGCGGGGTTTTAAGAGGTTAAGGAGAAAATGTAGACTGGTGGCCAAAGAGCCATTGGCCCTTCTGTGCTCTTCCAGAATGGACATATGGACTCGTTCATAAAACTCGCGCTGCATTTGCAAAAGCTACTTTTTACGCACAAACAGGAACCAAACTGCTGATTTATCCAGTGTAAGTTAAACGCTGTCCTGAGAGAAAGAGTGAATAGCATGTTCTCTGTGGTGCTTGGCCATGCTTTTGCAACGTGACAACAAGCTGCACGTGCGCCCGCCTCCCGCACCACCTCCCTCCCCCCCGAGCGCGCAGGAACAGGTATAATCCTATTTTGCATCCAGTACTTTATTTAAGATTATAATGACAGTAAAAAAAGAAGAAGAAGAAGGAAAAAAAAATCTTAAAGGGGGGGTATTGAACTGCTACCTTAACGTGGTGGGGTTGTTTGAGTGCCCGAATGATCCGAGGAGCTATGTTGTCTGGGGCTTTATGCCCCTGGTAGGGTCTCCCATGGCAAACAGGTCCGAGGTGACGGGTCAGACGAAGAGCAGTTCAGAAGACCCCAATGGACGTACGACATTCAAGGACCGTGACGTCGCCCGGCATGGCGCAGCCGGGGCCCCACCCTGGAGCCAGACCTGGGGTTGGGGCCCGAACGCGAGCGTCTGGTGGCCGGGTCTCTGCCCACGGGGCCCGGCCGGGCCCAGCCCGAAGGGACGACGTGGGCCCGCCCTCCTGTGGACCCACCACCCGCAGAGGGATCCGTAGGGGTCGGGTGCGGAGAGGACTGGGTGGCAGTCAGAGGCAGGTGCCTCGACGACCTGGTCCGCATGCACAGCTTCTGGCGTTCGGGACATGGAACGTCACCTCGCTTGCGGCTGCTCGTAGTTGTGGCCGTAAGGTCTCTGGTGCCTGTCGCGGCGGCAATCCCCGAACCCGGTGGTGGCGCCCGGAAGTAAGGGATGCCGTCAAGCTGAAGAAGGAGTCCTACCTGGCCTTGTTGGCTTGTGGGACTCCTGAGGCAGCTGAGAGGTACCGGCAGGCCAAGCGTGCTGCGGCTCGTGCGGTCGCGGAGGCTAAAACTCGGGTCTGGGAGGAGTTCGGGGAGGCCATGGAGGAAGACTATCGGTCGGCCTCGAAGAGATTCTGGCAAACCATCCGGCGCCTCAGGAGGGGGAAGCAGTGCTTCACCAACACTGTTTACAGTGCGGGTGGGGAGCTGCTGACCTCGACTGGGGATGTCGTCGGGCGGTGGAAGGAGTACTTCGAGGACCTCCTCAATCCCGTCGTCACGTCTTCCAATGAGGAAGCAGAGGCTGGGGACTCGGAGGTGGGCTCACCCATCACCGGGGCTGAAGTCACCAAGGTGGTGAGAAAGCTCCTTGGTGGCAAGGCTCCGGGGGTGGATGAGATTCGCCCTGAGTACCTTAAGTCTCTGGATGTTGTAGGACTGTCTTGGCTGACACGTCTCTGCAACATCGCGTGGCGGTCGGGGACAGTGCCCCTGGATTGGCAGACCGGGGTGGTGGTCCCTCTCTTTAAAAAGGGGGATCGGAGGGTGTGTTCCAATTACAGAGGAATCACCCTCCTTAGCCTCCCCGGTAAGGTCTATTCCGGGGTGCTGGAGAGGAGGATCCGGCCGATGGTTGAACCTCGGATTCAGGAGGAACAATGCGGTTTTCGTCCTGGTCGTGGCACACTGGACCAACTCTATACCCTTCATCGGGTACTCGAGGGTTCGTGGGAGTTCGCCCAACCAGTCCACATGTGTTTTGTGGATCTGGAGAAAGCGTTCGACCGCGTCCCTCGTGGTGCCCTGTGGGGGGTGCTCCGGGAGTATGGGGTCCGGGGCCCTCTGCTAAGGGCTGTCCGTTCCCTGTATGACCGCAGCAGGAGCTTGGTTCGCATTGCCGGCAGTAAGTCAGACCTGTTCCCGGTGCGTGTTGGTCTCCGCCAGGGCTGCCCTTTGTCACCGGTTCTGTTCATTACTTTTATGGACAGAATTTCTAGGCGCAGCCAGGGGCCGGAGGGTGTCCGGTTTGGGAGCCTCAGAGTCTCATCTCTGCTGTTTGCGGACGATGTTGTTCTGATGGCTTCAACGAACCGGGACCTTCAGCACGCTCTGGGGCGGTTTGCAGCCGAGTGTGTAGCGGCCGGGATGAGGATCAGCACCTCCAAATCCGAGGCCATGGTTCTCCACCGGAAAAAGGTGGTTTCCCCTCTTCAGGTCGGTGGGGAGTCCTTGCCTCAAGTGGAGGAGTTCAAGTATCTCGGGGTCTTGTTCACGAGTGAGGGACGGATGGAGCGTGAGATCGATAGACGGATCGGTGCGGCGTCAGCAGTGATGCGGTCGCTGTATCGGTCTGTCGTGGTGAAGAGGGAGCTGAGTCGGAGGGCAAAGCTCTCGATTTACCGATCGATCTACGTTCCCACCCTCACCTATGGTCATGAGATTTGGGTCATGACCGAAAGGACAAGATCGCGAATACAAGCGGCCGAAATGAGTTTCCTTCGCAGGGTGGCTGGGCGCACCCTCCGAGATCGGGTGAGGAGCTCAGTTACCCGGGAGGAGCTCGGAGTAGAGTCGCTGCTCCTTCACGTCGAAAGGAGCCAGCTGAGGTGGCTCGGGCATCTGTTTCGGATGCCTCCTGGTCGCCTCCCGCGGGAGGTGTTCCAGGCATGTCCTAGTGGGACAAGGCCTCGTGGAAGGCCCAGGACACGGTGGTGGGACTATGTCTCCGAGCTGGCCTGGTGTCGCCTCGGGGTCCCCCCAGAACAGCTGGAGGAGGTGTGTGTGGATCGGGAAGTTTGGGCATCTCTGCTGAGACTGCTGCCCCCGCGACCCGGCCCCGGATAAAGCGGAAGAAAATGGATGGATGGATGGGGGGTATTATGCAAAATTGACTTTTTCAAGCTTTACATCATCTTATTATGTCATTCCCTCATTAAAAACATGCCTGAAGTGTTGCCTTGGCACATTCACGTTTTTTTGAGTAATCTGTAAAAACTCTGATGGCGGCCATTTTAGGGATAGGTTTGCCTGAGTCCTCCTAGGAACGCCCCCATCTCCTGGAGACGAAAAATTTATGGAAAAAGTGGCAAAAATGTCACAAGAAATTGACCAAAAATGGTCGAAAAAATGACAAAAAATTGACCCCAAAAAAAAAGAAAAAAAATTGACAAAAATGTGACAAAACAATTACAAAAATGTGACAAAAAATTGACAAAAAATAACAAAAAAATGACAAAAAAGTTACAAAAATGAGTTACAAAAATGATGGGAAAAACAATCTGATGACGTGAGGAAAAAGATCCTCTCGGTTCAGGTGGGAGTTAAGAGGTTAAAGAGACAGAGGCCATTTCAAAACATTCACTACAGCCATTTTGAGAGAGCAATTTTATACAAGGCAGTTATTCTAATTTACTGCATTTACAGACCAACAGAAGGTTTTGTCATCATTGTAGTGTGATATAGACTGGTGCTACGTGAGTGAAAAAAGCATAATACCCCCTCTTTAAAGCCTAACCCAACCCAAACCCGACCGTCATGCGTGTAATCTCGGCCCGACCCTGCCCGAACTTCAGGTCGGCACGGGCCTAAAATCTTATCACTTTAACTTTAACAAGCGCTGAATTATGAACATAGTTTTCTACTAAATAAAGATACAAAGACACGGAGAGGAGCAAAATGGTTCAACAGCCCTTAAATACATAAATAACGGAGAATGCTAACATGATGCTACATGTTAGCATGGAGCTAAAGATAGCGCTAGCTACGACTGCCGTTTTTTCTACTGAACAATCTGCTGTGAGAAAATATCCATATGGGCGCCGATTTACACTTGACTTTATTTGTATGTGATAAATAAATTCATATTCATATTCATACAGAAAATTGCGTTTCTCAAAAGATTATGTTTTCCTCCCCCCGGCGAAGCCACGCCCCCTTCTATGACGAGATGCCGTCTGTCTCGCACATGCGTCGCTAAGCGTAAACAAACATGGCGGCAGCATGTCCGAAGAGCTCCTGTTTCTGGAGTAAAGAGGAGACAGAGTTTTATATTTTTACCATAAAAGAAGTAAAAGCAGTGAATATTTAAGATGGAAAGAAGCGTCATAATGTGGATTTATGCAAAACTGACGGCAACCGTTTCAAGGCGGCAGGGAGGAGTCGACCACAACACAGAGCCGGATAAAGTCGGTGAACTCCATCAGCTTCACTCTCAGAAATCGGGAAAGTCAAATCCCTTGTTTACATGACCTAATGAAGAAACCCGGCAGGCGCATACATTATATTTTTGAGCACAATACGGTGAAAATATTAAACGCATAAATATGTGGCTTTTGAATGTCGCTTTGGGCGAAATGTTTTGCTCATCCACTACATCCTGAGCTACAGCAGGAATGGGAAGTTTCTTAAAAGTCCTATATCATGCAAAATCGACTTTTTGGAGCTTTTAGCCATGTTGTTATGCTATTTCCTTATCAAAAACACCCCCAGAATGTTTTGTGGCTTCATTCACGCAGCTCTCAGTAATCCTCCTAAATCCTGCTTTCTGAGCAGCTGCTCCGCCCTCTCCTGGTGAACGACTGACCTGCTCAGTTGTGTCGTCACAGCAGAACGGAAGTGCTGGGCGTCTGTAAAGTAATGTCTTAACTCTATGCTTACGGCCTGATTTTAATTTGTAAAACAGCCTTTTCATTATTTCTGTTGTAAGAAATAAATAAAGGGGGGAATAAAAAGGATGTGCCTGAAAAAAAATTGACGAAAAGATGAAAAAAAATGACAAAAAATGACAAAAATGTGACAAAATGTGACAAAAAAATGACAAAAAATGTGATAAAAAATTGACGAAAAAATGACAAAAATGGGACAAAAAATGACAAAAAAAAGTTACAAAAATGAGTTGAATACCCAACCAAAAAATGCTGGGAAAAAAATCTGATGACGTGAGGAAAAAGATCCTCTCGGTTCAGGCGGGAGTTAAGAGGTTAAGGAACCCGACTGCAGATCCACAACAGCGGACACACGCCCCTCTCATTACAAAGGCTGCAAATATTGTCCCTTAATGCATATTTTTGACGACTATTTGAGGAGCACACGGAGGAGCAGAAGGAGGAAGTGAAGGGTGTGACTCCCATATAAAAACCCCAGCTCATCCCCTCCCTGCAAAGTTCACCATTTCAAACCAGACTTTTGCCACTACAGCAGCTCTGCAGACACGGTAAGTAACTAACAAAAAAAAAGAAAAGAAACATACGTCTTTCAAATTTCCAAACTTTATGTTTGTTTGTCGAGCATTTTGCATTTTACATAAAGATTTCTATTTTTATTTGTTTTCTGTTCTCAGTGGGATCACCATGTCAGACCTCGCCAAATCCATGGACCTTATGCGTAAGGTTTTTAAGAAGTACGCAAAGGAGGATGGAAAACTGAACAAGCAGGAGCTGACGACACTGCTCACTACTGAGTTGGGACTCCAGGCTGGGGTGAGTCGACGCCCATTCAGTCGAGGAGAGAATATGAAACACAGTCCTGGACTCAAGCCTTCTTACTGTGAGGCGGGACCTTAAGTTGTGAACTAACATTACTTGGTGGAGAAATGGGAGAAAGTTGTTATTTTTTTCTCTTCTTTGTTTCCTCCTCTGGATGCTTAAAGGTATACAGGATGATTTTCCCGAATTTTAGGAAAGAACCGCCCTCTCCACTTGAAAAATGCATATGTGCAACGCTCTACCTGCCTCCGAGGAGGAAGAATCTCCCAAAAACACTCTGGTCTTGTTTCTCTCTCATACACTTCGAAGACACTTTTTCTCTTGCGACCCTCTGCCATTTTCAAACGACTCGGTGCGTTCTGCGAGCAGCAATGAATGGCTAACAGCGTAACTCACATAGGCTTGAAAGTGCGCATGTGCAGAAATTAACAAGGGGCGAGCGCGCACGACGGCCTTACGTAGGCATATCACCAGAATGATTGACAATTAGGACCAATCGTCTTGATGATCCACCCGGAAATAGAACATCCTCCGCTATACCTTTAAAACATGTAGCCTACGGGCAATTCCAAAGATGTCGTATTTATCTATGATGCTTTGCTGTTTGTATGTATAAACCCAAACAGCTAAACAGTGACTGCACTGAAAAACTACTCCATGTTCTCAAACAATGGCAATAAATACTATTCTTATTCTGATGATCATTTTGCATATGTTTCCTTTAAACTTATCAAACTGGAACGCTCTCCTAATGACAATGTTAGAATAAAGTGTCTACACTTCCATCATGAAATAGATTGTCTTCAAATGACCATTATAAACCATGTTCTTTTTGTTTCCTTTAAGGACAAAGAGGCCAACAAAGTAATGGACAAGATGTTCAAAGACCTGGACGCCGATAAAAGTGGCTTTGTGGAATTTGTAGAATATGCAACATTTGTTGCGACTGTGTCTTGTTTTCTTGAATCATGAATCTAATGGCGATTGGCAATTTCACCATGGTTACAATAAACACATTTTGGCATTTTGTTTCCTTGTCCTTTTTAATTAATCTCCTGAAGGAACAAGAACCATGAAGCTCGCCAATGTTTTTAGTCCACACTCGTTTAACAGACTTGTAATATCTTGTCAATGCTCATTATGTCTTGGTATTGTTTGCAGTAGCAATTATTTATTATTATTCTATGATTACTACATGTGGAAAGAACTGGTTTTGGAAGTTAGTAAGTTAGGGCATGTCACAACACTTTTCTGTTACACAACACATCATTATAGGCCATCACAAAGCTCTGGTGCAATCATCAAGATCATATTTCAATAGCCTCAGAAGCAGCATAAGCGGCAGTAGTAGAATAATAGTAGTAATAGTACTGGTGGTGCAGAAACGAACCCGGACTGGATGTGGTGGACGATGGATGCCAGTGTGTTGAATCATGCTGCTCTTAACTTGGTTTGCGGTTAGTGACTAATACCGGAGACATGCAAGAGGATTTTACAATCTTCTGCGATTAAAAGAGGACAGAGCACAGACATAAGGACATTTTTTGATTTCCTATGAGGCCAGGACACAAATGAGTAAGCACAAAAGATTTGATTTGTAACACTTTTCATTCAGTGAGTCTCACAGTGCACAATTATAACTATCACGGCAGAGATACAGACTTCCTTGTGCAAAGAAAAATGTGGTCAGGAATTCTTTTGTGCCCTTTGCCATCAAGGAGTTGAATAAGTTGTGATGTTGCTCCGTCTGTAAGAATTAAACAGTGACACTGACATGGACCTAGAGCTGGTGTGTGGTTCTTCCTGAAGCAGATTCCTTCAAAGCGCTGCGTCGGAGCCTGTACAGACTGTGTACTGACAGATAACTTGTGCTCACTCCTCCCCATTTGCATGAATTACTCCATTTGAGATAAAATCCATGATGGCTGCTCAATCATGTCCTCCCACAGAACATGTTCCAAAAAAAGGACAAAAAAGCGGGAAGCCCTGCCCTCGTGGGGCGGGCGGACAACAAGGCTTCTCCCTCCCATCATTTGCTAAACACACACGTCTTAAAGGGATATTTCAGGGTTTTTGACATAAAGCCTCATTTCCTAGTTATCCAGAGTGTTGCTGATTTCTTGAGATGTTTTTTTTTTGTAATTCATGCAGTTCTTATGTTTGAAGAGTTTCGTGGCGCTAGGCTAGTGCAAGGCTAGCGCATTTCTGTGGTATCAGCTAGCCTGCATTAAAAACAGTCTGACACACTCCACAGAGCACCTGAGGGAAATCACTTGTAACACCAGACTAACCATATAAATGTCTGTGTCCATAGAATAATTTCTATAGAATAACATCCCTGCCATGAGGACCAAAGAGAAGGGCTTTCCTTGCCCAATGACTAGGGCCCGCTGCAGCCCTGGGAAGGACAAGGCTGGAAAACGGATGGGCAGAGTCAGTGAGCGGTTAGTAACCCTTAGTAAAGTGAGTTTCTGATCACTTAAATATATTTTACTTGTTATATTTTGCATATATCCCCAGCACCTCCGCCTGACTGAAGGACTTTGGCTTCTGCTCCGCCTCCTCTCACTCGCCCGGGCCTTTACAGCCTGAGGCGCTGTGTGATCCTACTCTGTCCAAGTTGCCTCTCTACTGGATCTTTATTTGGCGATATAGGCTTTATCTGACAGATAAACGCCGCATGTGCGCTTGGACGCTACTTTCTCCCGTGATGCGGTGGCGTGTATATGAGCGGTGCTTTTACTGCGTGGACTTCAGGAGTCACAGCTCTGTTCTTGGTCTGTTCTCCTCGGATTCTCATTCATGGCTCTATCTTATCAGATTTGTGTGGAGTCAGACCCTGCGCTCACAGATGCCTGGGTGCCTGTTAGCCCCGCCCACTTTCTGTAGCTGAGCGGAGGAGACGAGAGGGGAGGGGCGCACATGTTATTTTTAATATACAAATACAAATATCTAAAATAACTGATATTTTAAATCTTTTATTATTCCCCAGCGTCTCTTTGATTAAAACTGATGTAAAATACAAAGAAAAGTTTTTAATGTAAAAATATATTGGGGCTAGATGCAAGTTCGTCATTTTATACTCACTACTGCCACCTCAGGTCTTATGTGTAACTGCAGCTTCTATATTAAGCTCATGCATGACGGCACTTCGGACCCGAATTAACATCTTTTTGAGTGACAGTGCAGGATTTTACAGACAGGCAGGTCTGGGCTCATTCTACACATTAGGACATGGCTGGAACATGTAGGGGGAGGAAAGTACATCATTTTAACATTTTTAAACTCTGTATAGCCAGGGTTGTCCAAACTTTTTTCACCGAGGGCTGTATATTGACATGTATAATGCATGGAGGGCCACAGATCAGTGGTCAATGCATTCAAACATTCAACTGCGTGTATTTAAGAGAGGTTTAAACCATTCCCACACTTGTATTTAGGCTTGGAACCATAATGCTAGCTCAGTCTCACAATAAATGTTCATTTTTGAGGTTTTAATTGTGCTGAATGATTAAAATTGCCAGGAAAAATATAATCTCTGGCCATGTGTCAATAAAACAAGAAGCCTGAGGGCCACCAAAAATTGGTCAGAGGGCCGCATTTGGCCCTCGGGCCGCACTTTGGACACCCCTGCTTTAAGCAGAAAAAAATCGCAACTTTTCATCGCAACTTTTGGAAAAATGGCCCGCAATATCAGGCATTTTACACCCCAACAATCACAAAAAATGCCGGTGAAATCCTGGAGGGACTGGCTTACGCAGGAGGATGGGCTGAGACGGTGCATGGACGTCTCCACCAGAAGCTTTTATGGAAGTAGGTTTTTCCCCATTACAGCGGTGAGGATCAGCTATCTTCCCCACTGAGATGTCAAGCCGCTCATATCTCGCGAAATGGAGCGTTTTAGTGGAAGCCGTGTTGGGGAAAAAAGTCTTGAAAGCCTGATTATAGAGCTGCCAAAAGCCTCGGCGAACGTGAGAGACTCTAATGGTTCGGGACAGGTTTAAATTGACAGGAGAATGGAGGGAATTATCTTCAGTGGGATGCACGATTACTGTCATAGCTTCACATTCACCGGAGTCTAATCATCGGATAATGTGTTTTAGGGGAAAGGAGGTGTAGGAAGAAGGGACCAAACTTTTCCCACACAAGAGCGGGTTTTGTTGGTCGTTTGTGTCTGGATTAAAGAGGACTTAATCCTCTAGTAAACGTCTGTCACTCACATACAGTATTACACTAAAAGCACGAAAAAAGGAAGAAAAAAATCTGAAGAAAATCATCTCTCTAGTCGAAATGACCCTCGTCTGAGTCATCTTAAGTGCTGTGTGCCATTACAGATGCCATTTCTGTTCGGTCCCCGCACTGTCATCTCCCAGCATGCACCGGGGCTGCGGCGGAGCCTGTGGAGGTGAGAGGAGGGGGCGCTCTCAAGTCATTATCGCGGTGGCCTTTTCACAATAGCAAACGAGAGGCGGACTCAGGGTTCTGGAGCGTGAAATACAGAGTCCTCCAATGTAGATGTCGAAACAGGTGGAAATCTGGAGAGGATTTTTGGATTTTTATGTATCAGTTTATAATGACATACAGTAGTGCCTACATATAAATCATTCACAACAATAGTCATCTGTTAGCATCTTAAAGGAACAGGCCATTTTTAAATAATGAGATATAGCTTAGAGGAGTTGATGAGTAACTGTCTGGTCTTTGTGTGTGCCCTCAGTCACGCAAAACGACTAAAAATGTTGTTAGCATTTGGCCTCTCCCAGTATATTCCTATAGCTCCAAACGGGGGTGAAGTTAGAAGCGATCAAGCTCTTCCACAGGCACAAAGACCAGACAGATACGTATGAACTTGTCTAAAAAACAGTGGCCTGTTCCTTTAACCCTGCCTTAACCAAGGGCAGTTCTCCAGTTCAGCTTTAATAATAATAATAATGATGAATTAGTCTTATATAGCACTTTTACAGGCGCTCAAAGTCACTTTACAAATTCATGCATTATTTATTCACACCAAACACGGTGGTGGTAAGCTATTGTAGCCACAGCTGCCCTGGGGTAGACCGTCAGAAGCGACACAACCAGTCTGCACCATCGGCCCAGGGTTGCCAGACGTATGACAATTTTGACCCCTGGACGATCAATAATTCAAAAAAGCCCTAAATGTTAAAGGGTCTGGTTAAAGGGGCTGGATGCAAGTTGGTCATTTTATGCTCACTACTGCCACCTCAGGTCTTGTGTGTAACTGCACCTTCTATAGTAAGCTCATGCATGACGGCACTTCGGACCCGAATTAAGACCTTTTTGAGAGACAGTTCGTGATTTTTTGAACAGGTCTGAGCTCATTCTACACATTAGTACATGGCTGGGACATGTAGGGGGAGGAAAATTCTTAGTTTTAACATTTTTAACCCCTTACCTCCCACCTGAACCGAGCACATTTTCTCCAGTTTGGCTTTACCCCAGTCCAAAAGCTTCTGGAAAAAAGCTGTGAAAATAGCAACAAAACTGAGACGAAAACAATGATGGAAATGTGACAAAAAAGTGAGAAAACATTGCCAAAAAAGTAACGAAAAATTCATGAAAAAGTGGCAAAAATGTCACAAAAATGTCACCAGAAATTGACCAAAATGTGGAAAAAAATATGACAAAAAATGACAAAAATGTGATATAAAAAAATGAGAAAAAAATGACAAAATGTGACCAAAAAAATGACAAAAATGTGATAAAAATTACAAAAATGAGTTGAACACCCAACAACAAAATGATGGGGAAAAAAATCTGATGACGTGAGGAAAAAGATCCTCTCGGTACAGGCGGGAGTTAAGAGGTTAAACTCCAAATATTCCCTTTAAATGCACAGTCCCCTCTCAGCAGCGCTTTGCTTTCGCTCTGATCTGGAGTCAGACTTAGCCGCTGTATTCACGTCGGTGTAATATCTGCTGCCAGAACGCTAGCGAAAATCAGATCCAACCGTTTCAAAGGAGTTCACCCGTCCCACCTGATAACGGAGCTCAACTGTGACGGAACAGACCCTTGTACAAAACGAAAAGAGGGACGAATGAGACTGTGAGTGTGGGACGAGGCTACAATCCGGCGTGGCGTGTTTACATGCATGAGTCTCATGTATGTTCATTGACATGCACTGTCCCAACCAAATAAACAAATTAAGAAAAATTCAAAACTCGATTTATCTCAGAACACACAGAGACACAAACCCTTCTCCACTTCCCAAAGACTCTCAAAGGGGTTCAGATCTGGACTCTCTCACGTCACGCTCCCTGATCCACTCTTTCACAACGTGAGCCCGACGAATCCTAGCATTGTCATCTTGGAATATGCCTCCACCATCAGGGAAGAAAAAATCCATTGATGGAATAACCTGGATGTTCAGGTCGTTCAGCTGATCTCATTCAACCCCAGATCAGAACAGTTTGTTAAATCTACCCATGTTTTGACTGAGAAAGGAAAAGAACAATGTTTGGGCAACTCTGGGTATAAAAACATCCAACTTACTTTCATCCGAGCTCACGGTTTCCTCTGTGTTTTTAACATAGTCCTCCTGTGAATGAGAAAAGAAAGAATAAAAAGTCAAGTTTGGATGTGAGAGCCTTTCACTGAGTGGCACTGAGTTTTTGCAGATGAGGATGTGGGTGAGAAAATCACATTGTTTTGCGTATGTGCAGTTTTCAAGGTTTATTTACCATCCTATCTTATCTTATCTTATCTTATCTTATTTAAAGAGCACAATTCATAAGATGCAATTCAAAGCATCACATTTTGGATTCAAGGGCCACCGTGAACTGGCTGATTCTGCCTTACAATGAATACTCGCTTGATAAGAGTTTTCCTGATGTGTGCTGAAGGTACTGCAGTTACATTATCTCACCACTAATGCTGTGTGGCGCTGTTTATCCCCTTTCAGCGGCTCGCTTTAGTGAGTCATGGCTTTTTAACCTCTTAAACCCCGCCTGAACCGAGCACAGTTCCTCCAGTTCAGCTTTACCCAAATCCATTAGGTCCTCTGAGCCCATAGGAACAATGTAACATCTCATTTGAAAGCTAAGACCAACACAACTCATCTAAATTTATCTTTTTCATTGCGTTGTTGTCTTTTCCCCATCACTTTTTTTGTTTCATTACTTTTGTCGCTTTTCTGTTGCTCTTTTTCACTTTTTAGTTACATTTTCATCAGACATTTTGTAACTTTGAGAAAATGCGCTCGGTTAAAGCAGTACCAACTCATGCCCCTAGAGGCCATAAGCGCTACTGCAGGTGTCAAAGCATGTTTTTTTCACTCAAACCTTCTGTAAATACTGTTTAAAGTGGCATTAGCCCACAGTTAGCTTTGCCCGTTAGCCTGTTAGCTTCTTCTTCGTGATTCCATTAGTGTGTATTGGTGACTCTGACCCGGAGGCAGGAAAGCTGCACTTGTGGTTTTCTGGACAGAGACACCAGGGGGAGATGAAAGGGTTAGGGGGGTAAGGGTTAACACACCCATTAACACTTGTATTACCCCCAGAGGGATCACGGAAAGGATTTATTAAGGTAAACAATTTACTTAGTACTGCTTTAAATACTGATCTTGTATATAGTTTGTAAATACTATATACAAGACTCACATCACATGACTCACCCAGTCTTTTTAAAATGGTGACATGTCAGTAAAGGACTTTTAGCTTACTTTTTTCTTGGATCTCTTGCTTTCCTGCCGTTTACAGTCATGGTACGGGTTCAGCAACCTTTTTTTTCTGTTTAAAGGGGCTAGATGCAAGTTGGCCATTTTATACTCACTGCTGCCACCTCAGGTCATATGTGTAACTGCACCTTCTATATTAAACTTGTGCATGACAGCAATTCGGACCTAAAATAACAGTTTTTTGAGTGACTGTGCAGGATTTTAGAGGCAGTTGTGGTGAACAAGTCTGAGCTCATTCTACACCAACATGTAGGGGGAGGAAAATACATAATTTTAACATTTTTCAACTCCGTACAGTCCCTTTAAGTATACGATTCGGCCTATTCTTTCCATTAGAGCCATTTGAAGCACTCGTCTCTCTGTATTTTTCTTGGGTAATGCCAAACTGGAGAAAATGCACTCTGTTAAAGTGAGGTGAAAATAAGAGAAAAACACCTGAAATTGTTGAAATGAGACAGAGAAAGTCTAAGAGCCGAGAAAAATCATTCTTGTTCACAAAATTCTGCACTTTTAATTTTCTTATCCAAGCCAATTATAATTTGTTCCAGTGTGACTCTGAGCACCACTCGAAGAAGCCCAATTACAACCAGTGGATAGACAGTTACCAACTAAAAACACACACCCCAATTCTCGAAGCATTGTAAAAAACGTACACACTTGTTCTTGTAAATCTGTTTCTGCTTTCAAATTGCCTCCCCCGTGGTTTTGCACAGCGGTCAGAAAGAATTCAACATCCCTCCGGTCCTACACGCCGCGACCCACTTACACTCCACCCGGGACCGAGGTCTGCACCGAGAGCAGCTTCAGGCTAAGTCCGATCTTTGCGAAACTTCGGGGACTGAGCCGTAGACTCTGTGTCAGAACGAACAAGAGTCGCCCGAGGCAGAAACACGAGCTGCCGGGACGGGGGACTTGGACTGGCAGCGTTTGATTTGGAAGGAATTGAGACGGGAGAAGTGATGGCAGTCTGGTGTAACGCAGGGGCCTGGAATTGAAACTCTTAACCCCCTGCCTTAAAGGGATAGATGCAAGTTAGCCCTTCTATACTCACTACTGCCACCTCATGTCACTTGTGTAACTGCAGCTTCTATATTAAAGGGATATTTCAGGATTTTTGACATAGGGCCTCAGTTCCTAGTTATCCAGAGTGTTGCTGATTTCTGGAGATGTTTTTTTAGTAATTCAAGCAGTTCTTATATTTGAAGAGTTTCATGGTGCTAGGCTAGTGCAAGGCTAGTGCATTTCTATGGTATCAGCTAGCCTGCATTAAAAAAAGTCTGACCACAGTCCACAGTGCACCAGAGGCAAATCACTTATAAAACCAGACTAATCATATAAATGTCTGTCGATAGAGTAATTTTAACCATATTTCAAATAAAATACCTTATATTTGAGCAGCATCAGCTTCGTGGTTGTATAAGCTACGCACCGGCGGAGTGATCTGCTAGAAAATAGTCCCTCAAAATGCGATCATTCATGTTATGCAAGGTCAGTTATATTTCAAAAATTACTCTATGGACACAGACATTTATATGGTTAGTCTGGTGTCATAAGTGATTTGCCTCAGGTGCACTGTGGAGCGGGTCAGACTGTTTTTAATGCAGGCTAGCTGATACCATAGAAATGTGCTAGCCTTGCACTAGCCTAGCGTCGCGAAACTCTTCAAATATAAGAACTGCATGAATTACAAAGAAAATATCTCCAGAAATCAGCAACACTCTGGATAACTAGGAAATGAGGCCTTATGTCAAAAATCCTGATATATCCCTTTAAGGCCAGACACCGCCAGGGCTCCTGGCAGAAAAAAACGTTTGGGTCAAGACCAGCTCTCTAAAAAAACAGTCATAATTCAATGCAATAGTCGAGTTGATGAGCAAAACAATCCCTTGGCTTGAACTAAAACAATATAAGCTACGAATCGAGGACAATAGTTGCATGTTGTTTCTGCCGAATAGCACTCAACACTTGAATCTTGGGAGTTACAATAAACTATTTCCTCTTATATTGACAATGTGAGGGGCATGAGGGTTATGTCGGAGAGGCCCATTGCTCATTATACGAGATCATGTGGGAACCATAACTCAAGAAAGCCCCACCAGAACAAGGGTATAAAAGGCGTCACATCCCTCTAGTGGAGGAGTTGTGTAATTGCATCTATGTAACGTTAGAGACTCTAATGGCTCTTGCTGCTAACTGTGGACCAGTGTCAGGTATAACGGGGCGTATGTCGATCTGATTGGCCCGACAGGCCCAAAAGTACGTTGGCCCACCGGGAAAACTTCCGATTCTCCCGATGGCCAGTGGAAACCCTGGAAACCGCACATGAATGGGGAAAATAAATAAACTGAGAGATATCAATTCAAAACTTTTGTTCTAGATCACTAACATAACTATGAGCAAAAAATGTATTGCAAGTTTTCTGTCATTTTATGTTTTCATGTAAAAATGGCATTAATCACAATCCTTTTTCTCTTTCTCAGGCTTAGACCAGTACCAGGAGACAACACTGAATGGATCGTCATGACTCGCAGAAGTCACTCACCTCCACTTCCTGCTTCGTCGTGGCGTCGCAGCGGCAGCATGTGGGAAAGAGAGGAGGAAAATATCAACACCAGGAACTGAAATGTCCCTTTAAAGGGAGCTGTAGCTTCTGAACCAGTTTATTTAAAGCATGGTTGATGTGTTTTTTTGCAGGTATTCTGTGACAGTTTCAATTTCAACCACTTCTTGCTCACAGTGTTTCAATTTGATTGATTGATTGATTTTATCTCCCAAGGGAAAAATTCGACTTGGAGGAGGTTTGGAAGTAAATGCAATATTTATTGATTTTACTTGGATTCAGCATCAGGGACAAAGGAACAGGCCGCTCTCCTCTTAAGTGCTTGCCCCATTTCACCCATACAAAATGTTTCCTTTAATTATTTTTTCAACATATTTTTGCCATTTCTCAAGATTTGTTTACCTTTACCAATTTTTCCTTTTTTAGCCACAATTTCTCCCAATTTTCACCAATTTCTTTACAAAATTCTTCCCAATTTTTCCCACATTTTTGCCAATTTTTTCTTTTTTGTACCCCCTTTTCTGATTTTTTGGCCCATTTCCCCCCTTTATTTTTTGGGGAGGCCTCAAAAAAAGGAAGTTGCGCTCATGAAGTTAGTTTGAGTTGGTGTTTATACATTACCATGACAACACGGTTCCCTGAAAGTTGATATTTTGTGTTTATAAACTCATCCCTGTACATAAAAGCGTCTTTCACAGTAGCTAAGAATAGAATAGATCACCGCAAAGCATCATGGGGTGTAAAGCCAGTCAAACAAGGGCTCATTTTGCTACAAAACATGTTCAAATGCCAAGGAAGTAGCGTGAAGAAGAAGAAGAAGAAGAAGAAGAAGAAGAAGAAGAAGAAGGAAAAAGAAGGAAAGAGAAGAAGGAGAAGAAGGAGAAGAAGAAGAAAAGGAAGGAGAAGAAAAAGAAGAAGGAAGAGGAAGAAGAAGGAAGGAAGAAGAAGAAGGAAAGAGAAGAAGGAGGGAAAGAAGGAGAAGAAGGAAGAAGAAAGAGAAGAAGGAGAAGAAGAAAAAGAATAAGAAGGACGAGGAAGAAGGAAGAAGAAGGAAAGAGAAAAAGAACGAGGAAAAGAAGGAGTAGGAGAAGGAAGAAGAAGAAGGAGAAGAAAAAGAAGGAAAGAGAAGGAGAAGAAGGAGAAGAAGAAGAAGAAGAAGAAGAAGAAGAAGAAGAAGAAGAAAAAGAAGAAGAAGAAGAAGAAGAAGGAAAAGAAGGAGAAGAAGAAGGAGGAAGGAGAAGAAAAAGAAGGAAGAAGAAGAAGCCGATGCTAGCAACTTATTGAGGAAGAAAGCAACGGAACAAGACCCTGCGGCTCCGCTAAGTGACAATGACATCGTCGATGATGGCGCATCACCTGAATGTAAGTCTGAGATGATACAAATCTGTTTGCCAAGTTAAGAATGAGTTTGGACGAAACACTTAAAATTCAAAACTCCTGCTCCATCTTTCTTTCTTTGCAAACCAAAAGGTACATCAGGTACATGGCCTTTAGAAATGACTCATAAATGCTAAAAATCTCCAAAATAGACTTTTCTCTCCCCCCTCTCTCTCTCTCATTTGCATGCGCAGACTCTCCCTCCCGCCTGACAGTTATAGCTGCTGTAAAAACGCCAGCGCCTAATGCGAGTTTATTATAGTTACGCAGCCTATTTTCTCCGGGGACAATATAATCTTCCGGGTGGATTACGAGCGCACATTAAGCGAGGATGATCGGCCATTTTGACGCTTTTTGGCTCCCGTTCCCCCTCGTCACCGCAGGCTTATTTTCCAACGCAGTGTTTACAAGCTTCGAACTGGCAGGACAAACACAGGAGGCGTGGCCGGGCCAGAGGACGCCGGATCAGGCCGGGAAGGGCAGAGTCCGGAGAGTAAATAGGCAAAATTGAAAAAGGGATTTAATACTGTGTAGAATGAGCCCAGACATGTTCACCACAACTGCCTCTAAAATCCTGCACTGTCACTCAAAAAGTGGCATCATGCACAAGCTTAATTTAGAAGGTGCAGTTACACGTATGACCTAAGTAGTGAGTATAAAATGGCCAACTTGCATCTAGTCCCTTTAAAGACGTATATCTGGGATCAGGGGGGGATTTCTTCGAATTCCCGAGGGGTGTGATGGACAAATGTATTAACCAATCAGAGCAAGTGGTTTTGTTTTGGTCACGTTAACACAAATGGCTGAGAGAGTGCCGACCCGGCCACAGCGGGACTGGCTGTACATCCCCGTCGAGTTTTATTTGATTTTTAAGCTGTTGAAGTGACATAGATTGAGGTAAAGTTTCCCACTGACTTAACATGGTTGGCACGGCAACAGTTTAAAGTTGTTTACCTTCATCTATGTCACTTCCTGTCAGTGTGAAACACCAAACATGACAAAAATGGCCAAGCTAAAGAAAGCTGGGTACAATTTAGCAAAATCTTAAATATAATTGTGTTTTCCTATGCACTTTAAAGGGACTGGATGCAAGTTGGTCATTGCTATGCTCACTACTGCCACCTCAGGTCTTACGCGTAATTGCAGGTTCTATATTAAGCTCATGCATGACGGCACTTTTTGAGTGACAGTGCAGGATTTGGGGTGAACAGGTCTGGGCTCATTCTAAACATTAGGACATGGCTGGAACGTGTAGGGGGAGGAAAATACTTAATTTTAACATTTTTAAACTCCATCTAGTCCCTTTAAGGAAGAACACAAGGCAGCGCGAGTGTCAGTGTTGCTTGTAATAAACCACGCCTCTGTCAACCTCTTTTTTGATAAGCGACCCCCTCTCGCCAGTGGTGCCGGCACACAGCGCAAAAGCTGTGCCCATGCAAGATGACCTCCATCTTTGGAGCAGTGCTGTCCTTGCGCCAGGTGGAAGATCTGGCCCAAAGACTCATTAGCAACTCAGTTCAGATTTTAAACATTGATGAACACGAATGCTCAACGGCTGTTTCAATCAGTTTACGTTTGGAACGGGACAAAAATACTCTTACAATCCATGTGTGAAAATGATATGATGAAGCACTCTTTCACACTGTGAGCCTGATGAATCCTGGCATTGTCATCCAATTTAGGAAAATGGCTGCACCATCAGTGAAGAAGATAAGATTGAACTTCATTTATCTCACAATGGAAAAATCAGCTCTCAAGAAACACTAAGGGGGTGCAAAAAATCTAAAAGAAATCCATTAATGGAATAACCTGGTCATTCAGGCTGTTAGACTGTTAAATCCTGTTGAACTTTTTCAGACAGTGCACAAGACAGTCTCCAAACTCCAGTTTTATACATTCTAAAATCTAAATGGGTTTGTTATTGTGGCTCGTTTTGACGACACAATCCCGAGGGAACATGAACATGAAGGAATGAAGCATAAACCAACCCAAGGTCTTTCTCTCAAAGTCAAACCCTCGGCATCAACACACGCCCGGGCCTCTAAAACACTCATTAGCCATAAAAGTCCACAGCACACATTCAATTTTTAAATTATATTGACTTTCACCAACTCCTCTTAAGTCTAACCTTGAGTCTGGCAGCGGACAGGGACGGTCTCTGTTCTCAGGAGCGACTCGCCCATCAGTCTCTCCTCTCTGCAGGGCTGAGGGAGTTATTTCAGCACGTCCTGCGGTAAATAAACCCCCGTCTGTATGTACACACACGAGCGCCGATAGCTGTCGAATGAACTGAGATATACTGGAGCTGAGAGTCATGAATCAGCGTACGGGGCACTTCGGGACAAAGAGGGAATCGGGGAGTGGTAGCAAGTCATGGTGGCATATGGAGCCAGTTTCTGAAGAAAATATAAGGATGTGGCGTGTGTTATAACCTGCCCCTATTTCCTATAAGGCTTCCCGCAGCTAATAGCAATCCTACTTCTATGTGTTTTTCACAGTCTATTGCAGCGGTAGGAAACCTCTAATTAAAACCTGTGGTGCCTGGATGAAAAAAGTAAGCCCATAATGTGTATTTATATGTGTGACAATCTGCAGCAAGAGTATGAGGCAAAATCTGCTCACTAGTGTTCTGGCTAATGGACGTTCATTGGAGAATAAGATGGTGAAAGACTGTTGTGGAGCGGAGGGAGCTGTGCAGGAGGAAGAGGAAGGAGGAGGTGGAGGAGCTGACCAGTGCAGGACACCACGCTCTGAAACAGGGACAAACCCAGGAGGCGCTGCACTGTTTCAGAGGGTTTTCTGCGTGCTACGGTTTCCCCGACCTCCAAAAACATGCTGCTCGGGTTGGCCCACAGTGGCGGCGCGGCTCAGTCGCTGCGGCTCAGGACTAACACCTGAACACAATCTCCTTGTACGGCTGCACAATGACAAATAAAGCACTTACATACTAAATAAATAATGAGTTAAACTTAATTCATCATGAACACTTCATTAGTTATGCAAGTTGGTCATTTTATGCTCACTACTGCCACCTCAGGTGATATGTGTAACTGCAGCTTCTATATTAAGCTTGTGCATGATGGCACTTCAGACCCGAATTAACACCTTTCTGAGTGACAGTGCAGGATTTTAGAGGCAGTTGTGGTGAACAGGTCTGAGCTCATTCTACACATTAGGACATGGCTGGAACATGTAGGGGGAGGAAAATACATAATTTTAACATTCTTAAACTCCCTATAGTCCCTTTAAGTGTGACTAACACTTAATATCACCTTAAAGGGATTATAGGGAGTTCCAGCCATGTCCTAATGCAGTGGTTCCCAACGTTTTTTGTCTTTCGTACCACCCGTGTACCCCCTACATCAAGGGTGTTACAGTTTATTAACAAAGTAATTAATTAAAAGTGGTATTTGTAAGAAAAAGGACAATGTTGCAGTCAAAATAAACCTAAAATTCTCCCAAAGCAACACATTTTACTGAAAAATAGAGCTTTTCCTATAAAAAATTATGTTACATTTTCCCCTTTTTTCAATCTGAAATAGTTCCAAGTACCCCCTGCTAGGTCCTCGAGTACCCTCAGGGGTCCCTGTACCCCTGGTTGCAAAACACTGTCCTAATGTGTAGAATGAGCCCAGACCTGTTCAAAAAATCCTGCACTGTCACTCAAAAAGGTGTTAATTCGGGTCGGAAGTGCCGTCATGCAAGAGCTTAATATAGAAGGTGCAGTTACACGTATGACCTGAGGTGGCAGTAGTGAGTATTAAATGGACAAATTGCATCCAGCCCCTTTAACTACTACAGTTAATGCCTAACTCATAATGAATAGTTCTTCACATACTTCAATTATTCGTTGTTAAAGGGGCTAGATGCAAGTTGGCCATTTTATACTCACTACTGCCACCTCATGTCATGCGTGTAAACTGCACCTTCTATATTAAGCTCGTTTTTGAGTGACAGTGCAGGATTTTAGAGGCAGTTGTGGTGAATAAGTCTGAGCTCATTCTACACATTAGGACATGGCTGAAACATGTAGCGGGAGGAAAATACATAATTTTAACATTTTTAAACTCCGTATAGTCCCTTTAAGTAGTTAGTGAATGTTAGTCACATCAAACTAATGTATAGTTCATGATGAATTAAGTGTTATTAACTCATCATTTATTAACGTTTAATATCAACGTGTTACCCAGAAGACTGTTTTTAAACCTCTGATATGCTCGGCATGTTCCCTTTAAGGAGAAATCAGGGCACATTATCCTGACTTTGTCGATTTCTACTTTTGCGACATTGAGATTTCCTGCATAAATCTAAATGGAGGACATTGCCGCGGTTCTCAGTGTTCCCTTTAAAGGACAGATTTTACAAAGGCCACTGCAATTTCTCGAAAGTGAGGCCATTTTGAAAAGTTGGAACAATAGTACCGGGAACATCGAATTACAGCCTGTCAAACGGCACTTAACTCTGAAGCCTGGAGATTATACTGCGGTATAGGAAGAACAGGCACAATTAACATGTTCTCAAATGGAATAGTTGAGCAGTTCATATTTCAGACTCAAATGCCAATGCTCCTGGATGTGTCAAAAAACGAGCAGCGTGAAGTTAATCCGGAGCTTTGTCACAAATCTAATCGCAATCGAGTCAAAACTGCACACGACACGGATCTATCCAGCTAATGTTATTCATCCTCGATCACAAATTGAATTACCGTCGCTGCAAATCCCATCAGATGACCAGTGCAGCGCTTCCCTCCCCGCGTCTCCCTCCTCATTGAAATGCAGGGCTGGTATTTGCAGAGCGGATATCACTCTCGCGGCGGGAGACCACAGTTAGAGGTTAAACGACGAGGCGGACATTTTGATTTTTTCGTTTTGCCGCGAGTCTGGAGTCATTTACTGCAGATGTACGTACACCAAGGGTTTGTGAAGATGATGGTGACGGATGGACCGGGATGTGGGGTGTTATTATTTAGGGACAGGGGACGACGGTGTTTCGACAAGGGGGGCATGACTTGGGTCAAAAATCACTAATATAGACTCCATCTGCGGGTCATTTCTAAAGCATTAGGCCGTCTGCTGTTGTTTGAAATACTTATGGACGCCTTAGCATAACGAGTAATGTCCAGGTCTTTGTGAATCCAATCACTTCCCCCAATCTCTCTCATTGAGTTGTATCGGCTGCTGCTCCAACTCAAAATATGACATGGCAAACTAGAATGTCATTAGCACAACCGATCTAATCTTATAGCATGCTAGCAAATCAATGAAGCTGTGATGAACGTACTTTTAGCTTAAAGCAGCTTGCGTGGTCAGCCAGAATACACGCTTTTCTTATTCTTTTCAAAGACGTGTCTCTGGGATCAGGGGGGATTTCTTCAAATTCCCAATGGGTGTGATTGACAAGCGTATCAACAATCAGAGAAAAGCCGGATATGATGCAAACGGTAAGCGGCGTATTTTGTCAACAAGGAAGTTTGTGGTTTCACGAAGAATCGGCCAGAAGAGCGGAGACACATGTGAACAATTCTGTTTTATTGTGAGAGAAATCAGGTCCAGGCACTCATATTTTGCAAAAGTAGAAGAGGCTTTATTAATGGGCCAGAAAAATTAAAATATTTCTGGCCCATTAATAAAGCCTTTTCTACTTTTTCTACTACTACAAAATATGAGTGCCTGGACCTGATCTCTCTCTCCACATCCCATTGCCTCCTTCCATGAGCACCATTTTTTGCTGGATACCAGAAGCTCCCAGTTCTAATTTCTGTTAATTCTGTTTTATTATTAGAACTTGTTATTTTAGTGAGGCAGAAGGTTTGTTTACCTGCTTTATAGTTTCAATAACTTCCTGTGATCTTCCTCAGAATCGTCGCCTGGTGGTGAAGGTGACGTGTCAAAGGCAGCTTCCATGGATTTACCCAACAGTAAGGAGAGCTTGCGCCCCCTACTGACTGACGCCTTCTCCAGGATGGCATCATAGGCGTAGGATAAGGTTTAGTCTTTATTGTACCGGTTCATTGACGTTGGTGCATGTTTCCTGATCTCGATGGCTTCTCATAGAGCTTTAATAGTTTAAATCAAGACAACACCATTTTCCAAGTTTTTTTTGCCACAAAAACTTAAAGAGACTCTATGCAAGTTGGCCATTTTATACTCACTACTGCCACCTCAGATCATATGTGTAACTGCAGCTTCTATATTGAGCCTGTGCGTGACGGCACTTCGGACCCGAATTAACACCTTTGTGAGTGACAGTGCAGGATTTTAGAGGCAGTTGTGGTGAACAGGTCTGAGCTCATTCTACACATTAGGTATTAGAACATGAGTGGAACATGTAGGGGGAGGAAAATACGTAATTTTAACATTTTTAAACTCCATATAGTCCCTTTAAGGAACTGCAATGAAGTGCAAGTTTCCAGCGCTATGGGTATTTCCATGTGATGCAGCTGTTGCGCTGTGTGCCTGTGTCACTTAGGCGTCGATTATAAAAAGAGAAGAGGCCGACTGAGGCGTGGTTTATTACAAGCAGCACTGAGAGCGGTCTCTGATGGCAGCCTCACATTCATTTTCTCGTTTACATCGCGCTGCCTTGTGTTCTTCCTTAAAGAGGGGGTATTATTCTTTTTTCAATCACATAGCACCCGTCTATATCACACTACAGTGATGACGAAACCTTCTGTTGGTCTGTAAATGCAGTAAATTAGAATAACTGCCTTGTATAAAAGTGCTCTCTCAAAATGGCTGCAGCGAATGTCTGAAATAGGCCTCTGTCTCTTTAAGAACCTCTGGGCCTTTCAGACACGCCCCCTCCACACGCTGTCTGTGGCATCAGTGGGGAGGGGGTTCTGCTGAGGACCAGTGGTTGGTTACTCGGCTGGTGACGAAAGCTCGGAGGCGTCTCCAGGAGGTGGGGGCGTTCCTAGGAGGACTCAGGCAAACCTATCCCTAAAATGGCTGCCAACACAGTTTTTACAGATTACTCAAAAATACGTGAATGTGCCAAGGCAACACTTCAGGGAATAACATAATAACATGATGTAAAGCTTGGAAAAGTCGTTTTTGCATAATACCCCCCTTTAAGCATTACAGGCTCTCACAAGTAAAAACTTTAGATTCACCCCATCATGAGCTAAACAATGTTTGTGTAGCTACAGCCGGTCCCGCTGTGGTGCAGATCGGCACTCACTCGGCCGTAATTGCGTTAACGTGACCAAAACAAAAGCACGTTCACCCCCACTCTCCCACCATCCCTCTAACTCACGCCGTCCCGGCCGCGGAGTCTGGTTGGAGGAAAAGGCTGTAGTAACATCGCCATTGGCCATGGCTGTTTCTCCATGTCTAGGAGCTGCAAGATCTCAAAGTGTGCTCCTACTAAGCGCAAAATGTTATGCTATAGTCTGTTTCGAAACACAAGATCGGGCCCAGGGAGTCATTAGCAACTCAGTTCAGATTTTAAATGCAGGAGATGTTTCAATCAATGTAAGAACGGGACAAAAATTGTTTTTATAGATGGCAAACAAGAAAATCCTCTTAGAGAAGATGAAGCATCAACATCAGCGCAGGTACATTGTTTTGTATTTTACAAGTGGTTAATTCGGTTCCTCTGTGACTGGATCGATATGAAACTTTTCTCGATTTGAGGCTATTTGCAAAGTTCCAGACAGTCCTGCTTTTGAACAGATCAAAAAAGCAGGAGTGGATGACCAGGCCACCCCAGAACACGTCCAATGATGGATTTCGTGGCTTGCTTCGCCCTTCCAACCCAGAGTCAACCTCCCTCCCGCTTGCCCCGCACTTTTGCCACAGTTTGCAGGTCCAACAGCGTCAAACCTGGCCATTTAGCTCGGTCTAATGCATTTGAAAGTAGCCGAGACCGCGGTGGGTCCGGCAGCATTGGCCTCTCAGAGCGTTTTACTTTTTCTGTGCCAGCGGGACATTTTCAGACAAAGAAAGAAAGAAAGACATTACCGCCAAGACTTTTACCCGAACGCGAAATGGAGGGGCGACATAATGACACCAGAAAAAAGGCCAAATCGCTCCCCCGCTGCCTCTGCTTCTGCCGATGCTCCTGCTGCTGCTGCTGCCGCCCAGAGACCCAGGGAGAGATTTATGGAAATTTGTTTGTTCGCCCTTTTCGGAGGTTTTTCAGAGAGGGAAAGGATGCAGAATAATTTGCAGACATTACGCTGAAGGAGCAGTGGATTGTGGGAGGTCGAGGGGACACGGCTGACGAATGTTGGACAGAAGTTGTAGCATTTAGGGCTCGAACACAAAGTTGCTCCAACATCTATTGCCAAGATTTGCACAAAACTTTGGAACGAAAAGAGATGGAGGCTTACTTAGGTTTTCAAGGTTTCAAACAATCCCTCCCTGGTCCTGCTTTGCCACCAGAGAGCTCTGTAATATTGCAATGAATTTCTAAAAAGATTTACTTAAAAGAAGGATCTCGTCCTTATATAACTGCAGTGCGTATTTGCGTGTCTATCCCCCTTTTTTACTCAGAAAAACTTTTACAATTTTAAAACGTGGAGAAATGGTGGAATAAAAGCTAAACAATGAGCAAAGATACAAAAAAGCCATTTGGGTCTTGTGCTTGTGTGCTGGGAAATAGTTCTCATGCTACAGATCAGTAATGACTGGGATAGACAGGATACACTTGATGTACAAGCGTTTAGGTAAAGAGGGAAGGCATTAAGAATAAAAAATCTGACATTATTCAATTATCTTCAAAGCATAAGAAGTTCTTCAACAATTTGATTAAGTAAAAGTGTACTTGCTAACCAAAAAACAGTGACGTTTAATGTCTTACCAGTCTGTCAGAGGACAATGGATGGAATTTCGCTATTGTGCTAATTTACGTTGATTAAAGGGACTATACAGAGTTTGAAAATGTTAAAATTAAGTATTTTCCTCCCCTACGTGTTCCAGCCATGTCCTAATGTGTAGAATGAGCTCAGACCTGTTCACCACAACTGCTGCTAAAATCCTGCACTGTCATTACTTCGGGTCCGAATTGCCGTCATGCATGAGCTTAATATAGAAGGTGCAGCTACATGTATGACCTGAGGTGGCAGTAGTGAGTATAAAATGGCTAACTTGCATCTTGTCTAGTGATGGGCAAAAAACCCGGCGCTCTGGAGCTTGTATCGCTCTTCCTGAAAGCAGATTGCTTTGAAACACTGCGTCAGAGCCTGTTTCGGTAACGGTTGGTCATGTGACCAAAGTTTCTATTGTCTCAAAAAAATTTGTATTAGTGTCTCAGAGCAAGTCATCGGCTCAGAGCGTTTCACTGCTGCCCTGGTTCATATAGCGATGAAAATCATTAATGATACAGTCAATAAATGTGCTGTATTTCTCCCATTTCCCATTTAAAGGAATAGGCCACTGTTTTTACATACTGAGATATGTTCTTACCTGAGCTTGAATGAGTTCATTTGTACCTGTCTGGTCGTTTCGGATGTTGAACTACTCCTGGTATTATTACGCCTTACAATATAGTTCTTCTATTTTCACCTTGTTTGGAGCTATAGAGGAGAGGAGGCGAGGCTAAACGCCGTCTGTGCTGTGTTTACGTGACTGAGGGCACGTGTGAAGACCAGACAGGTACAAATGAACTCGTCTAAGCTCAGGTAAAAACATATCTCAGTATGGAAAAACAGTGGTCTATTCCTTTAACCACATCTATGTGGTTAAAGTGGCAGAGGGATAAATGCTTTTCCTATTCTTTACAATGTCCTGCTTTTGAACAGATACAAAAGCACATGTGGATGTCTGAGCAGGCGATGGAAACGTGAGGAGCCCGATATACAGCAAATAGTGGAACTGAATGAAATAAATACATTGCACATTGATGTCCTGCCCCTGAGCAGCAGAGCCACAGGTGACTGAGGCCCCGCCCACTGGAGCTCCGTGAAGCTCAGACCCACATCAGAAAATAACTCTTATTTATCGACCTATATGATTGACTTGAACATTCAAACATCAATATCAGGCTGCAAATAATAAAACTGCCACACGTCTGTTTGAAACTTCTCTTGTACAGTTGTGTTTATGAGAAGTTGCAATGATAAAGTTTGTCCACAAGAGGTCAGTGTTCAAACAGAATGAAACAGGTCAGAGACTTCGAACCTTACCTGACTTTTTTGCCAGGAAATCGATAAAGTTTTAAGAGGCTGTCCTATTTTTACTAAATAGAATGGATGAAAAGAAATAAGCCAAATCGTTTCAATAACTTCTGGTGTTAATAGTTGAACAATTTTTTTTACTTTCATTCAATGATTTCTAATGCTTTGCCCTGACTTAATGCGGCAGCAGCAGCAACACGGTTCGGTAATAAATCTTGTGACACTGCAGCAGGTTGGCCATGGTGAATATGTGGCAATTAAAGACGCTCAAATACTGTACTCTCCATTTCAGATTGTGCTTTTGAGAAAACCTTATACCACACGGGAAACACACACAGAGGGGGGAGGGGGTGCAGAGGTGCATTATGGGATTGCGCCTTGGCCCCGGTCTGAAGCAGAGCAGTAGACATTGATCATCCATGTGCAGAGCTCCGGGGAAACTGCATGTTATTACCGAGCGAGAAACAAGCCCGCAATGCACCACTGCAGAACACTAAAAATCTGTTTTCTATGACTTTGTATGGAAGCAACGGAGCAGAGGTTCTCAAACTGTGGTGCGCGGTCACTTTTTAATCGTTACCAGGGTTTGTACAGGTCAGCAAGTCCAATGTAACACTCTTTAATGCGATTTTTATGCACAAATTATATGTTTAATGCCACAAATACAGAAAAATGTGTGCATAATTCACCTTTTAAGAGCAATTTTGATGCAACGAGAAACTTGTGGGCAAAAAAGAAGAATCGCAGCTGAATGTACTGTATTTTGGGAGCATTTTTGTTCAAGTGTGTTCTTCACAAGCGCCATTGATTTGCTAACATGCCGTTTGGTGAGAGCGAAAGTTTTTATTTTTTACAATTTTATCATGTGTTAGTAGTAGTTACAGTAGTTACAGTAGTGATGGGATTTACGGCCCTTTATTGGGAGCCGCAACTTTGAGAAAAAAAGACTGGCTGAATGAAGCTGAATGAAACTCGACTATATTAAAGGAGGGGCCGATGGCACAGACCGGTTGCCGTTCTTCCATCAGTCTACCCCAGGGCAGCTGTGGCTACAATAACAGCTTACCAAGTATGGAGTGAATGAAAAATGCAATGTAGCGTCTTTGAGTGTCCAGAAAAGCACTATATAAAACCGATGCATTATTATTATTACTACTAAAACATGTACAATAGGTGCCCCTCTGAGGCCAGGACTCCCCAGAAAAAGAGATTCTTAATCTCAGTGGGACTTTCCTGGTTAAATAGAGGTCAATAAAAACTAAAATGGTCACATTTAGAGAGTGCCTTTCTACCTGCTTTAGGCACTCAAAGCACTTTACATCAAGGAACCAGACACTCTCTCATTCACACAGCAGTGAACGCTGACACTGGGGGAAAGGTGGGTGAAGTGTCTTGCCCAAGGACACAATGACAGTGTACACCTTAGCCTTATGGACAAAAGTATTTTTGCTAAGTCAAGGCACAGCATTTTTATTTACCTGGCATTTCCTACACAAGCTAAACTAAAACTACACGGCTTTCTTAATATAGATCAGGGGTTGGCAAGTTTGTGTCGTGGAGGCTGATTTTCTTCATTTCCAAAACGCCTAGGGCTGAAACTCACAATTGTAGCCCAAAGGGACTTGTTGGGAGGCTGCCTGATTATCTCGCATGTGAACTAAACTACAGCTCAAGATACAACTCTAGGTCACATGACAGTTTAGTTCTGAAAAATGGACTCATGAAGAATGACAAAGGAAAAAGAGGCTTTTCTTATTATTATGCTGCCCACAAATGGAACAAACTACAAAAAACTCTGTAGTGCCCATTTTCTAAATGTAAATATTGTATTGTTGTTCTTTGCAATGAAACAGGGCACTCATGAAAAAGAGGGTCTTGTTCTCTCATTGGGCCTTCCCTGTATAAATAAAGATTTAAAGGGGCTAGATGCAAGTTTAGCCATTTTATACTCACCACTGCCACCTCAGGTCATACGTGTAACTGCACCTTCTATATTAAGCTCGTGCATGACGACACTTCGGACCCGAAGTAACACCTTTTTGAGTGACAGTGCAGGATTTTAGAGGCAGTTGTGGTGAACAGGTCTGAGCTCATTCTACACATTAGGACATGGCTGGAACATGCAGGGGGAGGAAAATACTTAGTTTTAACATTTTTAAACTGCGTATAGTCCCTTTAATTAAAAAAAATAAAATAAAGTAAAGCTTTTTTCTACAAATACAAGTTTTGCACATAATATATGACCTAATGCGGTGTTTTGCTGGGAAATGTGAAAATATTGACAGTATTTTTCACACTTTAGAGTCATTTTCACTTATTTGGTCTCTTATGTATAAATGTTTCTTCAAAATTCTCTTGGGGATCAAAGGTTTTATGCTGGAGAGCCACATTTGGATCATAGTTATTTAAAATATCAAAGATGAGCTTCCTAAACTCGACTGACGAGCAGTGAGACGGACAAACCCTGACCTCAGCAGCGAAGCCCGCAGCCTCCTCCGTCAGAACACAGTCTAGACAAACAGGACACATTTCGGTAAGTTGCATCATTACGCCCCTGTAGTTTTTATCCCTCTCGGGCTCCTGTAGTTGTAGTCCTTATTGCTGAAGCGGTGAAACATCAAACACTCACGCTCCGCATCTGTCTGGGCCGGTCCGGGAGGCGAGGCTCTAATTGGAGAGGAGAGGGGAGCAGCTCGGGCCAGGGAGGTTTTCGTGCAGACTTTGTATCTTGCTGCAGTTCTCGCGTCATTAGTAAAGAAAAAATAATATATATATATAGCACAATCCTTGAAGTGTAACTTAGAAGAAAGTCCCCTGAGAGACTGGCTGAATATAATACCAGCAGAGCACGAGCAATGAGACAGCAATAAAAAGCTGAACCCGCCCTGCACTCTTCGACGCCGCTTTATTTAGTTTTCCCCCCAGACATAGTAAATGATATTCTCTGCTTCATGGACAAAGCACAGCCCTGCTCCTCTGGCACTTTTTTGGGGCGGTTTCAAAACTCAATAAATTGGGCAGGAATTAGATATTTTTAAAAAATAAAATCCCTCTGAAAAAAAAAAACTGACTGAGAAGTTGTTTGTGACGTTTATATTTCTCCCGTCTTTAGCTGCTGCTGTCTCCCGGAAAATAAATGCCCATATTTGGATCACAGCATCGCCTTTCGTGCTACACGTGGATACCAAACTGTCAACATTTCCTGACACAAAGAAAAGTAATAAAACAAGCAAAGTAAAGAGTGAGTTTGGCCTTTTTTTACTCTGACATTAAAACAAAGATGTTAAAGAGAGTAGATGCAAGTTGGTCATTTTATGCTCGCTACTGCCACCTCAGGTCTTACGTGTAACTGCAGCTTCTATATGCACAGTGACAGTGCAGGATTTTAGAGGCAGTTGTGGTGAACAGGTCTGGGCTCATTCTACACATTAGGACATGGATGGAACATGTAGGGGGAGGAAAATGCTCAATTTTAACATTTCTAAACTCCGTATAGTCCCTTTAAGGTAGAAAACTAGCTAAAAATATCAACATTGACCACTGTGTGAAATATTACTGTATCCTCAACAACTTTTAACGTAGTCAGCCAGCTCCGACAGAGGTACAGCATGAAAAGTTGGAAAAGCTTTTTTAAAGAGGGGGTATTATGCTTTTTTCAATCCCATAGCACCAGTCTATATCACACTACAATGATGACGAAACCTTCTGTTGGTCTGTAAATGCAGTAAATTAGAATAACTGCCTTGTATAAAATGTCTCTCTCAAAATGTCTGTAGTGAATGTCTTGAAATAGGCCTCTGTCTCTTTAAGAACCTCTGACCCTTTCCGACACGCCCCCTCCACACGCTGTCTGTGGCATCAGTGGGGAGGGGGTTCTGCTGAGGAGCAGTGGTTGGTTACTCGGCTGGTGACGAAAGCTCGGAGGCGTCTCCAGGAGGTGGGGGCGTTCCTAGGAGGACTCAGGCAAACCTATCCCTAAAATGGCCGCCATCAGAGTTTTTACAGATTACTCAAAAATACGTGAATGTGCCAAGGCAACACTTCAGGCATGTTTTTAATGAGGGAATGACATAATAACATGATGTAAAGCTTGAAAAAGTCGATTTTGGATAATACCCCTCCTTTAAGTGTTGTTTTTTCTTTTATTTCAAGACTATTTACATTGTAGATTCTCAGCCATCCAACCATCCATCCATTTTCTTCCACTTTCCGTTGCCGGGTCGTACATCACATTGCACCAGCCCCTTATGGCTCCTCCTTTCTGCTTTAGTCCCGTTACGTCTGAAGAATAAACTCTCCTCCTTGTCTCTTCTGTAGATCCTAAATCCTTCAATCAGTTTCATTTCACTGTTTACATTCCACAAAGGTTTATGCGCCCTCCACATCTTGTTCTATTGTCTCTGTTAGTGTCACAGCGCCTCACACAGGCCTGGAAGTTTGGATATATATTTTTTACTATTTATTGAAACAGCTGTGCAGCAAAGAGGAGTGGGGGAGTAGGAGTGGCTTATTTGACCAAACTACTGGATGCTTTGTGTCAGCTGTTTTATATCAATCATGCATTTTCTAACCAACAAACCTGGGGAAAGCATAAAACCCCATCTTTAACGACAAGACAGAGAAACACCTGCAGATTGTTTTGGGTTTTTCAGTCACAGGAAAACTTTAAAGGATTCAATTTGACGTGTGGCATTGACTTGACCTGCACAATAACACAAAATGATGCATTGAGGCAGGGAATTACATTATTGGAGACATTTTTAACGCCACAGACACTAACTCTGAAGCTTTGTGTGAAAAGTAATATCCCACAATAAACAGGAATTGTAATAAAAAAACACTCACTTTGGGTAAAAAATTAAGCAAATCTTCCTAATCTTACGCTGTACTTCAAAAGGCAAAACTTTTAATCCTTCCACGCTTATATTTCCTTAATCAAAAATACAATTACCGTCTTTGATCGATCGTCAGTCGCTCCGCGGCGGCGAAGTCTGAAGACAATCCCAAACCAAACAAAGCTATTTCTCTTTCAGACTCTTAATGAACTGATACTTAAAAGCCTCTTTAGATTTTGTTTTGCCAAAGCTAATTAGTGGAGCACTTTTCTCTTCAAAGTGAAACTAAATAATTAACTTCAGGGCAGAGAAACGCAGCGTTGGTTTGAAATGTGCTGACGTCTCGTTGTTTTCGCTGCTCGTATCGAGTGCATTATATTTAAATGTTTCTTCGCCGTCTCTCGCTCTCCCACATCGATCTGGGAGAAACTGCATTTGTAATGTCATTTAGGATTTGGGACGATTACTCCCAAAGTAGAAGAACAGACTCAACAAAACCCGCCTGAAGTTAGTGAATATACCCAAGTACTGCGCTGAAGTAGAGTTTTTGAGGATCTGTACTTCACTTGAAAATTGCTTTTTGTTGACTTTTTTGTGCATTTCACTTTTACTCCACTACATTTGAAAGATACAAGTACAACACTTTGGCTTCACTTTCTATAAAGGCTTGAAAGTAACAAGTATACGCATGTTGACGAGTGACGTCACGAGCACGTGATGCTGAGCCGTGGCGCTGACTGGAGGGCAAAAGGAAAGCACAGGTCTTCGTACTCCATTATAAATTAGCTAAAAACTGGTCAAAAGATTGTGCTAAATATGGCTAAATATAATAAAATCAATGTAGTGAACACACACGCCCTGTAGGCAACACCAACAAACGAAGGAAGGAGAAGAAGATCAGATTTAACATGTAGAAAGCAACTGCTGTGATAAGGAGACTGAATCAGCGACCATGCCATGACTCACTTCATGTTATTACTCCACATGCACAGACACAAAAAAGTTACTACTACTACTACTTACTACTCTGACTCCGATTAGTGCAGTAGCTCGTGATCCTCGGCACAAAGATGTTAGGTGGTCTGTGAGGCGACTGCTTTGCCGGTGGCTGTCTTAAAAACGAGGTTTTGAGTGGGCTGTGTTGATTGTGGAGGATTGAGGAGGTGAGCCTTTTGCCCTCCAGCGTAGTGTGCATGTGCGGGTCTGCGGGATCTCCGACAGTCAACAATAACATTCAACGTGCGTATATTTCGTCCTTATGTTCAGGCTCATTTTAAAAGCCTAATAATTTACACTCCAGAACAGTAGGTGGCGCTGTGCAGATGTTCTGCCAAATGCCACTGACTCACAACAAGGAAGTAGGTTTGTCCCATTGTGTTGCCGTACAGAAGGGAATTCAGGCTAATTGGCTTGTTGCACAATGTGGCTACGCTAGTTCCTCTGAGCTGAAGTTGTGGGCGCTAGTACTTCCTGTTCGTATTAATTTCCATTAAGATTAGCTTAGACCCGTTCGAATCATCGTATTTCCTAAAGATTCTGTGGTGGACGGTGAGTTCCTGGTAGATGATCACTTCCTGCAGGTGAACAAGTTGCTGTACAGTGTAAATATTTCCGTAGAGGAGACGTCTATGTTTATAAGGATCAGTGAGTTTGTCTTGAAGCTAAAGGTTAGCATTCATTTCATGCATTATACAATTTGAAATACTGCCTTTTATTGCTTTTTTTTTATAGCATGTTAGCCTTTAGCTTCAAGACAAACTATCAATCCTTTATGATCACAGGTGTCTCCGATCTGTACTCGCTACATTAAGATTTGAACACACAGTAAAGGATCATCTACCGGGAACTCACTGCCCACAACATAATCTTAAAGGGGGGGTATTATGCAAAATCGACTTTTTCAAGCTTTACATCATGTTATTCTGTCATTCCCTCATTAAAAACATGCCTGAAGTGTTGCCTTGGCACATTCACGTATTTTTGAGTAATCTGTAAAAACTCTGATGGCGGCCATTTTAGGGATAGGTTTGCCTGAGTCCTCCTAGGAACGCCCCCACCTCCTGGAGACGCCTCCGAGCTTTCGTCACCAGCCGAGTAACCAACCACTGCTCCTCAGCAGAACCCCCTCCCCACTGATGCCACAGACAGCGTGTGGAGGGGGCGTGTCTGAAAGGGTCAGAGGTTCTTAAAGAGACAGAGGCCTATTTCAAGACATTCACTACAGCCATTTTGAGAGAGAAATTTTATACAAGGCAGTTATTCTAATTTACTGCATTTACAGACCAACAGAAGGTTTGGTCATCATTGTAGTGTGCTATAGACTGGTGCTATGGGATTGAAAAAAGCATATTACCCCCTCTTTAAGACAATATGATTATTTTTCTGGCCAGAGACACCAGGGGGAGATGAAAGACCCCCCAATCATCCCATTAACACTTGTATCACCCCCACAGGGACTACGGGAAGGATTTATTAAGGTAAACAAGTTCCTTAGTGCTGCTTTAATTGATTTTTATTTAACCTTTATTAATTGTAAATCATCTCAACTTATATAGCGCTTTTCCACCTACACTCGGCATTCAAAGCACTTTAGAGCGAGGGGGAGTCTTGCACCTAGAGGGGAATATTGATGTGGAGGAAGGAAACTTAGCAGACACACTGTACATTAAAAGTGCCTGTGGTCGGTGTCTCGCTTCATAGATTATTCTTCAAAACCCCTAAAACATTATAGTCAAGTTTGTGGATTTTCTGTTGCTTTCACTTTCATAACCCTCCATCTGAAATTCTGACATGTCGCCCTGAAACGCCATGGGACGCACTTCAAGCTCCCCGCTTAAATATGCCTGGCCTTGATTGCGTTTAACTCCTTCCTTCTGCCGCGGTGATTGGGACAAATTGCCGGTTGTTTGGATGCTGATAATGCTAATCTCTGGCTCTGGAAAAAGCACGGAGTCACACTGGGAGCTCAGATTAAGGCTTTCTGGTTTGCGACTGGACCAGATTTAAATGGCAGAGGCGAAGCTATTAGCGCGTTCACATGGAGATCTATGGGGGATATATGTATATTAGCGCGGCTTAGGGTCGTTTCAATGTGACTTTGCGGAGCAGAGCTGTTCGATGCTAACGCTGAAGGCTGGATTGGCTTATCATAAGTGAAGCAGGTTTTTCGTTAAAAATATATTTTCTTTTTCTTTTTCAAGGATTCCTTGCCCTATTTTCTATTTATATATTTCATTTTGTGGTGGAATTGTATTATACAGAGGTGAAGAAACTGCAACGATGAGCTGGACTATATTGACATGAGTGTCTCGTGACTGAGTGGATCCTCAGGAGGCGTCCCGTTATTTCCCTATCTATCAATCTATCAATCAATCAATCAATCAATCAATCAATCAATCAATCAATCAATCAATCAATCAACCTTTATTTGTACAGCTCTTTACAACAGCACCTGCTCAACCAAACTGCCTTAGTACAATGTGCTTAAAAAACATTTTCAACACAACATAGAAAAATTAAAAAAATCCTATAAATTACATATGTGCCGTTATTAGCCAAAAGCAGATCTAAACAGGAACATTTTCAACCTAGCTTTAAACCAAGGGTGCCCAATTTTTTTTGTCTCCGAGGGCCAAAATGATGAAGTGCCTGTGGGTCGCAGGATAAACACACCGATGTCAAGCGTGAAATGCATATAACTGCAAATAATAATAGTTACTTTATTTAATTTTTCGGTATAAATTTGCATTTGATTCTATCTATGTGAATAACATGCTACATTAATACAAATGTTAACTATGGCAAAAGCCTAGTTTTAGTCGAATAAAATCAACAACTGTAGCAACACAACAGTGTAACAACAAAATGTGATATTAGATCATTTTGAAAGTGCCAGTTCAGCATACTTTCTTTTATAAGTCAGTTTTTAACATGCACCTTTGTTGATGTCAACAACCTTTGCAATAAAAGTTGGAAAACTGGGAAAGTTGATGTGCTTTGTGACAAAAAACAAGACATGAACAAGACATCACAACAGTGTTTCCTCAACTTGGCAAAAGGAGTGAAGCAACGCCCCCAATTTGAAGCTAGTGGTTAAAAAGTGTACTGCATCCATATTACCATTGAGAATGAATGGGGAGAGAGCTACTGTTCACAAATATTAAAAGTTGTAGGCAGGGAGTGTTTGTGAGATGCAGTGTTTTGCACCACCTGTAGCTAATTTAAAGCAATACTAAGTAACTGGTTTACCTTAATAAATCCTGTCCGTAGTCCCTCTGGGGGTAATACAATTGTTAATGGGATGATTGGAGGGTCTTTCATCTCCCCCTGGTGTCTCTGGCCAGAAAACCACAATTGCAATTTTGCTGCCTCCCGGTCGGAGCCACCAATACACACTAATGGAATCACGAAGAAGAAGCTAACAGGCTAACAGGCAAAGCTAACTGCGGACTAGCGCCACTTAAACAGTATTTACAAACACGTTTGAGTGAAAAAAAAACATCTCCGTTGTGTAATTGGATGAACAATATCCCTCTGTCCCTTTGTCTTTTCTGTCAGCGTAGTATTTACTCTCACGGACAATTAATAAGTTAAAAACTTGCTGAGACGCCTGCAGTGGCACTTATGGCCACTTGGGGCAAGAGTTGCTTAGTACTGCTTTGAAGTGCACTGGTTCACACCCACATAGAGTGCATTACAATAATCAATACGAGAGCTAATAAAAGCGTGCACAGCCTGCTCTAGATCATTCTGACTAAGGAAAGGTTTTATTTTGGCCAGAGAAGAGAAGATCGAGAGGTGAGGAAAGCATTTCCTAATAACATAGGACCTCAGGAGGAGCTTTTTGGAAGCGTCTGCTGCAATGCTGATAATATGCAGAATACTCAAAGATCCACAGTTGACCAGAAAAAAACACTCTTGGTCTGTTTTTGATGAGAAAATAACAAACCCTAAAAAGTCGATTTTGCATAATGCTCCTTTAAACATGTGTTTTCTGCTCCTGTGCTGTTTCTTACGTTTGCTAAATTACATTTGTACAAAATTGCAGAAAAAATATTAACTTCAAACAGTCGTTTACAAGAACTGATTCAGTGACAAACAACAAGAGCAGATTAGGCCCAAAATTGCTCACTTTTTTCAAACTGAAATGCTGTATTTTGTATTTATTGCAATAATAAATAAACACTTGGCTGTAAAACCACACGAACTCCCCTGCGGGTTTGAGAGGCACTGCTCTAATAAAGCGCTGTGCTCAAGTTCAAAACGGCATTGACCGATTCTCCGCTCCGGGCCACAAATCTTTCCCCATAGCAGCAGAAAGAGGCACAGACAGAGAGGGGGGGGGGGGGGGACGGGGAGGGAGAGTCTGAACAATGAGGCCACAGCACAGACAGGTAAATCTGAGGACACGCTCAGCCTTCACGGCTCCGTCTTCACAAGCCTCTTCACACCATACAAACCGTACGTGTTGTAATTCGGAGCAGCAACAATGGGAGAGCGGGAAGCATCAAGTACGGGAATATACGATTACTATGACTCACTGGAGATACATGAGGGGAAAGTCGAATCTCCCGTCGAGTCAGGATTTGACCAAAACCCACGTAAGGGAGGTTCGATTGGGGGACTTTACCCTGAGCCGATCACTGACCTGCCCGGGCCGATTGTTGTCAGATTAGAGCAGCGTGTTACAGCCAAAGAGCATTGAACTGGTTCAGAGTTTCTGCACTTGCTGTCCCTGCCCCGGAAACAAAATATCAGGCTGATGAAAGGAATATCAACACAACATCGCCACTTCTAATGGACTTCTACTGTACTTCTACTGGACTTCAACTGGACTTCAACTGGACTTCTACTGGACTTCTACTGGACTACTACTGTTGTCCTGCGGTGTACTGTGGCACAATGGTTACAGCTCGGGCTTCATAGCTAGAAATTCATGGGTTCGATCCCGAGGTCTTCCTGTGTGGAGTTTGAATGTTCACCCTCTGTCTATGTAGAGGTTTCCTCCAGGTATACTCTGGTTTTTCCTACCACTAAAAACCTAAGAATAACGGGTGTGTGTGTGAGAGCGTGTACTTAAGTATACTATCTGCCCCAGAGAGTATAACTTTAGGTTAAGTGATGTCCACTTCCGGGTCCAACCGAGCTTTAGCCCTATTCACTACACTGCGTTTCAAATTATTATTCAAATTGAATCACTGACATCAATCTCAGACGCCTGTGATGATTAGTCGTGAGCCCAGTTAAGGCAAAAACTACTGAAAAAGGACGCTCCACATTATTAAGCAGATCATCATTTTCAAGCAATATGGGAAAGAAAAAGAATCGCTCTGCTGATGAAAAGCGTGAAAAAGTTGAATGCCTTGGTCATGGTATGGAAACCGTCGATATGTCATGAAAGATTAAGCGTAATCATCGTACTGAGCACACACGGGTTTGTGCAGATAAAGACACAATAAGGATGGTTTCTGCCAGACAAATACATCAGATTAAGAGAACAGCTGCTACAAAGAAGCAAACAAGTATTTGAAGCTGTTGGTGCCTCTAGAGCAGGGGTCACCAACGTGGTGCCCTTTGGGGCATGTCCAGTAGCCCTTGGGACTTTTTCTAAAGTGTAAAACACTTAATTTTCTTGAATCTATTTCTTAAAATTACAGTTATTTCGGTTCCTGTGACTCGGTATGAGTTTAAAATAAAGCTATTTTAATATAATATGGGGTCAATATCCTATAAGTGAACAGTGTACGTTTAAGTCTTTAGGATTTGTTTTTAACTGGTAGCCCTCGAACATCTTAATGCTCTTAAAGTAGCCCTCAGCTGGAATAAGGCTGGTGACCCCTGCTCTAGAGTCTCCTGAACATCAAGGTGTAGGACCCTCCAGAGGCTGCAGTTGTGCATAAACCTTCTATCCGGCCTCCCCTAAACTGTTCATTGAAGCTCATGAACAGAAACGGCTGTGATGTCAGTAAGGAGGGGGTGGAGTCATGTTTTGTTCTTTTGGGTGATTTTATGTTTGCATTTCGGTCACACAATATACTACCAAAGACAATTTCCCTAAGATATTGCTTTCATGTACATGTTGAATCTTTAGCATAGTCAGACAAGCCCTTACATTTAAACGTACTGACTGTGGCGGACAGACAGGTCAATAACATGATCATGAAGTAACTTACAAATCCAAAAATCAGCACACCTATTACATCCTTTCTACTATATTTGCTTTCACAAACAAAGCCCAGTGCTCTTTTGCCATGACAACTGCACATTATACATTTCCAGCCTCATAACTTGTATCTCTGCATAGCTCTCCCTCTATTGACCGTAATTCATGCATTATTTACTGTACATTTCAGCTTAGACTGACACTTCACTCTCTGCCTCAGTCTCTGCAGGTCGAGAGCTGCCGCAACCAGGAAAAACACAATCAATAAGTGCCTTTACAAATGCTTCATATGACCTTCAACACACAAGGTTACAGCTAAACCTGTAGTTTACGCCTCTACAAAAGTGTGATTCTTATATTAGATTACCAGTTTGCAAGTCGAGACTAACATACTTATATTTAGAGAACTCAATTTGAAACTTTTGCTATGGATGACTGATACAACTATGACATTTATTTGCATTTTGTACCGCAGCTGCAACTCTAATCACTGTTTTTAGTAGAGCGGTTAAGCATAAAAATTGTGCACTTTGTGAAGAAAGCATAAAACTTCTCCCAGTGTTAGTATATATTATATGCATTAATTTCAGATGTGGAGGTAAGCTGGATTTGACCTCTGAGGGCAGCCATCTTGGATTATTCAAAATGGCCGCCGTAAAACTTATTTTCTCAATTTTTTCACTTCTAATTGACCTATAGTTTTGATCTTAGTGTCAAAACCTACATTTTGAGGGGCAATGAATCCAATGGAATCAAATTCAATAAGCTAGACCTGACCACACTGCTGTTTTACTCTTTAATAACAACTTTACTGATGTTCAACTAAGCATCATAGCACACTTTAATGCCATAAAATACAATTATAGGCAAGGCAAGGCAAATTTATTTGTACAACACATTTGTTTGTTTACTTTATTGTCCCCATAGGGAAATTTGTCCTCTGCATTTAACCCATCCTTCGATGCCACTGGGGCGACCTGTAAGGAGCAGTGGGCTACGGCAGTGCTGCGCCCGGGGACCCATCTCCATGATGTGGAGCCAGGCTGGTGCTCAGAATCACCTGGCTGGAGGATTCATCTATTGCACATGTTTTTATTTTAGTGGTAGGGGAAACCGGAGTACCCGGAGGAAACCTACGCAGACACGGGGAGAACATGCAAACTCCACACAGAAAGGCCCCGTCCAGGTTGGAATCGAACCCTGGACCTTCCAGCTGTGAAGTGGAGGCGCTAACCGTGCACAAGGCAACTCAATGTGCCTCACAGCAACACCATAAACACAATAAAAACACAATAAAACTAAATCAATACAATGCATAAAAATATATATAAAAATACTAATGTGTATTTATTGAAATTACATATTAAAATGAGTTAAACAGAGTCAATTGCCATAGGCATCAGTAAATAAGTGCGTTTTCAGCCTGAACTTAAACACAGTCAGAGTTGAGGCCTGTCTCACATCACTGAGGCTGTTCCAGACCTTTGCTGCATGAACTTGAAACGCAGCCTCAGCGTGTTTAGTCCTGACTCTGGAACCACCAGGAGACCCCTCCATGAGGATCTCACAGCCCGAGGTGGTTCATACGGCTGTAACATGTCAGAGATGGATTTCAGAGCTAAACCATGAAAAGACTTGTAACAAGCAGAGCTGTTTTAAAGTCTATTCTCTGAGTGACAGGAAGTCAGTGCAGAGACCGGAGCACTGGACTAATGTGGTCGTATTTCCTGTCTCTGGTCAGGACTCGAGCAGCAGCATTTTGGATAAACTGCAGTTGTCTAACATCTCGTTTGGAAAGGCCTGTGAGCAGCCGTTACAATAGTCTGACCGACTGGAGACAAATGCATGAATTAGTCTCTTCAAATCAGGTTTAGACACTAGTTTCTTATTTTAGCAATGTTTTTGAGGTGGTAATAGGCTGCTGATGTAATGGACTTAATATGACTGTTCAAATTCAGGTCTGAGTCCATGATTACCCCGAGATTTCTAACTTGATTTTTAGGTTCTAGTGAAAGAGTTTCAAGACGACCAATGACAACCTCTGTGTTTTTGTGGCCAAAGACGATTATCTCAGTTTTATCTGTATTCAGCTGGAGGAAGTTATTTTGCATCCACACACTAATCTGTTTAATACAATGACACAGTGAATCTACAGGCCCATGTTCACCCGCTGTCAGTTAAAAAATAGATCTGAGTATCATCTGTGTAATTGTGATGGAACATATTGTTACTGGATATTAATTGACCCAATGGAAGCATGTACAGATTGAACAAGAGGGGCCCCAGTATCGACCTTTTGGAACCCCACAGGTCAATGCCATACTGTCCGAGACACAGCTATTAATCTCGACACAGTAAGTCCTGTCTTTAAAGTAGGACACAAACCACTCGAGCCTTTCCAGAGATTCCCACCCAGGTTTTTAACGTCTCTAGTAAGATCATATGGTCCACTGTGTCAAATGCAGCACTAAGGTCCAGCAGAACTAAAACTGTGACCGTGTCTGCATCTGTATTTAGCCTGATGTAATTAGTCATTAGAGGCGGTCTCAGTGCTGTGACAGGGTCTAAAGCTCGACTGAAACACGGCAAAAACATTCCCAAGAATGACAGATTAGGTATAGACCGAAAATTATTCATTTCTGTGGCATCAAGATAAACAGATATAAACAGATAAACGTTTAAGTGCAAAGTTCAGCTCAACTCTGATTGAAAGCCAACTCAAACAGATGTGTTATTTAAAGTAAAAATACTGTAGTTAGCAGCAGCATGCTAATGCTGGCTTCAATCAGTCAAGGCTGCGACAGAAACTCTGACTGAGTCACACCTAAACTAGTGAAATAGGCTATTATTGGCAACTAGTGTTTGCATTTTGTTTGAGAAATACTGTTACAGAATCACTGATATAACATATTTATAATGCGTTTAAGCAAAAAATCAGTGCATCACTAATTTAATAACACAAACCATTAGCTTGTCCTCCTTGAAGCTCGCTAGCATATGGGGGCGGGCTCTATTGTATTGTTCATTTAAATGTTTTTGCCTCTCTTTATTGGACTGAGGATTTATAGTAAGCAATAATGCAAATTTGATCAGTGGGATTATATTTCTCCACTGAGTTAATGTCAGTTTTGGAGAAAAAAAGCAATAAAGGTACTTTTTTTGTTATTATTATGTAATATATATATATCTACACATATTTAAAAAAATATATATATTTAATTATGTAATAAATAATTACTCTTGTAACTACCTGAACAACTGCTAAACGTGTGTTTTGGACCATCCCATTTGCAGCCATGTGGTTTACTCATGTACATGTTTCCATAGCAACATGGGCAAATTCTAACACTCACCAGGGGACACAGCATATTTTTGACACTGGACAATGCAAAATAATATAGCCACATGTGTTAGATATGTTAAATGCATAGAAGTACACTGTTTTACACACTGTGAATATGATTTTGTTACATACAGGCTGAAAAAATCTGCATTTTGGCATTTTTAGGTCAATGACCTCTCGGGGTCATCAGAGGTCAAATACAGCTTACCTCCACATCTAAAAATAAACCTTATGGTATGGGCTAACTGTGATAAAACTTTCATGCTTTCTTCATAAAAACGCACAATTGTGCATTTTTATGAAGCTTAACCGCTCTACTATTTGGGAGATTATACTTTAAATTAAAAATCAGGTGAGCTCACAGTTGTAGAAATATGCAAATGAGGAAGGATCCGTTCAATTCTGAGTCACTGACAGAGCCTGGGCTACAAATCAAATCAAATCAAGCTACCTCTTCTTGCTAATGAGATAAAATAGGATTTTCATGAGGAATTGTCTGTGGAAAGCCAATGTTTTTTCGAAGAACGCAGATGCCTGAAGTTTCCCCTACTTCCTATTACAGTACAGGATACACCCTCTCAATCGCAACACAGATTTGGAATTCAAGTGTTGAAATCCAAATAGAACGGAAGATTTTGGGGGCATTTTCCAGTTTTAAATGAGCCAGATGATGCAAAATTTACTTTTACTTTTAGCTCCTTCATTCAGTTTTGAGTCATCCTAAGGTAATTTAGCTGTTTAGGGTTTCAGTGCAACCCTCCAGGAACCGCCACCTTAACGTGGTGGGGGGGTTTGAGCGATTCAGAAGCCCCTTATGAGAGACCAACAGGCCCGGTTAATCATGAGGCCGTCCTCCCGTGGACCCACCACCTGCGGGAGGAGCCATAAGGGTCTGGTGCAATGTGATTTACGACCCGGAAACAGACAAGTGGAAGAAAATGGATGTTTGGATGGGTTTCAGTGCTTATACTTCCTGGATACAATAATGTTGCGCCAAAACTATTCTCCACATTGTTTTTATTTGACCTTTATTTATCCAGGATAAAACTCACTGAGACAAAAAAAAACTCTTTTTCAAGAATGTCCTGGCCAAGATGCAGGGGAACAACTTCACATACAAGTTCTCAGGTGAAACAGCTACTTGTGAAAGACTTGGTTTCTAGATTTGTCAGTGATTTGAAAGTATGAAGTGACACAAGTTCTTCTCCTGCTGTAGTTCATTCCAAGAGTGCGGTGCAAAAAAACTAAAGGCTTTTTTACCCAGGTCTGTTCACACTCTGGGCTCAGAAAGCAGGAGAAGGTCCTGAGAGCGCAGACTGGAGCTGCTGCTGCAGATACAGAGGGACAAGTCCAACAGTACATTTATAAATCAGAAGATACCAATGTTTTAATCTATGAAACAACAAAGATGACCAGCCCACCACAAGACGCAGAGATGAGTCCACAACCTCATGTTTGTAATAAATGATACAGCTCTACACTGTCGTCATTATTCAGTCTCTCCATACTCGGTGGTGGTGAGCTACTTATGCCCTGAGGTAGACTGATGGAAGCGAGGCAGCCAGTCTGTGCCATCGGCCCCTCTGACCACCACCAACCACTCACCCACACACCGAGTATGGAGTCAATGTATCAGGTACAAGCACTTTGTTTGTCTGTAAAAGGCGCTATATAAATAAAGATCTTCTTCTACTACTACTTTCATCCTGGTCTATTGTACATGTTTTTAGTAGTTGGGGAAACCGGAGTACCCGGAGGAAACATACGCAGACACGGGGAGAACATGTAAACTCCACAGAAAGGCCCTGTCCGGCCGGGGATCGAACTCTGCTCCTCTGTGAAGCACGAGCGCTGTGCCACCCAAACATCACATTAGTCCAGAACAGGCATAAAAGTAGCAATCAAGTTTCTTTCAGGCTTAATTCGAAAGTAAACACTGAGTTTTAGTTTTAATCTGTTAATCAGTTTTTCAATTTGGAGCTTAAAAGATAAGCAATCATCAATTAAAACTTCAAGATATTTATATTCAGTTACTAGTTGGATTTAGGCAAGTCCTGGGAAGCGGATTTTCTATCTGAGAACAACATCTACTTTGTCTTGTCTGCATTTAAAACTAATTTTAGATTAGAAAAGGCATCCTGTAATTGATTAAAACCAATTTGCAGTTGTGACGTCGCCAGTTCAGCTGAAGGCGCTGATGTGGATAAAACCGTATCATCTGCATTTAAAGCCCATTTAATTATCCAGCATTATATCAGGTCTGAGCCGTTTTGCTCAAAGTGTGTTTATCAGTTCTGAAGCCGTAAACCAAGTCGTGAATCAAAACTGGAAGTTAGTTTTTACAGAATCTGTATCCTGCTATTTTAGCCATTAGTAAAGTATATGATATATTGTACCTCTACCACTATGGAGCACTATTTTGTGTGAGAAATATAAGTATTGGATTCAGTTAACTGGGCCCTTCTCCAAGTTGATGCAGTCAATGCAACTTTTGCAGTAGTAGAAATATAAACATCACAGCAAAAACTGAATAGAAGTTACTTCACAATGCAGTTATAAGGAGTTGACATCTGCAACACAGCTTCATAAATGGCTAACACACACGCTAACACACACGCAAACACAAATGCTAACACACGTTTTGACTCGCTCTGGCCTTAATCCACTTTGGTTCTGGCGAAGGGTCACCAAACATCCATCAGTGAAGTGACGGCCACAGAAATTTGGCTGATAGTCGCTGAATCCCGGAAACAAAAAAGAAACTTCTGGCGAGTGGCCTCTTCTTTAGGAAGGTTGAATAAAGTCCTGTCCTTCCATACCCAAACGCGCCTTTTCGCCATGACATTAGCGTTAGGAAAGAAAAAAGAACAGCCGTGTCCAGAGTAGGTTAGAAAGAGCTCCTTCTTCACAACTTTCGGTGCAAACATGACATTTGTTCAGACACTCAGGCTACATGTCAGTCATTTTCCAGCAGAGGGCGGAGCAGCTTCAGGAGGATTGCTTAGAACTGCGCGAATGAAGCCAGGAAACAGCATTACATCATAGCTAAAAGCTCCAAAAAGTCGATTTTGCATGATATAGGACCTTTAAATAAGTTATTCTAGTCTTCACCAACTCTCCTATACATTTTCAACGCCAGAAATGCAAAGAAAATCTATGCATATTAGTGTCTCAACCTCTTAACCCCCACCTGAACCGAGCATTTTCTCCAGTTTCCCAAATCTAAAAGAAACAAAGTGTCAAAACTGCGACGAAAACGAGGATGAAAAGACAAAAAAAAGAACCACATTTCAACAAAAAGTCTGTCATCGAGCTTGATTAGTTTGCAGAATCCTTTAGAAGCAGGTGCCGCTTAACAAAGCTCATGAGTCGCTTATGGGGGGGGGGGGGGGGGGGGGGGAGTGGTTATAGTCAACGGGGCGCTCCATAAAATCAGACTATTTCAGCTGCAGTAAGAAATCACATCTGAAATGTTAAAGAGGTCATTTCTGTTTACCGCGTCTTTGGATAAACAGATGGCGGCAGAACGATAATGTGCATATTTTAAAGGCCGTAATGGAGGCGAGATCGATTCGTCCTGCATTTAAATCAGAGCGGTGATTATCTGCGGAGGCGCGGGGAGGAGGAACATCTGCGCAGAGGACTTTTCAGGAGATATAAACATTTACAAGGCACATGGAGTGACAACATTCTTCATCGTGATAGTATGTTAAAACAACACAGCCTCGTGAAAATAGTGAGACGCCACCTGGATGTAGTTAAGTGTTCTGACCGGGTCTTTCTTCTTCCCTGATGGCTCGGGCATATTCCAAGATGACAACGCCAGGATTCAAGGATTGACCACATCGGAGTCCAGCTCTTAATCCCATTAGTGATGTGATGTTCATGACTGACCGGCTCTTAAAGGGGGGGTATTATGCAAAATCGACTTTTTCAAGCTTTACATCATGTTATTATGTCATTCCCTCATTAAAAACATGCCTGAAGTGTTGCCTTGGCACATTCACGTATTTTTGAGTAATCTGTAAAAACTCTGATGGCGGCCATTTTAGGGATAGGTTTGCCTGAGTCCTCCTAGGAACGCCCCCACCTCCTGGAGACGCCTCCGAGCGTTCGTCACCAGCCGAGTAACCAACCCCACTGCTCCTCAGCAGAACCCCCTCCCCACTGATGCCACAGACAGCGTGTGGAGGGGGCGTGTCGGAAAGGCTCAGAGGTTCTTAAAGAGACAGAGGCCTATTTCAAGACAGTCACTACAGCCATTTTGAAAGAGCGATTTTATACAAGGCAGTTATTCTAATTTACTGCATTTACAGACCAACAGAAGGTTTAGTCATCATTGTAGTGTGCTATAGACTGGTGCTATGTGATTGAAAAAAGCATAATATCCCCTCTTTAAGGTGAACGGTTCGAAGAGTCGGATGTTATTTTCTGTAGATTTTACCCAGAACCCCCCAGAACAAACACAAGAATCAGCCCAACAACAAAGCAGGCGATAAGTGAAAGCTTTTTGCTCTAAAGTCAATGCTAAATGCACTAAAAATGATTTGTCAGACAGTTTCAGCCTCTTTTTATATTACTTCATTAGATTTTATTCACACAACACATAAAAATCAGTTATCTGGCAGGCGTTAAATTTGATATAAAAAAAAGAACTAGTCTTTTGAACAGCTCTTTGAAATAAATGGATTCCAAACACTCGGCATGACATCCATTTTCCATGAGGCACATGATTTTTACTTTCTGTAGTTCTGTTAAAACCAGCCCTAAGGGACGTCACATTGTACTTGATGTTACTTACGCATCAAACAATAAAAGTGCCTGGTTTGCAAGCACAGCTGCTTTGTACTAAAATATATTCTGCACAAATGCAAATGATGCTACAACCAATCCCAAAGTCCGCATGTACTTTGTGGACAGACAGACACCAGGAGGGAAGACATTATCCTTTGCAACATATGGGGGTAAAACTTGGCCTCATCGAGCAAAACCAATATTATTTTTGGATTCCTAAATCAGCTCACAAAACGTACACACCACATTTGTTGGAATCTCTGGGACGTGCTGGAGAAGGCTTTGCCCAGTGGTCACTCTCTCCCATCATCAATATAAGAGCTTGGTGAAAGTGAACACACTATAGGGGCCAGATCTTGTGCTGGTGCACGGAGGGGCGCAGGCTCATGGAGAATTATTATCCGAGTGGCGGAGCTCTGTGAGAGGGCGTCATGAGAGGAGGTGACCGCTCTGATGGAGCACTGACATTCACTTCCTCATTTACGTCGTGCTGCCTTGTGTTCTTCCTTAGGGATATTTCAGGATTTTTGACATAGGGCCTCAATTCCTAGTTATCCAGAGTGTTGCTGATTTCTGGAGATATATTTTTTTTTTGTAATTCAAGCAGTTCTTATATTTGAAGAGTTTCGTGGCGCTAGGCTAATGCAAGGCTAGCACATTTCTATGGTATCAGCTAGCCTGCATTAAAAACAGTCTGACCCGCTCCACAGTGCACCTGAGGCAAATCACTTATAACACCAGACTAACCATATAAATGTCTGTGTCCATAGAGTAATTTTAACCATTTTGCATTTAAAATAACTTATATTTGAGCAGCATCAGCTTCGTGGTTGTGTAAGCTACGCGGTGGCGGAGTGATCTGCTAGAAAATAGTCCCTCAAAATGTGATCATTCATGTGATGCAAGGTCAGGTATATTCCAAACATTACTCTATCGACCCAAACATTTATATGGTTAGTCTGGTGTTATAAGTGATTTGCCTCAGGTGCACTGTGGAGCGGGTCAGACTGTTTTTACTGCAGGCTAGCTGATACCATAGAAATGCGCTAGCCTAGCACAAGCCTAGCGCCACGAAACTCTTCAAATATAAGAACTGCTTGAATTACAAAAAAAAATATCTCCAGAAATCAGCAACACTCTGGATGACTAGGAAATGAGGCCCTATGTCAAAAATCCTGAAATATCCCTTTAAGCCTTAGGTTCCCACAGGTCAAACTAAAATCTTTATTAACCCCATCATGAGCTAAACCACCATAGAAAGAGCTGCAGCGTGTCTCCACCCCAGCACTTCCCCCTTAACAGTGCTCAGTGAGGCAAGATCACAATGTGCGCTCCTACTAAGTGCAAAATGTTACTCTATCGTCTGCATTTTGAGACACAAGATCTCGGCCACATCTGTAATCAAAGCTAAAGGCGCGACAGTGTTGACTTGTTGATGCAAATTAACATTGTACATTTTACACACATGAATAAACTGTGCAGCATATTTTAGCTGAGCGAATAGAATCTCGCTCGACCGGCCAATCTGCCAATCTGTGGCAGAAAGAGGCAAAAATGGGCGGGGCAGAATAAGATGAATAAAGACCTGGAGTAGTATTTCACTTTCACACAGTTTTGAGCAATCCTCTCTCTAGTTTCTCCTTCTATTGTTGAAAAAATTAAGACTTTAAATTAAAAATATATATATGTTAGCCCTGTGTGCAGGAAACGTCCACTTTAAAGCTAAATAATAACCAATTACAGTTCCATGAATGTGAAGGGTCAGTTTCCGGATTAAAGCAGATGTTTTGGGTTTAAACTCGTGCGGTCGAGTCTGAAATGGAGAGAATCCATTTGCTGAGACTCGAGCTGGTTGTTCTCGTCTCTTTGCATCTACCACCACAACAACACCAATATGTGCTCATTATTTATTTTTTTCTGCCAGTTCACAACTCGCCAAAGCGTTCTCTCAGAAGAGGAGCAGAAGTCTGGTTTAAAATGCATTTATAGCTGCTTTTCCATCTCGCTGGAGCCGAAAGATCGATCGCATCGGTGAAAAACGAGCTCTCAGAGAAACTGCTCTGTTTTAAAAACGACTTCTACAACTGAACTGTCTTTTGCCGAACAGGAGACGCACAAGTTTTACCATTCCCCATTTGAGAGCGAGTTCAGTCCCTGAGCCACAGCCACTGGAGGCTAGAAAAACACATCAAATGTACAAAAACCAGGAGCTTTTGTGTTTCCTATTCCAGCTGTACTGTAGTATAGGCTTTATACAGGCAGTCAGTGTTTTATAATGTAATTTTAATGCCGCAAATCTAAAGTCAGTGCCGTTCGTGATTTCTATAGATTCTTGTCCATTCCATTTAACAGCAAATTGGTCATTGGTTAGATTTGGGTAATGCCATAGAGAAAATGTGCTCGGTTCAGGCGGGGGTGAAGAGATTAAAGCTCTATAATGACATTTAAGATTGCAAACATTCCATCTAACAGAGAAATATGAGTGGAAAGTTCAACATTCAAACCCAAACATCACACAACGGGGAACCTTTGAGTGATGTTCCAGCCAAAGCTGCAGTTGTTATAGCGCTTTTCCACATAGGCACTCAAAGCGCTTTACAGCAAGGATCCACTCACCCATTCATACTCTCATTCATACACCAATGCACGCAGACACTGCGGGCAATGTGGGTGAAGTGTCTTGCCCAAGGACACAACGACAGTGTGCACTTTCAGGAGGTGGGATTCGAAACCCCGACCTCCCGATCATGAGACGACCCGCTCTACCATCTGCGCCACTGTCGCTCTTAATAAATATTAATGACGTCACGCTGTTGTTGCTTTTTAGTCATGTCTCCAATCGACTGGAGAGCCACAGTGTAATGCCTCATTTGAAAGCTAAGACCTACAAAAAACGTCACTGCGTTTTTGTCACATTTCTGAAGCGTTTTTTTTGGTCGTGTTTTTGTCACAGTTTTGCTGCTCTTTTGTCACTTTTTTGTCCCTCTGTTGTGGCATTTTTTGTTGCTTTTTCATCGCTTTTTTCAGTGCTTTTTTTGTTTTTCTTTTCCGGCATGTTTTTGTTGCGTTTTTGTGGCTTTTTTATCATATTTCTGTTGCGTTTTCATCCCTGTTTTTGTCACTGTTTTGAAGGGTTTTTTTTAGCTTTTAGATTTGAGTAAAGCCAAACTGGAGAAAATGTGCTCGGTTCAGGTGGGGTTTAAGGGGTTAAGAGCGTTGGGCTATTGTAGCTTTTCCAGCACGTTTCTGTTCCTGAACGGCTCTTTTTTCCGCGTTTTTATCACTTTTTAATCGCGTTTTTGTCGCTCTTTTGTTGCTGTACTTTCATCTTCGTTTTTGTTCGTGGAGCTTTTAGATTCGGGTAAAGCCAAACTGGAGAAAACGTGCTCGGTCCAGGCGGGGGTTAAGAGGTTATAGAAGCCTTCCTATTCTTTACCCTGCATGTTATTCGTTCCCAAAGTGTGGCCCGTGTAGTTGTTATCACCGAGGCAGTGCGCGCGACACCTGCTCCTCTCCGCTTATCCCCCAGCGGCACCGTCTCATCCTCAGCCCCAGAGGCGGAAAAGAGCATCGATACGAGCGGCGAGCGAGCGCTAAGACAAGGCGTAATCTCGACAACACCGCGCGTAAAAGGTGCGTAAAAAACAACACACACACATCGCTTTGTACTTTGCACTTACGTCTCTGAAGCGGTTCCACTGCTTCGACTTCCTCCCGTACTGAGACACCGTAGACATCCACTGGCTCCCGCCGTCTTCCATGAAATTCCCGGCGCTGCCTGGCGTTTCTTTCCCACTTTTGGTGTCGATTTCGAGGGATAAGCCCGCGAGGACGCAGAGGAACGGGGCGATCCGGAGCAGCGCCATGGTCGGGACTTGGCGCTTACTTTTTTTGGGGGGGGGGTGCTTTTCAGTGGATGGATGGAGGTTCCCAGAAACGGAGAATTGTTGTTTACTCTGGAGCAGGAGGCGCGGACTGGGAGGGGAGGACCGGAGATGCTGCGACTGAATGGGAAGCAGAAGGATGCAGAGAGAGAGAGAGGGGGAGAGAGAGAGACATGGAGAGGGAGGGAGAAGGGAGGGAGGGGGATGATGGATGATGCAGGTGGTTGGCTGTTAAGATAAAGCTGTCTCCTGTGTTCATTTCATCGACTACTTCATCATTATTCCTGTCCAAAACTAGACTAAAACTGAATTAAAAGTAGTTCACGAAGACTGAAACTATTTGACTAAAATGTCCACATAATGTTGTCGACTTATTACAACTAAATAAAGAAGAAAAGAAGGGACGAAAACAGGAAAACTTTCAATGACAGTCAGTGGGGAGTAACTAAATACATGTATCCAGAATATGTATTAAGAGTACTAATTTGTATTCTGGTAAAGTTACACTTTCATTTGAGAGTATTTAGAATACAGTTACTTTCCAAATATCAAGGGAATACATCTCAGACTCAATCATAATTTTTTATCTCCATATTGCACAACATTATTAAAGGAACAGGCCACTGTTTTTCTACAGAGATATGTTCTTACCTGAGCTTAGACGAGTTGATACGTACCTGTCTGATCTTTGTGCGTTTCCGTGGAAGAACGTTTCCGTCGCTTCCAACTTCACCCCCGTTATAGGAATACACTATTGTATTCTAAAAGTGTTCCAAGGATTCAGAATACAGTACTCTGAGTAACGGTTACAAAATACATTTTATCAACTTAACTCCCGCCTGAACCGAGAGGATCTTTTTCCTCACGTCATCAGATTTTTTTGTTGGGTATTCAACTAATTTTTGTAACATTTTTGTCATTTTTTTATCATATTTTTGTCATTTTTTGTTATTTTTTTGTCAAATTTTTTAAATGTTTTTGTCAATTTTTTATCACATTTTTTTTCATATTTTTGTAATTTTTTTGTCAAATTTTTATCACATTTTTGTCATTTTTTGGTCACATTTTTGCCACTTTTTCATCAATTTTTCATCACTTTTTTGTCAATGTTTTCTCACTTTTTTGTCACATTTCCATCATTGTTTTCGTCTCAGTTTTTGTTGCTATTTTCACAGCTTTTTTCCAGAAGCTTTTGGACTGTGGTAAAGCCAAACTGGAGAAAATGTGCTCGGTTCAGGTGGGAGTTAAGGGAAGTATTTAGTATTCAATAACTAAAGTTTTTTCCCCAACATTGATGACAGTTTGAAATAGCCTCCTCGTGTCATTTCAATCCAATGCCCAAAGAACAATTGCCTGGTTCTTTGTTCATGTGAGAGTGGAACTTGATCAAATAGGTTGAAACTAAATACATAACATTTTTGGGTAGTGGCGCGCTTTATATTAAGTATCAATAAGCATTAGTAATTACCAGGTAATATGCTCATTCATGGCCAGAGGAGGGTAATACTCAGTTACATTTAGTACAGTAACTTTTGGAAGTTATTGTACTTCTTTTATCTGAAGTCTGTTCATCACTATTCACATGGTGTCCCATTCCCCCTTCGAAGTGCCTTGGATGTCGCGGCCTTCAGCCCTATCCACAGAAGAACAGAGGAACCTCGCCAACAGGGACTGGACAAGAGCTCCAACAAGGACTGGACGTTCTCTGATCTTGGCCCGTCCACTAAGGGACTCCCATCGGGTCTCCATAGCCTGTCCGTCCATGGGAGTGGATCTCTCCTTCGGTGCTTCTCCCCGAGGTTTCTCTTTTCTCCCACTGGGTTTTTGAGTTTTTCCTCGCCGTGTCGGACAGTCTAAAGACGGGGGACACCAACGCGGCTCGTCGCCACCTGCTGCCGACCCTTATTAGGACATTAAAGTTTGTTTGCCTGGATACTTCATCGGCCTGAACTTTACATTGTCTTATTTACTTCTCTGTTTCATTGCCTTAATGTTTGCTGCAGCTGTGAGGCAGATCCTGATGTGAATTTGGGCGATACAAAACAACTGATTTATTGATCTTTGAGTAGTATCTGTAGTAAAAATTATTGTTACTTTTTCCAATGTGAGTAAATATTTTTGACGAATAAAATAGATGTAGATTGGGAAAAATAGGGGAAAACAGAAAGTGTACATTTTTGCATATCTCTGATGTTTTGCAAAACTATCGCTTAAATATTCTAAAAAATATTGAGATAGTAATTTCTATCAGTATTGCCCTCCCCCAGTTTGGAGCCATTGCAAATGTTTAGGGTTCACTCAAGGTCAAATCGAGTTATCTTTCTTTGCATTCTGACCGCTAATTTGGACCTACATAACTTAAAGGGACAATACGGAGTTTAAAAATGTTAAAAGTAAGTATTTTCTTCCCCCTACATGTTCCAGCCATGTCCTAATCACCACAACTGCCTCTAAAATCCTGCACTGTCACTCAAAAAGGTGTTAATTCGGGTCCGAAGTGCCGTCATGCACGAGCTTAATATAGAAGCTGCAGTTACACGTATGACCTGAGGTGGCAGGAGTGAGCATAAAATGACTAACTTGCATCTAGCCCCTTTAATAATGGGAAACAATAATAAAAACAACTGTGGAAAAGCTCATGTTGGTGCACTGCAGGTTAATATATCGTTATCGGTCTGGGGGAAATGGGCTTTTGGATGTTGAGTTTTTATCTTTTCTTTCCATCTCAGAGGACAAAACCTTCCAGAACCTTCCCGTTCCCTTGCTCACTCCAACGAAGCAGCGCTTTACATTTCGTATAATGTAAGTACAAGTTACCCTCCATAAAAGCCGAGTTGTTTATGGATATTTTCAAACCGTAATAGCCGTAAGCAGTGAGCTCCTTTCCGCTTCATTAGTTTTCACAGACTTGAAACTGTTATTGGAAACATCTCTGCACAAAAAAAAAAAAAACAGCTCTGGAGGGAAACGGCGAATGAAAACATGTTGATGAGTTTGGAGTCGAGATGAAAAGAGGAAAATATTTAAAAAACAGGGGTTTAAAGGGATTTTAAATTGCCGAGTAACCAGGAGAGAAATGCAAATGGAAATGGCTACTTTGATGTGTTAGTTTTGCTGATGCTGCTTTGTATTTTTCGATCATGAAACGTAATTTTAGCTTCCTCTTAACCTCTTAACCCCCACCTGAACAAAACTGCTGGACTTTCTGACGGGGAGACCACAGGCTGTACGTGTCAGTGGCCTCCAGAACCATCACACTGAACATGGGGGCTCCCCAAGGCTGTGTGCTGAGCCCCCTCCTGTTCACTCAGCTGACCCATGACTGCGCTCCAAAGCACGACTCAAACCTCTTCATCAAGTTTGCAGATGACACAACAGTGGTGGGCTTCATCAGCAACAGAGACGAGTCAGACTACAGGAGTGAGGTGAGCAGTCTGACAAAAGAGATTGTTGTGGACTTTCGAAGAGCGCGGGTCCAGCTCCTCTAACAATCGACGGTGCTGCAGTGGAGAGGGTGTAAGTTCCTGGGTGTGCAGAGAAGCTCTCCTGGACCATGCACACTACATCACTGGTCAAGAAGAGTAATCAGCGTCTCTACTTTCTTTGCAAGTTGAGAAGAGCCAGAGTCCCAGCATCCATTATGTCCAACTTCTACAGAGGGACTATAGAGAGCACCCTGACCAGCTCCATCACTGTGAGGTTCTTCAACAGAGGGACTATAGAGAGCATCCTGACCAGCTCCATCACTGTGAGGTTCTTCTACAGAGGGACTATAGAGAGCATCCTGACCATCACTGTGTGGTTCTTCTACAGAGGGACTATAGAGAGCATCCTGACCAGCTCCATCACTGTGGTTCTTCAACAGAGGGACTATAGAGAGCATCCTGACCAGCTCCATCACTGTGAGGTTCTTCTACAGAGGGACTATAGAGAGCATCCTGACCATCACTGTGTGGTTCTTCTACAGAGGGACTATAGAGAGCATCCTGACCAGCTCCATCACTGTGAGGTTCTTCAACAGAGGGACTATAAAGAGCATCCTGACCAGCTCCATCACTGTGAGGTTCTTTTACAGAGAGACTATAGAGAGCATCCTGACCAGCTCCATCACTGTGAGGTTCTTCAACAGAGGGACTATAGAGAGCATCCTGACCGGCTCCATCACCGTGCGGCACTGCCTCCTGCCGAAGGAGCCTCCAGCGCATCGTGAGAGCCGCGGAGAAGATCTGCGGAGCCCCCTCTCCCCTCTATTAAGGACATGTACTCCACCCGTCTGAACCTACACTCCCATCACACAGTCTCTTCAAAGTAATGCCTTCAGGGAGGAGACAGACGGAATCTACGGGCCAGTTCCAATCGACTGAAGAACAGTTTCATACACAAGGCCATCAGGAAGCTGAACTCTCTGCCCTCCCTCCCACCCCTCTTCTTCCTCACACAATCAAGGATGAGAGAATTATCATTTCAAATCATTCACATGTTTGACAACTAAAAAAAATCTTGAATCTTGAAAAACAAAAACACAACAAAAACACTTCAAAAAAAGTTACCAAAAAAGGCTGTGAGCTCCAGTCGAGAAGATTTTAGATTTGGGTAAAGGCACGAGGTTTAGAATCTGTGTGAGGTTTGCGTAAAGTGTCGGAGGAAGTTAGTAAAACAATTCAAATGTCTCAAAAGCACAATCAAAGAATCAGGTTTTCTCCACAACACATGCAACCATTTCAGAACTGATTACCTAGAAAACTTTCATTACTTTCATTTCTCTATTCAGTTAAATGGTTCAAATTCTCTTTACGGCTAACAATGCTTCCTTTAACAAAGCGCCAGTCTCCGAAACTCCGGTGTGGTTTCAAATTGAAAAAGATTGCCGAGCCATCTTCTCTATTGTAAATGTGTAATTGAAAAACTCCATTAACAAAGCTGAAGTCTGTGGCAAGACCCCAGAAATGTCAAACTACTTTCAACAGCTCTGCACTTTTTAATCGCTGCGTGACCCAATTCTGAACCCGACGCATTACATCTATATGAGTTCAGGCCGGTTCTGTTACAGGAGAGAAGAGGAGCATGAGGAGAATTCTTATTGAACACCTCCCAAAGTGGTTCATTCAGGGCTCCACTTGTCCAAATGCACAGCGCTAAACGGTCACAGTCGACTGGGAGGTAGTAAAACGGATTGGAGCAGCCTCAAACATTTCACATGTGGGGGGGGGGAAACATAAGACATATCAATTTGGACCTTTTGCTGTAGATCACTCAATCCCATCCCATCAGAAACACAGACTCATTCCCAACCTTCAAATCAGTGCTCAAAACCCACATGTTCAAACTAACTTTTCCTTATACCCCTTTTTTGTTTTGTTTTATCCCCCATGTAAAGCGTCATGAGGTTCCAAAAAAGCGCTATACAAGTTTGATGTATTATTATTGAGTGTTCTGTTCCATTTTAGGATTTCATGAAAAAATAAATCCATCAAAATTTACAGTTTACAAATTGCCTACATATATTGGTAACAGCAAAAGTTTAGTCTTTGCTCATGTGTGCCGGGGTTTGGAAAACTGAACAAGTTCATTTATTCTCTTATTGCTGTGGAAACAGACTCGCGCTGCAGGGATAGTGCAGGCGACTGAAAACAAAAATATTACAGAGCTTTATCATAGTTGTTATTACTATAAGTAGTATTACTCCTTTTGTACATGAGTTTCAGTCATCTAATTTTCCTTAATGCAGATGCCATCTTGATATTTCCACTATTAATAGATTGTGCATGTAATCCATTTTTGTTGCTGTTGTTTCTTTGTATTTATTTCCTTTTCTACATTGTACTGAAATTAAATTTAGATTTAGATAGACCCGGCAACGACCCGGCAACGGACAAGTGGAAGAAAATGGATGGATGGTTTATTTACTTGGTCAGGATAGTGCATGTTAATGAACATACATGGGTCTGATGCATGTAAACACGCCACACTCTTCATCCTGGACTATTGTACATGTTTTTAGTGGTAGGGGAAACCAGAGTACCCGGAGGAAACTTACGCAGACACGGGGAGAACATGCAAACTCCACACAGAGAGGCCCCGTCCAGGTGGGAATCGGACCCGGGACCTTCTAGCCGTGAAGCACGAGCGCTAACCGCTGCGCTATCATGCCGCAGAGTATTTACTGTATTTATTTTCATACAAAATCCACTTTTTTAAAAGGGACTAGATGCAAGTTAGCCATTTTATACTCCCTACTGCCACCTCAGGTTTTATGTGTAACTGCAGCTTCTATGTTAGGCTCATGCATGACGGCACTTCAGACCCGAATTAACACCTTTCTGAGTGACAGTGCAGGATTTTAGAGGCAGTTGTGGTGAACAGGTCTGGGCTCATTTTCCACATTAGGACATGGCTGGAACATGTAGGGGGAGTAAAACACTGAATTTTAACATTTTTAAACTCTGTATAGTCCCTTTAAGCTTTAACCACCATCTCTCTTTACGGAGACATTATTTCAAACTTAAAATATCAATAATGACCCTGAATTATGCCTGATATGTGCACTTTGATAGCAATGGAAAGTGTGTTAATTTGCGAGACTCCAGTGAAGCTGTAGGCCCTATGTTGCAAATGATAAAGATAAACAATACATTTTTTGGCTCAATATTGATCGTCTGTTCATTTATTTGCATTTTTTCCCCATTTTTCTAATGTAGTACTTTTTTTTCATTGTATTTCATGTTTATATTTTAAGAGAAAGTGTCATGACATGTTGAGTTTAACTAATGGACCCTAAATCAGAGACAGAAGCCAGAGGTAAGTTTAACAGTTTATTTTTCTCACAAAGTTGGAGCAGGCAGTGGAGGCAGGGAGCTGGACGAGGAGATACAGGACGAGGTGTTGCAGGTAATTAAACCAAAATATACCTTTGAATCCAAAAGCAGGGAAGCACTACCGATTTGGACGGAGTTATCTGACAGGCTGGTGCTGAGACATCCAGGTACATCACACTGAGGCTGATCTGCGGCGCCAGGAGGAGTCGGCCACGCCCCTCGCCACAAACCGCTCTGCTGCAAAGAAGAGGAAACAGAGAGGAGGCAGCAGACCAACCAAATCATAACACAACAGCTTCAGAGTAAGTTTCTGAGGCATAAGGTCTTAAATTATATTGTTTATTGCCATATTTTCCTGCCTCGATATATTGAGCTTCAGATTTTGCTATAGCGACACACTGAGCCCTAATGGAGGTTTTAATGTCACAAATACAAAGGTTCTTGGCATAAACATTCAGTCGAACAGACGAATGAGGGGAAATTTTGATATTCAAAACTACAATGGACACAACAGGAAATGTTTGTGTAAAATTTCAGTCCAAACTGTAGCCAAATTTGTGTTTTCCACCATAGCTTTTGTCTTTTTGATGCATGCACGTAGAAGGAAAAATTATACTTTTCAAGAAATGTACATATAAGGCCAGCTTGTATCCTATGTAATGCTTTTTAATGACTTTGAAGACCTTATTTTTTGTGAAATTAATTCAATGAAACCTTGCCTATGTGCTTGAAATTTAAAAATGCCCTCCTGGGAGTCAAACCAGTGACAGGCCAGTCCTGTCTGCTCACAAGCTACCGTCCCTGGGTGGAGTCGAACCACCGACCTCTCAGCCGTCGGCCGAGTGCGCCGAGCGCCTGCGCCTCAGAGACTTTTTATTCTCATTCATTCAATTTCACCCAAATTTTGATTTATTCAATTTCACCCTAATTTTCATTCATTCATTCTCCCTAATTTAAGGCGAGACGCTGCAGGTGAAACATACATTTTTCAAGTAATGTTGTTTTAATGTCTTAATAGTGGATATTTAGCCGGGACCAGTTTTTTGATTGTTATTCGTATAACGTGGTAACATGCACTTTACAGCCTGGAAACAACTCTCCAGGATCAACTGTCTGAAGGGCTTTCTCTACAGAGCGACCCTCTCATCAGAAAACCAACAAAACAATTGATCCTGGAGTTTTGTTTCCGTGATGGAAAGTAAAGGCACCATGCTGACCACTCGTTTAACCACTGGGTCACTACAAGGAAAAAAAGACACACAAATATCACAATGCACCTTTAAGCTCGCACTAACCATGGCGTTTATCAGGATGTAAAGTGAATGTTACCACGTGATATGGAGAACATTCAAAAAAATGGTCAGTACAGTCAAATATGTACAAATATAAACTTTATTTTTCACAGCTACCGCTAATCATGTCAAACAGGAAGATTCAATCATGGGAAACATTGATTGAATTGTATTAAATGCCTAATTTCTATATGAAACAGGAGAGAAGTAAATAAATGTTTTTCCCTATTCACCTGCAGCGCCTCGACATTAAGTCATTCCCACTGAGACGACTAAATCTCTTTAGTCCCGGCCCCGGAGAGGAACCGATTGTGCATGTTTTTTTGTGGTAGGGGAAACCGGAGTACCCGGAGGAAACCTACGCAGACACGGGGAGAACATGCAAACTCCTCCGTGCCGCCCTTAATGGTCACTGGTGTAACCTGGAGAGAGACAAACAGTATTAAGGAGAGAGACAAACAGCATTAAGGACCTTCGAAAACCTGAAATGAGGAAGCAAACAAGGGAGACAAAAACACGTTAGTAAACACGATATAGACATTAACATGACATTAAAAGGACATGACCCCTCTCTATAATTTTGGAAGTTTCTGGACATGTGAACTGTCAGTGCTACAAACAACCTGCATTATGTCAAAGTGGAATTTATTCTTTTGTGAGCAAGGGATAAATTTGATATTAAAGTGATGTCGAATCAGATGAAGTAACAAAGGAACAGCACTGGTTGGTCCGCTGCTGCATTGAGTCACCAGCCAGCGAAGTTCTCGTAACCTCGCGTGCTGGTTGGGTCAATACATCAGCGGGACAAACAGTGAGTATTCGAAGCCTCGCTATTGGCTACAGTTAAGATATTGGGTCTGCTCAAACCTCCAGAGAACCTCGGCGCTGTTAAATCTGCAAATGCCCAAATGTGTCCGCCCTGCGTTCCCAGGCACCTACTGTATGTTCCCTGTTTGTACGACGGCGCCCCGAGATACAAACTGAGAAACTTGGGGACCGTGGAACTTAAAGGTCGGACCACGTCAAGACCAATACATAATTCTAAGCGGTTTCCCAGGTCTCCTTTACCTATGAACCCACCTAAATCCTTCCAGATTTTAAGCGGTTTCACAGGTATATTTTTTGGTAACAGCAAAAGTTTAGTATTTGCTCATGTGTGCCGGGGTTTGGAAAACTGAACAAGTTCATTTATTCTCTTATTGCTGTGGAAACAGACTCACGCTGCAGGGATAGTGCAGGCGACTGAAAACAAAAATATTACATAGCTTTATCATAGTTGTTATTACTATAAGTAGTATTACTCCTTTTGTACATGAGTTTCAGTCATGTAATTTTCCTTAATGTAGATGCCATCTTGATATTTCCACTATTAATACATTGTGCATATAATCCATTTTTGTTGCTGTTGTTTCTTTGTATTTATTTCCTTTTCTACATTGTACTGAAATTAAATTTAGATTTAGATAGACCCGGCAACGGACAAGTGGAAGAAAATGGATGGATGGTTTATTTACTTGGTCAGGATAGTGCATGTTGATGAACATACATGTGTCTCATGCATGTAAACACGCCACACTCTCATTCATCCTGGACTATTGTACATGTTTTTAGTGGTAGGGGAAACCAGAGTACCCGGAGGAAACTTACGCAGACACAGGTAGAACACGCAAACTCCACACAGAGAGGCCCTGTCCAGGTGGGAATCGAACCCGGGACCTAGAGTATTGATTGTATTTATTTTTGGGGTAGACGCTTAGAAGCTTCTTGCTTCAGCCCTTGACTTTTGAACAGAATGTATACTGCTCAAATATACAACTAAACTAAGACACATCATACAAAATCCACTTTTTTTAAAGGGACTAGATGCAAGTTGGTCAATTTTATACTCACTACTGCCACCTCATGTCTTATGTGTAACTGCAGCTTCTATATTAAGCTCGTGCATGACGGAACTTCAGACCAAATGAACACCTTTTTGAGTGACAGTGCAGGAGTTTAGAGGCAGTTGTGGTGAACAGGTCTGATTCTACACATTAGGACATGGCTGGAACAAGAAGGGGAAGGAAAATACAGAACTTTAACATTTTTAAACTCAGTATAGTCCCTTTAAACTTCACATTACACAGTATTTTACTTCATTCACATAATTTATTGTAGAGAAATCTTGTTATTATTGGTCGTTCTTGTACTGCTGAAGCGCTCCGGTCTGTATTTTACTGTGTCATGAAACAACTCAAACCTGATCAAAATCCTGACTATCTTAAATCTCTCACTCCTCACTTGGATTTCTTTACGTAGACATTATTTCAAACTTAAAATATCAATAGTAACCCTGAAATATGCCTGATATGTGCACTTTGACAGCAATGGAAAGTGTGTTAATTTGCGAGAGTCCAGTGAAGCTGTAGGCCCTATGTTACAAATGATAAAGATAAACAATACATTTTTTGGCTCAATATTGATCGTCTGTTCATTTATTTGCATTTTTTCCCCATTTTTCTAATGTAGTACTTTATTTTATTACCCAAAGAAACTTTTGTTTAATTGTATTTCATGTTTATAGTGGGATATTTCAAGAGAAAGTATCATAACATGTTGAGTTTAACTAATGGACCCTAAAGCAGAGACAGAAGCCAGAGGTAAGTTTAACAGTTTATTTTCCTCACAAACTTGGAGCAGGCAGTGGAGGCAGGGAGCTGGACGAGGAGATACAGGACGAGGTGTTGCAGGTAATTAAACCAAAATATACCTTTGAATCCAAAAGCAGGGAAGCACTACCGATCCGGACGGAGTTATCTGGCAGGCTGGTGCTGAGACATCCAGGTACATCCCACTGAGGCTGATCAGCGGCGCCAGGAGGAGTCGGCCACGCCCCTCGCCACAAACCGCTCTGCTGCAAAGAAGAGGAAACAGAGAGGAGGCAGCAGACCGACCAAATCATAACACAACAGGTTCAGAGTAAGTTTCTGAGGCATAAGATCTTAAATTATATTGTTTATTGCAATATTTTTCTTCCGTAATAATATATTGAGCTTCAGATTTCCTATTTAATGTTTTTAATGACTTGTAAGGCCTTATTTTTTGTGAAATAATTCAATGAAACCTTGCCTATGTGCTTGAAATTTAAAAATGCCCTCCTGGGAGTCAAACCAGTGACAGGCCAGTCCTGTCTGCTCACAAGCTACCGTCCCTGGGTGGAGTCGAACCACCGACCTCTCAGCCATCGGCCGAGTGCGCTGAGCGCCTGCGCCACAGAGACTTTTTATTCTCATTCATTCAATTTCACTCAAATTTTTATTCATTCAATTTTACCCTGATTTTCATTCATTCATTCACCCTAATTTAAGGCGAGACGCTGCAGGTGAAACACACATTTTTCAAGTAATGTTGTTTGAATGTCTTAATAGTGGATATTTAGCCGGGACCAGTTTTTTGATTGTTATTCGTATCACGTGGTAACGTTCACTTTACAGCCTGGAAACAAGGCTCCAGGATCAACTGTCTGAAGGGCTTTCTCTACAGAGCGACCCTCATCAGAAAACCAACAAAACAACTGATCCTGGAGTTTTGTTTCCATGATGGAAAGTAAAGGCGCCATGCTGACCACTCGTTTAACCACTGGGTCACTACAAGGAAAAAAAAGACACACAAATATCACAATGCACCTTTAAGCTCGCACTAACCATGGCGTTTATCAGGCTGCAAAGTGAATGTTACCACGTGATATGAAGAACAATCGAAAAAATGGTCAGTACAAGGTCAAATATGCACAAATATAAACTTTTTATTTTTCACAGCTACCGCTAATCATGTCAAACAGGAAGATTCAATCATGGGAAACATATTGACGAATTGTATCAAATGCCTAATTTCTATATGAAACAGGAGAGAAGTAAATAAATGTTTTTCCCTATTCACCTGCAGCGCCTCGACATTAAGTCATTCCCACTGAGACGACTAAATCTCTTTTTCAGGGGAGTCCCGGCCCCAGAGAGGAACCGATTGTGCATGTTTTTTTGTGGTAGGGGAAACCGGAGTACCCGGAGGAAACCTACGCAGACACGGGGAGAACATGCAAACTCCTCCGTGCCGCCCTTAATGGTCACTGGTGTAACCTGGAGAGAGACAAACAGTATTAAGGACCTTCGAAAACCTGAAATGAGGAAGCAAACAAGGCAGACAAAAAGACGTTAGTAAACACGATATAGACATTAACATGACATTAAAAGGACATGACCCCTCTCTATAATTTTGTACGTTTCTGGACATGTGAACTGTCAGTGCTACGAACAACCAGCATTATGTCATTTGTGAGCAAGGGATAAATTTGATATCAAAGTGATGTCGAATCAGATAAAGTAACAAAGGAACGGCACTAGTTGGTCCGCTGCTGCATTGAGTCACCAGCCAGCGAAGTTCTCGTAACCTCGCTTGCTGGTTGGGTCAATACATCAGCGGGACAAACAGTGAGTATTCGAAGCCTCGCTATTGGCTACAGTTAAGGTATTGGGTCTGCTCAAACCTCCAGAGAACCTCGGCGCTGTTAAATCTGCAAATGCCCAAATGTGTCCGCCCTGCGTTCCCAGGCACCTACTGTATGTTCCCTGTTTGTACGACGGCGCACCGAGATACAAACTGAGAAGCTTGGGGACTGTGGAACTTAAAGGTCGGACCACGTCAAGACCTATAAACCCACCTAAATCCTTCCAGATTTTAAGCGGTTTCACAGGTCTCTTACACCTATGAACCCACCTAAATCCTTCCAGATTTTAAGCGGTTTCACTGGTCTCTTACACCTATAAACCCACCTAAATCCTTCCAGATTTTAAGCGGTTTCACTGGTCTCTTACACCTATGAACCCACCTAAATCCTTCCAGATTTTAAGCGGTTTCACAGGTCTCTTACACCTATGAACCCACCTAAATCCTTCCAGATTTTAAGCGGTTTCACAGGTCTCTTACACCTATAAACCCACCTAAATCCTTCCAGACTGTAAGTGGTTTCACAGGTCTCTTACACCTATGAACCCACCAACTAAACTCCTGACATCCCCTCCAAAGTCCATTCACTGTCACATGTCCAGAAAACTACATTGACTCTGTGACTAAAGCCAATTTGTCCAGAGTCAACTCTAAAACCATTTTCCCTCCGCCGTCCCCCTAAGGCTGCACCGGGGTCTCGTGCACCCTGAAGTTGTAAAGGCAAGTGTACTCGCTGTTTCCCCAGTTGCTCTCCACGTTGAGTCGGACGTCCTTGAAGGCCTTCTGGATGGCGGGATCCACGGGGAACGTCTGAAAGGCTTCGCCGCTCGCGTCGTACTCGAATCGACCCAGTAGCGTCTCGTTGTTGTCGCTGCTTTCCACTCCCTGAAAGCACAAAAAAAACAGACATTACATTTAGCAAACAACAAAATATTCATTTTCCATTGGCTTTAAATAATGTCTCAAATACTTACATAGACGGAGAACACTCTTGGCGCGGAGAGATTTTCTCCTGTAGGGGACAGGGCTTTTGTGATGTGTCCTACCGTGACGTGGCTGATGTGGGTAGGTTTGTCCAGCCGGACGTGGAGTTGGCCAGCAGATCCTTGGAATGGCCAGCAGAACCCAGGCACCAGATTCTGCCATTTCTGAAGAATCCAGGCGTGCTTGGGAAACATCCAGTTCAGCATTTTCTCGATGTAGCCCATGAGTGCGTACGTGTCTGAAGAGCGGGATCCCAGGATCGTGAAATCTGAGGAAGACAAAAGATTTCCGTTAGTACACGTGTTCAGAAGTCTTTAGGCTTAATAAACATAAGACAATTCATATTTTATAATCAACTGAGCTGGTCAAGAGTTCGTCTAGAGCTCCCCCCTCAGGCAGCAGTAGGAATAACTTAACTAATCTATAAACAAACTTTCAGACAGAGCGATTAACACAATTTGAGCACAATCTATTCAGAACCGATCCGATGTTGTATTATGGGGCGAGGGAACTATATTAAAACATTATTTAAACCTCCAAAAAGTTGTCTTTGCATGACTGTAATACTGTAATACTGTACAATATTTTTTCTGAACATACCTTGAGACGGGAGTGAGCCGCTCTTCATTTTCAGTGGTTCCCCCGTCAGTGGGAAGGGGCTGGCGTCTGCGCAACTCTGCATGCTGAAGATGCAACCCACAACGCAGATGCAGAGGAGGAGAGTGTATAGATGACGCCTCAGGAAGCCATGGCGAGCTGGGGGCGCTGTACCGGCTGGGGGCGCTGTGTCAGACCGCTGGCCTCTCCTTTTAGGTGCCCTGGAAGACAGAAACATGTGTTATTAGGGGCAGGCTCAACAGATGTGGATTCCTTTGCAGCGTAAAAGCTCTATACCTAATTTTCCTAATCTTTTTTTTAAATAAAGAGTATTTTCAGCATTTTAAACTGTCATCTGTGCCTTACACTCATTTCTAAGTATCATAATACAGTTTTAACACGACACTGCTCCACAGGGATTGGTTTATATGCACATTTCTCAACTTTCAGAGCGTCTTAATATCAATAACAATAGCCTACTATCAATAAAATGGGTGTAGAGTTAGACTCACAGCGTATAAAGGTCACAAATGTATGTTTTTACAATGCCCTAGTGAGGTTTTGGCCTGTGTTTGCAAAGAAATATGTGAATGTCACTCTGGTTGAGGACCTGGGCGACTTTGTGAGTCTGAAAGTAGCTAATAGATACACACACCTGTACGGAGGTTCATAGTAGTTGATGTAGGGCCTCCCATCAGCGTTGTAGTATCCGTTCTGTTGAAGCCGAGCGCTTCTCCGTAAATCTGTGACAAAACAAGGAGTTAGTCATGACAGTGAAAGGAAAAAGCATCATCTTTTGACAAGGTAACGTTTTTGAAAGCTAAACACATTTGCCTACTTGAATTCAGTTATCATTTTAGGTAATTCTTTGACAGTATTATAGTTTTTTAAGTCTAGAAACAAGACTTCCAGGTCAGACATGCCCAAAATAGTTAAAAGGTAGTGTCTACCAGAACTGTCCAACTCTTTTTGGAAGTTTGCCATCTCCCCAACAGCTCAACATGTAGTTTTTGTGTTCATTTTATGCACTTAGAATTGGTTTGAGAGATAAAATACACGATTAGTTATTGGATAAACCAGATTTAACCAAAGAGTTTAGCACAGGTCGACCATCATCGCGAAAAGTGTTAGAAAGATTACAAATTACTCATTTTTTTCGGGGTTTTTGCAAGCCAAACTCTTATTAGCACTTATTAGCATCTGACACTCACCTGAATTCACCTCCATGGCTGCTTTTAAAGTTGAATTTCTCTGCTTTTTGCCACCAATTGCAGAGAAACGACGGACCTGTTCACTCGTGAGCAAAAACAGTTAAGCTAGACTGCTCGGTTGCTATAGATACACATAGGATACCGTCATCTTTTGGAATCTTCCTCATAGATTATTAATGAGCGCCACGGCTACGTCACAGAAGGGGCGTGGCCTAGCCGATGCGGAAGTAAACATCTCATTGTTATTATAATACATTGGAATCACAATTTTCACTCTTTTTTATCACATATTTATCACACACCAACAAAGTCAAGCCAAAATCGAGTCCTTATGGATGTTTTTTTTCCCACAGCGAATATGTGGCATAACGGAACCACTTTGCTTCTCTCCAGGTCTCTGTATCTTTATTTAGTTGAAAAACATATACATAATTCAGCTTGTGTTACAGTAATGTTGGAGAAATGGGAGAGAAAGTTTTGGGCAAAATATGGCCTGTGGGCCACATTCGGCCCGTGAGAGGATTCAGTCTGGCCCACGTCTCGTAAGGTATAAATTCATTCAAGTATGTCATCAAAAAAGCAAGCCTCTAGCCTATTCCTGTGTGGAGTTGTGCTTTTTCAAGGAAATTACCAGAATGCTGAATGCTCACTCCAGCCACTAGGGGGCTGCTTAAATAAAAATAACAGGGTACAATTCCGTAAGGTGTCCAGCAGAGGGCACTGACATAATGAGAGATCAGGATATAAACAACACATTGTAGCCAAGTGGGAAATGGACAGTCTGCTCCTGGGCAGCTGTGGCTACAATAGTTGCTTACTAGAGTGTGGAGTGAATGAATACTGAGAGCCTTACAGACTTGTGCCACAGGCTTGTAAAGTGCAATAAGTGTAAGCCGTTTTTATGAGGCTACAGTCCTGACAGGCTCATTGTTATTCATATATTGAAAAAAAAGTTTCCTCAATGGTATTTTCCCAATCAATACATTTTTTTTTATTTGGAGCTTTTGTTTATGGACCCCGGCGATACACTCCCCATATATTTTGGACCCAGGGAAATGTACTTGGAGACCCTGCTATAGAGCATCGCTTCATTTCCAACAAACTCTGAAGGAAGCACAGAGGTGTTTTCAGTGCGATGGTTGAAGTCAACGAGGATAAAAAGCTAATAATGCACGTCCTAGGCCTGACATGGCTAAATATTTAGAGAAAATAATAGTCCTACTAAATAACGGCAGGTATGAGCTATTCAAAATACACAAAGTTGAGCAGAATAAGTGAGTTATTGTTGGTGCGGCTCCGACTCAATTCAGGCTTCTCATGTGGCCCCTTTTGAAAAATGTATTGCCCACCCCTGCTCTAAAGACATGTTCTGAAAGGAGTGTGACTCTTGTATTAGTTTATAAGTTCATATTTCAGTTTCAAAAGACAATATTTATTCAGAAAAATCATACTGTAATAGAATTTGTTTCCTAAATGGTGTTCAGCAGTGGAGGGAGTAGAATGTAAAAAATATATATGGCTATATAATTGTGATGTCCAAACACCCCCTGGTGTAAATGAGCAGCATTTACAACAGACACTGGTATACAAGGATAACGGAGTCTCAAGTCAGACACAAAGCGAGCAATCCATTCTACAAAATCACCTTTATTGCATTCATTTATCGAGTATTCATAATAATCTTTGCATATTTTACATTCAGTTCCAGCCTCATCGCTCACTTCTCAAATATGTCACAAGTCACAGCATTATTAACTCTTTCTGTGCAAACATTTACACAAGCATCATGTAAGATTCGGTTCAAAGGCTGGTTGTCTGGCTGTACTTCATAAAAACTGTCCCATCTGGGTGATCCCTCTTTAAATTGATTATAGATTTGGCTTTATATTACAGACACATTTGCATATATGACAAAGACACACATTTAAATACTGTTTACAAAAGCTATAGGCTTCAGATGACGTGCTCTCATATCTCAAAACAGACAGTCAAAAAGCAAAAAACCTGCAAAGATGTCAACATATAACAGAAAAAATGACATGAATAAATAAAAGGGGATTGAGTGAGTGCTTTAATTTGTTAATAAGAAGCTATATAATAATAATAATGTATATATGACATTTATTTACATATAAATCATCTAGGCAAAAGTCTTTCGCATTATTATTTATCTATATTGTCTCATGTAAAGCAATTTGTGAGCTTGTCTGTGAAAGGCGCTATATAAATAAAGATCTTCTTCTTCTATATTTATAAGCAACAATATGGTAATTCTAAGCCTTAAATAAATATAATATTTACAATCACATGTTCAGATTTCATATTGACATAAACCAGTCCAGTATAAAAGCAGTCCGTTAATATAAGCTACATCACGGACATCATTTGCATTGATTTGCTTCAAATTAACCTTTCGTTTTTTCCCTGCTAATTTTCAGTGCCTGCCATTCTCTTTCATGACTATAAAACAGGGAAACGAAGGGTCCTCAGTGGAGAAATTGCTTGGAATTGCTTTTTGATGATGGATTTGCAATGGCAGAATCAAACATTGCATATTATTAATTAGTCTCTCGGGCTGGGCGATATTGACAAAAATTAATATGTAAATATTTTGGGGGACTTTCTGGATAACGATGATGAAGAGGATGTTTTTGCATCAGAAATATGTAAAAATGTGCTGAAAACATCTCATTCTACTTTGTAGCTCAAAAAGATAATTGTCCTGAACAGCCAAGAAAAGGGCAGAAAAAATACTTTCCACATTTTTTCACCCCAATTTTTTAAAGCAATAATTTTTTCCCTATTTTTCCCAAACCTTTCCTATTTCTCCCCGCATATTTTTTTTAAAATTTAGTCAAATTTTTTTCCTCTTTTCAATTTTTTCCACATTTTCCCCCATTTATTGACATTACCGATAAACTCATTATTGTAACTTCGCATATCTTCACCTCCAGTTGTCTCTAATGGATCAGAATTGATTCCTCCACATTCGCAGTTCCAATAGTCTGTGGTTTTGTGGACATAAATACCTAAATGTGATCTCTAAAGTGCTCCCATGCTTGGATCAGTCGATGTACTGTGAGAGCCACCTGAAGCCCTCGCCGTATCCCTGCCGCTTCAAGACGCTGCACATGAAAATCTCCAGCGGCCTCACGTTATTCAGATCCTTAAAAGACACGTTCCCCTGCGGCGACAAGACAACAAATCCATAACACTAGTAATGAAAGCGAGTGGTTTAATAGAGCGTGTTGTTGTACCTTCCCTGTGAGCTGTCCGTCCAGCGCGAAGGCCCCTCTGAGAGCTCCTTCACTGATGGCTTCAGGGCGGTCGATCTTGTTCCCCAAAATTAGCACCGGGGCGCTAGCGATGGTCTCGTCTGACAACAGAGCCTGCAGAAGAGGGCAGAATTATGAACACACGCAGCATTCAGCAAAAAGGAAAACAATAGACAGTATAATGCGAGTCTTATTTGTACTTTATGTTTAATTTAGAGCTTAAGTTTAGTTATACCATTGTTTATTCAGTCAATTTCTCTCCTTTTTGGTCAATTTTAATTATTGTAAAGTTGCTTGTTAGTCCTTAGTCAGAATTTTTGCAGATTGAATTTAGTATTGTTTATTTTATCAGTCATGGCCAGAGGAGTAAAGTTACATTTGCAAGCAAAGAGAAGCAGCAGGATCTTACAAAAAGCCGTACAAATGTGTGAATAAACCTGTTGAAATGCTTGTCCTGTTTGGACATTTCTTTGTTTTTTCTTTGTGTAAATGCCAATCTTGATATAACTGAGTTACAACGAACTTAAAGGGACTATATGGAGATTAAAAATGTTAAAATTATGTATTTTCCTCCCCCTACATGGTGTTAATTCGGGTCCGAAGTGCCGTCATGCACAAGCTTAATATAGAAGCTGCAGTTATGCATAAGGCCTGAGATGGCAGTAGTGTTTATAAAATCACTAACTTGCGTCTAGCCCCTTTAATAGCCACTACAGTTGTGTCCAGAATGTGTCAGATGCATGTCACGTTTAAAACAGTACTAAGTAACTCATGCCCCTGGAGGCCATAAGCGCCACTGCAGGTGTCGTAGCATGTTGTGTTTTTTTTTTAATTAATTGTCCGTGATAGTAACTACTACGCTGACAGAAAAGACAAAAGGAGAGAGGGATATTGTACATCCAATTATACAATGGAGATCATTTAGTTTCCTAAAACTTGGCTCTAAATACTGTTTAAGTGGTGCTAGCCCGCAGTTAGCTTTGCCCGTTAGCCTGTTAGCTTCTTCTCCGTGATTCCATTAGTGTGTATTGGTGAGTCCGACCCAGTGGCGGTCAAGTTGCAAGCATGGCTTTCTGGGCAGAGACACCAGGGGGAGATGAAAGACCCTCCAATCATCCCATTAACACTTGTATTACCCCCAGAGCAACAACAGAAAGGATTTATTAAGGTAAACAAGTTACATAGTACTGCTTTAACTCACGTCGAGTTCAGTCTTTGATTCCGTGAGTCTGTCATGATCTGCACAGTCCACCAGAAACACCACTCCGTTCACCGCCGGCAGGTAGTTCTTCCACACTCTGCGTGCTGAAGGGAAAAACAGTTTTTATTCTTATCTTCTTTTATTTCTTGCTTTTAACAAAACACAAAACAACAATCTTTGCCGCACATAGATCAACCTCGATGTTCAGATTAATATGATTATGATTTATTCTTTTAATTTCCTGGCCTGAACTGAGCACATTTTCTCCAGTTTGGCTTTATTCAAATCATAAAGCTTTAAAAAAAAAAAAAAAAAAGCACCAAAACAGCATACGAGGATGAAAACACAACAAAAGTGACAAACAAGTAACAAAAACGTGGTGAAAACACGACAAAAAAGCAACAAAAAGTGACAAAAAAGTTCTGATCACTTTGTAAGTCTTAGCTTTCAAATGAGGCATTACACAGTTGCTCTCCAGTCTACAAGCTTTTAGATCTGGGTAAAGCCGAACTGTGGAAAATGTGCCTGGTTCAGGTGGGGGGTAAGAGGTTAAACACGAGTAGGTTTTACTGTTATGATTCATGAACAAAGACAGGATAGACCTTTTATATAATTGATACTTTACCATAATTTGACATAGATAAAGATTTAAATGAATTGTGTCGCCCTACTTTGTAAAGACCTTTTTGTGAGGTACAACTAATGATCACTAATCAATCATATTCTCACCTTGAACGTGTCCTCCCAGGTCAAACGTGGTAAAAGTCATGCCTCCAATTGTCAGCTCTTCTGATGCTGAAAGATATGATTCAACAGTTCACACACTATCAACAAACTCTGAGTAAAGCCACAAGCCTTCCATGCATTACACACCAGACATACAATGACTTACTTGGATGTAAGGTGGGGACGTGTTGACCAAGTCTGTCATCTTTCAACATGTGAAGCAGCGTCGTTTTACCAGCATTGTCCAAACCCAAGAAAACCAGCTTCCCAGACTTTTTATACAAACCTGGAATAAAACACATCATATGAACCACGCTCGCTTATCGTGTTTACTCATATTGTCTGACATCTACCCACCTAAGAACTGCAGAATGTTGCTGAAGCCCCTGTAAATCCAGTCAAATAGAAAGGACATTTTCGTGGCCTTTGTCTAGAAAAAGATATGGTTGCAACTTTTAATTTTGTCAGTAGTAGTACTGTACAGTACTAGCGTCATACTACTAGAAGCCCCTGCCAAACAATTAAAACACTGATTTATTGCTCCCTTTTGCGACGTTTCCCGATGTTTCCCTACATATTCTCAATATTCTTGCGGACAGATTCGTTTTTTAGTTCATTTGCAGTGAGATAACGCGGTACGTAACACTGTTTAGCTCACGTAGCATGTTAGCTAACCTTCAATATCCGGCATTTTCTAACATTTTCATTAAACACCGAGATTATATTTGTGTCTATAAATCGCCGAGCGTGACAGTTATTTATAAAACGAATTGCAAAAGATGTTGACAAGATAGTATTAAGAAGTTTAATGATGATTTCGGCAGGTGACTTACCGAAAGGCACGGATCAGGCAGTGGTGTCAGTGGTATCCTAGAGACAGCCAATCAGAGGGGGGGATTTTCTTCTTCGTCTTGTTTCAGGTTAAGTGTGATGTTTTGTTGATGAAGCGCGCCATCTACTGTTATTTTGTATGACGTACTTCTTTAATATCGTTCCCGCAATAAAATGAATCCATACTTAGCGATTTAAATCTATTCTTTTTATTATAAATACAAATAAATGTTTACTACATTAGCCCAGGCATGAGTGTATTACATTGTACAGCTTTGTCCATCAGATATTGTATTTACAAAATAAATACTCACACACAAAATGATTAATTACTTGGGTTTATTGCATTGATGTACAGACAAGGTACGTGTTGAAACCACAGTGTTAAAATTGATCATTTGATAAGTTAGTTGAAGGGAATAAAAGGCGCATTATCAGATTTTTCTTCACTTTTCATAGTAGAACCATTTGTCAACTGGTGAAAAGGAGCAATAAAAACGTTACCAACTTAACATCTTAACATATAAATATTTTTTTTCAGTCTATATCATACCTGAACTGGGAATTGGATCTTCTCCTCCGAAAGCACAGGCCTAAAAAGAAAAGATTGTAATGAAGATATTGACATTTTTACTTTACAAGCTAAACTGTAAAATGGACTCACAGATTTGACCACAGCCTCTGCGTCTGCGGCCGAACATCGAAAGGGGCTGTCCGATGCACTTGTGTTCATACTGCAAAGTCATTTATTTGTGATTAATTCAAAATGGCTGCTGACTTTGCACATTAATCTACTTAGAATTTTGCTTACACTTTAGTATTATGAAAAACCTAAACAAATCATAAACTTGTGTGCAGTTATCAGTGACTACTTTTCTCTCACCAGTTCAACTCTCCAGCATCAGACTTCTTCGTGATCATTGCTTTCCAAAACTCATGCGTGCTCTTTACTGTTTTAATGGCGAAATCCTGAAAATATATACAATTATTTATCGGTAAAAAAGGTCACAAAAGAAATGTATTGTGTAGTGTTAGAGCATAAAGTTACCCTGTTCTTAAACTCTCCGTTGAAAGCGAATTGGTTTTCTGGTTTTCCGTCAGGAACTTTGTACCGTTTGAACCAGTCGAATGTGGCCTCCAGGTATCCAGGCTTCAGTCTCCGCACATCCTCTATGTCTGGGACCAAAGAGACAAACTTTTAAGTGGATTTTTATACTTTTAACACATTCTTAAACTGTAAAGCACTTTGGGTTTGTGCACGAATCAGAGATAAATACAGAGATTAAACTAATGAACAACTTTAGTCTACTGCTTTACACAAGTAGAGACTGTAGGGAGACATCACTACAGACTTCTGATTTTAAACCTGATGTGGATCTTTTTGATGTGCTGGAGACGGCTTTGCACAGTGGTCATCCTCTCCCAACATCAATACAAGAGCAGCCTATAGGCCAATGTAAGGCCGCATTTGGAGGCTAAGACCAAACAAAACTGATCTACTAAATGATATTTAGTAGATCAGTTTTTGTAACTTTTTTTGTAACTCTTTTGTGGCTTTTTTAGTGTGTTTCATTTTTGTCGCTTTTTCATCACTTTTTAGCCATTTTTCTGTGGTACTTAAGTCACTTTTTCCGCACTTTTTTGTCACGTTTTTGTCGGTCTTTTGTTGCATTTTCATCTTCGTTTTTGTCTTATTTTTGTCGCTATTTTTCAAGAAGCTTTTACATTTAGGTAAAGCCAAACTGGAGAAAAAAAATGGGTTGAGAGGATTTAACGTAACACAAGCAATTTTAACATTGTAGAAGCTCAACTCAGTATGGAAAAACGGTGGCCTGTTCCTTTAACCCCCACCTGAACCAAGCACATTTTCTCCAGGTTGGCTTTACCCAAATCCAAAAGCTTCTTGACAAAAGTGTCAAAATGGCGAGGAAAAAGCTCCATTTAGATGAGTTCTGTAGGTCTTAGCTTTCAAATGAGGGGTTACACTGGCCAATAGGCTGTGTAAACCTTATGGATTTGGGTAAAGCTGAACTGGAGGAGATGCACTCGGTTAAGGCGGGGGTTAAGAGGTTAATACAGTATACAGTGGTTCTCAAAGTGGGGTCCAGGGGCCTCAGAGGCACTGCAGGGGGGCCCAAAGGTTTTTTATTAACATAGTACATTGAATAAATTGAATTTTGAAAGGAAATGTAGATGTATTTGCTAAAATGTCCTGCTTTAGGACAGTTTTTGGCCTACACATTTTTACTTTAACCTCTTAACTCCCGCCTGAACCGAGAGCATTCTCTCCAGTTCAGCTTTACCCAAATCCAGTAGGCCAGTGTGACACCTCATTTGAAAGCTAAGATCTACAAAACTCATCTAAATGGATCTTTTTCCTCACGTCATCAGATTTTTTTCCAGCTTTTTTTTGCGGGTATTCAACTCATTTTTGCAACTTTTTTGTCATTTCTTTGTCATTTTTTGTCGTTTTTTTTTTGTCTTTTTTTGGTCAAATTTTTTTGTCACATTTTTTGTGATTTTTTTGTCCATTTTTTGTCCATTTTTTGTCCATTTTTTGTCATTTTTTGTCACATTTTTTGTCAATTTTTTGTCAAGTTTTTGTCATTTTTTGTCATTTTTTTGTCGAGTTTTTGCCTTTTTTTGTCATTTTTTGTCACATTTTTGTCATTTTTTCAGCATTTTTTTGTCAAAGTTTTCTCACTTTTTTGTCACATTTCCATCATTGTTTTCGTCTCAGTTCTGTCGCAATTTTCACACCTTTTTTCCAGAAGCTTTTGGATTGGGGTAAAGCCAAACTGGAGAAAATGTGCTCGGTTCAGGTGGGAGTAAAGGGGTTAAAAGTCATTTTGGCTGTAATATAATAAGATAAGATAATATAATGGCCAATTCCTTTAAAAATAGTCAATTGTTAATATTGGGGGGGACCTGAGGGATTTTCGGATTAGATATTATGTGGAAGCTTTTACTGCATGAAGGCAAAAACATTACCACAAGTAAAATCTTTCTGTAAACATGATTACTTTTCCTTCCACATCTCGACTCGTCAGGTTCTCGTACCGTTGAAGTCGGGCGCCTCGGGGTCCTCCATGTTGATGACGATGACTTTCCAGTCGGTCTCTCCTTCATCGATCAGAGCCAGAGTCCCCAGAACCTTGACCCGGATCACCTCTCCTCTCGAGCACACCTGCAGAAACAGAACACAATTTTTATCCTGTGAATAACTCACAGGAGAAAGGTTTTGATTTCAGACCTTGTTCCCGATGTCGCAGATGTCGATGGGGTCGTTGTCGCCGCAGCAGCCCGTGTCCACGTCTTTGTGGTTCGGGTCCTCCCACGTCTGACGAAAACAGGGGGGAACTTGATTGTACAATGTATTTTTTGGTGAAGAAATACAAAACCGTACAAATAAAAGCCATGTCTATTCGTTTTCCATATTAAAAAGACTAAATGGATCATAGTGCATTTTATATGCCCGAATGCTATATTTCTAATACTGCAAATAGAAAAAAATACTTTGATATTCAGATTTCAATGAGATAAAGTGGGAAACTGTCGGACCAAAGTGTGAACAATGTGAGCCAAGACTCCTGTTCAATATGATTTGGAGAAAAAAGTTCAGATACAGGACCAAAAATGTACTTAAGTGAAAGTAAAAGTATCTGATAAAAATGTACTTATGTAAAAGTATAAAAGTTCAGATACAGGACCAAAAATGGACATAAGTAAAAAGTATTAAAGTTTTATGTGCAGGCTTTTTTTAATCATTTGAATCAAACCAGATCTAAAAGAGTAAAGCACTAACTCAGGTAAAAAACAACAGGGACTAAACCAGGTCTAAACAAAGTCTGAAGGAGTAAACCACTAAACCGAGTCAAAACTGGGACTAAACCAGCTCATCGTAGAGAGGTCCCTGTACAAACAATACTTTTAACCCAATTTTAAAATGCAGTGGAGTAGAAAGTACAGATACAGGCTCTAAGTGAAGTAAAAGTATAGTATTCATCGTAAAATTTGCTTAAGTAAAGTGAAAGTAATTTGTACTTTTTACTTTGTTACTTTCCACCATTGGAACATATACAGTAAAAATAGTCAAGCCATGTTTTTATTTCGATTTAATGCCGGTTTTGAGTCAAATGTTTTGCTTTTTAATGGCCTTTTTATGTCTTGAGATGGTTAATATCTCTGCAACGGCTGGACTTATTCACATGAAACAAAAACTGTCACAAAGGTCAGCATCTTCTCTCACAGCACATATGAACTAAGGTCACATGACTGTCTCGTAAACGACTCTAACAGTGGAGGCGATATTCGAAACGATGAAAGGACTTTCAGCCGTAGATAAATGTGGCCGGTTTGTGAATACAATCACTTCCAAATAAAGATCAGAGAAAACATTTGGACATTTCTTTCCCAAACTGTGTCTCTCCCACTGAGTTGTAGCGACCCCTGCCCCATGACAGTCACCTGAGGGATGGCGCCGTAGTTCCAGATATAACCCTTATGGGGGAACACATTGGCCACGAATCTGAGGTTTCCCTTCTTCACGTCTTGTTTCACTGGGTTCAGAGCATCTTTGGTCGCGATCTGGAAGAGTTTAGTCGACCCACATTTGTCAGGTTAGAGTCATGTTCTTTTACGCTGTAACACTAAATATCCACTGAATGTTCGCCCAAAGTTTTGAGTGTGAGCTTTACCTCCATCTTCGCATTCGTCCATCTGGGAACTTCAATAACGGCATGAAAGATGTTCTGCAGGACGACATAGTAGATGAAAACAACATAAACTGATTATTACTACGCTTAAGGGAGACAATGCAGGCATAACTCTATTAACATATAAGCTTTCACCTGGAAACAAAACAGAAACCCTAATGTTCACAATAACTTGTGTAATTATTGCACTGAGTCAATGTTTCTTCATAGATTTATTTGGTAAATTGTAATTTAAAGGGACAGTTTTTCTCTCACTGGTGCTACAATATCCTCACTCACTTAGCTCCTACAGACTTCAAATTTTCCAGCCTTGGACTGAACCATATATTTTTTTAAATTCAACAGACCGGAAGGCTTCAGCAGTACAAGAACGACCAATAATAACAAGATAACTCTACAATAAATTGCGTGAATGAAGTAAAATACTGTGTAACGTGGTTAAAGCTTAAAGGGATAGTCCCTTTAAGCTTTAACCACTTAAAGGGACCAGAGTTTAAAAATGTTAAAATTAAGTATTTTCCCCCCCCTACATGTTCCAGCCATGTCCTAATGTGTAGAATCAGACCTGTTCACCACCACTGCCTCTTAAATCCTGCACTGTCACTCAAAAAGTTGTTACTTCAAAGTGCCGTCATGCACGAGCTTAATATAGAAGCTGCAGTTACACGTATGACCTGAGGTGGCAGTAGAGAGTATATAAATGACCAACTTGCCTCTAGCCCCTTTAATATCTAATTCCTAACCTGATTTATCAAGTTTATTTACTTTTTTAACCTCTTAACCCCCACTTTAACCAAGCACATTTTCTCCAGTTCGGCTTTACCCAAATCTGAAAAAGCTTCTTGAAAGAGAGCGGAAAACGAGATGTAAACAAGGACCAAAACGCAACAAAAAAACTATGAAAAAGCAACAGAAAGGTTACAAAAACACAGCAAAAAAGTGACAACATGCATCATATGAAAAGCGCTATACAAATAAGATTCCCTTCCCTTTTGTAGGTCTTAGCTTTCAAATCAGGTGTTACTCTGGCCTGTAGGCCTGAGAGCTCCAGTCAAGAAGCTTTTAGATTTGGGTAAGAGGTTAAAATCAGGGTTTGGTGCCAGTAACTCAACAAATTCATCTGCCATTTTTTTGCACATGGTTTTCTAATACAATATTTTTCATGCCTCTATCAAAACCAATGACGACTTTCAAATATTTCATTAAACAGAGAAATTAAAGAAAAGTATTTTGACACAATGGGTAACCTCTGGACAATATAATTTGGTATTTTTGATGAATTTCTGGCATAAAGTCGAGCAATGCCATTATTTTCAAAGAGACGATTTGTTTTTTTTATAATTTATTGGTATGAGTGGGTGTAGCACAGATCAGGGTCATGTCGGGTCAGATATTGATCTCATGAGGAATAAGCCTCGATAGGAATCTCACCTCGGCTTCGTCGGCGTAGAGCGGGATGTCGTGGAACGGAGAGATGAACTTCCCCTCAGCGTTTTCTACAATCACAGAACAAACAGAGAACAGAGGAATGATGGACATGGGGATATTTAAGGCGAGATTACTAAAGGCTTAGGGCATTTCTGCATCTGACATTAAAACAAAGATTTAAGGGAGAAAAACTGGCTAAAAATCCCATCTTTTCACCAGCTGAGTTTCACCTTAAAAGCAAATTGGCAACTTTAGAACAAAGATTTGTATAAAACTAACATAAACTTTACACAGCTTTCTAGTAAAACCTGAAACTGTATGAATTTTGAACCTTATTTACTGCAGTTTTGATCAACTTCTGGTGCAACAAACATGAGCAAAGTCTCTATGTCCAAAGGAAGGTAGATTGAATGAATGTTGGAATCAAATTTTCGCACAGTGACTTTTGCAGCAAAGTATCCATTTACTTTACATCAGGGGTAGGCAGGTTTTCTTGGCGGAGGCTGATTTTCTTTATTGTAAATAATAGTAGCTGATTATTAGCCCAAAGAAAAGCACAACACTGACCATCTTAAATGAGATAAATTACTTAAAATTGCTTGAATAAAAGTTCTTCTATGTTGAATTTGAGTCAGTTTCATGGAACAAGCCAATGGAACAAGAATAAAACCCACTTGAAATCAGACAAATAATTGTTTTTCACTTATCACTTATCTGAATTAAGAGAATAACTATTACTAGAGGTTTTATCTCGTCTAAGACCAGACCAAATCTACTCAAACCTTAGATTGAATCTGTTAATTCAAGTAGATTTATGTCATTTCTTCCTTAAAACGATTATTCTTTTTCCAGTGCACTTCTTTCAAATGCCAGTGTTGTACATAATATATGACCTAATTGGGTGTACTGACAGTATTTCTACTTTTTTCCCTCCTATTTAACTCTAATAATGTTAAAAGTACTCTTTGATTTGTGTGATAATATTTTTCAAAATCATCTTGAGGGCCAGAGGTTCTGTGCCTGACGTTGCCTACCCCTGCTTTACAGCCTATCGAGCCTCGTAAACACTTGATACACTGGGTTTTGTTGTAAAATCCTATAAAAGACAACATCCAAAGCGTTTCTTACTGAAGTAGACGCGGTAGTCGTGGGTGTTGGGGCGTCCTCTCTCCTCCACGCTGAAGGCCATGTCTGCTCCAGAGTCCTGAGTCCTGAGTCTGAATCCCGGAGTCTAAATCTGGATCACAAGAGTCCGAGGTAAGTCGCTCATTCACACACACACAGGAGTGGACATGCGCGTTCGCCAAGACCTGCTGCTATTCTGGGCACCTGAGATTTGATTCATGACTAAATGGATTGTTTTGAAGGAAGACACTGATGACAAAGGCGAATCTCTATATGTAATAAAGAATATATCCATACATTTCAACTATTATTCTGATTTTGTTGCCATTAACATGCAATTTCTACCCATTAAATTAGGGTTTAAGCAGACTCATGGCCTGTTATTCACGTTATGCACCATTCAACATTATAAAGTTTGTCAAATTGGGTTGTAAACAAGTCTAATTCCGGTCATTTCCTCTGAGTATCCGCCATGTTTTGTTTTGTGATTGGCCGTATCGTAATCAGAGGAGAGCCCTTCAGTCACAGCCAGATGGAGCTGACGGAGTTAAGTCTTAAACCCGTTACGGCAGAGGATTAGGAGGCGTGACCTTGATCGTACTCCTCACCCTTTCCTTTAACCTCTTAACCCCAGCCTTAACTGAGCGCATTTTCGACCAGTTTGACTTTACCCAAATCTAACAGCCTCTTGAAAAAAAAAATTGCCAGAAAAACATGACGTATGTTTGGATGAAAGGTGGAGATTTACTTCTTAACCCCCGCCATAACCGAGTGCATTTTCTCCAGTTCAGTTTTACCCAAATCCATAAGGTCACAGCCTCTAGGCCAGTGCAACGCCTAATTTGAAAGCTTGAATTTTTTTTCCATCACTCATTCTGGACGCTTTTTGTTGCTCTTTTGTCCTTCACTTTTTCATCACATTATTATCACTTTTCTGTTACTCTTTTTTGGCTTTTTTGGCACGTTTTCATCACATTTTTGTCTTTTCCCATCGCTTTTTTGTCACGGTTTAGTTGCCCTTCTATTGAGTTTTCTTCCTTAATTCCATCAAATTTTTGCAGCTTTTTTTTTTTCAAGAAGCTTCTAGATTTGGGTAAGGCCAAACTGGAGAAAAAGTGCTCGGTTTCAGGTTAAGAGGTTAAAGGAACAGGCCACCATTTCTACATACTGAGATATGTTCTTACCTGAGCTTAGATGAGTTGATATGTACCTGTATGGTCTTTGTGCGTGCCCTCAGTCATGCCAAACGACCAAAGATGTTGTTAGCATTTGGCCTCTCCCTGTGTATTCCTATGGCTCCAAATGGGGGTGAAATTGGAAGCGACCACGCTCTTACATGAGCACAAAGACCAGACAGGTACGGATCAACTCGTCTAAGCTCAGGCAAGAACATATCACAGTATGGAAAAAAAACAATTCCTTATAAGGAAACTTGTAACTTCAAGGCCATCCCCACTTACGTACACTGGGAAATAATGTCTAATATGGATAAATGACTTTAAAATTGTTGCATTAAGAGAATTTACACAGATTTGGACTATATCATTATCTTGTTTCAAGTCTTGTTCTTCTTATTTTAAACATACAAGTTAATTTCTCTTATTCTAAGCAAACCAATGCTTCATCTATTGAAAATCTCATTCAAAATAGTCCAACATCAACAGTCCAAACCTGCTCAAAATCAGCATAAACTGTCTTAATTCAAGCGCTTTTCGAACTATTTATTGGAGATTTTTGAGACTTGTATGTGTATGCATGTCGTGAGTGAGAATTGAACATTGAAATTTTCCTGTGGATCGATAAAAAAAAGTCAAAAAGTACAAACGGCTCAAGGTTCAAGTAGCAGCTTTATCCCATGCGTCAATCACACTGTACCAAAAGGTTTAAATAATACAGCCAGTCATTTTAAAACCATATCCTAAAAACAGTTTTGTTCATAATTTTTAAGCTCAAACGAATAAGAAAAAGGAATTGCACTTGGAGTTTTTTGCACAGTGGAGTCAGACAAATCAGCAAATGAGATACTCGATATATGTTGTTTCGATAGCTCCTTTTTTGCCCCAAAGTTTTTCAAAATCTCACACATTTTTCCCACTTTCTTCCCGAGGTTTGTCTCCCTTTCAGTTCCAGAAGTCGTGTCCAGCGGTGACTGTTTACAAAGGCACGCGGCGTCATGCGGGCAGTTGATACAGTTTTCGTCTCAGTTTGTTTTTAAGCTTCAGAGATCAACAGTTCGAAGCTATGCGGCGACTGCAGCGCGCTCACAGTCTGTGGGTTTAACGGGTTCGATCGGAGGTTTATCCACTTCAGGGACGGCATCGATAACAGCTTCTCCACCGGGACGTCTGCGGAGAGAGATGTCATTGTTGTGGGATCTGTCTGGTGGTAATCGCTTTATTATGTGAATGCTATGTGTCTGTGGAAGCCAATTAAACACACAACTTCTTATTTTGTCCATGTGTTCTTCATTTTATTTGTTGTAGCTCTAACTATTGCTTAGTTCTGACGTTGTTCTCAGGGCGTGTGAAGACATATCCACAATAGGTGACTTTTAAAACCCAAGAATGAAGTGTTGAGCCATGAATAAATTAGAGTGGAGTAACACCTATCCTGGTCCACGTCTCTACTGTCTCTGCAAACTGAGAAGAGTCCCAGCCCTCGTCATGTGCACCTTCTAATTAATGAGGGACTATGGAAACTGCTAAATGCTACTTAGACCCTCAGTTGTATATTTTGTCTAAGCCTGAATAAACATTACACTGTCACACTGTACCGCTGATGTTGTTCCCCTCCAGGTCGATCCTCTCCAGCTCGCTCATCTCGGTGAGTTTTTCTGGGAACACGCTGAAGTTATTCTTGGACAGATTAATGTTGCTGAGATGCTCCATTTCTACCACAGCGTCAGGCACTTTGGTCAGGACGTTTCCATGGAGGTTCAGCTCTGATAAAGATTCAGAAAGAGAATTTATTGCAGAAAATTAGGAATATATTCTACCTGCCCCTCCTGGAACCGCCACCTTAACGTGGTGGAGGGGTTTGAACACAAGAATGGTCCTGGGGGCTCTGTTGTCGGGGGCTTCGTGCCCCTGGTAGGGTGTCCCAGGGCAAACAGGTCCTAAGTGAAAGGTCCGACAAAGAGCGGTTCAGAAGCCCCTTGTGAGAGACCAACAGGCCCGGTTTGAATCATGAGGCCGTCCTCCCGTGGACCCACCACCTGCTGGAGGAGCCATAAGGGGCTGGTGCAATGTGATTTGGGCAGCTCCAACAGCCCAGAAACGGAAAAGTGGAAGAAAATGGATGGATGGATATTCTACCTAATTATACATATTTTAATTGAGTAATCATTTTTGATTAGCATCATTATTCATTTACACAGGTGGTCTCTTGAGGCTCAGTGTCTCATTTGCAAGAGAGACCTGTTCAGTCATTCAATTAAAACAATTACAACAACATGAACTTATTAATTAAAAACCAGAGCGTTCACAAAATGTTTTGTGCCAGACAATTGGTGAAGAGCAGCAAAAGGCCTTTTTAATGTGACTCCAGAGTGAAAATGTCCAGAGACCTTAAATGGTAAGCATTTGACCTGACATTTATTCAATTTAACAAATAATCAGGACACCAAGAAGAGCTTTGTAAATAAACAGTAGACAGTGCTGTTCCCTCCTTGCTATCTAGGGATTTTATGGTATTAAAGATCAAGCAATGTCATTATTTTCCAAGACATTTAGATTTGACATCATGCTTTTTGATGACATCTAATGGCTGCATTTTGGCCCAATTCATTGAAAGACTTTGAAGGCCTTTTAAGTTAGGATGAAATACAAAGTCTGTTTAATCGATACAGCTGGACAAACCTTGATTTTGATGTTTGACTTGTACCTTTGAGTTGTGTGAAGATGCTGCAGAATTTGACGCTTAAGCTTTTCATCTCGTTATCGGCCAAATTTACGACTCTGATGTTTTCCGTGACGCTGCTCAGGACTTTGAACACACCATCGGGGAACGAGATCAGATGGCAGTTTGACAGGTCTGCGGACAAAGACAGAATACACAAAGAGTCAACAAAATAATATTCTTAAATCATTGACGTGGTGAATTTAGCTGCCACAATCAATGGTACTTTTTTTTTTGCAATAAACGTACCATGTGGCTAGAACTGTTGGGTTAAGTGGTAGTTACTAGTGTTTGGTGCCATCTAGTGCTGAAACTGAGAAATTACCAACCAGTCTAACAGAAATGTGATATTTGTAACTTACCTAAATAGTCTTTTCCCTCCTCGGCTGTTGCATTGATCCTACGGGCCACTTTTGCAACAAACTCAGCCATATTTCTTCCTTTACTTGCACCTAAAATAACCAAAAATGAGGAAAAAACAATGCAGGAAATTTGTATTTGTACCATCACACAGACTTTCTAAACTTTCTAAAGCATTAAGTTATGTGATATTCTAACCCTTACCACTATTGATACGATGAAGTTATTTATCTGGCTAGCAATAACAAATGGGAACACGTGTAAGGAACACATGCTTCATTTATTCATTCATTTGAGCTCCTAAAGTTAGGTCAGAGCAAATATTTCACAATTTTCCTTATGATACTACAAGAACAGTGTCAGATATTTAGAAAAAGCCAAGGCCATGCATGGAATTGTAATAAATGAGTCAGAAATTACATACAAACTACTTACTGAAAGTTGCCTATGGAGTGCTAGCAGCTGTTAGCTTCTGCTGTAAATAGCACATATATTTTTAGCTCACTACACCGGAAACGGACGACTTTATTTTATTTCACTACATTAACGTCTTATTCTAAATCATAGTCATATCTCTTGTTACTTCATCCAGCCACAAAAAATGTTGTAAGTACTAAAAAATATTGAAACGTTTAAGCTAATGCTAACCTCAGCGTCAGGAAATATTAGCTGTGCGTATTACGTCACTGTTGGGTGTCGCAAAACGCAACTCGTAATAAATTCGTAATAAATTTATAGTAAGGTAATTAATAATGTTTAGCGGCTTGTATTGTGAGCTATTTGGCGAAAAACGTGAAATAAATTAAAAAAAAAAAAATGTATTAAATCTTCAATGACTGTAACAGACGAGGTATGAGAGTCAGGTCTGAGGAGAAGCGAGCCAAACCACAGTAAAGATGTATGTTTTGGAGGTATTTTTAACAAACAAAAATCATCTTTAAATGAATGATTGTTTGTATACAGTAAATGGTTTATTGGGTGAAATTAGCTAATGTTATGGAAGACCTATTAGATTTTGTAATATTGCCTTACCTGTTGGTCCTGTTGGTAAAAAGTCACTCCTCTCTTCTCCAGCCTCGTCCTGGTTGTGTGTCTGGCACGTTCGTGGTCAGACTCTGCGATTGTTTTTCAAAGCAGCACATACAAAGAGCTCATGTGGCTCAGAGGAATGGCACTTTGCAGCGTTTACCAGATATTGTGCTGTTCCTCTGTTGCTGTCACTGATTATTTGGACATGAGTCACTGCAGCCCGGCAGGTCTGAATACAATAGGCCAAATATGAAAGCTGTAGGCCGCGTGAATGAAACAGGCCACTGGGAATGTAGGATTAACTTAACTGGGCTTGTGTGGGCATGGACAATAATGGCAGTGCGATTTGTATACAGGCTTACTTACTGTATATTCAACATTTAAATAGGCATAAATGTATGTTAAAGGTGCATTATGCAACTTTTTATGTGAAAACAAAAGTTGACATTTGTGCGTATTTGACTTTGTAGTGATCCAGTGGCTGTGTGAGTGGTCAGTGTGGCACCTTTACTCTCCATCACGGTGGTCTCCAGGCTCCAGGATTAATTGTTTGGAAGGTTTTTCAAAGCTGGAGGACCCTCTCACCAGAAAACCTACAAAACGATTGATCCTGGAGCGCCATAGGGGCCACTGTGAGTGAAGTAAAGAGGCCATGCTGACCACTCACACAGCCGCTGGGTCACTACAAGGTCAAATACACACAAATATCAACTTTTTTCCCCCTGAATAAAAATTTACATAAGCCACCTTTAATGATATACAGTCTGAGGTCAATATCTGGTAAGTTTTCCTAATAGTACTGAGGTCTAATTCCCCCGTCCAGTTGAGGATATTTGAAAATCCCTTTGATACATGAGAATACAACCAGTGTATGTAATGTAAAGTGGACTAACAGTGTACTATAATATTAATTCCCTTCATAGGAAGCAAACGAGATTCCATAAAACCACAATTTATTAAAACATCAACACTATAAATACATAATCTTTGATATTTACAATAAATATACAAATAGATAAACAGCTCTTTGTGTAAACAGTGCTGGGGGAAAAAAAAAACATTGTATCAAACAACACAGTGACTTTCACATTAAAAATCCCACTCTTGTCCTGACGCTCCAGCGCACATGAAGTCCAAGCGCTTTGTCCTGCAGTGTTATTATTCCTTTCATTTCGTATATTTGGTGTTACTGGCAGCCACACTCGTCCACGATCATGTCTTCGTGATGCCTCAGCAGCATTTCTCCGTTCTCGTAGTACAACATGCTCAGAGGACTCATTTTGGTGGGAGCGCAGCAGGGGGAGACGGCGCGGTCCGAGTGGAAATGTTTGTACAGACTCTGTTGAAAAAGGGGGAGAGAGAAAAAGGCTCAGCTGGCAACACAAGGTAACATTAGATCATGTATTATATTCTGACAAATTGTTGATAAGGCAATTCATTTGTGCTTCTGGTTTGTAACAAATATAATGAATAAGTCAGATTATTACATTAGCTGAAGTACAGGTGCATTTGCTGTATTTAATGTATTAACTTATTCACAATGAACAACACACTGAGAACAGACAAGCTGAGTGATGTGTGAGAGAATGTCTTAAAGCTGTGGTGCCAGACTTTTTGTTGTTACAGTGTGAATTATGTTTTGCCAGAGTATGTTGTAAACACAGCAAAAAAAAAAGTTTGTTGCATTGTCTTCACCTAGCATTTTATTGAGTGATTAAAAATAAGTGGAATTTATTTTGGGGCTGGTCCTTCAAATTCAAATGTTCAGGAGGGATTGTGAGAGCTAAAATGAGTTTGGGCCAAAACTTTAACAATATTAGTGTCAACACAGTTTGTTCCATTCAATTTAAACACAAAACATAAGTAATTTTTTAAACACTGTCAAAAAACAACAGTTTTTATCTGAATTTGTTTTCATTTACTTTTAAAGAGACTAGATGCAAGTTATTTTTACTCGCTACTGCCACCTCAGGTCATACGTGTAACTGCAGGTTCTATATTAAGCTCATGCATGACGGCACTTCGGACCTGAATTAACACCTTTTTGAGTGACAGTGCAGGATTTTAGACACATTATACACATCTACACATTAGGACATGGCTGGGACATGTAGGGGGAGGAAAATATTTAGTTTTAACATTTTTAAATACGTATAGTCCCTTTAATTGATCTTATACCATTTGGTTTGGAGAGGGTATTATGCTTTTTCCAGGTATTTGGTAATATTCTCAAACACATCTTGTTGGTTAGAACAGTGGTTCTCAACCTGGGGGTCACGAGACAAGGTTGGGGGGTCGCCAGATCATGTAGATAAATAATATATATTTTATTATTATTATTTTATTGGAGCATGTGTGTGTTATTTTACCAAAGTGCCATCATTTGTTCTTAATTTGATTAATTTTATATAGCCATTGTTTTTTTCCCCTTTGTTTTTTAAGAATTATACAGGCTAATGTCCCCGTCTGGTGACCTGGCCGGGGGTCACGAGCCCAGTTAACTGTTACAATGGGGGTCGTGGCTCCAAAAGGTTGAGAACCACTGGGGTAGAAAATACATTTATCATCTACATCAGCTGAAACAAAATATCTATTTTACTTCCTGATCCTCTGAGCGAGCTTGAAGCCCCTCCCATTCCTCAGCTGTTTCAATAAAGAAAAAGAAAATGATAGCACTTGGCGCATGTGGCTGTAATGACGCTATTAGTGCTTTCACTTTGTGATGTGAGGATTAAAGTGATAGTCTGGAAGTCTACATGTTTTACAAATGTTATAAAATGTGCAAAATCAACCACCTGGTCGTGCATTTTGATGTAAAGTAAGTAATAAGTAATAATAATAGTAATAAGTAATAATAATAATAATAATTAAGTAATAATATATAAATGTTATTTTTTGTAAAGCCCCTCCTTCCTGGATCTCAGCAACTAATCAGAGTCTAGTGTCCTCCCACGTTGACCAATGAGACGAGCTTAACCTGTGAACCAGCCTGTCAGGTCCAATCAGGAGGGAGGGGGAGGAGCTTGATCATTTACTTTTGCCGCTCTCCTCATTTTGCAACTAATAAGGGCTCTCTGGTTAAAGAGGGGAGGTATTTGATTGTTTAATTTTAAATTTCACTCTATCTCTCCTCACCTTGAAAAACTTACAGACTATCACTTTAAGCTCAGCAATCATTGAGAAAACATTTCCTGGATCCGGAGCTTTTTGGGAGTTGTTGCTGCTAAGATTCAAAGATCACATAGATCAACTCTAGTGATTGTAATTTGTTTTTTATTGCTGTTGCTGATCTCTGATTTCTCTAAATCTTTTATGGGTATTTTACTGTATTGATTTTGAAATGTTGTCTTGGCAAATGTGGCTAAAATGGAACTAAATTAAAGGCCCTATACCTGATTTTTTTATTGCAAACAATTAAAGGGGAGGCCACTAAATTAAAATGTTAGTTGGGGTCCAGACTCATTGGGAACTTTACTTATATATTTGTAGCATCCATATTATTTACAGGGACAAGATTAAAGGCACATTTCACAACATGCAGGGTCACTTTTCAGGGTCATTTTCACAAAAATGCAAGGAAAATAGCCTGAAAGTTCATAAAATTTATACAAATGTTTTATAATTTGGAAGGAGGACGTAGAAGTAAAATCAGGTATAGCTCCTTTAAGGAAATAATGACAAATTTTGCTTTATATTGAAGTTTCTTGCAACACCGATATTGCATCACCTAATCTTGCGATATGATATTTTTTCGGATATGCAGCCCGACTGCATCACTTACCTGCATGTAGGCGTGATTCGTAGGGTTGAGATGTTCCCCCAGCGGCCCGGGACACGCCCCCTCGCACCTGAACGCGTTGTACCTCTTGGGGAACACGATCCAGGACCCCCACCCGATCTGGTTAAAGTCCACGAGCAAATCCACCCTCCTGCACAGCAGCTTCTTGGCCCCGCCGTGTTCCCAGTGTCCCCTCTTGCTCCTGCGCTTCTTGTGCCTCTTCGCCTTCCTGACGTCCGCCGCGGACAGGAACTTGGACTGCTCCGCCGTGTGGAGCAAACTCGCCTTCGGTTTGGAGTTGTCGTCGGAATCGGTGTGAGAAAAGATCACCAACAACGCCCTGTCGTTCACTTCGGGCTCCGCCGCTGCGTCAGACTTCGACCTCTCCGGGTTTTTCCTCCTCGTGATCCGCCTGCGCCTCCTCGCCTTGTCCGGTTTCTTGCCTTGTAGCCAGCTCAAAAGCGGACTCGTGATGTTGAAGACTTTCCAGTTTTGGGACGCGGTGGCCGGGAGGGTGTGGTTGAGGGTGCCCACGAGCTGCTGCGCGGGGCAGGGTTTCTTAGCGACGGCGGCGGTGGAGGAGGAGGAGGAGTGAGGGCAGGTTTGGTGGTGGTAGACGTCCACGGTGAATTTGGAGACGGCCTCGTTTCGCGGGAGTCTCACCCTGAGCTCGGCCGCCTGGATTTGCTGGTCCGCGAACAACGTGTGGAGGTCGAAAGTGGCGATCCAGCGAGTTTCTTGGTACATGAAACCTGAAACAATAGAGGTGCATGATGTAAGGCACTACAAAGAACATCAGGACTCGTTCGACCACTGTTACTGCTTATATGTTCCTCCAAAATACCAACTTTATTCGTAACACATTCAGCTGCTGTTTTGGTTTTCGCATTTGTGGCAGTACAAATATTTGGGCCAGGGGCGGACTGGCCATATGTCCATTCTGGAGGAGCACAGAAGGGCCATCGGTTCTCGGGCCACCAGTCTGACTGCTCAATTTTCTACCTTAACCGAGCTATACCCAAATCTAAAAGCTTCAAAGAAAAGCATCAACATAGCAATGAAAACGAGGATGACAACAGAACAAAAACCCAACGAAAAACCAACAAAAACGTGACCAAAAAAATGACAAGAGACAAAAACACAACAAAGCAATGACAAAAACCAAAAAAACAATGAAAAAGCAGCACAAAAGCCACGAAAAAGTGACAAACAATTGTGACAAAAACACAATGACAAAGCAATGAAAAAGTGAATGCTGCTGGGTCATTAAGCTTCTGCAATGTCAAAAGCTCCAGTGTTGCAGATATCTTTCCACCAAGATCTTGTATCGATGATGGGAGAGTCTGTCCACGGAGCAAAGCCTTCTCCAGCACATCCCTGGCTCCCAGTGTTTCATAATGTGAGCCCGCAGAATCGTGGCATTGCCATCTTGGAATATCAGGGAGGAAGAATAACCTGCCAATCTAGATGTTCAGGTACTCGGCTGATCTCAATCTCTCTTCTCTCTGAGTTGCACTACTTTGAGTTACTTTTGGCAAAATATAAACAGAAAATAAAGCCACAGAGCAGTCAGAGATTTCCTTCGCTTTCCTCCATTCTCTCGTATTTTGTTTTGACGGCAGACCGCAGATCTTATACACCAGTTTCCAACTTGATTTTATTTGGAGGAAGTTTGGCATTTTTTTGTTCATACATTTATATGGACTTGTAACTCAAGTTACTTGAAATGTAGTGACTAATATATTCCTGTATTTTGTTTAAGTAATACGTTATATTCCTTAGTTACTGAAAAAGTTATATATTTTTGTAACTCCTTACTTTTGTAGCAACGCTGCTTACAAACATATTTAAACAGCCTTTGACAGCAAGTTGGCCATTTTATACTCACTACTGCCGCCTCAGGTCCTATGTGTAGCTGTGCCTTCTATATTAAGCTTGTGCATGACAATTTTTTGAGTGACAGTGCAGGATTTTAGAGGCAGTTGTGGTGAACAGGTCTGGGCTCATTCTACACATTAGGACATGGCTGGAACATGTAGGGCAGGGGTGTCCAAAGTGCGGCCCGGGGGCCAAATGCGGCCCTCAGACCAATTTATGGTGGCCTCGGCCTCTTGCTGCATCGGTACACATCACCAGAGATGGACCTTTTTATCTGAAATGTAATAATTCTATACAATTCTAACCTAACAACTAACATTTTATTGTGAGACAGAGCTGGCATATAGGTTTTAAGCTTAAATAGAGGTATGGGGCACAAATTAAACCTCTGCTAGTCGAAGGTTTTGCAGCACTAACTACCGATCTACAGCCCTTCACCCCGTGTACGCTTCAATATGCGGCCCCACATGAAAAAAGTTTGGACACCCCTGATTTAGGGGGAGGAAAATACATAATTTTAACATTTTTGAACTCCATATAATCCCTTTAAGCTCTTCATTAAACAAAAAGTACAAATAAGACTCATATTATACTGTTTATTGTTTTCCTTTTTGCTAAATGCTGCGTGTGTTCATAATGCTTCACTCTTGCCCAGGCTCTGTTGTCAGATGAGACCATCGCTAGCGCCCCGGAAAATACATAATTTTAACATTTTTAAACTCTGTATAGTCCCTTTAATGATATAAAAAGAAAGTTGTTTACTATGTGCATATGACCAAGAAATAATAAACTTATTGGCGCAGGTGTGCTATTTTCCATTATAACTGTGGATGTCCAATAATAGGATTTCCGAAGTTCACCACCACTTAATATAGAAGTTTAAGTCTACACTTTTCCTTATCCTGCGGCCGATTCACGCTAATATAACTTATAAGTAGCCTGTTCAATTAAAAATGCGCAATGGTTTAAGTCCAAAACCAATGACACAAAGTCCACCCGGAACAAAGCGTTTATGTTGATTCCCTTTTTAATTACTGAGCTGCGTTATCAACAGGACATGAAACAGCAGAGAGGCCAGACGCGACCGAGGTCTATCTCTAAACCCATTTGTAACCGTTTTGTAAACTCTTCTTCTTCTTCACAGCCGCCTGTATTTGCCACTTTTTTTTTTTAAGCCTCACCTTTTGTCACCGCCGCTGCGCCCACGAGCCCCATCGCTATTCACTTAACAGGTGTGGTGTCCTACAAATTAATCCCCCTTCTATATAGCCCTCCTCAAATATTTTCCCACCGCAGCTTGGGGTCCTTGATCAAACGTGCGCCAAAAAAAAAAAAAAAAACACCGCCTTTTACGCACTGACGTCGCTTTTATTTTCTCTATAACCCAACGTTGTAACACGTCCCTGACTATTACGACGCGGCTTGTGCATATCCTCAGTCAAACAAATAGCCCTTCCTAACACTTGAGAGCAAAGTGCAATGAGAGAGAGAGGGGCAAAAAAAAGATGAAGAATGCATGGGGGCCACGGGCTGTTTTTGTGCGCTTGTGTCACCGCCACCGCCATCCAGCCATGCGCTAAACCCTCGACTCTAATCTAATCAGCGCCAAGTGTGAAAAAAGAACTAAGGGAAGTTGTTGATTTGACCTAACAAGGGATTTGTATAAGGGAGGGGGGGTGTCTGGCGAGCGCGGTAATCAACATCGGGGGGCTATTTAGGGAGAAGGCACGGTTTGCTTAGAGAATTAGGGCCGCGTTCTTTTCACACGCTGATCCCTTTGCCCCGCGGATGTGTATTGACTCTTGTGTCCCGGAGAAGAAGTCGTCTGGGCGCAGATTTGACAGCGAGCAGCCGCCTATATACCCCACATGACCGAGTGTAGCTGAGACACGTCCCACTGTTTTACGCACAAGGTTTGCTCATTATTATTTGTGGGGTTTAAAAAGGCACAACAACAGAAGTGCCAAAGATACTCTACTGAAAGGTTTAAGTGACTCAAATTGAGAATATTTCACCTAAATTTGAGTTGTATCTTCCATTTTAAGCGCAATGTCCCACTGGCAGGGATATTATTTTGAAGGAAACCAAATACTTACCCCATTACTAGATACGCATTTTAGCAGCGAAACAACTACAACAACAACAACAACACTTAGGCTGTCATAAGCTGCATATGAGGTCACAAACATACATTGTGCACATGGCATTCCTCATTTGAACGCTGAGAACCTCCAGACTTTTTGAGAATTGTGGACTGGCAAAGATCAAGACTTGGAGACAGGTGCAGGGAATGGATTGTGGAAGAATAGAGAGTGCCTTTATGTCAATTTCCAAACTGGTTTAAATCAAAGTGTGGGGTTAATTTAGCTTTGTGGCGGATTAAATATCTTGGAACCCAAAATGCAAGGAATGCAATCATAAAACACCTTTAGTAGCCTATACATTATATAAACATCACCGTGCATCATAATTGATCCGAGCATGTCACTTCTGGAGACACATATGGGGGAATGTTTTCGAAGTATTGACTAAAAAAGGAAATGAAATAAATCCTACATACCCTAACTTACTTTTAGCCATGATGCTTCTGACCGTATCCGCGCGCCTCGCTCCACTCTTCTCCAAAGCGTCCGTGGGATGGGAGAAATTGGTGGTGAAATTCCGATAAAGGTGCACCATGTACGTCGGCAAGTGATGTCCGGCGGGTCTATCCATGAGTCGAAACCTCGTGTAAACCCCACTCATCGCCGCGTGCGTCCCTTGCGCCTGTTCGAGCCAAGTTATCAACAACAGTAGAAGTTGTGCCACCAAACCTGGAGCTCCCGTGGATGTTGCGCGCATCTCGAGTCCGTGCGTAAAAAGACAAAAACAAGAAGAAGAAGGAGGAAAAAAAAGCTCCTTCGCGAAGATCAGGGGAGTCTTATATACCCTCAGCCAACCCCTTCTCCGTGTTTAACAAGTAGCCGAGAACATTAAAGGAAATTGACATGCAGCCACAAGACTTGTTTCTTGACAGCTCATAACGCATTCACGTGCTAATGAGCCGCCCTCGTGCGTGTTTACAAGCTGCGATGTTCCCTGTGTTTGCGCCGGCTTCGCTGTGCCTCGCGAGCCTGACCCCCCCTCCCTCCCTCCCTCCCGCCCCTCCATCCATCCGCGCGAGGGAAGCTAATTGTCCCGGCTGTTTGGTTACACTAATTGTTAGGCTTTTCCACAGAGTGATGCAAGTCTATTAAACATATGACCCACTGCGAGGACACAGGACACGTCTGCGTCCAAATACAAACAGGCGCGACTTTATTGGAAAAAGTGAAAGATAGATTATACGTTCAGACAATCCCAGCCATCCACATTTCTGCAAACAAACTGCTTTATATGCACTACAAGTCCGATTGCGTAATCCACAATACACAGTCTCTGTGCGTAATTACGCATTCGAACATTTACATTTGGCTAATATTCCCAGCTTGGCTTTTGTCGGGGTTTGGCCATTTTACTGCCATGCAGCTCAGCAGCTGGTAATACTTTATTATTTGACATCTTACAGTTCCCTTGATACATTGTGCAATTTAATACAATGTAATAATGTGCTATGTAACTCCATATATAAGTCTAACCCTAACCATAAGGGTGTTAGGTCTTATTATGTCCTTCCAAAGTAATACACATTATTTCATTGTGTATGTCCTACATGCACAAGTTATTACAGATTGTTACAAGGCAGAAACACTGCACTAAATTAAGTTGGGTACAATGTATCAAGGTTAAAGTTAATTTCTAAATATATCTAAATGGGCTGTACTCAGCCTTTTACTCAAATGCCTTTCCCTTTTGGAAAACAATGCTTTCTAAGGCAAAAATGACTGTGAAGTGCTCGAATGATCAGAAGTTTTGTTAATTTTGAGTCGGCTTGGACTTTATTATTGCCAATGGAACAAGAATTATTTATCTTGTCTTTGATTTTTTTTCCTCATTTCAAAGGCTTTGTCTTATTTTAAGTACATTTCTCTTTAGCAAATTAATACTTGTTCCTTTGGCAATCTTAGAGAGTCTGAACCTCAAAATCAGCATTAATTCAAGCACATTCAAGCCATTTATCTCAGATAAGTTGGCATTTTCTCACAGTTTGCCCATGGCCAATCTTTTTGACATATGGGCGCAATAAACCAATAAACCAATATACAGATGCGTATAAGACATAATCCCTGAAGCCATATGTTTTAGCCCCACACACAAATGTTGCCATAGCTTCAACGCAAACAATGCAATATAAGTCTGTACTGTGTATTCAAAACAAAATTGGTCAATATATCGTCTACAAGATAGGATTGCTGTTTGGAAGATATGCAAATTTACAATATTGAGGTTATCTTCAATGCCAAGACATGTGGGAAAGATTGATACACTGGAAAAAATGTGTAAAAATGCAAAAAAGAAAAAACAAAATTTAAAAAAATTGGAGAAATATGTGGAAAGTGTTTTTTTCCGCTCTTTGAAAGTGTGTTCAGACATTTGAAGCACATTTTTGTATATTTCTGATGGTTTGTAAAAAATATCTCTTCATCATCGTTATGACATGTCACATTATTGATGTGGCTAATGGATATAAAGCAACACTATAACTTAAATTTCAATTACGTGCACGACAAGCCCCTTTGGAAGAACTAAACCCAGCTCGTTCCCATTTCAGAACAGTTTTCGGCTGTAGTTTTTGTTCCACATTTCTCTCCCAGCTGTTGGATGCTGCCGAGTCGCTTTCCCACACACTGCGCATGCGCCGCAGCCTCCTCTCTCTCAACGCGGAGAAGCCTCTTTCAGCGTGAATTTCCCCGAAAAAGTGCCGAAAAACAACCAGCGGATGCCTCTCCCTCCCTCAGACTCAAACACCAGCGCTGCACCTCGTCCTCAACCTGCAAATACTTCAACCCGGGGAAACTTCGACCACGTTTCGATGGAGGAACGTGGCTTTTGCTGAAATGGTGAGTCGCTGCGAACTTTTCTCTCAACTTGTTCTTTGCAGGAGAAGCCACGGCGGCAGCGTGAAGGTGTAGCCTTTGATGATGCGCGCGTGCTAACCTGAAAAGTGACGCACGATCGGCTTGTGTGCACGGATTTGAGCTTTGAGTTGTGAACCTTGTTGGATGGTGCCAGGGGGGGGGTTGAGCGGGGGGTCGCCTTGCGGGGAATAGAGGCGCACAAGGACGGACATGTGGTTTGGCTGGCACCCCCTACTCCGGGTTTTAGGCTAGGCTACCGCTGCTGGTCGGTCATTGGAAGCAGACACCTCAGAAAGAGCGACAATTGCGAACGTATCTTTGTTTCAGCTAAAGACACATGGGGTGCAGGTTTTTGGCAACAGAGTCCACATTTTCACTAAAACTAAGCTATATTTCTACTATGGGAAACTATGGGCACCTCATGATTCGATACGATACGCGATGCATGGCTTAATGATGACGATCATCTCACGGTACGCCGATACTGTGATAATCGATATATTGCACAAAAATAAAGTACGATGCATCACGATTTAAAAAAAACCCAAAACCCAACATGCTACTTTTAATCTTTATTTTTATCATACTACATATTATTCATCATTTAAATTTGGTTCAAAGCACATGTACCACTTTCATAAATGATCCCTGACTTACACACTGAACATGGGTCAATAGATCTGTCAGCGACTTCATTCACATTTAAATAAACAAAAAACGACAGTCCTATTTCAAAAGGAATAAATCAACCCCAAGTTATTGTTATTTATAAATACATGTATAAAAAACTCATTAAAAGTCATTTATTTGTGTGACAGTGTTTGGTCCAAGTGCTTAAAACTGTAGTGCTGCCCCCTGCTGCCCTGACTGAGTGCCTCATTAATATGCATCAAAACTATCGATATCGCAATAAAAAGTATCGGTATGGTATCGTCTAGCAAATTATCGCAATATATCGGAAAATTGATTTATTGTCACACTCCTAATTTCTATAACAATCCTGAAAAAAACTTCCCTGGAACTAGGGCTGCACAATATATCGCATAAAATATCGTATCGCGATATTAGATGATGCAATATTCGTATCGGAAGAAGCCACAATATATCGCGACATCACTGAAGTCCTCATCGGACTGAGATCGACATTTTTTTGTTCAATGTTAGTGAAACATTTACCAGTTAGTTAATTTATAGGTCCGCATTTTACCCTTTACACTTCTGAACATTGTCTCGAACGACTCATTTTTCTTCTGGATTTCAAAGAGAAATGCAACATGTGCCCGATTCAAACCTGTTTTTCCACAGAATGATTGACCTCACCAATTGAACTCCCCACTGCTATTATTTTGAACCCACCCCTTTCAATTGAATATTCATCTACACCAGGGGTAGGCAAGTTTTCTTAATGGAGGGCCGATTTCTTTATTGTAAACAGACCGAGGGCCAAAGCCACTGATTATTAGCCCAAAGTGAAGCACAACACTGGAAAAATGACCATCTTAAATGAGATAAATGACTTAAAATTGCTTGAATAAAAGTTCTTCTATGTTGAATTTGAGTCGGTTTGAACTAATCCAAGATACAAATGCTATAGCGCCAACGGAACAAGAATAAAAAAGAGAATAACTACTACTAGAGGTTTAATCTCGTCTAAGACCAGACCAAATCTACTCAAACCTTTGATTTAATCTCTTAATTCAAGTAGATTTATGTCATTTCTTCCTTGAAACGATTATCCTTTTTCCAGTGCACTTCTTTCAAATGCCAGTGTTGTACATCATATATGACCTAATTGGGTGTATTGACTTTTTTTCTTCCATTTAACTCTAATAATGTTAAAAGTACTCTATGATTTGTGTAATAATGTTTCTCAAAATCATCTTGAGGGCCTGAGGTGCTGTGCTGGAGGGCCAGATTTGGCCCCCGGGCCTGACGTTGCCTACCCCTGATCTACACAGAAGTAATGGCATATCGTGAATACTGGCTCTGTCTGCTTTTCTTAGAATCTACTGCACATATTGGAAAATTGTTGGCCATGTAGTTATATGATTTATACCAAAAGCTGTGAATAATCTGGTTACACATGTTGGAGTTGTGTTATTTTCAACACTGCTGTAGTTTTCCTTTGGCCACCGTCTATGCAAAAGTCTGTCGGTTGCACGTTGAGGATGTTATTATATATTGTTTGAGTGAAGCTTCCTGCACTTGTTCACCACATCCTCCACCGAGCAGTCACTGCAGATCACTCCCGTACTTACAAGCGGCCATGTTTCTGTACTTCAGTCGCATATTTCATCTATGCTTAATCGACCAACTAACTTCCAATTTTTCAGTGTATTTTTTTTTATTGCTATCATGGCTGCAATAAAGCGGTTGTGCCTTAAAGCAGTACTAAGTAACTCTTACCCCTAGAGGCCATAAGTGCAACTGCAGCTATTGTTGTGGCGAGTTTTTAACTTATTAATTGTCTTGGAGAGTAAATACTACGCTGACAGGAAAGGCGAAGGGAGAGAGGGACATTGTACATCCAATCATATAATGGAAATATTTTTTTTCACTCAAACTTGGCTGTAAATGCTGTTTAAAGTGACGCTAGCCCACAGTTAGCTTTGCCCGTTAGCCTATTAGCTTCTTCTACGTGATTCCATTAGTGTGTATTGGTGTTTGCAAACATGGTTTTCTGGCCTGAGACACCAGGGGGAGATGAAAGACCCTCCAATCATCCCATAAACACTTGTATTACCTCCACAGGGACTACGGAAAGGATCTATTAAGGTAAACACGTTACTTAGTACTGCTTTAAATGCCATTGATAAGCTTTACATTTGATTCCAAACAACATCATTCCTTTGTCATTGAAGACGTAGTTCAGCTTTCTTCGGCTGTACCTCAAACTTAACAATACACGTTATCTACAGTGAAGGTCTTGCCCCCACATGTCTGTCGTCCACAGTCCCGGTTGAGTCCTCGGATCTGCTTTGATGTATTGTCGTCCCGGGTCTTTGTTAGGTTTTTTTCCGGATAGGCAGCTGGGGATCCTCTCTTCAGCTCGTATCACTTTTCCCACATGTCCCAGGGCAATACAGACAGCGGGAGTCAAACTACCAACATCAATCAGCCAAGACGGAGGGATAGTTTGTCCAGAAGCGAAGGCAGGTGTAGAGGAAGTAACTGAGTGTTACAATGTGAAAAAGTGGTTCAGGGAGAATGAGATGAATTGGCCACAGCAGAGCCCAGATCTTAACCTTTGTAGACAACAGCTTGTACGATATTCACTGTCACTGCTGCTGCTCCTATTCTTACTACTACCGTCTCCCAGTCTTTCCTCACTCCAGTTTCTCATTTGTGAATGAAATGCCTGCAGTAGCCGTGTTCAACCACAAGGTGTCGCTTCCTGTTTCTCTTCAGTGCTCTGATCACAGCTGTGCGGCACATGCGAGGAAAGTATTAGCACTTCTTGGATGATATTACGTCGGTTTTTGGAGAGGGAAGATTCCAGTGACAGCCAGTCTCAACACTCCAGCCTCCAGGGAACGATCCTGGCATAGATGATTTGGTGTATCTTGGACCTTTTATAGCAATTTAATGCAATTGAAAGATGAAGCAGTCATAGAATCAGAAGACAGATTTAGTGTAGTAAACGCTTAGTTAATATTTTATTAAATTTGATTATTTTTTCATCAAATTGTGTCAAAGCTAGACATACACAGGAAATATATGAATAAAGCAAAAGTCTGTGGTTGCAAAAAAAAGGTTGATCTCTCAGGATAATGACATTCGAAATCCGATATATGTCGGCTGGAAAATATTCCGATAAAGATAATATTGAGGAGCACTTTTTGCCACGGAGACCGAAACCTAAAAAAGTGGAAATCTCAGGAATCTCTTGTTCTAAAAGTGTGTTAAAGCATGTCTACAGTAACACCCTATTTGTAATTAATAACAATGCCTTACGCTTGTATTGCGCTTTACAAGCCTGTATTACCAAGTTTCTCAAAGCGCCACACTGTTGTCATTATTCGCTCACTGCATACTCGGTGGTGGTAAGCTACTGTTGTAGCCACAGCTGCCCTGGGGTAGACTGACGGAAGCGAGGCAACCAGTCTGCGACTTCGGCCCCTCCGACCAACACCACTCACTACATGACCAAACGGTCTCCCATTTGCAAAAATTGTTGTTTGCTTTTACTTGTGTTGTAGCACTTTGAGATTTTCATGTAAAGTGCATTACAAATGAAAGGTATTATTATGATTATTATGATGATGATTATTAATATTAAAGATATTTTTCCTTGGATAGTTGGTAAACGGTGGACATTCATTATTCAATCAGAGACATATTAAGATTAGGCTCCAGCCCACTATCCTTAAGGTTAGTGGCTCGGGCTGGGTCAGGGTTAAGCTGGTTGATCTGACGTTTCACTCATACATTTACTTGTGACTGGTTGATCTACCAACTATCCTAGGAAAAATATTGTCGCCTCCCATCCAAGAACCGACCAGGCCCTTCCCTGCTTAGCTTCCAAGGTCTGACGGGATTGGGCAGAGCAAAGGGGGTGTGGCCTAATTAACCTCAAACTCAATGGAAAAACTCGCTTGCACGATAAGTCGATATAACTTTTATCGTGACAGGCCTGGTGATACCTAATATTGCATTTGTTATAATCATAACTTTTAAGTTGCTTGTTCCATAATAATGATTAGAACAATCAAATGTTTTATCGCATTATTAGTATTTAAATATTATAACTATAAGTAGAGAAAAGTAGAGAAAAAGAAGAAGAGCTTTTTTTTTTAACAGACATAGTCTCAAAGCATGAGACAATTATACATTCACCCCACACTTGGTGGTGGTAAGTTTCTCCTTGGGGAGACTGACAGAAGCACTGTCACATCTGCACACATCTGTGCACATCTGCACACATCTGCACACATCTGTGCACATCTGCACACATCTGCACACATCTGCACACATCTGCACACATCTCCTGGGGCGACAGTGGCACAGATGGTAGAGCGGGTCGTCTCATGATCGGAAGGTCGGGGGCTTCGAATCCCACCTCCTGAAAGTGCACATTGTCGTTGTGTCCTTGGGCAAGACACTTCACCCACATTGCCCTCATTGTCTGCGTACATTGGTGTATGAATGAGAGTATGAATGGGTGTGTGGATCCTTACTGTAAAGCGCTTTGAGTGCCTAATGTAGGTGGAAAAGTGCTATATAAGTTGAGACCATTTACCATTTACCATCTGCGCCAACCGTCCCTCTGACCAACACCATCCATTCACGCACACATCATTCATCCTGGCCTATTGTACATGTTTTTAGTGGTAGGGGAAACCGGAGTACCTGGAGGAAACCTACACAGACATGCTGCAGTTACGCATAAGATGAGGTGGCAGTAGTGAGTATAAAATGGCGAACTTGCATCTAGCCCCTTTAATAAAGAGTATTAACTGTTTTTTTTGGGGGGGTTTCAACACAAGTATGTTTTTGAATGACAAAGCAGTCGAAATGTTGATGTTTGTAGCACATTTTCACATATTTCTGATGGTTTGCAAAAATATCACTTCATTATCGTGAACGTGAAAGTCCCCACAAATATTGAGCTATTGATTTTTGCCGATAATGCCCAGGCCTAGCTCTGAATCCACCTTATTAGTTTGACAAATTTCGTTTCCTTTTTCTTTCTGAAACCGGAAATCCACAAGTCACACTTTCACTGTAGCTTCCCCATTATTAACGTGTGTGAAAAATCGCCAAGTAGTTTTTTTTTTTTCATGTATTATTTCTTCCTTCTCTATTACAAGCATTAAGCACGTGGGGGAGACAGTCACTTTGCAGGGCGTAATTGAAAGTATGAACAGTGTTTTTTTCAAAGCAAAGCTACAACACAATCTTTTTTGTTTATTTAGGAGTTTAAAATGCTGCAAGACTCAAAGGCCAGACAAGAAAGGCAGATGGATAATAGAGACCAGAATAATGATTATAACAATGAGCCATTTTCCACCAATCTAAGCCACGCTCCTGTTAACCCAGATACAAAACAGCTCCTGGCACATTTACAACAAGGCCTCGACATGGGAAACCAAAACATCCACCACAATCTTATCATCTGGATTAATTTCCTTCGTGTCTGGTCATTTCTCCCCAACGTCAACACCGGCCTGTTCCTGGGATAATTTCCAAAATGAAAGTCATTTACTACAGCCGCGAGTGTAGTAAATAAGCGAGTGAGTGGAGATGGGAGTTAAAGTGGGCCACACCTGTTCCTTCCTTCCTGCAGCGTAGGGGACCCAATACTCGACGAGAAACAACACAGGCTTCCTCATAACTCAAGAGAATGAGCGGCTCAAAGAAGCAGGGACTGTTTAATAGAGGAAGGGGGGTTAATTTAAAGGTTTGTAGGACGTCTCGGCAGCCAAACTCGCCCAGAAATATCTGGAAAACCGGCCAAATCCTGCGACACGGTGGAATTTCCAAAGTATTTGCCTTGTTTACATGTGCTCCTCTGATCATGCAGACGGGCCAGTTTCTCGCTCTCTCACTGAAACATTTGGATTTGAGATTTTCTCTTCGAAATAGTGATTTTTGAAACATCAAGAAATAAGCCCAATACAGCCTATTTTACATACAAAACACTTCAGTTTAGTTGATTTAATTTGATTTTATTAATCAGTGTATGAAAATATGTTTTGTACCAGACATTAGGGCTGGGCGATATATCGATATTTAAGATATATCGATATATTTTGAAATGTGATATGGAATCACACCATATCGCGTATATCGGGATATTTCAAATACAGAGCATCTTAAACTGAGCACTTTATGTTATTATCTCTTTATATATAAATGCTGCCCTCAGAAATAGACTGACTTATTTTATTTTATAGGCTATTTTTGTGTGCACCTTGCGGAGCTTTGTTATACAGTGTTTATGTTTATATTTCATAGAGAGTTTTCAATAAAACTTCTCGTATTTGGCTTTGACTTAACATTTCATTTCACAGCTCTCACTTTGCAGAACAAATATCAGGATATATAGCGTATATCGATATTCTACCTAAATATATCGAGATATGACTTTTGGTCCATATCGCCCAGCCCTACCAGACATGACCTCTAAACCTCTTAACTTTTAAGTAAGGCAAGTTTATTTGTAGAGCACAATTCACACACAAGGCAATTCAAAGTGCTTCACAGTTGTATAAAATTACAACAAAACAGATCAAATCTATAAAACATCAACATAAAAATTAATCAATTACAATAAAAGGCAAGAGTGCAGATAACATACTAATACATACATCATAAGCATAATACATATTCACGGGCAAAAATAACTGTTTTCAGCCTGGATTTGAACATTGTCAGAGTTGAGGCCTGTCTCACATCCTCATGAAGACTGTTCCAGATTTTAGCTGCATGAAACTGAAACGCAACCTCGCCGTGTTTAGTCCTGACTCTGGGAACCACCAGGAGACCCCTCCCTGAAGTTCTCAGGGCCCGAGATGGTTCATACGGCTGTAACATGTCAGATGGATTTTAGTGCTAAACCATGGAAAGACTTTTAACAAGCAGAGCTGTTTTAAATTCTATTCTCTGAGTGACAGGAAGCCAGTGCAGAGACCGGAGCACTGGACTAATCTGGTCGTATTTCCTGGTTCTGGATGTTCTGCAGCTCTGACAGTGAGCAGCCGTTACAGTCGTCTAACCTGCTGGAGACAAACACATGGATAAGTCTCGCCTTTGCGATGCCCAATTCCGTCAGACCTTGGAAGCTAAGCAGGGAAGGGCCTGGTCGGTACTTGGATGGGAGACCGTTTAGTAACACCAGGAAGCCTGGGGCGAATGTAGCGTGTGAGTGAGTGGTTGGTGGTGGTCGGAGGGGCCGATGGCGCAGACTGGTTGCCTCGCTTCCGTCTGTCTACCCCAGGGCAGCTGTGGCTACAATAGTAGCTCACCACCACCGGGTATGGAGTGAATGAATAATGCAATGTAAAGCGTCTTTGAGTGTCCAGAAAAGCGCTGTATAAAACCGATGCATTATTATTATTATTAAGTCTGGTTTTGACACTATTCCTCTGATCTTAATGTTTTTCAGATGGTAGAACGCTGCTGATGTTTTTGCTTTGATGTGGCTGTTTAAGTTCAGGTCTGAGTCCATGATTACGCCTAGATTTCTAACCTGATTTTTTTGGTTTTAGAGAGAGAGACTCAAGGTGACTGATAACACTTTTGTCTGAGTTTAGTTGGAGAAAGTTGTTTTGCCTCCACAAACTGATCTGTTCGATGCAGTGACAGTTAGCTTTAATTTTTAGCTTTACCCAAATCTTAAAGCTTTTTAACTGACTGGAACTTAGAGCCTATAGGCCAGAGTAACGCCTCATTTGAAAGCTGAGGCCTACAAAACTGATCTAAGACCTTTCCACATGTTGTGCTCACTCTTTCATCGTATTTTTGGTGCTTTTTTTGTCACGTTTTTGCCTGTTTTGTTGCATTTTTTCATCCTCATTTACGTCTTGTTTTTGTAGCTATTTTCTCTTCTTTTTCAAGATTTTAGATTTGTTCGGACGGGTGTTATGAGGTTAATGGAGTATTTTCGATCTGCAGACACTTAAAAACCACTGTACAAAAAGCATAAAACAGTGCAGTTCATAATATTTACAGACAGTGCTATTATACATTCTACAAAAAGTACATTTCATCAAAGGCAAAGCTAAAATCGGCGATATATTGGCTGCCGCTATGTCAGGCAAACTAAGGCTCAGGGTCAGATGTAGCGGCCGAGCTCTTCAATCCTCAAAATCCATAGCCTAAAATGGGTGAGCCAAAGCCGAAGTGCAGATGTTTGGTGAGATTTGGGGAGGTATTTGGTCAGCTGGGGCTCTGTTTGCCCTCAGTGCCACAGTGTGAAGCGCTAATGAGTGAGTAATTAGAGCGTTGTTGTGAACGAGGTCTTACATGCGGCGCAAAGAAGAGGAGGAGCAGCGACAAGTCTGGCTTTACGGTGTGAACTTCATCCAGGGCTGAAGGATTTGGAAAAGTAATGAATTGCCTTCACTCATAAACATTGGACGTGGAATTAGATATAAAAGACTGAAAAACCTCTATTTCTCATCATTTTGTTTAACCTCAGTGAATCTCTGTTTATTGCTAGCACGGAAGACAATCGGTGAGTAACGTCCTTGAACAAAAAAAAACTGTCTATAAGCATTGCACCAGTTCAATGTTGTTGTATGTGGATCTCCAGCTCCGTGATTCATGTGCCAGGCCTGTGTGAGGCGCCGTGACGCTGCCACAGAAAGTCGGTCGATAACACATGTGCTAAACTCAGAGGGCCCGAACTTCTGCCTGGCGCAAGAACGGCATCAGCGCAGAAGAAAGTGAAATCTGCACCAGTGCTTATGTGGCCAGGGGGCGTGGCTTAGAAAGAAGGGGTCGACTGAGGCGTTCACTGGGAAAAGAAACGTTCTTTTATAGTAAAAATGACATAAATCTACTTCAATTAAGAGATTAAAGGGATATTTCAGGATTTTTGACATAAGGCCTCATTTCCTAGTTTTCCAGAGTGTTGCTGATTTCTGGAGATATTTTTTTTTTTGTAATTCATGCAGTTCTTATAATTGAAGAGTTCCGTGGCGCTAGGCTAGTGCAAGGCTAGCGCATTTCTATGGTATCAGCTAGCCTGAATTAAAAACAGTCTGACCCGCTCCACAGTGCACCTGAGGCAAATCACTTATAACAGTGGTTCTCAACCTTTTGGAGCCGTGACCCCCATTATAACAGTTCATTAGGATCGTGAGCCCCGCCCGGGTCTGACCATGGGAAAAACAGGGACATTAACCTATATAATTCTTAAAAAGCAAAGAAAAAATAATGGCTAAAATAAAATTAATCATATTCAGAACAAATAATAGCACCCTGGTAAAATAGCATGTAGGGGTGTAACAACTAATCGATTAATCGACAACTAATCGATTACTAAAATAGTTGTCAACTATTTCAGTAATCGATTAATCGTTTTCTAGTGAACACAGACTAAAATAGAGCAAAAATGACATGACAATTATGTATTTTGGATGAAAACCTACTTTATTTTTAAAGTGAGGGTCTGCAGTGTTTTGTACATTGTAAATTTCATAAATATCTGTCTTCGCCTCGTCCAATCAGAAAGCAGAATTAGCACAAAGAGCCTCCTACAAATGTTTACTTTAAGTTTACTCCATCAACATGTCCTCAAGCGGCGCCACTTTAGCTTTATGTGGTCAAAAAATTGAAAAAATACCAATTTCCATGCACCTTTCACAGCCAGGCGATTAATCGATTAATCGTGAAAATAATCGGTAGATAAATCGATTATCAAAATAATCGTTAGCTGCAGCCCTAATAGCATGTATGTGTGCTACAATGCCATAATAATAACATATTTTTATCTATATGCTCTGGCGATCCCCCAAATCTATCTCGCGACCCCCGGTTGAGAACCCCTGACTTATAACACCAGACTAACAATATAAATGTCTGTGTCGATTAGAATATTTTTTGGAATATAACTGAGCTTGCATCACATGAATGATCGCATTTTGAGGGACTATTTTTGATTGACTGTGAAGAAGCAAGTGCCATTAGCAAATTGTAAAGGGAAATGATACATTTATTCACAACCTGTGATGGAGAAAAAGGTCAGTAACCCTCATTGCTCTGACACTAAAATGTTAATCAGTCAATTGTACGTTGTGTATCTCAATCTTGGTTAGAATATATATTTGATGTAATTAGTTGCTGTAATTACTACTCATCCCAACAGAGTGCTCTTAAAACTCAACAATATCGAGGCTGTCGTGGTCCAGGCAATGACAGTTGAAAGGGAATTCAATAACAAACTGGGCCATTTCGATATTTTGACGTTAGATGAACACAATTGTGAGATAATCTTTGTCTGCTCGACTGTCGTGTTTACACTTTTGTTTTGTAGTGCGACGTTACATAAGTCTAACTGACAGGAAGAGACGGTTAGTCATGAGTGGCAGCCACCTCCTGCACATCTCACTCTGTCTGAGCTTTAAGTTGACCCATAAAAGGAATCTATGAAATCACCGCCGATGTTTTAGACCACGCCTAAAGCAACGAAGGTAAGCCTGGCGTTTTTATGTGTCTGTGTTTGCGGTAATTGTGAAGTGAAACAACTCATTTCATTTTGTTAGGAAAGATTGACCTGATCCTTGTAGTAAACTGAATAACAGAGAGTAGATTTTTGCTACATTTTGAAGACAACACATTGTCCGTTTTACTCATAAATCTAAGCTTAAAGGGATGTTTCAGGATTTTTGACATAGCGCCTCATTTCCTAGTTATCCAGAGTGTTGCTGATTTCTGGAGATATCTGTGTCCATAGAATAATTTTAACCATTTTCATTTAAAAGAACTTATATTTGAGCAGCTTTGTATAAGCTATGCGGAGGCGGAGTGATCTGCTAGAAAATAGTCCCTCAAAATGTGATCATTCATGTGATGCAGGTCAGTTATATTCCAAAAATTATTCTATGGACACAGACATTTATATGGTTAGTCTGGTGTTATAAGTGATTTGCCTCAGGTGCTCTGTGGAGCGGGTCAGACTGTTTTTAATGCAGGCTAGCTGATACCATAGAAATGTGCTAGCCTAGCACTAGCCAAGCCCCACAAAACTCTTCAATTATAAGAAATGCATGAATTACAAAAAAAAAATATCTCCAGGTATCAGCAACACTCTGGATAACTAGGAAATGAGGCCCTATGTCAAAAATCCTGAAACATCCCTTTAAGTTGATTACTATCAGGTAGTCGATGACTTTCTAATAATCTGCAACACCTTCAAGACGTGACACAAAAAAGACGATGCAGCACCGGTTTTGCAGATCACATTTCAGTCTAAAGCGAGCCTCGATCTTTCAATATCAGTCACAAATCTTCAGAAACACGTCAGAGATCGTGAAAATCGTGAAGCAATAGTTTGCCGAACACATTCTTTTACCTAAATCAGTGAATCCTAAACTGTTGTACTTGGATTCACCAGCTTATATTGGGGACTAACAGTAAAAAATAATTGTATAATAATAATCGTTTGTTACTCATTTGTAAGTGTTTACTTTATTGTTGCGCAGATGGTAGAGCGGGTCTCGTGATCGGAAGGTCGTAGGTTCAAATCCAAGCTCCCACAAATGCACACTGTCTTTGTGTCCTTGGGCAAGACACTTCACCCAACTTGCCTTCACTGTCTGCGTACATTGGTTTATGAATGAGAGGGTGAATGGGTGACTGGTTCTGATAAAGATAGAAAAGCACTATATAAGTAGAGTCCATTTGACCATTTCCCATCAGTCAATGAATGTTGGTTTTCACGCCGCTTTACAAACGTTTTCCTAAACTGAACCATTTCTTACTCACGGATGATGCACATTGTAAACTAAACTATCTGTTTAAGCATATGTTAACAATGATTAGTAAACTGTGTAAATGTCTTCTAAATAATTAATGATTTATAAAAACATTACCAACTGCCTGATAGTTTGTCGTAATCGATTGTTCAGTTTAGAGTTTATTACAAAATGCGGTTTTATTACACAATATAGTTAAAATTGTATTACATTTGGAGCAGTTTTTGTGTAACGGTGCTATTACAAAATTATTAACAGGGTCAGCTGCAATTTTAGCCTTAGAAATGGAGATAATTTAATTCATGACTCAGTAATGCAATGTAAGTTAGATGAAGTTTTAGTTTAGGTTTCATTGGCCATACTGCCTTTGCTCTGCCCAATCCTGTCAGACCTTGGAAGCTAAGCAGGGAAGGGCCTGGTTAGGACTTGGATGGGAGACCGTTTGGTAACACCAGGAAGCCTGGGGCGAATGGAGTGAGTGAGTGAGTCAGTGGTGGTGGTCGGAGGGGCTGAGGGCGCAGACTGGTTGCTTCGCTTCCGTCACTCTACCCCAGGGCAGCTGTGGCTACAATAGTAGCTTACCACCACCGAGTATGGAGTGAATGAATAGTGCTCTTCTTCTTCTTCTTCTTCTTCTTCTTCTTCTTCTTCTTCTTCTCCTTCTCCTTCTCCTTCTCCTTCTCCTTCTCCTTCTCCTTCTCCTTCTTCTTCTTCTTCTTCTTCTCCTTCTCCTTCTCCTTCTTCCGCCTTCTTCTCCTGCTCCTTCTGCTCCTTCTTCTGCTCCTTCTTCTGCTCCTTCTTCTGCTCCTTCTTCTGCTCCTTCTTCTGCTCCTTCTTCTTCTTCTTCTTCTGCTCCTTCTTCTGCTCCTTCTTCTGCTCCTTCTTCTTCTCCTTCTCCTTCTTCTTCTTCTCCTTCTTCCGCCTTCTTCTCCTTCTTCCGCCTTCTTATTATTCTTCATTTTGTGCTAATTCTGTCTATGTTACAACCCTTTTATATCCGGTTCAGTCCTGATTTTGTCTTGGTCTAGTCCTGGTTGTGCTTGAAAGGTCAAATATTATTTGATGTTTCAAGTGTGAAATGTCTAAGAAACCAATGACCTAAATAATTATTAGTGGAATCGGGGAATTTGCGACATACTCTGTCAGTTCTATTCTCTATTTTACACCCTTCACTGTTGCCATCTGTCTCCTTCCTCCTTTTTATCTCTGTATTGATTCTTGCCTTCATGGCCCTTCTGTTGTATTGACAGAGCGGAGTAATTTGCGGCGCGTGGGAGGCAGAGTGCGCTTCCATGAGAGAGGGGGGGGGGGGTGTTTCCTTGCCCCTGATTGGTCAATTCCTCGCAGTGATGCTTCGCGATCCCGCCCCCACATCCTCTCGCTCTCCCCTCCGTCTCCCAGTCTACTACACACACACACACACTTCTGCACTGACTGAACCATACCTTGTGTCCGCCGCGCCACACGGCTACAAAGTCACGGAGGTTTCGCTGCCGCTCGAAGGATTTTTTTTTACTGCGGTTTCCTGATTCACACCTCCAGTGACGCCGCCTTCCTCCAGCTTCCACCCGGGTCGACCCTTTCATTCAACCATTGACGGATGCGGCACTGGCTGGTCTGTTTATGCCGCTTTATTGATGCTGGGGAGACCACCTGCCCAGACCTAAAGGGACTCGGGGAATCGGAGTGAGCAGGAAACACAATCGTTTCTGCACGAGGAGAGTAAACCGGATTTGTATGGAGTGCTGCTGAATGCAAGGTAGATTTTTGTCTGTTTTTTCACCCTGTGCACGTGTTGCTGGATGACTTTCAATGAGCTTGTACATGTGCTGTTGCCTAAATAGGAGCTCAAGCGGTAACGTTGCAGTGAGCTTGATACTGATGTGAAAAATCCAAAGAATTTACTCGAGTTGTCTGGGTGGAAATGCCTTACATTGTATGTTGGCAATGGTATGGAAGCAATATTGACCTCCACACAGTGATCATGTGATTGACTGTATGTCTATGGTTTATTGACATGGAGCTATTTTTTGTCTCGCGTACCCCTTGAGTCTTTCATTTCCACTCAAAGTACTCCTTAACTCAGGGGTGTCCAAACTTTTTTGGTCACTGCAGTCAAATATTCTGGGCATATATACTGGGTTTAAAGGAGCTATAACTGATTTTGCTTCTAGAAATGGAATGAAAATTATTTGATCCTCCTTTAGTATATTGCAAACTCAAATGCTTGTAGGGAAAATAAAATTATAAAACATTTGTATCAATTTCATGAACTTTCAGGCTATTTTTCTAGCATTTTTGTTAGCGTTACCCTGAAAAGTGACCCTGCAAGTTGTGAAATTTTTACTATTATTACTATTTTAATTTAGTGGCTTCCCCTTTCACTGTTGACAATCAAAAACATCAGGTATAGGGCATGTAAGAGAGGTTTCTCCACACTTTTATTTAGGCTTGGAACTAAAGTAGGGCTGCATGATATTGAAGTAACTTGCAATATGCGATACGGCGGTACAATATTCCGATAATGATATTATTGCGATATTTTACCAAATTTTTTACACAAACTCAGGATCAAAACAAGGGTAAAAAATAGCAAAATTAGGAAACCTTTATCTTAAACTGAACTTTTACACATTTTTAAAGGGACTATACGGAGTTTAAAACTGTTAAAGTATAATAAGTATAATGTAGAATATAGTAGAATGAGCTCAGACCCGTTCACCGCAACTGCCTCTAAAATCCTGCACTGTCACTAAAAGGTGTTAATTCGGGTCCGAAGTGCCATCATGCACGAGCTTAACATAGCAGCTGCAGTTACACGTTTGACCTGAGGTGGCAGTAGTGAGTATAAAATGGCTAACTTGCATCTAGCCCCTTGAAGTTCTGTTCATTGCTTGTTTTTGGCAGAATTTAATCGCTGCAGTCCTTGAAGAGTTTAGTGGTGCTAGGCTAGTGCTAGGCTAGTGCTAGGCTAGTGCATGTCTATGGTATCTAGTAGCCTGCATTAAAAACAGTCTGACCCAAGCACAGTGCACCTGAGGCAAATCACTTGTAGCACCAGACGACCCATATAAATGTCTGTGTTGACAGAATATTTTTTTCAATATAACCATTTTGCATTTAAAATAACTTACATCTGAGCAGCATCAGCTTCCTGGTTGTAGCTACGCAGCAGCGGAGTGATCTGCTCGGTTACCAGATCTACAGTAGTTTGTTTACCTGCGGCCGACATTATTACACGTGGAATTCACAAAGGAGCTTTCTACAAATCAGATATGGCAACGTTTGGAGGACGAGCCCATGATTTTGAAGAGGTTTTTAATGCAGGCTACTAGTTACCATAAACATGTACTAGCCTAGCACTAGCCTAGCACCGCCTCTTCAAATGTAAGGACTGCATGAATTAAAGTGCCTGCATCGATGCCTGCATTTTTTTTTTTAGTATAACAATAGTATTTTGCGCGGCCATCTAAAATGTGTCTTTGAACTGTAAAACAAATAGCTTCTAGTTTACAATCTATAAAAAACGTAATATAAATAGATCACAAAGGTCTTTTTAAAATGTTTGCTTTAATATCAAATTTGATTCTACTAAGGGAAAACAACAACTAAAACACACTAGTATCACAGCCTTTAAATACAACAAGAATATTCTGGTGTCCTATCTAGAGTTGCCGTGTTGGAAATTTCCCATGGGAATTAACGAGAATTAATGGGAACAAACAGGGTATTGACACAAAGGTTGCTTCTTCACATGCAGATATAAACTGCAGCATAAGAATCTGATTTGATACACTGAAATGTCTATCACGGCAGAGTCTCAAAGAAATCATCTTTGTGATGTCTGACCACATGGGTCTGAAGAGGACAGTTTTTTAGTTTGTGGCCGATACAAAGAAGAGCTTTTGGAAATGGAATAGACTCATTTAATGTCTGTATCCATCTTACCTACATTTATTATTATATTGTTTTAAAAGTCTTTCATTTAGGACTGTTCTGTTTAAAGGGACATACTGGGCCTCATTTCCCAGTTTTCCAGAGTGTTGTTGATTTCTGGGGATTTCTTTTTTTATTTATTTCATGCAGTCCTTATATTTGAAGAGTTTAGTGGTGCTAGGCTAGTGCTAAGTCTATGGTAACTATAGCCTGTGATAAAAACCTTTTCAAAATCATTGGGTCGTCCTCCAAACGTTGCCATATCTGATTTGCAGAAAGCTCCTTTGTGAATTCCACGTGTAGTAATGCCGGCCACAACTGCTGTAGATCCGGTAACCGAGCAGATCACTCCGCCCCTGCGTAGCTACAACCAGGAAGCTGATGCTGCTCAAATATAAGTTTTTTAAAATGCAAAATGGTTATATTTCAATAATTATTCAGTCAACACAGACATTTATGTGGGTCGTCTGGTGTTATAAGTGATTTGCCTCAGGTGCACTGTGCTGGGTCAGACTGTTTTTAATGCAGGCTACTAGTTACCATAGACATGCACTAGCCTACCACTAGCACTAGCCTAGCGCCACTAAACTCTTCAAATATAAGGACTGCATGAATAAAAAAAAATTCTCCAGAAATCAACAACACTCTGGATAACTTGGAAATGAGGCCCTATGTCAGAAATCCTGAAATATCCCTTTAATCCAGCTCTGTGTTTAACCACAGTGTGACAAAACAAAATCATATTAAGGTTTAGGTGGCTTGGGAAAGACGATACGGAGCCTCACACCGTTTTATGGTTCAAAAACATAATTAATGGGTAACTATTGATTGACTAGCTGTGGGTTCAACAAAACATTTCCAAGCTAAAGTTTCCATTGAATGTTCTGGGATATTTATCGGGACTTTTCCACCCCTTTGCAGCCCCAGTCTTATCACATACAGTCTTCTTTCTCTGATGATGGATATACAAAGTGATGCAAAATCGGGAGCCATTTTGGAGCCATATCAACAACATCTTTTGCCTCATCCTCAAACCGCTGACCCTAACAAGCAGCCTTCCTGTGACTGAAAACCACGAGTAGCCGCCATAACCGTCCCATCCAGCCGTATATATAACCACCTCCGTATTGTCGTGTGGTGCAGCGTTGTTCACATGCTTCACATTCCTCATCACATGTGACACTCGAGGCTCTTCAAGTGTTGTTAAGCTCCTTCTTAGTCCCTTCAATCAAGGCACAGAATACTAAAGCGAAAAAGACGTCGGCTTCTCTGTCGAGCAGTAGAGCCCAGGTGTCCATTCTCTTCCCTTGTGTTTTGTTTTGTCTCCACAAATTTGCCTGGATTGGGACAACCCTGTATGCAGATGTTGTTGCTTTGACGGCATTTGAGTTAAAGTGAGAAACGCAGGTGAAAACAAAGATTTGTGCTCATTATTGTGCTCAAAAATAGACCAAACTTATTGTATTTATCATCCATAACAAGCTCGGGCATCTTTAAAGGCTTTGCTAATGTTTTTTATGTGCGATACCAATATGACGGGGGTTGGCACGGCATTCACCTTATTCCGGAGGTTCAAGTGGGGGCCGCCATGAATTGTACCCGTCCCTTCACTTGTATTAGTTTATACAGGACTGGAGACAAAGTTCACTTATCACTTATAACGCCAGACTAACAATATAAATGTTTGTGTCGATCGAGTAATTTTTGGAATATAACTGACCTTGCATCACGTGAATGATCGCATTTTGAGGGACTATTTTCTAGCAGATCCCTCCGCCGCTGCACAGCTTACAGAACCACGAAGCTGATGCTGCTCAAATATACGTTTTTTCAAATTCAAAATGGTTAAAATTATTCTATGGACACAGACATTTATATGGTTAGTCTGGTGTTATAAGTGATTTGCCTCAGGTGCTCTGTGGAGTGGGTCAGACTGTTAAATGCAGGCTAGCTGATACCATAGACATGCACTAGCCTTGCACCAGCCTAGCGCCACGTAGCTCTTCAAACAGAAGAACTGCATAAATTACAAAAAATATATCTCCAGAAATTAGCAACACTCTGGATAACTAGGAATTGAGGCCCTATGTCAAAAATCCTGAAATATCCCTTTAAGCTCGTGCATGACGGCAATTTGGACCCAAAGTAACACCTTTTTGAGTGACGGGGCAGGATTTTAGAGGCAGTTGTGGTGAACAGGTCTGAGCTCATTCTACACATTAGGACATGGCTGGAACATGTAGGTGGAGGAAAATACATAATTTAAACATTTTTAAACTCTGTATAGTCCCTTTAATATGAAGTTTTTTTACTTTGACCTGTGAGAGCCTATAATGCTTAAGGATGTAAACGAGGAAAGGAATGTGAGGCTGCCATCAGAGCATTGCTCTTTGTGCTGCTTGCAATAAACCACACCTCAGCCTCTTCTCATTTTATAAGCAACGCCCTCACACAAGTGGTGCAGGCACAACATAAAACATTTAAAATAGATTCACAAACTTGTGACCGATTTTCACCGCGAGGTTGTGGGAGGGCTCATTTTAAAGCTCTGACTTTCGTTTCCGGAGATATCGGTGCTAATTCTCAGTCTCAACTAAGTGTCGGATCAGGGAAAAGTGTTCACGGTGATCAGCCATGTAAACCCCACACAGGACTATTGTGCAAAAGACTAAAGGACAAAAAAGTGATGAAGCTTACAGGAGGAGTCCTCTCTCAAATGTCCATATAAATTACACGTACAACTTGTCTTTTTCTAAATTATTTTATATCTGCTGGACTTTTGAACAGCTAAAAAAAAAAAACTCTTGCTAATTCTATTTAGAACCATCTCTCTGTAATTTATTCTATTTTGGAGATGGTAATTCTGTAGTGCAGCGTCTCCCAAATACCAGAGCCGCCTTTCTAGCATCAGTGCAACCACAATATTTTGTCAGCATCCTGCAGGAAACTGACAGAAACCCAAAGATCTAAATCTGACCTTCTGGCTAAATAGGTCAAACCCTGATAGACCAACAAATAAAAGTGCTCAGCAATACTTTGATAATGCTACTTTTGTTGCGGGCTATCAAAATAATTTAGAAGAAGCTGCAACACTAGAGATGCTGAAGGTGAATAGTGAATATTTAGATTTCAATTTACCCTTTTGCTGTAGATCGCTGATATAAATGAGAACAAAAATGCAATAAAAAATAACGCATTCTATGGACAAAATTGCCATATTTTTTAGCAACAAAATAAAAAGTAAGTGCTTTATTTGTCATTCCTCAACCGTACATTTAAATTGTGTTTCTCCTGAGCTGCTGCCACTGTGGGCTGACCTGACCAGCATGTTTCTTGAGGTCAGGGAAACCGTAGCACCCGAAGGAAACCGAGCCGCCTGCCTTCAGTCTCCCCTGAAACAGTGCAGCGCCTCCTGGGTTTGTCCCGGTTTCAGAGCGTGGTGTCCTGCACTGGTCAGCTCCTTCCTCTTCCCCCTGCGCTGCTCCCTCCGCTCCACAACAGTCTTTCACCATCCTGTTCATCTGTTTTATTCAATTCTTCTAGATTAGTTTTAAATGCCTCAATTTGATCATTATAATCCAAATTGCTGCTTTGTCTTGTTAAGATTTGGTTGTGCATTTGACCTAGATTATTCCACTTTTTCTAAAATATTTTTTCAGATAATTTTATTTGCGGTAACAAACATTGTCCCATTAGCAGTATTGCTTTGTTATTTCAAGCAAGATGACATTAGAACAAGTCTGAAAAGTCAAAGTCAAACCAGCAAAGTAATCTTGGTCAGATCAGGAAAAAAATCTAAATGGGTGAAAAACGCTCTAAACAAGATACATGCCGATGCTTGATATAGTATGGATAATAGATAATATAATAGTATGGATAGAAGGCATGTGTGGCTTAGCTGTGAGTATTGCCTGGATACCTCCTCGTTTGTCCCTTCCTTGTTTCCTGTATCGCCGCAGCTGTGGGGGGCTCTTTGTGCCTCTTCAGTGTTTCAGAAGAAGACATTTGTAGGTCTCAAAGTCTTTGCTCTTATCAATAGGTCTAAATTTATGTTTTAAGATTTTGCCAGAGGGGTTTGTTGTTTATTTGCTCTAAGTTTGTACAATGAGGCTTTAAAACTGAATGATTTTCCAAAATAATCAGACAAATTAGGGTACTCTAAACCTTATACACTACACGTCAATCACGAATGATACTTCCCTCTGCAAAGAAATCCAGAAACTTCCTTGTGAAGCCTGGCACGTGCTCACGCTGTGATTTACAAACATGTGGCTCTTCTATCAGTAAAATATAAAAATAATATCGTACAGTTGTAGAAGTGGTGTCTGCATAATCTGCATCACAGCCCTTCAGTGCCTCGTTTGAAACTGTTGAGATTTGTTCAGAGGAAGTTTGATTTCCTTCTCACCCCTCTCACCTCACACTGCAGCTGCCACAGGAAGCGACCGGGTACGACTTTCTGTCAAGGTTCGCCCGCCTCTCTTCCTCTGTTTTGAAGTTCAGGGCGTTGCAATGGGTTTTAGTTTTAGTCACTGAACGCGTGGAGGGCGCGGTGCCCTGTGACCAAAAGCAGACTTCCTCTCTTCTTATTGTATTTATCACTTAAAGGGACTATATGGAGTTTAAAAATGTTAAAACTAAGTATTTTCCTCCCCATGTTTCAACAATGTCCTAATGTGTAGAATGAGCTCAGACCTGTTCACCACCACTGCCTCTAAAATCCTGCACTGTCACTCAGAAAGGTGTTAATTCGGGTCTGAAGTGCCGTTATGCACAAGCTTAATATAGAAGCTGCAGTTACACGTATGACCTGAGATGGCAGTAGTGAGTATAAAATGACTAACTTGCATCTAGCCCCTTTAAAGGTAATTGTAGGATGCGCAACTGTTTTAAAGTCACACCGTGTAGAATTTTACCCAATAGATAAAATTGAAATAAATACAAGCATTTATTTTATGACAGATTTTTTCTTCATTTTGAATATCAGAATTGACCCTCTTTCTTCTACAGATCTTAAGAAATGAAATGTGCACCGAGGTTTTTGAACTTTTTGTGGAGTTAAATTTTTTGTTTTTTCTGCAGAAAATGGCATTAAATCCAACTTGCTGCTACCCGTATGAACCGTTCTAGATGTGGACATATGTATAATTGAGGCGTAAAAACTAGAGGACGACCGATATATCGGGCCGATATTTTTACAATATTGGCTATCGACCGATCTAGTGCCGAAAAAAGCCAATATTTCTCGGAACCGAAAATGATAGAGACTTCCCGTTTGTATTAGAAAGAGCGAAGTCAGGGCTTTAAAACAAGTCCTCAAAATGAAAACTGGTTAGTTTTCAAGTTTGTTAAACACAAGTTTCATTAAACCTCCGTCAATATGGACGTGCTGCAGGTCATTTGGATAATTCAATCGCTCCACTATTGTATTTTTGATCACCCCGCTAAATGCCGTGGCTAGTAACAATATTCGACAACTAATCAAAGCTAGGACAGAAACTATGATTGGATCTCCCAAAGCAGTGGTTCCCAAAAGTGGGGTCCGGGGCCCCCTGGCGGGCCTCAGAGGCACTACAGGGGGGCCCCCATGGCTTGTCTGCAGAACAAGTACAATGAAAAAAGTTCATTTTCATAGGAAACATGCATTTATCTAGACAAATGCACCAGTTTAAACCAGCATTTAGCCTACTGTCATTACTAGATGTTACTTTTTATGTAATTTTAGCTGTAAATTTATAAAAAATTCCTTTGAATGGAGTAAACTATTATGATTTTGGGGGCCCCGAGAGATTTTCTGATCAATAAGGGGTCCGCAATGTCCCAGACTTTGGGAATGGCTGACCTAAAGTAATAAATTGTCCAGTGCTGGCGCGGCCAAGTATTTGTTTTTACAGGATTATAGACCAGACATTTGAAAAATCTGCCAAAAATATGGGCACCGGCAAGTTATCATCCCACAATATCTGCATCGGCCTTAGAAAAACCCATATTGGTCGGCCTCTAGTAAGAACGTTATTTTTGTTAACCCAGCTTTGATATTGTATGTTTTACAACTTGAAATGATAAAGGGAGTAGAGACAGAGGCACAGGGGCTGGAGCTCCCTCTGCAGACAAGGATTGGAATGACAACAGTTTTGCATTTTTATGACACAGGAAGTACAGTTAAGAGTAGTATTTCACTCATTCACAAACTCCAGGACGTGTTTTTTACTCTATTTGCCCTGTGTCCAGTTTTCTCGGTTCATTTTTCCAAACCAAAACCGCTGTGGGCTCTCGCGTGGATCAGAGTCTCTATAAACGGTGCCCGAGCGTTCGAGTGGACTCCATGGAGACCGGGCCCTTGAATGAGACAAGTGCAGAGCTGGGGAAGGCGTCATGCAGATGGACTGTTCACTGTTGCATAAAATCCGAGCGACGAGGCGTTTGGAGCAGCGTGTCCTTTCGCTTGTTGGAGAGCGTGACGAGACGATGTGAAAATCAAAGCGCGTTAATGCAGTGTAACAATCTTCCAGGCTGTAGAGAGCACAGCATCAGTCACAAGTTCGTTCACCGCGGATCGTATCTTATGTATTTTATGGTGCAGACTTTTGCATATAACTTTGTAACCATAAGAGAGACTCAATGTTTTTTGTTTTGGAATCTGCTGATCTTTCAAATGAGCTCCTACTAAACAAATGTCCTGATCAAATCGCCCCCTGCTGTCACAGTTTAATACTGCTACATTTTACAGCTTAGGAGCGTCACACTCAGGATTATAGATGAGACATTTAAAAAAATCAAAGTGCACAGTGCTTATCGGCCATAACTTACACTTCATTAGCACCGTTTTGAGTAATCCTTCCTGTGCACTTCTCTGCTGCTGACGAAGCTTGTCTCTGTTTGTTCATCTTGTCTTCTGATTACTTTAATGTTTTCTGTTCTTTTGTCTCAGACAAACACGTAAGCGAACAGTAACATCTGGTTGTCGCCATCTGGTTCAGAAGCTTTGAGAGAAGAATCTGGAGAATTTAATCGCTCCACTATTGTATTTTTGATCGCCGCGCTAAATGCCGTGGCTAGTAACAATATGCTAATGTTGCCGACAACTAATCAAAGCTGGGACAGAAACTATGATTGAATCACCTAAAGCAGTGGTTCCTAAAGTGGGGTCCCTGGGGGGCCTCAGAGGCACTACAGGGGGGCCCTCAAAGCTTGTCTGCAAAACAAGTACAATGAAAAAAGTTCATTTTGATAGGAAACATGCATTTATCTAGACAAATGCACCAGTTTAAACCAGTATTTAGCCTACTGTCATTACTAGATGTTACTTTTTATGTAATTTTAGCTGTAAAATTATGAAAAATTCCTTTGAATGGAGTAAACTATTATGATTTTGAGAGCCTCAAGAGATTTTCTGACCAATAAGGGGTCCGCGATGTCCCGGACTTTGGGAATGGCTGACCTAAAGTAATAAATCGTCCAGTGCTACTGCTAATCCTTCCTGTGAACTTCGCTGCTGAAGCTCGTCTCAGTTTGTTCATCTTGTCTTCTGATTACTTTAATGTTTTCTGTTCTTTTGTCTCAGACAAACACGTAAGCGAACAGTAACATCTTGTTCAGAAGGTTTGAGAGAAGATGGTACATTTATATTGCTCTATGATATTGAAACATGTTTACAAAGCATTGAGAGACTGCCCACGCCTCTTGAATTAAAGGCAAAACATACAACAGAGAAATTAAACCAGGGCTGGGCAATAGATTTTAATATAAGGGGCCACAGGAGTAACCTGAATTGAGTTAGAAGGCCACACCAACAATACTATAACTTAATTATAGCTGCTGTACCATGAGAGAGGGAAGTTGCTGCTTGTTTATGCGTCGCCATGACAAAAAGTCCTCTGTTCCAAAACAAATGATTGCCGTTTTAGTGTAAACTAGCGCAATTTCGAGAACAATTCTAAAAACAATGTGCTGAGTTTGGAGTTTAATTCGGTGGAAGTCTCTGTAAAAGTGGCGTCCGACGTCATGACCCCACAGCGATCAGAAAAGCAGGTCTTGATATCCTTGACCTGAGCACGCACACGAGAGGAGAGTAGGAAGTGTGAACTCTCATTCAGCTTGTTTCTCTGTCTTTTTGGAGCGGGTGTGTGGGCGGAGTTAGGTGTTTCAGCACAGATTCTGTTTTGAGCACCACACAAACCTCTTCACTTCCTTTCTTCTTCTGTTGCTGAAGCTCCCTCTCCTCGTCCTCTGCATCCTTCCTCGTCCCGTCCGCAGATGCTTCCTCCAGCTGCCTGCTCTTCCTGTCCGCGGCTCCGGGACCCTTTTGTCTGAAGCTACACCGAGCTCGGGACACGGCCTGAATCTCAATGCGGCGGTGTTGAATGGGGGCAGAGCTGGCAGAGCGAGTGGGAGGCGGCGGTTTGTGTACTGGGGGGGTTTAGCTGCGTAGTCAATTGCCCGGTGCTTGAATAGATCTGGGTCAAGTTGACACGGACGTAAACTTCGCACGGTCAACAACGCGCAAAGGGAAAAAGCTTGTTCATTCGGACTTGCAGTGTATTTACGTGAATAGTTGATGGGGTTCTGTTTGTGAGTCTGACACCCTTAAAGGGATATATCAGGATTTTTGACACAGGGCCTCATTTTCTAGTTATCCAGAGTGTTGCTGGTACCTGGAGATATTTGTTTTTGTAATTCATGCAGTTCTTATATTTGAAGAGTTTCCTGGCGCTAGGCTAATGCAAGGCTAGCGCATTTCTATGGTATCAGCTAGCCTGCATTAAAAACAGTCTGACCCGCTCCACAGAGCACCTGAGGCAAATCACTTATAACACCAGACTAACCATATAAATATCTGTGTTGATAGAATATTTTTTGGAATATTACTGACCTTGCATCACATGAATGATCGCATTTTGAGGGACTATTTTCTACCAGATCACTCCGCCGCTGTGTAGCTTATACAACCATGAAGCTGATGCTGCTCAAATATAAGCTATTTAAAATGCAAAATGGTTAAAATTATTCTATCAACGCAGACATTTGTATCGTTAGTTTCCATTGGTGGGGAAAAACAGATACAAATATTCCTTCATACCTGTAGCCATCTCCACTCTAAACGCTGAGTATAAAAGGAGTATACAGGCACCAAATTCAGTGTGAGGGAAAACAAGTTGTTGTATTCTCTTGTTCTGTTTTTGTACAAAAATTGCCAAGGACTCTGTTTTTGTAAGGTTTTGCACTTCGGCATCTTGTTGAACCGGTGAATAAATGCATTTTTATTGTTCTTGTCTGTTTTCATGTATCTATTTTTATGTATCTTGTGCTGCAAAACTAATTGCCCCATCGGGGACATGAAATAAAGTGAAGTAGTCTGGCGTTATAAGTGATTTGCCTCAGGTGCACTGTGGAGCGGGTCACACTGTTTTTAATGCAGGCTAGCTGATACCATAGAAATGCGCTAGCCTTGCATTAGCCTAGTGCCACGAAACTCTGACTCAAACATACTCAACTCAAACATAAGAACTGCATGAATTACAAAAAAAATATCTCCAGGTATCAGCAACACTCTGGATAACTAGGAAATCCTGAAATATCCCTTTAAGGTGTTCTACTGTCCATAACCCTCTCAATGACATTGCTCAACTATTTTTGCTGCATACGTGTCCAAAATACAAAAAACTATGGTTTCTTGTCCTGGAATTGTGACATGACACTATTGAATTCAAATTCAAATTCACTTTATTTATCCGTTAGGAACTTCATTTGCAGAAGAAGTTCCAGTACGAGCCTGATAAAAACAGTACATCCACAGACATACAACACAATAAGTATGTGCAATAATAAATACATTAAAAACAATAGAGTGGGCCTTTGATAGACCATAGTCCACACAGTCATTTATTCAGCAGGCGGATGGAGGTCGGGAGGGAAGTGGAGGTCGCCCTCTTTGTCCCCAGAGGGCGGGACCTGAACCTGCGCCCTGACGGCACCAGGGGAGTGTGAGGAGTCTGGAGGTCTGGGTTCCTTTCCTCAGAACTCTGGAGTCATATATGCTCCTGAGTGAGTCCTGCTCCTGACCCATGATTTTATTGCTGATTTTGATTATTTTATTAAGCATGTTGCGGTGGGTGAGAGTGAGCGAACCACACCAGACAGTGATGATGAATGTGAGGATGGATTCAATGAAACATTTGTAGAAAGAGGCGAGAATGGATGGGTGGACTTGGAGTTTGCGGAGTTTACGGAGAAAAAACCCATTTGTTCAGCATTGAGTTTGAATGTGAGTTCATGGTCGATTATGGAACCCAGGTATTTGTGTGAATGAACCTTTTCAATGATTTCGTTGTTGACCGTGAGTGAGGGAGAGCTGGAGTGGCCACGTTGGAAGTTGATGGTCATCTCTTTGGTCTCGGATACGTTTCAATCCAGACAGTTGAGTGAATGAGTCCGGTTCAATTTGCAGTAATCCGTGTGTGTTTGTCGTGTCCATGATAACTGTGTCGTCTGAATACTTGATGTAGGTTATACCTGCCACAAAGCAGATTTAAGATAAGATAAGATAAGATGACACTTTATTGATCTCACAGATGGAGAAATTGCATTCGATGAGAGAGCATCCGGCAGCAGCACCCATTCAGTTCATTTAATTATTTGTTCCACCTGCTGAATGGTTGTACTGTTGGTGATTGAATTTTAAATGAATGGTGCAGAGAGCGCGTGAGGTGAAGGAGTTAAAGAAAAGTCAGAGAAGGGGCATGAAGTCTTTTTAAGTCCAAGTCGAGTTGACAAGTTTCACTTCCGAGTTACAATTTGCAAGTTGACCCTGACACTAACTCTTGGCGCTGACAGTGTGCAAAAAAAAATCCACTTAGAATTACAATACAGTACCCATAGTATTGATATAGAAATAAATATTTTACATTGCTACAGGGCTGGGTACCGATAGATGAACAATGCATTTTTTCGATTCCTATGCTAAAATATTTGTCATCTCGCTTTATTTGAGCTGAAACAACAATGTCAGCGTTGCGTTTTTTTTACTTATTGTCTGTGAGAGTAAATACTACGCTGACAGAAAAGACAAAGGGAGATCTACATCCAGCTGAACAATGGAGATCCTTTTTTTTTCTCTCAAACTTGGCTGTAAACACTGTTTAAGTGGCGCTAGCCCACTGCTAGCTTTGCCCGTTAGCCTGTTAGCTTCTTCTTTGTGATTCCATTAGTGCGTATTGGTGACCCCAACCCGGTGGCAGTGAAGTTGCAATTGTGGTTTTCTGGCTAGAGACACCAGGGGGAGATGAAAGGCCCCCCCAATCATCCCTTTAACAGTTGTATTACCCCCAGAGGGTCTACGGAAAGGATTTATTAAGGTAAACAAGTTACTTAGTTCTGCTTTAATGCTGCCCCTGGACCAACAGCATCAAAACTTCCTCGCTAAAGATTTGTTTGCGCTACACTGACGTCATTATTCATTCACTCCATGCTTGGTGGTGGTAAGCTACTATTGCAGCCGCCATCAACCACTCACTCACTACATTCATCCTGGCCTGTTGTACATGTTTTTAGTATCAAACCTATGCAGACACGGGGAGAACATGCAAATTCCACACAGAAAGGCCCGGTCCAGGTGGAATCAAACCCGGGACCTTCTAGCTGTGAAGCACGAGCGCTAACTGCTGTACTACCGTGCTGCCCCAAATACTACGCTAATACAGTACCATCCACGGAGATGTTGACTCATCCTTTTTTTATTACCCAATGCAAAATTAGTCATTAGGAGCATGTTTTGTTTTGCTGGAAAATCCCAAGAGGCACAGTGTGCCTCTAAGTTGACGAATTGTTTGAATGAGCTTCAACACAACTAAAATAACCCTGTTCTATATTTGAGCAGCATAATATTAGCTACTACAGTATAAACACACCAATGCCTGGTATTGTTTTGGAACATTAATCTCTGGGCGACTTAGTGATGATATAAACAGCTGTTCTGAGCTCTTCTCTTCTATTCCAGGATGTTTATGACACAGAGCTGTTGTGGCCACAGGTGCTGTCCGCATTTCCGATCGGTTTACTGCCTAAATCTGATATTCTGAGGATGAAGCAAGTGCAAAGCAAACTTGAAAACCTCTGCAGGATTTGATGCAGTCGTGGGCCGCGATGGTGTTTGCACAAGTGAAACCAGGTTACGCTTGTTCATCCAGGAAATGCAAGTGTTTTTATTTGTGCTGAGTTGTCAATGCTGCGGTTTAACAATGCATGCACTGTAGGCAGTAGATGCAACAGAGAACGCAAGTGTTTGGGGTTTGAGAAGTGCTATACTAGGGCTGTCACGGTATGAACAGTTTACCTCACGGTGATTGTGACCAAAATTATCATGTTTTTTTTTTTAATGTGTATTAATATGTTCAGAAAGCATCAATAGTCCTACACACACTGAAATAGTTTCAAAAAAGTTTAACAGTGCTTACTACATAAAAAAAAAATACAGACAAAGCCTTATCCAAAGTGCAACTTTTCACATCAAAGTAAAGGAACTATAACGATGTGTTGTTGATCGTTTCAAGGGTATTACATGTACTATTTATAGCGCCAGAAATGAAGAAGAATATTTTTGAACAAGATAAACCGTCTATATCAGTAAAATTGTTCTCAGTTTGTGTCCTTCCAGTGAGCTTTCGCTTTGCAGATTTGGGAAAATGCCATCAGACGGTGATCATTGTTAATTTCATAAAACTGCGGCGAAAGTGAATCTATTGCAATCTGCCACCGGGAGCCCCGTAACTTATGTGCCTTTGCGCGGAGGTATCCGGACACGGCTTATGCTGGCGGTGGCGCTGCAGCCGCGCTATAGGGCGACTCGTTACATTCTCCCACATCAGCATTTCAGCTAAAACGCTAACGTTAGCTTACTGCTGTAGAGCTGTGGGAGACGGTCACGCAGGTGAGTCAGAGGTTCGAAGTATTGCTGCTTTAGAGACACTTTCTCCTGCACATTCTGCAAACAGGAGAACTGTCTTCTATCAACTGTCCTTCAGCTTTCTTAAAACACACAAAATATCTCCAGACTTCAGGCTTGGTCCTCTCTGAGGATGATGGTATGGTATGGTTTTTATTTAGACAGGGACAGTGCACAATTTAACATTGACCAAAAGGAAAGATGTATTGTACCAGGTTATAGCAAAAATGCTAATTTCCACCTGTAGTCCCTGGGCAGGTTGATGTTCCAGTACTAAAACTGATTTTAAATGTAGATGAATACTTGACCATGGATTTATACGTTTTGACATCATTAATAACATACATTTAATTTAAATAAGATTGGAACATTAGAACATTTTCTACCGGTCCTTTTTCTAGGTGAACGGTCGCTCCCACATGACGTTGTTACAGATCATGAGCAAGTTTTTCTAGAAGCCATTTTTTAGTCAACTGCGCAAATCTTTTGAGTGTCGTACTTGCAATAATCTCTGTTGGCGTGTGTTCCACAGCCCCATTGCGATCACAGAGAAGGCAGATTTAGCGAAGGCAGTTTTAAATAGATGGATCCTGCGCGCTGTCGTCTCGGACATGATTCCAGCTTCGAGAAAGTTTTGTTTTGGTTGTAGCTACAGAGTGAGGCTGTGCGCCACCTTCAGCAGATGAGACGGCGGCTCATGAGGGTCACTTTGCCTAAACTGCGGGCGCGGTAATCCACCAATCAAAAACAAGATGGTAATTATTACCGTTGACATTTTTACCAGGGTTTACCGCTACACCGGAAACTGTGACATCCCTATGCTATACTTATGTCAGGTTTTTGAGGATGAGGTGGAAAATGGGGAAAAGGTGCAAAATGTCCTGATGATAAATATTAAGCCCAGAAATGTATTGTTTACCTGTCACTTATTGAACGATCAGTCGACATCGTAATTATCGTGACAGCCCTACTTGAATGTTCTATTTCGATATGTTTAAGTAAAATATCATGTTATACAAGACAGTAATCAAGTATCGCCATATCGTTCTCACATTGCGGAGCACTAATATAGATCCTGCTGACTTTTTGATGCTAAACAACTCCGACTCCCTCTCCTCCTCCTCCTCCTCCTCCTCCTCATGTCTCCGGCTCTGCCCACTCTACGGGAGCCAAACCCCGTCCTCCCTGCGCCCTGTCCCATCACCGAAACGGGGGCAGTACTCTGGTCATATGGCTGCCAGATGTCCCGCCAAGCACTTCCCCTCCGAGTGTAGACCTCATGGATGCAGTCCCCGGCTCCAGACAGAAGCCGATCGCGGGACACGAGAGAAAGCCGCTCCTGCTGAAACCGCACAGTGCCAAGAGGGGAGCGCTTTCCGATAGAGGAGCTTTTTCATTCTGTCTGCGGGACATCCTGCCGGGAGATAGGCAATCACAGCACGAGAGACTGTTACTTCTTCTACCGCTTTTACAAGTACTTCTTCTACAACTGCACAGTGCCTAAGGGTGTTTCCCACAGACCCGTCCCGCTCGCAGAAAAGCGAACAGTTTCTTTCTTTCTTTCTTTCTTTCTTTCTTTCTTTCTTTCTTTCTTTCTTTTTTGGGATATCCTGCCAAGTTGTCACAGAGATTTCGGAGCATGGCGGACAGTAAGCCGCACAGGAAAGGATCCTCGTCCCACACGTAAGATGTTTTTAAAGATAAAAGAATAGAGCGAGTAATGCTGTGGGATTTGGGTTTCATCTAACAGCGATTTGGGGGATTTTTAAGGCCACGGTCTGCTTTTTTAAACATGTCCAGGAGCGTTCACATTTGAGGGTTTGCAGAAGTTTCAATTAAAAGGTCTGTAAAACATAAGACCCCACACAGGACGGATATTGCACTGCCTCATCAGTTGTGTTCTTAGGGTCGTTCATCTGGACAGGTTAATGCGAGTGCAAGCTGGAAAAGAAAATATGCTTTTTTGTGCACCTGATTTAACTCCTAAACCCCCGCCTTAACCGAGCATATTTTCTCCAGTTTTACCCAAATCTGAAAGCTTCTCGACTGAAGCTTACAGCCGATAGGCCAGTGAAACGCCGCAGACCTACAAAACTCATCTAAGCTTCTTCCTTGCTTCTGTTAACACGTTTTTTGTTTTTTGTTTTTCATTTTCATTGTTTTGTCATTGCATTTTTGCCACATTTTGATTGATTTTGCGTTTTTCTGCCTCTTTTTTGTCACGTTTTATCACATTGAGTGATGCCCTGTTTTGGGGATTTATCTGTAGTTAGAGTGCCAACAATCCAGACCATTTTTCATGATATTTGTAGCAGCACAGCGTATTCTGTGTTATGGCTATGGACACATCCTGTGGCTCGTTTGAAAGGTGAGACTCTAAGCTCTCCGTAGGTGAAAACAGTTTAATTCTACGTGCCTCTGTTCCTGAGAAATCTAAGCTAAACAGAGGCAAACTGATTTTTTTTCTAGATTTGGAGATAATTAGTGTTTTATGAAACTCTCACCTTTCTGATTATCTCCTCTCTGCACGGACAATAACGTTATGTGAAGACGCAAATGCCTAAATATATTTGTTTCAAGAAACACCGTGTGTTATCGATCGCTTTGTGTGTGTGCATTTAAACAGCCTGGTTCTCGGAATGACTTTAACAGGATGTTTCTCAGTCGTCCTTGGACCGATTTTTACCATTTATAGTTGCTATCCTTGATTTTTTAAATTTTCTGTATTGGAATAAAATGTGTTTTGTCCTTTAGTATATGGTAAAAGACATTTATCCAAAAATCACTGTTTTTAGAGCCTTTTAAACAGTCATAAAATGTCAGGCTAATAGGCATTTTTTACAGGGAAGTGACAGTTTTCCTCCTGAAAGTTGTGAAACCTGGTTTAAACTCAGTCCCTGTGACGAATTTTGTTGTTGTAAATGCATTAGGAAAGTTTGAGATGAGTTTGGACCAGAAAATAGCAATTTGAAATTTGAGTGACCCTGTTTCTTTGTACAATCAGGTATAGCTCCTTTAAAAACTTAGAGAAATGTTAAATGTGAACTGTTTTGATCTTTCCATGTGAAGCCGCTCTGCTTTGTCAAACGCTCTCCAGAGAGCGAGAGAGAAGTGTCGGGTCTACAGTTTTTCGCTACGCAACACTACGCCCCCTCGGACTAAAAAAGAAAAGAAAAGAAGCGCAATAATATATATATAAAATGTCCAGATGTGACTTTTCACAAGTTTTTGATCGTCATTTATTTCACTTCTTTTCATCACAGAGCTACCAAAATCACACATAAGGTGTATTAGAGTGTCTAGTTTTGTAATTGTAATGTGTGTGTAATGTAACTGCGATCAAGCCACAACAATGTGACCAAAACATGTCAAAAAACATGATGAAAACACACCCAAAAAGGATGAAACAGTGACAATCATAATGGGGAAGAAGCTTACATTAGTTTTTTTAGGTCTTACACTGTAATGCTCAGCTGGAGAAAATGCACTCGGTTAAGGCGGGGGTTAAGAGGTGAACTTTTGAAGCGATGTGTAAAACAGCATAAAAGCCACAAATCTCTGCTGCTTCTCCACTTTTGCACGAGCTTCTTGTTTTACTTTGATCCCTTGTTAAACAGCGGAGCTCATTCCCCCACCTTTCAGTGTTTCAGTGTAAAGGATCCGGGTGCTGTTGTGGAGGATCCGGCTCCTTTACCCTGAAAAAGATTAAAGGTGATGTCATGGTGTTTAATGAGAGCGTTCTGTTCCCTGAATGAAAAAAAAAAAACACTAAATCGGGACCAAAACCAGGCTAAAAACTGAACTGAAACAGGAAAATCATCTAAAACCACATGATTCCACATTTTTAAGTGACTTTCTGTGTGTGTGCGTGTGAACTGTAAATAAACCTGCAAATCCCCGTCAGATGGAAGAAGTCAGTGAGTTTGTGATACATACTCTAATGTTGGATTTTTTTAAATGTTTGCTTCTGATTTATTGAGCTTTGAACCACACAAATCAGATTTTTGTCCGCTTATGAATTGCTTATTCAAAAACCAAACAAGTTATTGAAAATCCCCACTGGAAAAAATCTTTGTAGCTAATATATCATTTAAACTGGCTTTATCTGTTATTTAGGTTTTGTAGTTGAAAATACAGGCAATTTTGCTTATAATGACAGAAAACTTGATATCGCTAAATGACTGTTTTTCCCCCATTCACCTGCAGAGTCTCGCCTTAAAGGGATATTTCAGGATGTTTGACATAGGGCCTCATTTCCTAGTTATCCAGAGTGTTGTTGATTCCTGTAGATAATTTTTTTTTTTAAATTCATGCAGTCCTTATATTTGAAGAGTTTCGTGGTGCTAGGCTAGTGCTAGGCTAGTGCATGTGTATGGTAACTAGTAGCCTGCATTAAAAACAGTCTGAACCAGCACAGTGCACCTGAGGCAAATCACTTATAACACCAGACGACCCATATAAATGTCTGTGTCGACTGGAGAATGTTTGAAATATAACCATTTTGCATTTTAAAGAACTTATATTTGAGCAGCATCAGCTTCCTGGTTGTAGCTACTCAGCGGTGGAGTGATCTGCTCGGTTACCGGATCTACAGTAGTTTGTTTACCTGTGGCCGCATTACTACACATGGAATTCTCAAAGGAGCTTTCTACAAATCAGATATGGCAACGTTTGGAGGACGAGCCCATGATTTTGAAGAGGTTTTTAATGCAGGCTACTAGTTACCATAGACATGCGCTAGCCTAGCACTAGCCTAGCACCGCTAAACTCTTCAAATATAAGGATTGCATGAATTAAGAAAAAAAAATCTCCAGAAATCAACAGCACAGTGGATAACTAGGAAATTGGGCCCTGTATAAAAAATCCTGAAATATCCCTTTAATCCAGTTTACAACTCTGCACAAACTCCTGCAGCAAAGTGTTCGGTCCGATCCATCAACAAGTTGTTTTCCTGCGCGAGAAAACGTTGTCATTCTGTGGAGTTCGCTCCGTCTCTGTGGTCGTCGGAGACTGCGGCGCTCGCATGTCTTTGGGATGTGGTGAGGACTCAAATAGAAATGGAGCAGATTGGACGGAGTTTGTGAAGCCGCTCTTCCTTATAAGGCCCTCGCACAAACGCCGCTTTTAGACCCTGGGTTTTCCCTTCAGGCTGGTGCTGTTCTGTCGGAGTCATACGGACTGTGAAAAGGATTTTGGATTTTCACATGGGTAATTAATCGTTCGGAAGTCTGAAAAACACAATATTAATGCCGTGTTGTTGCTAATCAGTCTCTTTAATCAGTTAATTTGATGCTTTACTGAACGACGAAAGATTATCAATTAACTGTTAGCCAAAGACTGTAGCTCACTGTACTTAACGTTTTGCATAAACAAGAAGTTTTGTATCAGCTTCATGTTATAAGGTAATTCCAAGTGTTATGCGACTGTTATTTTGGGAGCTGTGTCAGTTTTAGTTAAAAATAGGTGGAGGACATGAGGTGAACTGAGGTGAAGTGGAATTATGCAGAAATGATAATAAACCGTCTGAAAAGACATTTCATGTGGGTGGCGCAGTGGTTAGCGGTTACATCTCCAGTATATCTGTCTGTACAGCTTCAGTCTGACGTCTGGTGGCAGCCATGTTGTTTGCTTTCAAAGGCCACCCTGATTGTTTGTGCCAGTGCGTCATTACGCACATGGCAACAAAGGGGGGTGTTCAATTCTTAATGAAAATAGTCATATTTACATTAAAGGGACTATACAGAGTTTAAAAATGTTAAAATTATGTATTTTCCTCCCCCTGCATGTTCCAGCCATGTCCTAATGTGTAGAATGAGCCAAGACCTGTTCATAAGAAGTGCCTCTAAAATCCTGCACTGTCACTCAGAAAGTGTGACAGTGCTTTCTGAGTGACAGTTGTTACTTCGGGTCTGAAGTGCCGTCATGCACGAGCTTAATATAGAAGGTGCAGATACACGTATGACCTGAGGTGGCAGTAGTGAGCATAAAATGGCTAACTTGCATCTAGCCCCTTTAACTGAATCGAAAATAAATCAAATTGAAATGTGAATCACCCCTCCTGGAACCGCCACCTTAACGTGGTGGAGGGGTTTGAGTGCCCGAATGATCCTGGAGCTCTGTTGTCGGGGGCTTCGTGCCCCTGGTTGGGTCTCCCAGGACAAACAGGTCCTCGGTGACGGGCCAGACAAAAAGCTGTTCAGAAGCTCCTTATGAGAGACCAACAGGCCCGGTTAGAACCATGAGGCCGTCCTTCTGTGGACCCACCACCCGCAGGAGGAGCCATAACGGGCTGGTGCAATGTGATTTGGGCAGCTCCAACAACTGCCCCCATGACCCGGAGCAGTTTGACGAAACACGGAAATAAGCTGCGAAATGAATTCACGAACATCATCACTAAACACTCTTACCACATTTATAAAGTTGCAGAACGCTTCATTCATGACTTTATTCGCTTTGTGCAACACTCAGAACAGTCTACTGCGTTAAACGTGTCAGTTCTACGTTTTCGTTTTGCTGCTGCAAATGCTCCGTTTATTTGCGCTGTATTGGCGACTTTTGCAATTTCTTTTCAAACTTTCGATACGTCGCTAATGCCATGACACACGGGGTTCATCGCCGCTGCGCCCACTGTCTCCCCGCTGTCTGTCTCCCCGCTGTCTGTCTCCCCGTGTCACTGTGCTCTGAGGGTCCGTGGCTGTCTGTCCCTGGTCTGAGCGCACCTCGGCAGCCTCCGTTCAGGCCCGGGGCTCAGAGCGGAGGCTGCGGGTGCCTGTCCCCGCCCTGAGCACTGCGAGCGGGTCGACCTCTGCTCATCCCTGCTGAGTGCGCTACACCAGCGGAGCGGCTGATCTCTCACACCTCTGGCTGCAGCCACAGCGGCCGCGGTAGAAGCCGCAACACACGGACGGGGGAAGAAGCTTGTAGCGCCGGATGAAGCAGAAACAGATGAAAATCTGTTGTCCTGTTGTTTAGGTGTTACAAAACAGTATCAGTCAAGTGATGAACTGGTTCAGTAGAAACATGCTATAGAGACAAGTAGGCTTACATAACCATAATCATCTGTGTTAATAGTAAATGCAGTCAAATGGAGGGCTGTCCCATTTCTTAGGGCGGTCTTTTCAACCCTCGCCCTACGCCCTCGGTTTCAGGGTGTAGGGAAAGGGTAAGGGCTAGGGGAAAGGGTAGGGGTAGAAAAGAGAATTGAGATTTAAAGTGGCTACGTACCATTGTCGTTTTACGGTATCATGTGTGGACACCTGCTGCATTATGATTCCCTTTGGGGGGATTTAAAATTACTTTTTTTACTGAAAAAGTTTGTTGAAAATAGAGAATTTTCCTTTCCTTTGTTTTGATGGAATGTTTGCAAATACATGAAGTATGCACAGATTTAGCATTACATTTCATCTACTGCCTGTGCACACCCTGATACTAAAACATGAGTGTCCCGCATATAGATTTTTAACCACCAGATTAAGCACTTCTCTCGCCACTCAAACGTCAAGTATGTTACGTCTCCTCTGCGGCGCTTTCCCTTCTAAGCCGGGTCGTTTCAAAGCCGCGCTGTGTGGCTCTCTGACCCGCCGCCCTTCGCCTCAGACACAACAGAGGAGGCTGAAGCGGCCTCTGTTCTCGGGGACCAAAGACCGGGCCGGGACTTTGAACAGCGGACTTCACACGGCGGCGCTCGGAGACCTCGCATAAAACCCTCTAAAACTGTCACCGAAGTGATCACAGTCGCTCACACCACATCAGAGGCGCTTTATCATCGGGGTTTGGAGGAAGAGGTTTCCATTGCGCGTGTTTTTAGCCACTATCTGCCCATGTGCTGCAAAGATGTGCGTTTGCGTCACCGTAGATGCAATCGGGCTGAATAATTCGAGAAAGATATGTAATTGCGGTTTTGCATTTGAGAAGGCACTCACATTTCCAGGAATGCTAGAGTGTTGCACCAAAAGTTTAGCAAAAATGAAAAAAAAAAAATTGTCAGTCGCAGGTTTTGCTGATAATTTCTCTTGAATTTCTGTCCATTTTGCTTTTGAATATCAAACTTTTCCATCATTGCTTTTTACTGGAAGGGATACAAATCATGAGAATTCTGTGTTTCTGCTTTAAAATGGGGTTAAAGAGTTGCATGTATTTCAGAACATTTGTGTCGAAGTCTGTGGGTGAGCTAAAGCATAAAGACAAGCCATTTTGTTGTTTTGTTTGTGGCGGACTTTATATTGCCAGAAAGCTGCAACCTTTTCTAGTTTGCTTCTTAGAACCATTGATTTAAAGCAGAACTAAGTAACTCATATAAACGCGATAAACTATATTACTGACTAACGATACTCAACTCTCAGGCATGAAAATGATAAAAGTGCATCATTGTATCATAAAATACACATGAAATATAATAAAACTCAATGTGCTTCAGTCAAAAATCAAAGTTTTACAAAGAAAGAATCGGGGGGAAATGCTAATAAATGTACAGACGATAAATATCATTCTTTTCACTCAAACTTGGCTGTAAATACTGTTTAAGTGGTGCTAGCTCACAATTAGCTTTGCCCGTTAGCCTGTTAGCTTCTTCTTCGTGATTCCATTAGTGTGTATTGGTGGCTACGACCTGGAGGCAGGGAAGTTGCAATTGTGGTTTTCTGGCCAGAGACACCAGGGGGAGATGAAAGACTCCCCCAATCATCCCATTAACACTTGTATTACCCCCAGAGGGACTAAGGAAAGGATTTATTAAAGGAACAGGCCACCATTTTTCCATACTGAGATATGTTCTTACCTTGAGCTTAGACGAGTTGATGTGTACCTGTCTGGTCTTTGTGTGTGCCATCAGTCAGTTACTTAATTCTTCTTTAATGTGTTTATAAACTGGACTTGTGCAGGTTTTGGCTGGATATGGACCAGAGCTTTAAGTAAAGCTACATCTTTTCTTTTTGCATTTCTGAAATCGATGTTGGTGATCTATTGTTGATGATCGGCGCCCTCCGTCTCAGTGACAAAGCAGCATTTCGTTGGTATCGGATGCAAGTTTCTTTCACACAACAGCGTAACATGGCACCACCTGACACCTGGCTTCACCGAAAACGCGGAGGACGAGATAGTTTCATTTCTCAGCTGTTCTGCCTCATGTGAACAGGAAACGAGTCTGAACGCAGAACGGTCACGGTCCTGTCTGAACACCGAGTCGCTAAACTCATTATGCTGGATTGTGTTGTGGAGACTTTTGCAGTGTAAACAGCGCCTTATCTTGGGCAATGTCGACAAAACAGCGGATTAAAACGGCATTGTCCCTAAATGCACCAAAATGGCCTGAACCGAGCACATTTTCTCCAGTTTGGCTTTACCCGAATCTTAAAGGAATAGGCCACAGTTTTTACATACTGAGATATGTTCTTACCTGAGCTTAGACGAGTTCATTTGTGTCTGGTCTTCACGCGTTCCCTCAGTCACGTAAACACAGCATTTAGCCTCTCCCCCTCTCCACTATAGCTCCAAACGAGGTCAAGATAGAAGCTACCAAGCTCTTCCACGTTTTCCCTATATAAAGCAGTACTAAGTAACTCTTCCCCCTAGAGGCCATAAGCGCAACTGCAGGTGTAGTAGCAAGTTACGATTTTTTAATTTATTAATTGTCTTGGAGAGTAAATACTACGCTGACAGGAAAGGCGAAGGGAGAGAGGGTTACTGTGCATCCAATTAAACAACGGAAATATTTTTTTTCACTCAAACTTGGCTGTAAATACTGTTTAAAGTGACGTTAGCCCGCAGTTAGTTTTGCCCGTTAGCCTGTTAGCCCCTTTCTCGTGATTACATTAGTGTGTATTGCTTTCTCCGCACGGGGGGCAGTCAAGTTGCAAACATGGTTTTCTGGCCAGAGACACCAGGGGGAGATGAAAGACCCTCCAATCATCCCATAAACACTTGTATTACCCCCACAGGGACTACGGAGAGGATTTATTAAGGTAAATAAGTTACTTAGTACTGCTTTAAATATGGTTACGTGAAGTGTTACACTACAGAATTAAAAAATTAAAGGGGCTAGATGCAAGTTTGCCATTTTATACTCACTACTGCCATCTCAGGTCATACGTGTAACTGCAGCTTCTATATTAAGCTCGTGCAAGACGGCAATTCGGACCCGAAGTAACACCTTTTTGAGTGACAGTGCAGGATTTTAGAGGCAGTTGTGGTGAACAGGTCTCATTCTACACGGCTGGAACATGTAGGGGGAGGAAAATACACAATTTTAACATTTTTAAACTCTGTATGGTCCCTTTAAACAATGTGGATGTTCTAAGCGGATAAAAGGAGGAACTATATTGTAAGGCGTAATATTACCAGGAGTAGTTCGGCATCCGTGCAGTAATATCTTCCCTTTACTGTGCGGACGGCGAACTACTCTTGGTATTAGTTTTGTAGGTCTTAGCTTTCAAATGAGGCGTCACACTGGCCTAGTAGCCTCCAGTTAAGAAGATTTTAGCTTTCGTCTGGCTTTCGTCCTAACTCCCTCCACACGCTGCTCTGATTACATTCAATGAGCTACGGAAAATTGAGCTTTACATTTACTTGCTACACTGCAACTTTCATGAAAGTCTGTTACTTTTTTCTCTCTACGGTTTTCTAGTGTGGAGCACAAGGTGGCGCATCTAGAGGCGCTTATTGGTAATGCATTGAACCGGAAAAACGGGTAGCTTTAAGGCGGGGGGTTAAGAGGTTAAAACCATGGCCTACTTTAAAAAAAAATTTTTGTTATTTGTCGTCTTTCCCTCCGCGTTTGCTACTCAAATTGCCACTTAAAAGATATTTGAAGTATCTTTTAAAGGAGCTTTATGGAGTTTAAAAATGTTAAAATTATGTGTTTTCCTGTTTCCTGTTCCAGCCATGTCCTAATGTGTAGAATGAGCTCAGACCTGTTCACCACAACTGCCTCTAAAATCCTACACTGTCACTCAAAAAGGTGTTTATTCGGGTCTGAAGTGCCGTCATGCACGAGCTTAATGGTGCAGTTACACGTATGACCTGAGGTGGCAGTAGTGAGTATAAAATGGTTAACTTGCATCTAGCCCCTTTAAGAATATTTTTTTGTGACTTAATAGTAGGCAGAGGAGGCAATGACTGTTGATGCAATATATAAAACATACTATAAAGGTTTTGTCCTGGTGCTCTGTTTTTTTTCCGCCTGCCGAGATACGCACAATAAGTCATACTTCAAGATACTTTGAAACAAGATCCTGGCTCTGACCTCGAGATGCACTGCGGTTTCACACTTGAAGAATGTGTCAAAATATGTACAAGGCGCTTCACTTTACTCATTGTTTGCAGTTTTTTTCAGTAATTATTTTGCCTTTCAGCACAATGCTTTTCCCCAAATAGTCCCATTTCACTTCCCTTGTGTCTCTTCAGTCCCCAGGGTCTCTCTTCACCCACTCTTCTCTGGACGCTGTTTGTTTATCCGTGCGGCTACATGCTAACGCTAACCTCTCTGTTGACTCCGGAGGGGAGGAAGTTCACTCTGAGCGCGCTCGGAAACACGCCGCGAGGCCCTAATGTAAACAAAGCCACGCTCGGCCTAATGCATTGACAACACGAGGACGTCCGAGCCGCCGATTAAACAAGTGGACCGATGTTTAGACTCGCAAGGCTATATATATAAGAAGGAGAAGAAGAAGAGAAGTCCACAAGCTTTTAGATTTGGGTAAAGCCGAGCAGGAGAAAATGCACTTGGTTAAGAGATTAGGAGTTGGACTTCAGATTTGGATGCAGTTGATTTACCACCATGCCATGCTCAAAGTGCCCCACATTAGAACAATACACATATACTTTATAAATCAGGGGTAGGCAAGTTTTCATAGCGGAGGGCCAATTTTTTTCATTGTATAAAGACCAAGGGCCGAAATGAGATAAATGACTTAAAATTGCTTGAATAAAAGGTTCTTTATGTTGAATTTTAGTCTGTTTGGACTAATCTAAGATAAAGATAAAGATACAAATGCTGATGCCAATGGAACAAGCATAAAACCCACTTTGAAATCAGACCAATGAACTTTTACCTTTAAAAACATTTGTTTTTCACTTCATATAATCTGAATTAAGAGAATAATGACTTGTTCCATTGGTGATAAGATGTTTTATCTGATCTAAGACCAGACCAAATCTACTCATACTTTAGATTGAATCTCTTAATTCGAGTAGGTTTCTGTCATTTCTTCCTTAAAATTATTTTTATTTTAAGTTGTACATAATATGACCTAATTGGGTGTATTGACAGTATTTCTCCCATTTAACCCTAACATGTTAAAGTACTTTCTGATTTGTGTCATAATGTTTCTCAAAATCATCTTGAGAGCCAGAGGTTCTGTGCTGGAGGGCCGGATTTGGCCCCCGGGCCTGACGTTGCCTACCCCTGTTATAAATGATTTGTTTTTATGTGGACAGCGCCCTCTTCTGGCCTGTCTGACTTCAAGTGGGATTTATGCTTGTTCCATTGATATGAGTGTTTTTTATCTGATCTTATATTAGTTCTCACAGACTCAAATTCAACATAAAGAACCTTTATTCAAGCGATTTTGTGTCATTTATCTCATTTAAAGGGGCTATATCATGCTATTTTAGCCATTCCAAAGTTAAGTATAGGCATTTATATGATATATTGTACCTCTACCATTATGGAGCACTCATTTTTGTGATAAATATAAGTGTTTTCTGGAGGTATTTTTCAAACCCGGAAGACAGAACGCTTCGATTCAGTTAACTCTCTCCGCACATACAACTTTACGTAATATAAATAAACAGCAATAAGTGAAGTCACTTCACGATGCAGTTATACGGAGTTGACATCTGCAACACAGCTTCATAAATGGCTAACACACAAGCTAATATGCTAACACACAAGCTAACCCGCGTTTGGATTGACTCACCACTCTGGTCCATCGCTGTTTACATTATGGGACTCGCGTTGGTTATAAAAGTTAATCCACTTTGATTCTGGCGAAGGTTCCCCAAACATCCATCAGAGACAGTCACAGAAAAACAATATTTTGGCTGATAGTCGCTGAATCCCGGAGAAAAAAACAGCTGAGTGGCCTCTTCCTGAAAAGGGTTGAATATAAACTCCTCGTCCTCGTGGCCAAATGCGCTTCTTTTTCTCCGTGACATTATCGTTAGTTAAGAATGAAGAACAGGTGTCCAGAGTAGGTAACGAGCTCCATCTTCACAGCTGCAGCGCAAACATGACTGATCTGTTCAGACGCGATGTGTTTGTTTTGGCCTCAGCTGACCTGGAAGCACTTCGGGCACATCCTTTTTTTTTTTTTTTCATTTTTTTTTTTTTTTTTTCATTTTTTACTCTTTGTTTCTCTCTTATGACAGAAATAATGAAAAAGCTGTTTTACAAATTAAAATCAGGCCGTAAGCATAGAATTAAGACATTGCATTACAGACGTCGAGCACTTCCGTTCCGCTGTTACGACACAACTGAACACTCAGTCGTTCACCAGGAGAGGGAGGAGCTGCTCAGAGAGCAGGATTCAGGAGGATTACTGAGAGCTGCGTGAATGAAGCCACAAACCACTCTGGGGGTGTTTTTAATAAGGAAATAGCAAAACAACATGGCTAAAAGCTCCAAAAAGTCGATTTTGCATGATATAGGACCTTTAAGATGATCATTTTTTATTTATAAAGTATTTGCTGGGCCTTTAGTTCAAAACATCCATTTTTCTGCACCTACATACAACAACCAGGGTGACTACAATTGATTTATACAAAAGAGATGAGGGAAAAGTTGTAGAATCTCTTGTCTGAAATTCAAACAAGATCCTTAGTTTTCCAATATTAGAAGCTTTTGCAGTTTTAATCTCTTTTCTTTGGGATCACACGTGACTTCAGTTGCATTAGCGTCCTGTGGTTTAGTACGGAGCCGCGAATGAGACGACGGCGCGGCGACAAAAGAGGAAGTAAACGGCGTCTGCAGGGAGACACAGCCAGGAGCGCGGCGCGTAGTGACGGGGGCGGCCATGTTTGTTGAATTTAAGGCGCGAAAGGTGACGCCGTCTCGCACTCTGGCTCAGGCGGCTTTGAGATTCATGCGAAAGTTTGTGTATTTGACAGAGAGAGGACGGCTCCGACAAATGAAACACCGCGGTCTTCACGGGTCCACATTTTAAAGGGATATTTCAGGATTTTTGACATAGGGCCTCATTTCCTAGTTATCCAGAGTGTTGCTGATTTCTGAAGATATTCTTTTTGTAATTCAAGCAGTTCTTATATTTGAAGAGTTTCGTGGCGCTAGGCTAGTGCAAGGCTAGTGCATGTCTATGGTATCAGCTAGCCTGCATTAAAAACAGTCTGACCCGCTCCACAGTGCACCTGAGGCAAATCACTTATAACGCCAGACTAACCATATAAATGTCTGTGTCCATGGAATAATTTTTGGAATATAATAGCATTTTGAGGGACTATTTTCTATTAGATCACTCCGCCGCTGCGTAGCTCATACAACCACGAACCATGTTGCAGTGTGGTTCTGTCCCACTAAAGCACACATTCGTCTGATTTGAAGCGTTTGCCCGTCGTTGACTCTGTTTCCTGACTCTTTCCTCTCGTCCGCAGCTGCTTGTGGAGCATGGGTACGACGGCCAGCGCAGCGCCACAAAGCGTGTCTTCGGCCCTTAGCGACAGTTGCCACGGCAGCGACATGACGGACAGCCGATCTCTGAGCTCCTCCCCCTTCCACACGGTCAGCATCCACTCCGGCAAAGCCAAGTCCATCATCACCAACAAGGTGGCGCCGGTGGTCATAACGTGAGTAAAGAAGCAGAAGGTCAATGGGCGAGATGTTTGTTGTAAACTCTTCCTGGAGATTAGTGTATGGACAGAGGCTGGTTTGAGTAAATGGTTTAATTTTGTTGGCATTTTAGTTACAAATATTTTTTCTGAGGGGATTTCTTTTTTTTAATAAATACAGTAGTTAAAAATCTTGTCTTTTTGCGGTTTGAAGCTCAATAAATCAGTTTAGGAATTAGATTCGAGAAAATCCTGCTGAAAAGCCTTGAGAAATAAATATTGTTCAGTTCAAGATTGGAAAGTTTGGAATCTGTAGGAGCTACGAAAGTGGAGATGTCGTTGCAAGAGTTTAAACCAGGGGTAACTGTGGGCTATGCTATGACACCTTATGGCCTCACGGGGCATGAGTTAGTACTGATTTAAAAGGTTTCTATAGATTACTGACTTCTGAGAGAAAAATACTATAAAAAATAAGGCTTTTGTCATTGGGAAATCGGGCCTTAAGTTTTGTAACTTCTGTACATGCACGTGGATATTTCTCCTGTCTTTAGCCCCGGCTGTCCCCGATAAGAGAATGACCATATTTGGATTACAGCGTCATTTCGGTCGCCTTTTGTGCTTCCAAACATGTCAATATTTATGAATGAATAAACGTGGGAAAGTCAAGGGAGATGCGTGCTGTTGTAGTTCCCTGAAGTGTCACTGAAATGAGAAAAAAAAGTTCAAATTTTCTTTCATTCATATAAAAAGAGCCATTATACAGTATTCACTCTGAAAATAACCTTTGCAAAATGTATGTTTATTCCTGCTGAGAACTTCAATAAATATCAAGTCCAAGTCTGTTATCACCCACAAAGAGACACCTGTTGTAAGTTCTGTATTTGGTGTTAGTCCTGTTTGATGCTTCAGACACTTCCCCCTCCCCAGACGCCTCCTCCTCCTCTGCACTGACCCTCTGTTTGCTCCTGTTATCTGCTCATTTGTAGATCCCCGCTCTGTTAACACCAGCTGATAATTGGATTGTCTCCAGTGGCACTTCAGACCGACTGCAGAGGAGCTTAACATGGACTAAACCCGGACTTACTCAGGACTAAACTTTACTGGAGGGAATAAGACCAGACTAAGAAACATGGACTAAACCAGGACTTCCTTTCTTGTGTTTTCAGATACAACTGCAGACAGGAGTTCCAGATTCACGATGACCTCCACAAAACCAACTACAAAGTGGGACGGATCTCGGAGACGATGCCCGAGCATTACCTGGTGCAGGTGAGGCTTTGCACTAAAGCGTCCCGCACAACGTCGGATATTTATAGTATTTCATTTCGAATTCTGTCCAGTCCAATAATAGTATTGGACACACAAAAAAACCATTGCCTGTCTTTTCAGTTTAGCCTCCTAACAATATACTGTAATGTTTAGACTATTGAGTGCATCTGAATATAAGCGGCACCAACTTTAATTTAAAAAGAGAAATTAATTGTAGTTTCTATCCCGTGCACAGCCTACCAAGGACACCCTCTCAAGCTGCCAATTGTTGACATTCCTTATTATTAAACTCCATCTCTGCCGGGTGTCATCTTAGGGTGCTATTTGCCTCTGACAAACACTTATCTGTTTCCCTTGGCATAGCATAGAAGACTTCTGCTGCGCACTAAGCAATGTGCCTTGGCTTGATTGTCTCATACAAGCCTTAAAGTAGAACTATGTAACTTTACTTTACCTAAATAAATCCTTTTCGTAGTCCCTCTGGGGGGTAATACAAGTGTAAATGGGATGACTGGGGGGTATTTCATCTCCCCCTGGTGACTCTGGCCAGAAAGCCACACTTGCAACTTTCTCTGCCTCTGACCTGGCAGCCCCAATACACCCTAGTGGAAAACATCTTCCTCACTGCTCTCAGTTGTATACAGAATTATTTTGCAAAAAGTTGGTTTATCAGAAGAAGCTAACAGGCTAACGGCAAAGCTAACTGTGGTTTAGCACCACTTTAGCAGTATTTACAGCCACGTTTGAGCGGAAAAAATATCTCCATTGTATAATTGGGTTGTGTCACAGTGCACAATATCCCTCTCTCCCTTTGTCTTTCTTTATCATAGTATTTACTCTCATGGACAATGTAAAAAAAAAAACATGCCACGACAGCTGCAGTGGCGCTTGTGGCCTCTAGGGGCTTAGTTCTGCTTAAATGGCTCTTGGCTCTCTTTGGACGCCACCTCTAGGACTATTTAAACCATCTACTGTGGAAGCATAGCTCGGCTCGAATGACCAATACAGTTTGTGTCTCCGAGTCCTGACTGATAGTAAATAAACTTCTCCTCAGCCTGTGCCTATAGCTCTATGGATTGAGCCTGACTTAATGACTGACTAAAGCTAAAACAAAGAGCACTGTTGCAAATAAATAGTCGCGGTCGGTGTGACTTCTGATTGCACTCTTGAAGACTTTCTGACCCCACGGCCCAACTAACTCGTGCAGTCCTCACAGAGTGACTCTTAGAGAGTTTAGAACCGCAGGGACAATCCTCATGATGCTGCCCAGAGACAAGTTAGACACATGTCCATTTCGAGGTTTATTCACAGACAATATGGCCGCTGTTTCACCTTATAACTCCACGAAACAGGAAGTGGTGAATGATGCATTTCCTGTTCCTTGTCACCCAGGTATGTTCGAGGGGGAAAGTAAGTCTCTAAAATGACAATAAAAACATACATTTAGCAGCAAAAACTGTGAAATAGGTAATATTTCAACTTCTTGTAAACATTTCATGTGGTGGGAAAAATGGGGGGATAAATTGGAGTAAAATATGGGGAAAATTTTGGAAGAAAAACAATTTAAAAGAAAGGGAAAAAAAATGGGAAAAATTGGAAAATATGTGAAAAAATAAAGGGGGAAAAATTGGGAAAAATATGACAAAATATGGGGAAAACATTAGGGAAAATATGGAGAAGAAAATGTGAAAAAAAAGATAAATAAATTGGGAATAAATAAATAAAAATGGGGCAGCAATTGGGTATAGAAATTTGTAAGAAAAATGGGTAAAAAAAATGTGGAACGCGTTCTTTCCTGCCCTTGTGTAGCCTGTTGAGGACCATTATCTTTTTGAGCATCAAAGCAATGCAAATTAAGATGTTTGCAACACATTTTTGCATATTTCTGATGGTTTGACACTGCATGTTTTCATTATTGTTGTCGAGGAAGTCCCCAAAGATTTTGTGATATACATTTTTAACAATTTTGCCCAGCCCTAACCACGTTTTATATCCTTAAAGGGACTATACGGAGTTTAAAAATGTTAAAATGATGTATTTTCCTCCCCCTACATGTTCCGGTAATGTCCTAATGTGTAGAATGAGCCCAGACCTGTTCACCACAACTGCACTGTCACTCAGAAAGGTGTTACTTTGGGTCTGAATTGCCGTCATGCACGAGCTTAATATAGAAGCTGCAGTTACGCGTAAGACCTGAGGTGGCAGTAGTGAGTATAAAATGACCAACTTGCATCCAGTCCCTTTAAAAAGGGTTACTAACACTCCTTGAGGGCACTGCATGAACGAGAATGACAAAGACCACCATCTTATGAATCACTACTTTGTGCTCGCCGGATGAAAGTTGTAAACAAATATTTTTTTTATGCTCTCACCTCTCGCTGACATTGTGTGTTGTTGTATCTGTGCTGCTTTTATTCAGAAATCGCCCAACACACGCGATGGTTTGCGTCCCGCCTGCAGCTACGAGAGAACAGAGCGGGTCTTTGTGAAAGAGAAGTCCTGTGACACCAGAACTAACCCCATTCATCAACAGCTCTTCCTTTTCTCAATGAGTCATAAAAAATTAGTATTTATGCCCCAAGTGTTTGGTCAAGTCTCGCACAAGATTCAAACACAGTCACATGGATGAAGACTTTTAGATTTTACTCATTTTACTCAAGAGATTACTTCATTTAGATTATAGGTCAAGGTCAAGGTTTTCTGGTTTATATATGGGTTGTTTCCTGTTTTAACATAATTTAGTCTAGTTTAGATCTACTTAAGACTCATTAAAGCAACACTTTAAAAATGATCCTTTAAAAATAGGTATTTCTTAATAATCATCATGGTTTTTTATGGTCGTCAGGTTTTCAACATTTTTTGGAGTTTGGATGAGATAATGGAAGATTTTTTGTGTTTTAAATGAAGCTGAAGGAAAGCCGTTGTTGTCGTTTGAGATGATGTTTGTACAATAGTTATGCCTAAGTTCATGTATCAGCTGCATGTATTTGTTTCTATTAAGAAATTATAAAATTGAATCGAGAATTACCATCGATCCAGATGAGGGAAAAAAAAATGTTTTTTTTTTTTTTTTTTTTGCCATGTCTTCCAACCCTACTGGTATGCTTGGTCATTTGTCAATCTTGCTGCTTTATATTAGGGCTGGGCTATTAAAGCAGAACTAAGTAACTTGTTTACCTTAACAAATCCTTTTCGTAGTCCCTCTGGGGGTAATACAAATGTTAATGGGATGATTGGGGGGGCTTTCATCTCCCCCTGGTGTCTCTGGCCAGAAAACCACACTTGCAACTTTCTTGCCACTGAGTCAGAGTCACCAATACACACTAATGGAATCACGAAGAAGAAGCTACCTGGCTAATGGGCAAAGCTAACTGCGGGCTAGCGCCATTTTAACACTATTTATGGCTAAGTTTGTGTGAAAAAAAAAAATCTCCATTGTGTAATTGGATGTACAATATCCCTCTCTCCCTTCGCCTTTTCTATCAGCGTAGTATTTACTCTCACAGACAATTCATGAGTAAAAAAACGCAACATGCTACGACACCTGCAGTGGCGCTTATGGCCTCTAGGGCCATAAGTCTCTATACGTGATTTTTTTTTTTATTACAAAAAATGAAAGAGGGAGCCACTAAGTAAAAATATTAGTTGTGATCCAAACTCATTCCTTACTCTCCTATCATATTTGCAGCATTCCAACTTGGCATATTCCAGCTTATCGGCACATATCACAGCGTGCAGGGTCACTTTTCAGGGTCACTGTCACAGAGATGCTGGAAAACGATCCTGAAATTTATAGAAATGTTTTAAAATTCCGTTCCTCTACTAGAACAAAATCAGGTCTGGTGCCTTTAACATTTGCATCATGGTTTTGTTTCCACACGTGACCATTCCCTGCTCTGTCGTTCTCCTCTTTGTTCTTTCTTACCGGTCTGTTCCTCTCGTTTCTCCCCAGGGCGAGTACTTCATGGTCCAGGATGTGTTCGGAAAAGCGGACGTCCTGAAAACCACGGCGAGCTACGGCGCGCCCAACTTCAGACAAGTCAAAGGCTCCTACCCTCTGTTCGGGATGGGCCAGCCCAGTGTGAACGGATTCAAGCAGGTCCTGCAGAGGCTTCAGGCCCAAGGGCACGAGGTCAGGGATACAACCACAGCCACATGATTCTGACTGCTCTCTGGAAATAGACCAGGGATTGCAGATTGATTTATGCTCACAGTGGGTGGATAGTGGACAGAATTATGTGTGAAATTCAGATTGTTTTGCGTTATTCAAGATCCTCTCACTGGTTTGGAAAAAGGAGCACAATCACAACGAAATTTGGGTCCTTATTCACCGTCTTGAGCTAAATGAAGGTCATAAATGTAATTAAAAAGCATGAGACCGGATCCAATCCAGTACAGCTGGAGCATCTTTTTACAGGCTTTGATTTCCTTTTTATTCACAAGCCGTGGTATCGGACTGGTACTCGGTATCGCTGACTGCTCTTAGCCCAAGTATCGGTATCAGGAAAACATAACAGGTGCCATTGTTCCTGCCCGGACCGGTTCATTTTAGCTTAGCCGCCGGTCAACTGGTGCCCACACGACTTAAATGACATTTCCTGGTAAATAATACCATCACTCAACAATTAGAAATAATACCATCACTCAACAATTTTATGACTTGTGGATGTTTATCAAAAATAGCAAGAATTATGATCCAAACGCACTCGGTTGCAGTTTTGGTTGAAATTGTACACATCTTTTTGCTCAGTGATATTGAATTTGATTATATATACCAACATCTCCACCCTATCCTCTTGAATGTTTGCAAATGTTAAAGCAGTACTAAGTAACGTATTTACCTTAATAAATCCTTTTCGTAGTCCCTGTGGGGGTAATACAAGTGTTTATGTGATGATTGGAGGGTCTTTCAATCTCCCCCTGGTGTCTCTGGCCAGAAAACCTTGTTTGCAACTTGACTGACACTGGACCGAAGCCACCAATACACACTAATAGAATCACGAAGAAGAAGCTAACATGCTAACAGGCAAAGCTAACTGCGGGCTAGCGTCAATTTAAACAGTATTTACAGCCAAGTTTGAGTGAAAAAAAATATTTCCATTGTATAATTGGATGTACAATATCCCTCTCTCCCTTGGCCTTCTCTGTCAGCGTAGTATTTACTCTCACGGACAATAAATAAGTTAAAAAAACACAACTTGCTATGACACCTGCAGTTGCGCTTATGGCCTCTAGGGGCAAACGTTACTTAGTACTGCTTTAAGCAATTAAATGAGCAAATATGGTTTTATTTTTGCTTTTGCGACATTAGTTGTAGTTGTAGTAATGTAGTACTTGGGTGTTAAAATCCTATAGCAGTAAAATCACTCCAACCCAGAGGAAATATTGGTCATGTTTATTAACTATTTTGAATAATTTGTACACACTGGGCAAGTCAAGGCAACTTTTTTTATACCGTGCATTTCGAACACAATCCACTTTAGTTATATAGCACATTTCAACAAAAATAACCCTTTTCAAAGTGCTGCACAGAAGTATCTTTGTTTAGTGTGAGTGCAGTGATAGAAGCTGAAGATGTTGAACTTCTGCCCCTCAGGAGGTGATCGTCTGCTGTGTACGCGAGGAGCCGGTGCTTTTCCTTCACAAAGACGACGATTTTGTGCCGTACACTCCCAGGAAAAAGGAAAACCTGCACGAAAACCTGCACGGGCTCCAGGAGGAGACGGTGGAGAGCCTGGAGCTCACTATACGGAAAGAGGTTTGTGAGAAAAGACAGGGCTGCGCGACATGAGCGTCTCTCATCGTCATCTCCTTCTTCTCCAGCTCCACGATTTCGCCAAACTGAACGAAAACGTGTTCTTCGTCTACAACGACATCGAGTTTTTCCGAGACGAGCCTCAGAAGATCTCGTTCTCGTGTGAAGAGGACATCCACGTGACGGAGGAGGTCTACAAGAGGCCGCTGTTCACTATGCCGCGATACAGGTCCGTTCACTGCGCTGTTTGACAATGCCAGGATTTACTGGGCTCACATTGTCCTCAGAGTCCAGATCTTGACCCCAGTGACCCCCACCTACACAAGCAAATTTACTCCAGTTATCATCCAGATATTAGGGATGCACAGGTACAACCTTTTCTAAAACGGATGCAAGTACTTTGATTTAAAGGGACATTTCAGGATTTTTGACATAGGGCCTCATTTCCTAGTTATCCAGAGTGTTGCTGATTTCTGGAGATATTTTTTTTTGTAATTCATGCAGTTCTTATGATTGAAGAGTTTCGTGGCACTAGGCTAGTGCAAGGCTAGCGCATTTCTATGGTATCAGCTAGCCTGCATTAAAAACAGTCTGACCCGCTCCACAGTGCACCTGAAGCAAATCACTTACAACACCACACTAACCATATAAATGTCTGCGTTGAGAGAATCATTTTTGGAATATAACTGACATTGCATCACATGAATGATTGCATTTTGAGGGACTATTTTCTAGCAGATCACTCCGCCGCTGCGTAGCTTATACAACCACGAAGCTGATGCTGCTCAAATATAAGGTATTTTAAAGCAGTACTAAGTAACTCTTGCCCCTAGAGGCCATAAGCGCAACTGCAGGTGTCATAGCAAGTTACAATTTTTTTAACTTATTAATTGTCTTGGAGAGTAAATACTACGCTGACAGAAAAGACGAAGGGAGAGAGGGATATTGCACATCCAATTATACAATGGAGATATTTTTTTTCACTCAAACTTGGCTATAAATACTGTTTAAAGTGACGTTAGCCCGCAGTTAGCTTTGTCCGTTAGCATGTTAGCCACTTCTTCGTGATTCTATTAGTGTGTATTGGTGACTCCGGTCCGGTGGCAGTCAAGTTGCAAACATGGTTTTCCGGCCAGAGACACCAGGGGGAGATGAAAGACCCTCTAATCATCCCATAAACACTTGTATTTCCCCCAGAGGGACTACGGAAAGGATTTATTAAGGTAAACACGTTACTTAGCACTGCTTTAAATGCAAAATGGTTAAAATTACTCTATGGACACAGACATTTATATGGTTAGTCTGGTGTTATAAGTGATTTGCCTCAGGTGCACTGTGGAGCGGGTCAGACTGTTTTTAATGCAGGCTAGCTGATACCATAGAAATGCACTAGCCTTGCATTAGCCTAGCGCAACGATACTCTTCAAATATAAGAACTGCATGAATTACAAAAAAAAATATCTCCAGAAATGAGCAACACTCTGGATAACTAGAAAATGAGGCCTTATGTCAAAAATCCTGAAATATCCCTTTAATGCCTTACTCAAAATGAATCACATACTTCATATTCACATACTGATGTAGTTCTTCAGTCTTAGTCACAGTTAACTCATGAATAGTTCATGATTAATTATGTGGTAATGCATAAATAAAGGATAAATAAGGTGTAGTTATTATAAAGTGTTACAGCAGCTACAAGCAGAATAAATAGTTAGAAGTATCAGTTGTACTCGTAGTTGCAGTAGAAGAGGCCCGTTTGTATCCAGGTTGTTTACACAGCGCTTTATTGCCGCAGCGAGCACCAGAATAATGGTTATAAATAGTGCGTGGTTTGTTTGTACAGTATAGAGCCCGGCCGTTGGAATGAGGGACTTTAAAGGGGAAAGGCAGAGAGCTGTATCCTGTTTGCTGGAGTCTTTTCAGCCTGGTGAGAAGAGGGCGACAGATCGGGACGTTTTCAGGCCGAGGAAATGTATGGTTCCCTCAGGACAGGGCTAAAGACTGCGGTGAAAACAGGAGGATGTTTACTTTAGATGGTTTGATATTGCAGGTGGTAGACTTTCGTTTTTTTTTTGCAATATTGTAACTCTGCTGACAGGACCGAAAGGACTCGTTCAGTTTTTCTTAATTTAAATATCTTGTATTGGTGATGGGAGAGTCGGACCGTTTCGCGTCACCTTATCCAACACATCCAAAAGAATCTCAATGGGATTAAAGCCTGGACTCTGTGGTGGTCAGTCCAAGAGGGAAAATCTAAATAGTCTATCTTCCAAGTATCACTAGACCTAATGAATATCAGATCAGGACACAACCAGGAAAACATCTGACTTAGAGGAGCTAGATGCAAGTTAGCCATTTTATACTCATTACTGCCACCTCAGGTCATACGTGTAGCTGCACCTTCTATTTTAAGCTCGTCACTTCGGACCCGAATTGACACCTTTTTGAGTGACAGTGCAGGATTTTAGAGGCAGTTGTGGTGAACAGGTCTGAGCTCATTCTACACATTAGGACATGGCTGGAACATGAAGGGGGAGGAAAATACAAAAAAACATAATTTTAACATTTTTAAACTTTGTATAGTCCCTTTAACAAATTTTAAGAAATCAAATTTGCATATTTGTTTTATTTATTGATTTATTTGACAGGAACATTGCAAATCAACATAGTACAAAATAAGATGCAAAAAGAGTTTATAGCTAGTGCTAATTTTTAACTCCAGTCCCTGGTTGGGCCTTTCTACACTGAAATGAACATTTTCAATTTTATCTTAAAAACTTACCTATATACACTATGTAAATCATTTACACACACAAACTCAGTGCTATTTACACATTTACAAATGGGTACAATTCTGTTTCGATTTCAGCCAAGACTTAACTCGAGAGGTGAACATTTTAAACTCAGTCATGGTTTTGAGTTCAGTGGGTAATGAGTTCCATAACTTTGCACTTGTATACGTGAAGGCAGTCTGACCAAATGCAGTCTTGCGGTGAGGAACTGTGCAGTTATTATTGTAGGAGCCTCTGGTGACTCTGTTGCTGTTTTGTCTCTGTATAAATGAACTGAGTGGCTCAGGTGCAAGATTATTGACACATTTGAAAGTTAGTTTGAGAAAACATAAATCACTAAAGCTTTCAAAGCTTAACAATTTATATGTCTTGAGAATATTGCAGTGATGAAAGCGGATTGGTTGTATATTTGTTTTTGCATTTGTGGTGTTAGAAATGTTATTTGGACATTAAAATGGCAGAAAATGGATGGATGGAAGTTTATCCATAGAAAATACCTGTACGTGGCAGTCCGCTCTCATGCCCACCTGAAGAACCATCAGTAGTTTATGTGCCACAGTTTAAAGGCACACAGCGCAACATTTTGGAGTATATACTATACTGGTGCCTTCTACAAAACATGCTCCCAATGACCTGAAAATACTACACTTACTGCAGTGGGTGATCAAAGAATGGATTTGGATGAGAACCTAAACTATTGAAATCTCAAATTTCACTGACTTTAATCACATCTCCATGGAGACGAGCTGGAGACGTCCACACTCCCGGTAATAGGAGTGGGGACGGTAGGACAGGTAGAATAAATGCTTGTATTTCGATTTCATTTATTGGGTAAAATTCTACACAGTGTGGCTTTAAGAAACACTGGATTATAATAACCTAAACGGGTCACATAAAACCAGCTTAATCTAAGAGTGCATTTGTTTGTACTATATGTGTTGTTGTAATTGTCATATCAATTATGACTGAAATAATGAACACAATCATTCAGGCCCTTTCTACTGCTATTATAGTACAGTAGTTAACAGGCCTTCAGAGACTTGTTACGCCCTCCTCTCTCAACCCTCCCCTTTGCAACTTGTAGTAGTTTGTCCTTTGAGGATCATAAAAACATGACTGTATTTCTCTCTTCGCAGTGATGTGAATTGTGTGACCTACTTTCTGTCTGTTTTGACATAACACAGGCTTTTCTTCAGCTCACGTCTGATGCTGTTTGACGTTGCAGGTACTACAGGTTACCGCTGCCGGCCGAGGGAGCGCCGCTGGAGGAGGACTTCGACGCTTTTGTGAGAATACTCAGGGTAAGACTTTAAAGTATGCTGATAGTAGACATGAGGAGGAATAAGAATCTGGTCAGAGTTTTGTGTCACTACAAAAGGAGCAAGTGGCACGGTGGATTACCTAGATACAGTGGGGTGCACAGACATTTTGAGGGGCAAGACAAAAGGGCACCCCCCCGCCATTGATTAACACAGCAACATAAAATGTCCAATTATGTGGACCTAATATTAAACTACATAGACCTAGAGGACGATGTAGGACTATCACAAGGCTCAGCACTTAAAGGAATAGGCCACCGTTTTTACATACTGAGATATGTTCTTACCTTAGCTTTGATGAGTTCTTTAGGACCTGTCTGATCTTCACCCGTGCCTTCAATCACGTAAACACAGCACAGACGGCGTTAGCATTTAGCCTCTCCCTCTCTCCTCTATAGCTCCAAAACAGGTCAAGATAGAAGCTACGAAGCACTTCCACGTTTTCCCTATTTAAATATAGTTACGTGAAGTGTTCCACTACAAAGTATAATTACACAAAATTAAACAATGTGGATTTTCTAAGCGGATAAAAGGGGGGACTATATTGTACGGCGTAATAATACCAGGAGTAATTTGGCATCCGCACAGTAAAGTGAAGATTACTGCGCAGTAAAGTGAAGATTACTGCGCAGATTTCGAACTACTCCTGGTATTATTACGCCTTACAATATAGTCCCCCATTTTATCCGCTTAGAAAATCCACATTGTTTAATTTTGTGTAATTATACTTTGTAGTGTAACACTTCACGTAACCATATTTAAATAGGGAAAACGTGGAAGAGATTGGTAGCTTCTATCTTGACCTGTTTTGGAGCTATAGTGGAGAGAGGGAGAGGCTAAATGCTAACGCCGTCTGCGCTGTGTTTACGTGACTGAAGGCACGGGGGAAGATCAGACAGGTCCTAAAGAACTCGTCAAAGCTAAGGTAAGAACATATCTCAGTATGTAAAAACGGTGGCCTATTCCTTTAAAGAGACTATACGAAGTTTAAAAATGTTAAAACTATGTATTTTCCTCCCCCTACATCAGGGGTGGCCAACTAGTCAGAGACCAAGAGCCGAAATTTTCAACCTTGATCCTGTGAAGAGCCACAAAGGCACCGACCATTAGTGTGATCCAGGGGCGGTAGTTTATTGTGATTAAATAGAATGTTATGTTAAATCACAATAAACTATAACTTTATGCCTGGCCTTTTTCTGTTTTTTGTTCAATAATTTTGTTAGATTTAATGGTTTTACTCCATAATAATAATATAATATAATAATATAATTTTTTGTTTTTTAATGCTGGGGTGTGTTTGTATGTGTGGCCCTGCCCACTGAGCCCCCTCCTCTGCTCCTCTGCTGATTGGCCAAGAGCCAATCAGATCGCCACCCTTGCCCTACATGTTCCAGCCACGTCCTAATGTGTAGAATGAGCTCAGACCTGTTCACCAAAACTCCCTCTAAAATCCTGCACTTGACCTGCACTGACTTTTAAAACCAGGGTTTTAATTTCTTCTCTTTGAAAAGAGCGTTGAGACGGTTTTATCTTTGTCTTTATCTAAGTATAAAACTGTCCACATTGCACTGAAGTGGAGTCTATTTCCCATTCCCATTCAAAACGTCATTCACAAAAATGAATCCCCTCTTCGTAGCGCTCTTGTGGAACTATTTAAGCCTAGATTTAAACAGCTGTCACTTCGACCACTAATATTTGGATCTCACACAAAAGAAATAATCCACAGAACTCGACAGTGAAAATCTATCTTCCTTAAAAAGAGCTTGTATTTGATCTAGATTTTCTTCATTGTTAACCATTAATCCATAAGTGTCGTCGTGTTAATCCCTCAGCCTCGGCTCGTGTCCGCTCTGGTTTCGATCTCACTTCAAAATCTCAATGAATATGTTTTTTAATGGTTTTTCAACATCCTGCAGGTCCTTCCTTGTTTGGCCTAAAGGTTGTCTTTGCGTTTGACCCGTGCCGTTGATGGAAAGTAATATTTTCTTTTTACTTTTGAGCTTTACAGACAAGATAAACCCGCTTATTGCCAGAGGAACCAGTATTTTTTCTTCATTCAGTTTGTCTTGTGCCATTTCAAGTCATTTATCTATCATGTTTTTTTGATCAGGCAGTAGAGCTGCTCGATTATTGAAAAATAAATAATCACGATTAGTCATAATTGAAATCACCATTATTTGTTGCCTTTAAAAAAAAGTCTATCTTTATTTTATTTATTTATTAATCAAAACACTATGTTGATATTTTCTGTTTTCTGAACAGTCATAAAAGTACAAATGATTTCAATTACGCCTCGATTAAGGAGAGGTCTCTGTTTCACACCTGCCCCCTGCTGGCCAGCCCTCACACCTGCGCAAGTAAACTGAGCAGCGTGGCCTGATGACATCATCACACAGCGCTGTTTGTTTATATGTCAGGCAAAAGCATGAGGCACGTGAAATGTGAAGGGGAAATAATCCCAGCGCCAGAAATAATGCAAGTCTGCTTTGCAAAAAAAAAAAGGCCCAAAAAAGTAAAATAAAAAATAAATTGAAAAATAAAATAAAATAGATTAAAATAAATAAATAAGAATAATAATGATCATCGTTTTTTGTCGATTTTGCTAATTTTGTAATCATTTAGTGTTTCGCTTAATTGCACAACCCATATCAGGCAGTGTTTGTAAGTAATGCATTGACTGTTTGTTTCCTGCAGGAGAGCCCCAGCCTGTCTTTGAGCGGCCCAGGCTCCACTCCGCTCCCCGCTCTCCTCTTCAGCTGCCAGGTGGGAGTGGGACGCACCAACCTGGCCCTCATCCTCGGGACGCTGGCCATGAACCGGCTCAGAGCGGACAAACAGCAGACGGCAGAGTAAGAAAGACTGGATTTAGAATGTTTTTTTAGAGAAAGAAACAGCCGGAGTTGTATAAAAACAAGTAAAGCTGGTGTATTCCCCAAGTTACAGCTACAAAAGACTATCATGTGAATGTATTCTCTCCAGGGTGCAAACAAATGGTGCGGCAGAGTCTAAACCACTATTTCAAGTTATTCAGACCCTCATCAACAAACTGCCCAACGGACAACAGCTCATGCAGGAGGTATCGCACTTCGAATTCTTAACTTTGCTGCTTTGGCTTTTATACGGTGTAATAAACCTGTGCTTGTTGGATCGCAGGTGGACCTTGCCATCAGCCTGTGTTCAGAAATGCACAATATGAAAGAGGCCATTTACGAGAACAAGAGCAAACTGGAGGGGATCGGAGAGGACTACAAGATACAGGTACAGATTCCAGGAAGGGACATGCTGTAAGTGGGATAAAAGGGGGTAATTATGTCAGAGCAAAAACTTGGGGCATGAGATACTAAGTTGGGGCTCGAGTTGTTGGAACGACATACTAGCCTAGGCATCGGGGGCACAACATGTGTAGCGCACAGAGATCCACATGCAAATATGTCTTTGGTTCCATTCCCGGAGGAGGTAGAGCAGCTGACCAGTGCAGGACACCACGCTTTGAAACAGGGACAAACCCAGGAGGCGATGCACTGTTTCAGAGGATCACTGAATGCAGTACCATGACGAATAAAGCACATACTTAATCCTCCAGCTGGGTGATTCTGACCGTCAGCCTGGCTCCACATGTGGAGATGGGTCCCCTTCTCCTTACAGGTCGCCCCAGCTGCATCAAGGGATGGGTCAAATGCAGAGAACAAATTATGGGGACAGTAAAGTAGAACTCTTAATCTTAACTTCAGGTGAACAGGGCGTTTTCTCGCTCTCTGCAAATTAAAAGAAACATCTCAGACAATGTCATGAATGGACAGAAAGAGGCCACGTGTCTTCAAGATTCATTTTAAATGCCTCCTGAGATATAACGGTGCAGAAAATGTCCTTGTAATGGAGTCCAAGCTTGAAATGGAGATTCATTTACTCATCAATCATCATTGATCGCTGTGCCTAGGGCTGGGAAAAAAAATCGATTTGATTTTAAAATCGGTTTGGTAGGTCAAATCGATTCATATTTGTTCTTTTGCTAGAAAAAAAAACGAGTTTTATATGAAAAACCTTTTTATTTTAAAGCATTGCAGCATAAGTCTTCATTTGTACAAAACATAATGATATTATTTTGTGGATAAAAGGGGGATTTTGTTGATTTTACTTAACTGCACACGCAGTAATAGTAGGTATTGGTATGGAAACAAGGGATTATTGTTTGTTTGTATACTTTATTGTCCTGTATGTGTCCTCTGCATTTAACCCATCCTGGGGCCCCTGGGGCAGCCCTTAAGGAGCAGTGGTCGACGGTAGTGCCGCGCCCGGGGACCCATCTCCATGAAGTGGAGTCAGGCTGATGGTCAGAATCACCTGGCTTGAGGATTCACCTAATGTACATGTTTTTAGTGGTAGGGGAAACCGGAGAACCCGGAGGAAACCTACTCAGACACAGGGAGAACATGCAAACTCCACACAGAAAGACCCCGTCCTGGTGGGAATTGAACCCCGGACTTTCCAGCTGTGAAGCGGAGGCGCTAACTGCTACGCTACCGTGCATTACTGTTGTTTAGGATTCTTTGTATTATTATAAGTAATTACCATTAGCTACCATAGTATTACTTTCAGGTACCAAGCTCTTACTCTACTAGTGTAACCAAATAATTTAATTCCAGGGAAGCAGCACCAAAGACTACTTCCTGAATCGAACAATGCAGAGCCTGGAGAGATACTTCTACTTGATCATCTTTAACGCCTACCTTCACGAGCAGGTAGATGCTTGCTTAAAATAGGTGTGTATTAAACTCTTTACTCCTTTGTGTGAACCGTGTCTCTGTGGGTTTCAGTTCCCCGTCGCCTTCACGAGCTCCTTCAGTCAGTGGATGTGCGGGCACTCGTGGATCTACAGACTTCTGGCCAACATGAACTTGTCTGAGCTCACCGTCTCCCCAGAGCTGGTCACCAAAGGAGCGAGAGTCCTGGTAATCCCGCGCACATACGGTAAAGTTATTATTATTACTTTGGTCTGACGGTGTGTCCTGCACAGGTGTCCCACGAGTACCTGGCCCCAGACCTGCTCAGCACCGTGAAGGAGATGAAGGCGGCCAACTTCAGACGAGTTCCCAAGATGCCCGTCTACGGGATGTCGCAGCCCAACACCGAGGTGCGTCCGATGAGTGTTTATTTCACAGAGTCATGGTTTCCCAAAAATAAACAGAGCTTTCAGGATATGCTACTGTTAAGCAAAGCGTAAAACTGGCTTAAATATCCAAAAGGAGTAAGAGGAGTTGGGTGTGAGGGGCTTACAGGGAGATCTCTTGAAAATAGGTGGTGAAACTACTGGATATTTTGTTTTAGGCGTATGAGTGAGTGTAAGATGTTGACATTATTAATAAATACATGCAAAAGCATAACACTCGCTCATTAAGAATATTTGACCTTATTTTGAGTAATTTTGACTTGCAAAGTAAAAATCTAATCTGACAGTGTAAGTATTTTTCCACTTAAAGCAGTACTAAGTAACTTGTTTACCTTAATAAATCCTTTCCGTAGTCCCTCTGGGGGTAATACAAGTGTTTATGGGATGATTGGAGAAAACCAGAAACCAGAAAACCACTATTGCAACTTGACTGCCACCGGACCCGAGCCACCAATACACACTAATGGAATCACGAAGAAGAAGCTAACAGGCTAACAGACAAAGCTAATTGCGGGCTAGCGCCACTTTAAACAGTATTTACAGCCAAGTTTGAGTGAAAAAAAAATCTCCATTGTCTAATTGGATGTACAATATCCCTCTGTCCCTTTGTCTTTTCTGTCAGCGTAGTATTTACTCTCCAAGACAATTAATAAGTAAAAAAATCGCAACATGCTACAACACCTGCAGTGATACTTATGGCCTCTAGGGGCAAGAATTACTTAATACTGCTTTAAAATACGTATTTCAAGAAAAATTTATATAATTCTCTTTTTAGAGAGGTCAATCGAAAAATCGGGCTGATATATGGGTATTTTACAGTATCAGTTATTGGCTGATATAATGCCAGCCGCCTGCCTCTAATGAAGCGCCCCCTGCTGTCAGAGTTTAACACTGACACATTTAAGTAGTATGATAAACAGGATTATGGACAAGACATTTTTAAAAAACAATCAATCAATGGTTTTGTATAGCCCAATATCACAGCAGGAGTTGCCTCACAGGGCTGCACCGAACATTAAGGCAATAAAACAGAGCAGTAAATATGACAATGTAAACCCAAAAATATTGGCATCGCCCTTAGAAAAAAACTATATCGGTCGACCTACAGAAGTTTCCTTTTGAGGAAAGAATTAGAATTTTTTGAAGTTGCAGCACTTTTCACTCTTCAAACATCAGATGAGACTATCATTGTTCATGATCATTGTTCTTTTTATAATATTAATGGTGTCATTTGTTGTTTCCAGGCGTCCGCCGCGGTCCTGTCACACCTGACAGACGAGAAGAGGAAGCACAGTCGCATTTTGTGGGTGACTCTTCAGGAGGAGCTGGTCCTGGAGGCAAACGCTCAGATCTACTTTGTCCGAGAGCCTTCGGACTTAGAGCAGCGGATCCCGGTGCCCACGACGGACCCGGAAATCCTGGAGGTACAAGGGAACAGATTATGAAATACTAAAATGATAAAAGACAGTTCATCTTTTTTATACAAGAGACTGACTGGCAGAAAAGGACTCGTGTTTGGCAGGGAATTTAAAAGATATGATGCTCTTTCTACTGAGACAGGAAGTTCAGATACATTTTTATTAATTTATACACGTCCATAAAAATATCTTGTTTTCCCTTTCTTTCTCTAGAAACTGGAGTCGTCCCTAAAGGAGGAGGTTCTGGGCGCTCAGAAGTGGCTGGAGGTGACTCTGGAGCTGGACAAACAGATGAAGATGTTTAAAAGCGCGCGGACGGTTCGGGAGATTTTCACGGAGCACAAGAACTCGCACCGAGGCCTGGTTTACAGACGGGTCCCTCTGCCCGAGTACAGCGCCCCCCGGGAGGAGGTGAGAGCGGGAAACCCTTCAGTAAATCACGGTCTCAATGGGCTGAGGTCCTGAAGTAAAGGCTATAGTGCACCTTCTAGTGGTTAAACAAGGCAATGACAAGACTTTTAGACACAAGAAGATCTGGGCTCTAAAGCATTTTAACATATAGAGCCGCATTCACTTCTTTATAATTACATGTGTGGTTATAAGCAGATAAATAGTTTATTTTTCAGTCAATGAATGAGTTTAATCAACATGTGCTAATGACATCACAATCACATCTAAACTTGTTTTTTGTTTGCGGACATAATCTCAGTCACACCTCATTTGAAAGCTCAGAATCTCCAGAATTCAGGCACTGACCAATGAAGGCCGTCACTAGCATTAATCATGACTTAATTCAGGGCAGGAACTGGTTATTTAGAGACTTGCTTTAGATACATATCTTACTGATTCTTCTTTCTGCCTGGCCAAAAAGAATGTCTCTTGATTTATTCTAAAAATAATCTTATGTTTAAAAGAGCAGGCTACAAGTATCCAGCATCTTTAAAGAGCTTCTCACCCCCGCTGCTCGAGGCTTACGTCACTCACATTCTCTTTTCAAATCTCCCTCCAAATGGGCGTAGCCTGGAGGACTAAAGGGGACAGGCGGGGGGGTTAATGTTGGGCGGGTCTAGGCTATGATTGACACTTGACATTGGCAGTGACCAAGATGGAGGACGATCACAGCGACGTCAGCTCTACAGCTTCTGTGCGGTCTTGGGAGGTGGAGGACTTCTCTCCACCATCCTCACCGGAGGTTGAGAGAGAGGAGGCAGATAGCGGCCCTCAGCCCTATCAATTTGAGCCGCTAGCTCGCGAGCTAGCCCGCGCCACCGGGGGAGCCGATGCTGCGGAGGCTACGGAGGCAGCGGAGGCTGCGGAGGCAGCGCAGGGCCACAGAATGGGGCCTGTTTCTGAATGGTATATATATATATATTAGAGCGGAATAAAAAGTACGAACTGCTTGTTACAGGTCTTGAAAAGCTATCCTGTAGGGATCCGGATACCGAAATGCTAACCTGTCTGAATCGAACCTTTGACAAGAGTGGGCAATTATATAGCCTAACACATTCCCATACAATTTTAAAGTAACCCCTTTTGTTGCGGTCCTTTGCTTGACCTTTTTGTATTTGAATTTAATAAATGAACCCAGACCAAGATAAACTATATGTTGTGTTATTATATAGGTATAATATTGAAAACTCTGCCTCAATAGGTGCACCTGTGGTCACTGCACCTGTTTGTCCCCAAGGGAAAACGTGTGCTGCAAGGAGACCCCCAAGGTATTTTTGATAGAAATTATGTGCACAAAAGAAACATTAATTTAACACATTAACCCTACACTAAAGTCTTAGCCCTGATTTATTTATTTTAATTTTGCCTGTCAGGTTATGCGCAGATGTCAGCAGGTGGGTCATGCCACCTGCATAACCCAGCACCCCGGATTTGAGCCAGTGTCTCTAAATCCGTATGTTCTCCAAGCAGTGTATGCAACCTATGTGCAGCTGTTTGGAGACATGCCAGAGACCATGATCAACAGGTTAGTTTGAGTTAGAGTATGACAATGTGTTGGCTCATTAATTTAATAAAAACACACATGTATCATCTTTCTTACAGCTGTTACAGGCACCTGGCATACAGGAACTTTGTCCGGTGGTGCTGGGGTTATTTAGGGCAGCACATTCGTGTGGTCATCCCCTCCTGTGCGGTGACCAGGATCAGGCAGGAATTCCCAGAAGACGGGGAATATACTGGGTTCCTCCCGCCACTGGAATTTGTATAGTTGTATAGTTGTATAGTATTTTATTGTATATAGTTTTGCAGTTTTTGTTTTAAATATATGTGTTCTTAATCACCCCTCCTTGAACCGCCACCTTAACGTGGTGGAGGGGTTTGAGCACCCGAATGATCCTAGGAGCTCTGTTGTCGGGGGCTTCGTGCCCCTGGTAGGGTCTCCCATGGCAAACAGGTCCTAGGTGACGGGTCAGACAAAGAGCGGTTCAGAAGCCCCTTATGAGAGACCACCAGGCCCGGTTAGAACCATGAGGCCGTCCTTCCGTGGACCCACCACCTGCAGGAGAAGCCATAAGGGCTGGTGCAATGTGATTTGGGCAACTCCAACAGCTGCCCCCACGACCCGGCAACGGACAAGTGGAAGAAGATGGATGGATGTTCTTAATCAAATACAAATATCTGAAAAGACTTGCAGTTGTTAATTACTGGTCCATTAAAAAACATTTCTTGGTATCGATTTGAAATCATACTTTTATGCTTCACTTTTACAATCAATATCCATGCAGGCAGCTTTTTTACTACAGAGACAGCTTTGAGGTGCAAACAAGCATAAAGAAAAAAAGTTACATTTGATAACAAGTACTTATAACAGAAAAAAGTCCTTTATGTAAAATGAATAAAACATGTGCAAAGGAAACAAAGTAGACCTTGATTACATACAAATAAAAATAAAAAAAACATTCCTTGACTGTCCAAAAGATAAACTTACAAATTACTGTGATAATGAAGGTTGACTGTGGCTGATAAAGTGACACTGATGAAGTATTTGTAAATACAGAACACACATTGGCCTGCACACTCTGCACACAATCAAAACTTGACACATCTGAATTACATGTTCATAATGGACTTCATCATCACACCCTATTGTTCTATATGCGGTTGGCTACTGGTCCATCTGAGGTGCCGCACCCACCTCCCCTGCTCACTGAATGGTAATTATAATTGACTGGAATTTACGGATGGCTAAGGCCAGGCTAGCCCAAGACTAAATTTATTATTTTGATTGCAGCAAAACTACACCATTTGTCATATGCTCTCCTGTAGATACATGCAACAACAGATAATAGTTGCCTTTTCTGTTTTGCAAAAGCCTCAGGCAGGATATTCACGAAGATAGCATGTGCAAAGGAATCCATCATCATACTAGTCTGTTACAGCACTTGGCTGACAACTTTTTTCCTTCTCAAACACTGTTGGTCCTTATTGCCATTGACCACGCCAGATAAATCTGGAAAAAAACAAAAAAACAAAAAATTAGCATTAACAGTAATGTAATAATATTGTCATGCAAAATATAGAAGACAACACATCATTCCATTCTGGAAGGTCTTGTTACGCAGGACACTAATCGAGGTTAATAAAGGTTTGCAATGTGTACTTGCCATGTTTGAGCTTTGGGAAACTCCCAGCAGTTGTAGTGTGTGACCATGTTGTGCTTCCGTTGCACTGCAGCATCACAATTTGGGCCTAAAGAAGACAAACACAAAATGTAGTATTATTCACAAGTAAAATGTACACATTACACAAAATATTTTTATAACTTTATCTACTCATTACCTGGCCAACATTAATTTGATGACGATGATTTTGAATGTCAGGCAGTGGGATGCCACAAGGGTTGTGTGGTACAGATGGCTGATTTTCTCAACATCCACAAAAAATGTATGAATATAAAAATTTAAATTCCAAAAGTGAAACATTGTTATCTGTATTTTAAAAACACACATTTAAAAATTCTCACATTTCTCACCTTACACGACACCCGTTTGTCTGCTCCTTCAAAATGGGCACAAAGTGGTACAGGCACAGGTACTTTGTCAGAGTAGTCCTGATAGGGACGGGCCTCCTCTATCATGCTATTGAAAAGTAGATCCATCAGCTCTTCAATGTAGTCTAAAACACAACATTTATTTAAATCAACATTTATCCTAATAATACTTATGTGTCATGCTAATTTAAATAAATATGACATACATGAAGTAGGGTTGGTCTTCATGGCTCTCACTGTGTAGTCTCCACGTTTGAATTTTGGATACACTATGGCATACAGCAGCATATGTGACGATTTGCCTTTTTTAATCATAATCAATTTCACAAATAAACATTAACATGCAGTATCAATGTATTATTTTCTAAACATTTCAAAGCAATAAAATAACTCAAGTGAATATTTGTTGAACCTTTATGATTCATTACCTGGCCAGCATTCCTTTGAACAAGAAGCCCAGACTATTGAGAGAGAATCAGGCTATGGATGCCTCAGTATGCGAAGTGTGGTATTGTGGGCTCATTTTAGCTACATCTTTCAAATAACGTGGTGTAAACAAAATAGTAAGAGTCTCTCGCATGCTGCTGTGCCTACAAAGAATTATAAAGAATTACAAAGAATAATAAATTTATATCTGAAGTGTAAATACATCAATATAAATTAGATATTGGGAGGAGTAGTTGCAATTCCACATACTTGATTTTGGACGCACTCTTGCATCATCACCTGAGGAGGACTTTGATGGCGACCAGTAGAGATGGTTCATATAGATGGTTCACAACGCTTTTGTTCCAACTCGTCATTTCCTCCGTTCACCTTTTTTTGCCCAGCTCAGTTTTTTCCTATCCCTGGGACACCCAACACCCCAAGACAATAAAATATGTGTTTTAATACATGAGATATAAAATGAAATTACTGAAAAAATTAAACAATTACATGACTAAAATACACTTTGGTTAATGGTTAGCACTATAGCTTAGCACTATTCACCTTATTCTGGCCCGCCCACTTTTGCCACTTTTTGCTTTGTCTCGGCACTTCCGTTGTACAGACACTTCTGGTCGAGCGCGAAGCCCGTTCATTTAACGGAGAACGAGGGAAAATATTCTTCCCTAAAATCTGACATTTAGTAGATTGATTTGTGCAAAATGTCCAATGTTCATTTGCATCAACAAGTCAACACTGCACCGTTGCTCTGCGCTCGAAAAAAGGCTTTGTTTTCGTGTAGTGCATGCAGTCCCATGTTAACAGATAGGAGAAAAGGGGCTGGCACAATTAATGGCGGTGCCCATGCGAGCCCTCGGAATAAATAAGCTAGCTCTATAATCTACGTCATGTACTTGCCATACAAAATGACCAAATCCAAAATTTCTTAAAATCTGTATGCAGTACAGGTGCGTTGGTCACCTTATGTCTTCTTGAAGAATCTGGACCTGTGCCTGCTCACAGCCTCCTGTTTGTCTGGCCTCTCATATTGTGCACAGAGTGGTTCAGGCACAGGGACTTTTTCTGAATGCTCCTGATACAGGAGAGGATCCTCCACCACACTGTCAAAGAGCAGTGCCATCAGCTTGTCAATATAGACTGTAAACAAAGAATACAACGTTTGTCCTCGCTGACTTATAAGCATTGAACTCATTTTGTAAATGTGACATACATGAGGTAGGTTTCGTCTTCAGGGCTCTCACAGTGTAGTCTCCGTGTTTGTACTTTGGGTACACAATAGCATACCTAAGCACACCCTCTACTGTCGTTGCGTGAGACCTATTTGCATTCTCATTGTAATGCAATGCAGCAACTTGCAACCTGGGGAAAAAAAGTATATTTACATATATACACACAGAACATATATTTTAATACTTTCTGTAGGTATTACCGAGCGAACATTCCTTTGAAGGAGAAGCCCACACTTTTTGGGGAGAATCTGATAATCAGACTGTGGAAAGCCTCAAGGGTTGATGTGTGGTACACCGGACTAATTTTTTCCACATCCTTGACAAAGCGTGGGGCCAATAGAATGTCTGAGAGTCTCTCACACGCTGCTGTACCTACAGAGTAAAGCATTTTAAAGAATGACATTTAGAATGGCAATGCTAGCCTGAAATCTAAAATACAATGGCCAAAGGGCCAGTATTGCTTGCTATACTTACTTGGTTTGAGCCACACTCTTGACCCTTCCCCAACCAGAGGCCCATGGAGGCAGTGAGGGAACAGGACGTTGTCATGCGTGTGGACATTCTGCATGTGGTTCGCCACAGAAGTCCACTTGGCGACAGCCTCTTGTCCCGAGGAGGACGTAGAAGCTGACCAATAGAGGTGGTTTACCACGCTTTTCCTCCACTGGCCAGCGTCCTGGGTGCTCTTTCTCTTTCCCAGCTCATCCACTTTTTTCCCAATTCCTAGGTATTAAAATATATTGTTACTAAATGCACAATAACCATAATATTATACAGCATTACCAAAATGCATACCCTTTCCCATGTGCCATGGGTCAAAGTAGTGACGGATTTCCTTTCTTTCCTCCCGTAAAAACTTTTGCACGCCGGTGTGTCGGTCCGTCACAATGGCCTCCACATTGACACCCCTCTCTTCCAGCATGGTCAGACTCCGCACAAAGCCCTCCTTCTCCATGCGCACGCTGTTTCCAACCTCATTGCTCTAATAAGACAAAAAAAATAAGAATAAAGAATTCTATCATAATGCACAGTTATCCCAAATTACATATACATTTTTATTGTAATGTTTTACCTGGACTAGCTGGATGTCAATGACTTTGTTACACGTTAGATTCATCATGGTGTAACTGCCATACTTGGCTGAATGTCCTACACGAATGCAAGTTATACATTAGCTGACTTTTATTAATACTTCTGATAAATGTTTATGAAATGTATTTACCAGGTGAATCTGCCCGCATGTCCCCACCCAGTGACACAGAGCCGCTTTCAAGAGCCTCCCTGATGAGGTCATCCTGCTCCAGCTTCCACTGCCAGTTGACCGTAGGGATGAGGAACTTTGCCTGATGCCTATAGAAGCACTGCTCTGACAGGCCCTGAATATTGAAGGCCCCCAAGAACTATAAAATGAAAACATCTGTTATCAGCTGATAATATATGGAAAAATAATCCAAACAATTCAAATGTTTTTGTAGTACCTTTGAAATCTGCCTAAATGATGAGCCGGTGAACAGCACAGCAGCACAGAGCTGTAAGTTTCCAGCTGGGATGTTGTTCACCATGGGCTGACTGGACCACTGATTGGTAAACTCACAGCGAGGACACTGTTGCGTGACCCGAAGCAGTGTGCCGACTGTGATGGTGTCCACAGCACAGCGACTAGTGCAGACAGGACATCGCCTGAACAGCTCCAGCAGTTGGTCCTCGTGAACAATATATTTTTTGTCCTTGTGTGGAGGGACTTCAGCAGGAATGCTATATAAAAAAAAGAGGCATATGTCATCCCTCAAAAAAGTAGGACGCTGTATATATTTTTTCAATTAAAACTCTAGAATTTCTTTGTACCTTGAACAGTTCACAGTGCTGGCACTGTCATCAATGTGGAAGCTGGGGTCAGACGCTGACACCTCACACCTTCTCCTTTTTAAAGGTGTAGAGGCTGCTCTGGGACTGTCAGGGAGAGGGATTTCCATCAGGTCCCCTGTCCCACAACCGACGCTTGTGTAAGCGGTCCGGGCTTGAGTAGCTGTACAAAACACAAACAAAAAAAACACGTTTAAAATGGCAGTAATTACACAACTTGTGTCTAACTATAGAAAAAAAAACTAAAGTGGTGAGAGTACTGTTTAAAGGATAAATAGAGAGATCACCTTTGCTTCGCCTGCTCGGCTTCACATTGGCCTGGACACTTGCATGCCATGTAATGACTGGATCAGTCTGGCAACCAATTTCTCTGCTCACTTTTGGCTGAAAACATAAAAATAAATAATATTTATAAAGCGCACACTCACGTGACATGCACATAGATTGTAAACTTGTATTGATGATTTATAGGAAAACAACCTTGGATATACTTTAGAGTATGCCACCCTATAGCAGATAAACCAAATATTTGTATCAGGTTAATTCTGGCTACAGTCGCTACTAAAAACTTCCAAATGGTTTGGCATTTTGAATAGCTGCGTTCAAATAGGTGTAAACTTTGGTTCAGTTCAGAAAACTTGTCAACATGAACATAATTAGCAGAATTGATCCTACTTTGTGAACCTGTTCAACAACAATGGCAATAACAACTATACTGATTCTGAAACCACGTAAGAACAGCTCATATCTGTGACCACAATGACCACACGGTCCACCTGGAGTGGTCAGCCCTCTCCTCACTGACCACACGGTCCACCTGGAGTGGTCAGCCCTCTCCTCACTGACCACACGGTCCACCTGGAGTGGTCAGCCCTCTCCTCACTGACCACACGGTCCACCTGGAGTGGTCAGCCCTCTCCTCACTGACCACACGGTCCACCTGGAGTGGTCAGCCCTCTCCTCACTGACCACACGGTCCACCTGGAGTGGTCAGCCCTCTCCTCACTGACCGCAATCGAGCATCAAACGGGAGCATTCTAGCTATACGTTAGCTTAACATGCTAGCTTGTAGCTACTGTCAAAAGCTACAGTCATCGCAAAACTTAGATTAGTTTGGTGCTCACTGCTCAGACTCGTGCACATTTGCGCACAGTGTTGGCGTAACTTTGCAGACTGATGCATTAGCAGGCTGCCCCGGGCAGAGTAGACGCGCTTATAACCGGTGGCTGCTGTTCCTCAGCCACAGTGAGCGAGTGCGGGACACGTCGCCTGGAGCTGAGGCTGCACAGTCTATTTACACGCCATATTTTTTCAACATATCTACACGACTCATGTGATTGGTATTATCAGAGGCGAAAACGGCGAATTTGTTTGAGACACTACAATAACGATCTATTCTGACGTGCACATCAATATTCTATATACTGTACATGACTCAATCTGTGAGCAAAGTAGCTTCTACTGACAGAAATGACCGGGACAGAGTGAACCAAGTGCCTCTTTTTACAGCAGCTACAATCATTGCAATTATTACCAAATCCAAAATGGGTAAATCAGCATTATTTTTCTCACTCACCTCACATTGGCGCCCGAAATCGTCCTGTTGGCGGGGCAGCAGTGTCGGTGGGCTAAGGCTCAGTCGTGGAAGAGCAAGGGTGGGGACGGCCTCGCTCTTCAAACGCAGAAGACTAGCATAGCCCAGTTCAACCTCCATGAAGTTGGCGAAGGAATCGCGCGTAAAATGGTCTTTGCAAACTCCAGCCTGAGCAGGGAGTTCGCAGTTTTCCCCCAAGCCAATTGCGCGCGTCCACTGGCGCCTAATTTCTAAGTTCTGCGGAAACCTGTGCAAACCTACAGAACTGTGGCACCCCACTACGCTACACTTCCTCCCCATCCTAACACAGTACAATTAACACCTAACAATTAAATTATACACGATAGACCACTAAAAACAATACTAACAAACGCCCTAAGCTAAACTGAGCTAACTAATCTAACAATAAAAGCAACTAGTGACTACAACTACAACATTCAACAACTAACACTACTAAAACTATACAATTATCTATAATAAACAAGCTATCCTAATAAAATCTACCTAAATGCTATGATAACTAATCGCAAACCTGACAATCGATGAAAATATTCTCTCGCTATTCCAACTCCAACTCGCTACGGGGGCGTGAGCGAGACTGAGCCCTTTTATACCCCAGAGCGGCAGGGCCCGTGACATCATCTCTCGCCTCCTGACATCATCTCTCTCCCCTCCGCTAATTGGGTGCCGAATTCAAAAAATCAAATGCAGTACAGACAGTTCGCTGCAGATGGCGCCACACAGACGGTTTGGGACACAAAGACAGGATTTCAACAAATTTGCACTAAATTGTTAAAATAGTGACATATACACGTAGACAACACTATAAGATACCCATTTATACAACTTAGCTAGAAAAAAAAGTTGATTTTGGGGTTAGTTGTTCTTTAAGTTTCCCAAGCCTTGTGGGGCCCTCTGCTGGTTAAGCTAAGATTTACCATCCGGTCAGAATATTCTTTTATTTTACATTATTTACAGTTTTAATTTTCTTTGTTGATTTTTGTCTTTCAGGATTTTGACAAACTCCTGGAGTCCATGAAGAGCGCCTTGGCTGAAGATACTCACTCGGCTTTTGTTTTTAACTGCTCCAATGGGAAGGGGCGAACGACGACAGCCACTGTCATCGCAGTCCTCACGCTGTGGCATTTTAATGTAAGATTATACATTAAAAATAATGCAAGCATCTTTTTTCCTTGCTTCCTAGTACTTTAGAATATATTGAAGGTTTTACCTTTTTATTATCTAATTCCTTCCTGATTTATTGAGCTTTGTACTGCACTTTTTACAGTTTTTCACCCTCCTGATGATTAAATGATTATTCATATCAACAAGACTTGACTGTTGCAACCCTGTCTTTACCTGTCTGAATAAGTCTGCTCTGAACAAACTACACAATTCTGCTGCTAGACTTTTAACAGGTGCCCCTCGAACGTCTCTCCATTGGCTACCTGTAAAATTCAGGATTGATTTCAAGATTTTGGTGCTGACTTTCACTGAACATCCAGGACTTTTTGAGCCCTTGGTGAGACTCTTCGGTCCTCAGGCCAGAACTTGCTTGTAGTCCCTAAGACTTGTTACAAGACCCGAGGGGACCTGTCTTTTCTTTTCAGACTGTGGAGCGCCCGGCCCCGGTCTCTGCGTCTTTTACCTATTCTTTTGCCCAGCACTTTGAGATTTTATCTGTGCTTTAGAAATACATTTTATTTATTTGTTTGTTCATTTGGTCGGGACAGTGCATGTTAACCTCCGCCTGACCCGAACGCATCGTCTCCAGTTCAGCGATACCCAAATCTAAATCTTCTCAACTGGAGAGCAACAGTGACGGTGGCACTGTTGCTAGAGCGGGTCGTCTTGTGATCGGAAGGTCGCGAGTTCAAATCCCACCCGGCCCAACAAATGCACACTGTCACCCTAGTTGCCTCCAGTGTCAAACACCCCACGCCTGATTGAAGCCTTTGGCTAAATTTGCATCTGTTGTCGCACTCTCAAATACACTCTCATTCATCCTGGCCTATTGTACATGTTTTAGTGGTAGGAGAAACCAGAGTACCCGGAGGAAACCTATGCAGACGCGGGGAGAACATTAAAACTCCACACAGAAACTCCCCAAATCAAATATATCCAAGTCAAGCCATACATTTGACTCTATCCATTATGTAGATTTTGTCGGTGACTTATAAAATCAAAAAAACATAAAATGACAGAAAACATGCAAAACATTTTTTTTCTCCTATTTAGGTACTAATCCACGGCAAAAGTTTCACATTGAAACACTAAATTCATTTTTTGTCCTTATTCACCTGCAGTGTTTGGCCTTAAATTATTGAAAATACGTCGTCTTTTGGGGAAAAGTAAAAAGTAAATAGTTGAGAACTTCAGACTTTAATCATCTTTTAGGTTCTTACTTTGTCTGTAAAGTCTTTGTTGTGGCATGAATAATCTCCTTGTTGTTTTAGGGTTTCCCGGAGATCACAGACGATGAGATTGTGAGTGTTCCTGACGCCAAGTACACAAAAGGAGAATTTGAGGTTTGTTGCCTTGTTTTTTGTAACTGTTGAACACGTTGCAGATTCATAATATTCAAAGAATGTTCAGGCCAGATGACTCGGGCTTGATTAGATAGATACAACCTGAAGGAAATTCCATGGGGAACAATGTAAGATACACGGGAAAAATAACAGCTTTAGTTCTTTTTTTTTTTATCTTCATTTGGTTTAGAAGTTAAACCAACTCAAAATAATCATAAAGTACCTTAATTCAAGCAATTCTAAGTCATTTATCTCATTAAAGATGGTAATTTTTTGTCAGTCTTAGACATTTCTGAGCAGAAGAAGAAGATCTTTATTTATATAGCGCCTTTCACAGACATAGTCACAAAGCGCTTTACATGAGACATTCACTCCATACTGGTGGTGGAAAGCTGAGTCAGTGTCTTAAGCTGCTCAAGACGTTAGCATGCTACCGGTTAGTAACTGTCAACCATTTTAATGGCTTCAACACGATAAACACATGTGTGACTCACATCTATGAACACTGAGGAAATTCTACAGTAACAGCTCAGCTCTGACCTCTGTCACATGTTGTATCCAAGGCTAGATGTTTGGAGTGTGGTTAGGACTTTCTCTAGGAGAGGCTTTTCGTATTGAAGCTAAATGCTAACTGGTAGCATGCTAATGTCTTGAGCAGCTTAAACACTGACACTGTTTTTTTTTCACATAAACGTCCGTCTCTGGGGGCGTGTTTTACTGTTATCTTCTTTAGCAATGATTACGATTACATAAAAATGTATTTATATCCTGAGTATAGATATTGTTACATGTTGTAGTACTGCATAATTCTACTTTGGTATTCAAAATGGCTGCCATAACAACAAAAGTCACATGACTGAAAGGCGCGTATAAATAAGGATTGGAAATCAATTACCAAAAATAGGAATAGAAAATATTAGCAAGAAAGCAAAAGGATTCCTGTTTTGACCAGATTTCAGAGTTTAAAAACATGAGAGCTTGTGTTATAGTAAACGTTTCTGAACTTTGACCTTACCAACCCCGGTTCATACAAATCCAGGTGCCAACTTTATATTTTCTTGGGCGGGCAGAGTGGGTTTAAATGAAGTAATTATCACAAATAAAATCTCCCTCCGTCGTCCCTTTGTGTAGTGACTGTTTGGCGTTTCCTGGTTACGATCCCGGTAACGGCGCTGTGATTGGCAGGTCGTATTGTGTGCCGACAGCATGCGGTCTCTTTCTGTTTATCCGAATGACGGCAGAGCAGCGGGTCGTCCGCATTAAGTCATCGTCACAACACGAAGGCGAGGAAAAAGCACATCCAAAGACATGGATCACAGAGAAGAATTACTTCGTTTGTGCTTTTTGGCCTGGCTTTAAGTCAACAGAGTTCTGTGGGTTTTATAATCTGAAACGAAAATTGGAGAGACCTGGGCTAGATTGGTGAACAAAGTTTATTTTCCTTCTCGGATCATCTTGGACCATTTTACACGTCAAGGTAGAATAAATCCCAAAATAAAACACTGTCATCTATTGCTATTGGCACCATTATCATAACTCGAACTGATGGTAACTTTGTGTCGTACTGTTGGAGACTTTCTGACTACACTGAAGCACTTTGACTTGGGACATATTACACATGAGGGACATTAGGGAGCCCCTCCTGGAACCGCCACCTTAACGTGGTGGAGGTGTTTGAGCACCCGAATGATCCTGGGGGCTCTGTTGTCAGGGGCTTCGTGCCCCTGGTAAGGTCCTGGGTGACGGGTCAGACAAAGAGCGGTTCAGAGGCCCCTTATGAGAGACCAACAGGCCCGGTTAGAACCATGAGGCCGTCCTTCTGTGGACCCACCACCTGCTGGAGGAGCCATAAGGGGCCGGTGCAATGTGATTTGACCCGGAAACGGACAAGTGGAAGAAAATGGATGGATGGATGGACATTAGGGAGCACACGAGTCCTTTACAAAATATGCTAAAATATGAAATGTTATGAGTGAAAATGACATGCATGTTCTTGATCTTGTTCATGATCTTAAACCATTGGTCTGCTGTCCTCGCTCAGGTGGTGATGCAGCTGGTGCGCCTGCTCCCTGACGGACACCGGATAAAGCGGGAGGTGGACTTTGCTCTGGACTCAGTCAGCGAAACCATGACTCCAATGCACTACCATCTACGAGAGGTCATCATCTGCGCCTACAGACAGGTACGGGACGCTATTCAGTATGTTTGGTTATTTCGGGACTCTGCTTTGTTAAGAGGCCTGCCAGCTTTGAATGGAAAGATCCTATGAGTTTAGTTTGTCTTTGTAAGATTTAAGGACGGACTTGTGATTGGATTTTGGAGCTGCTGGTTCCAGGGAAAAGAGTCAGACTGTGACTGGGTGCAGCTCATTTTGTGGAACTTGTTTTGCACATTCAGTGAATGAACAGTAACGTAAGGCCATTTCTCATGCAAGTATTGTGATTGTGGTTGAGGTGAACTTAGATTTTTTTCCTCTGCATTTGAGTCCCACGTACGGAGCAGCCTGAGTGCTAGTCTAAACTAAAGACCTCCTCTCAGAAGCTTAGAGCGGTCGGGCGTGGTCAGATCCTGTGAGGGGGCACGTCGCACATCAACATTGACAGTGGATTGAAAATATACCGTCAATCATGGCAAAAAGTAACCTGGCACCCTGCCTGGTCTGCCAAGTGTAGTTGTAAAGTGCTATAGAAATAAACTTTGATTGATTGAACCTGAACCTTCATGTCGGTGGAGAGTCCTTGCCTCAAGTATCTCGGGGTCTTGTTCATGAGTGAGGGACGGATGGAGCGTGAGATCGATCTACGTTCCCACCCTCACCTATGGTCATGAGATTTGGGTAATGACCGAAAGGACAAGATCGCGGATACAAGCGGCCGAAAAGAGTTTCCTTCTCAGGGTGGCTGGACGTGTGTGTGGATCGAGAAGTCTGGATGGAGGATGGATGGATGGACAGATGACTGAACCTGTAAATAAGGGTCCTTTTTCAAGACATATATCCTAGTTTTTTACACTTAAATGAAGGGAAAAAAAAATCTCATTTTATCTCAATCCCTCAATCTTATTTTACTCTACATGTTTTTCCTTCATTTAAGTGTAGAATTAGGATTAGGGTTAGCAATTATGCATATCCAAATCTCAAAGCGTATTGACTGGAGAGCTGACGGCCTATATGCCAGTGTGATACCTCATTTGAAAGCCAAGACTTTCTAGTTTCTAAAAATATGTGAGGAATCCGTGTGAGTGAAACACAATTTACATCACATTTGCCGTTCCTAACCCTAATGCTAACCCTAGCCTGCTGATCGGGGGAATGGGCAAATAACAGGTTAGTTTGTATGGCTTATAGGCATTAAAAACCAAAAGACCTTTGACCAAAGTAGAGATTTAAATTTTGATTAAAGATCGATTTAAGCCCTTATTTAACTCCATGTCTTCTTTTCTATTCCCATAATCTTCCTCTGTTATCTTCCTCTTTGTTCTCAAGTTTCCTGCCCGCTTTAACCTCAGCTCCCTGTCCCTCCTCCGCACATGCCCGAACCCTCTCAAACCTCTCCTTTCCCTCCATGTAGTATCTCAAACGCCCCACAGATGGCGCCACAAACTCGCCCATGTCCCATCTGTCTTCCTGAATGAAATCACCCCGTTTCTCGCACCATGTGGCAGTTTGATCGCTGTGTGTAACGTGTCATCATCAGCTTGTGCTCCTTCACCGTTTGGGCCAAATGTGCTGTAAATGACACCCCACCTGCTCGAGCACCATCATTATGTATTATCTGTCAGGCTTTTGGATTCTGTTAAAGGCTGTCACCGGGGATTGTGCTGCAGGTGGTTTGGTGGGGGCAGGAAAATGAAAAGAATCAAGAAAATCAAGGTTTTATTTTATGATATGAGCCGAGCCGTGCACATTTTTTCATTAAACGGATAATTGAAGGGATACAGCTGGGCATTGTGTTGATGCAGCTGCACGACATTTTGAGGCAGGACAATATTTGATGAGGAGGGCGAATTTGCTATTGTTGTGTTTGCAAGATTTACACATTTTTAATATGTAATAAGTGCATATTTTAACACGATATCCAGGAGAGATGATTGCAATATGAACTACCAATGTTGGCACTAATACATAACAGGGCCCCTTCTAGTAAGATTCTTTTGCGCTTTTAGCAGTAACATATTTTTTTTTTTCCCCAACTTTGTTTTACATTTTTAAGGCACATAACAAATACAAGTGAAAACCCACTATTCAAAATAGACTATGCCAAGATAGACATAGAAACAACGATGGAACAATCACCAAAAGCATAAACACACACACAAAAAACCCATTACATTCATCATAAAATAATTATGATAAAAATAAACGAGACCAGACGAACAAAAAACAACAACAAAAAAGGACAAAGACCAAGACGAAAAGCAGGTGCCAGGGATTAAGGAATTGTAAGGTGTTAGCAGTAACATATTTTAATTAAGTTTTAGACTGTGTTTTGATGAAAATGTAATTTCATTATAGTCGAGATTTAGTTAAACATTTTTTTTTTTCAGTTTTAGTCATTTATTTATTCATTCATAATATTTATTATAATCATATTTAATCAAGGTCCTCTTCTTTATGGGGCTTCTCCCACATGAACAAAGCTCAGAGCTGCTCCTTTTGCAGAGAATTTAATGATTTTAGGCTCTTTCAAACTGTCATTGTGTGACGGATTGACAGTTTGTTTGTTATTGTTTTTATTTTTATTATTATTGTTAGGTTCGTTTTAGGGGTGCCAGTCAGGTTTCCCTCCTGACTTAAAGGATAAAGTATGTATCGCGGTGTATTCTATGGGTTTACTATAGTCCGTGAGTTTCCTTACAATGCCACAATCCTCACAAGGACATATGCTACATGGCATAAACCCTTTTGTATGTAGGACATAGTTTGAACAACACCCACACAGACAGAACATGTGGGTTTTGCAAGCATGTATTGGAAAATAAACAAGGACTAATAGCACATAAGTGTTCATCATTTTCTCCCCCCCATACACAAAATAAATCCCCACTCAAAAAGGAAGAAAAAGTTCAGAGGAGCCAGAAATTGCCCATTTGTCATTTCCAACATTTCCTTTTCACAAATACACATACAAAAGCATTAACTTATGTATTGCGAGAGCACCAAGTGACGTCACACTGACGGAATGCGGAAGTGCGGTCTAGCCAGCACCAGATCGATCTACAGTAAACATCATAAATTTTGTTTTGGCATACTTTCATCAAGGTTCGAAACCACAGCAAAAACAAAGCAATAATACGTAGATCAAGGCACAAAGAAAGAAAACTCACGGACAATCTAGAGTCCAAGCGGACCTGTACGTAGCTACAGCACGTCACCGACGTGCTGTAGCTACCAGGAAGCAGTAGGTCCGGGTGCTGCGGGGAATTATTTTGTTTAAAAAAAAAAGATGTTTGCAATACTGACAAGCGCTATGGAAGGAGGGAATGTTACCAGCAAGTACTTGTTCGTGGAGGAATTAACCACCCTCGTTGGGAGTACAACTAATAACGCTTTGCTACCCGTCAGGATCCGAGGCTGCTACTTCCCTGTCCCGCAAAGGTATGCCATTTTACTAGAGCAAGCCGAGCAGGCTTAACCGGCGGCGGGAACAGGGGGAGCGAATGGGCGAAGGGGCAGAGATGGGCGTTGAGTGTGAGGTCAGAGAGAGAGGCTGGACAGGGGAGTAAACCGGGGTGTGGTGAAGGCGAGGGTATAGGTGACTGACCATGCACAGACGGGTGCCTGGTTGTCACAATTGGAAGTTTGGATGATCTTTTGTCTCTTCTTTTCATTCTTATTTAGCCAGATTTTAGTTCACGAAAGTATCTGGACATTTTAGTCATATTTTTAGTCTAATAGAAAACTTTTAATTTAGTTTTAGTCCAATTGTAGTCTGCAAAACTATTAACTTGACTAAAATCGACAGACTTCACACTGGATTTTAGTGCACATTCCCTTGATAAGTGCATTTAAATGTTCTCTGTGAAGCAGCACATGGAGGACAAAAAAGTCATTCAGACACAACAGAAGTGTTTGAAAAGCACCTGCACAAAGTTTGACAAAAAGATTTTCATTGGTGGAACGTCAGAAACAGCCTTGTCTGACCCATTTGCAATAGACTATTCTCTAACCTCTTCAGTTTCTTGTGAAAAGAGAGCTTTTACTGACTCTTTTTAATGCTTTAACCATTTGAATTTGAATGATGTATTGGCCTCAGGGCCGGATCTCTTCAGTGAAGAAATACTCTCACATTTAGTTGATTATAAAAGCGATGGCTACTTTTCAGAGCAAAATTGAAATTCTAATGTTTCATCGGCAACACTTTGTTTTACACTACCCTTGATATATATATTTTTTTTACGATTTTAATTGATTTTATTTGAAATAAAAGTAGTTTTTTTTTCTTTCTTTCATGTTTCATGTTTCATTTTATATTCCCTGTCTCCTCTCAAAAGTAAAACCTCTTAGTAAGCCATGGAGTTTTCAAAAGTGTTTTAGTTTTATGATCTTCATGCCTCTGCTGTGATTGACAACCGTCTCCATGGAGACTCGAGGGAAAGGGGCGGAGTTAAATGGTCGGCTCAGAGCAGAGTGAGAGAAAGGCACAGGAGCAGACCAGAGGAAAGTGGGAAAGAAAACTCCAGCGTTATTCCATTGTGTATCTAACCCATAGGTACCAGTTATTACAGACTGTTACAGAGCTTTAGTTGGTTCAATGTGTCAGGGACTGTAAAATAAAGTGATACCGTTTCATCAATGTGCTACACAAACTTCACTTCTCTTTTTTTACTTTATATTTAAAAGTCCACGATGTGCTTTTCAGATACAGTTCCTTCTGGAGTGGCAGGTGTATTGAAAGAGCTGTTGTTTCCTTTGTGTATGAAAAAATGTATTGGATTTGTAAAGGTGGTTTTGTCTCCTTGATGCTTGTGTGTGCGATTTGTTTTTCTCGAGTTCCAGGGTTTGTTATTGTGTTTCATCCCTGGAGTTTTACATTTATACTGTGAGCCCCCCCTACAACGAGGATGCTGCTGATTAACTACAAACGCTGTCAATAAACAGATGTCTTCAGTAATGTGCGATACCCTAAAATTCAAACCTTTGACTGAAAAACCATAATCCCCATAATCCCCGCATGCTTGGAGAACACTGCTTTACAGAACAATGGTTGCACAGCAGGCGATGCACTTTATGATGTGGATAAACTTTCTGTCCCGTTTTAGTTGGAAACAAGTTTTAGTTGGAAACAAAAAACTTGCCCTTTTTGTGATTATAAGCAACACGTTCTCTCTGGAGCCACCGTTTGCAGATGGAGCCTGTAGAGCCTGGGACAGCGAGGAGTTTTCGCTTGATTTACCTCTCGCTGAGATCGAGTTTCTTGCAAGCAAAAAGTTCATGAGTGCGGTGTCGGTGGGATTTTCTAGATTTTTTTCAATACTGATACTTTAAGGAACATGTCACCGTTTTTTTACCCCCTACTTGCTCCAGCAATGTCCGTCGTGTACGAGTTTAATATAGAAACTGAAATTACGCGTTAGACCTGAGGTGGCAGTAGTGAGTATCAAAATGGCCACTTATTTAAAGCAGTACTAAATAACTTGTTTACCTTAATAAATCCTTTCCGTAGTCCTTCTGGGGGAAATACAAGTGTTGATGGGATGATCGGAGGGTCTTTCATCTCCCCCTGGTGTCTCTGGCCAGAAAACCACAATTGCAACTTCCCTGCCTACGGGTCGGAGGCACCAATACACACAAATGGAATCATAAAGGAGAAGCTAGCAGGCTAACGGGCAAAGCTAACTGTGAACTAGCGCCACTTAAACAGTATTTACAGCCAAGTTTGACTGAATAAAATGATCTCCATTGTGTAATTGGATGAACAATATCCCTCTATAACTTTGTCTTTTCTGTCAGCGTAGTATTTACTCTCACGGACAATTAATGAGTAAAAAAACACAACATGCTACGACACCTGCAGTGGCGCTTATGGCCTCTAGGGGCATGAGTAACTTAGTTCTGCTTTCAGTAAAGAAAGAAGATTTGTAGCTTCCATGTTGCTTTTTTGTCACTCTTTCCTCACTTTTTGTCACGTTTTCTTGCTTTTTCAACCTTGTTTTTTAAGTCTCATTTTCGTCCCTATGTTGACATTTTTTTCAAGAAGTTTTTAGATTTGGGTAAAGCCGAACTAGAGAAAATGTGCTTGGTTAAGGCGAGGGTTAAGAGGTTAATGGTGTGTGTTTAGGGCATTTCATTATGTATTTGAACTCACCATTTACTGCAATGCAAAAATCACGGTCAAAGTTGCAAAGATCTTTGTTGGATTGAGGACTTGAACTGGCATTGCCCTCCCCCTCCCGCGCCGCTTCCCCCTGCGCTCCGCCGGGCCAGGTGATAAGCAGAGCCAGATGTTTTCAAGGCGAAGAGAAAGGGGAACGGTGGGGAGAAAAAAAAAATCCAGCTCTTTTTGTCTGGTCTGTGCCCCTCTGACAGTGGTCGGAAAATGTGTCTTTGATGGAGAGAAAAAAAAAAAAAAAAAGATCCATGCACCGAGAGCCCAGAGCCATCCACAAACCCCAGACACCACAGAGGGGGGAGGGGAGCGTTTTACTAGAAAGAGACTCTTCTCAGCCGCTTTTGGAGATTCTGATGGGAACTTTAGTTGCGGATGAGCTCAGAATCCATAATAATGAAGTGAGTTAATCTTCGCATAGAACTGATGGGATTCATGGCTCTTTGATGTTCCTAAAGAGCCGTTCAAAAGACTGGCTCATTTTTGTATTGATTTAAGAAGCCAACCAGAAAACTCATATTCTTAGCTTAGGCTTACTAGTAATTCTCACTGCTGCCTGCGTGGGGAGCTCCATGCAAACTTGTTTTGTCTATGATTTGTTATGTGCAATGCCATAACAACATCATTAATTTTGATTAAAGGATCTGTATCCTGCTATTTTAGCCATTCCAAAGTTAAGTATAGGCATTTATATGATATATTGTACCTCTACCACTATGCAGCACTCATTTTTGTGATAAATTAAAGTGTTTTCTGGAGGTATTTCAAACCCGGAAGACACTCCGGGTTTGAACTCCGCCCCCTCTCTCCGCACATACAACTTTACCATAATATAAATAAACGGCAATAAGTGCCTCTTCTTTAGGAAGGTTGAATAAAGTCCTCGTAGCCAAACGTGCTTTTCTCGGTGACATTATCGTTATAGGTAAGAAAAAAGAACAGGTGTGTCCAGAGTAGGGATGGGTACCGTTCGTTTTTTTTTCGATACCAAGTACTTTAACGATACCTGCTTTTCGGTTCCGGTGCCTTAACGGTACTTTTTTCGATACCTATGTTATTTTAATTCAATAAAAATAACGTGTATTAAAAGTATAGTTCAGGAAAAAATCCTGAAACGGCACAGCAGAAGCTACACAGGAGCAGCAGCGTCGCCTGTGACTTCGTGTTTTGAGCACAATTTCCACTTAAGCAGAGATAAAAAGAAAGAAAGGACGTTATTACCTCTTAAGCTGCAGAGACAGGACAGATCCACATCAGGACATGCTTTTCTTTCAGCTAAACTTTTCTAAACACACTGCGCTGTTCGACGAAGCGAAAGCAACTTCACAGTCAAAGATCCTCACATGGTGTGAGCGCTCACTCTGCCACTGACAATTTACCAAAACTGGACCAACAATGTCTAATACAGAGTGAGCGCTCACGTTCAACAAACCATCTTCGATATTCCTGTCGCTGCAGCCGCAGTTGTAAACAAGAGCACGTAAGCTCAGCCTCCGTGGGTCTGTCACTAAAGGTAAAGACGTCTTTCTTATTGTCACTGCTCTTTTTTGCTTTTCACTTTGACTAAAGCTCAAGTTTCTTATTCAGTCCTGGTTTAGTCCTAGTTTATAACTGGTTTTGTTTAGCTCCGGGTTTTACAACCGGTGTAGTCTACGTCCTGGCTCAGTCCTGACGCAGATCGCGGCTCTGTCATCTCTATTACAAAAGTTTAGCAAGTTTTGCTTCGCTATAAGTTACATCTATAAAATATATCTTTGCTTCGCTCCATTTGCGCTGAAGCGGGTCAGTATCTGCGCACACGTTCATGTAGCTTTTTTGAGACTCATTGCGGGTCACATATTGACGTCTGGAGAGAAAAAGACATCCTTTTTTCTCTTTGTCTCTTTCTTACAACAGGAATAATGAAAAAGCTGGTTTATAAATTAAAATCAGGCCGTAAGCATAGAATTAAGACGTGACATTACAGACGTCGAGCACTTCCGGTCTGCTGTTACGACACAACTGAGCAGGTCAGTCGTTCACCAGCAGAGGGCGGAGCAGCTGCTCAGAGAGAAGGATTCAGGAGGATTGTTGAGAACTGCGTGAATTAAGCCAAAAAACACTCTGTGGGTGTTTTTGATAAGGAAATTGTATAACAACATGGCTAAAAGCTCTAAAAAGTCGATTTGGCATGATATAGGACCTTTAAGAAAAGGGTTGTCAAGTACCACCTTGTTTTTCTCTTAGCCTGCACCCTAATACTGTACTTATTGCTAATTACAATCTTTCCAATTCCATTCTCGGTTTGATTTCCGGCACATTAAATAATCTTTTCATTTCCGATCTCAATTGCACGTCCGAATTTGCCCTTTCGTGCTACCAAATCCCACTCACTGCACGTCCTCAAAGGCAGTGCTTTGACGTCATTGCACGCCAAAGTGTCACCGCGAAAAAGATACAGACAGACATTATTTCACAGAAAAGCTGGGACTTTGTTCTGAGGTTTTCAATTGGCCTTTCTAAAGGTGAAGACCGGAGACAAGTGCGTCAGAGGCGAAGTCTGATTCATATAAAGGTGAAATGATGGATCTGATTATTCCGAACAGAACGAGGTTCAATGTCATTCCTGTGATGAACATGGCATGCTGTCCTTAAAGGTGTTTTATGCTAATATTTCCCCCCAGGCTTTTTAAATCTACATTATCACACCTTTGTATAGATATTTTTTGTAGTACAGTTAGGTCCAAATACAGGGACGGTAACCTAATACTTTCGTTTCCCGCAGATGCACACTGTCGTTGTGTCCTTGGGCAAGACACTTCACCCACCTTGCCTCCAGTGTCTGTGTACATTGCTGTATGAGAGTGTGAATGGGTGACTGGTTCCTTTTCCTATAAAGCGTTTTGTATATATATAGTTTTAATTTATAAACACTTCTTCAAAGATTTCCATAGTTTAGCTCCATGTAGGTGACACTTCTGTTTCAATATTGTCCATGCATTCTTCTTCTTCTTCTTCTTCTTCTTCTTCTTCTTCTTCTTCTTCTTCTTCTTCTTCTTCTTCTTCTTCTTCTTCTTCTTCTTCTTCTTCTTCTTCTTCTTCTTCTTCTTCTTCTTCTTCTTCTTCTTCTTCTTCTTCTTCTTCTTCTACTTCTTCTTCTACTTCTTCTTCCTCCATATTATTCTCATCCTCCTCCATCTCCTCCTTCTTCTTCTTCCTCCTCCATATTATTCCCATCCTCCATCTCCTCCTTCCTTTTCTTCCTCTCCTTCTTTATCTTGTTTTTCTTCTTCTTCCTCTTCTGCTTATTCTGCTCCTTCTTCTTCTGCTCCTGCTTTTTCTGCTCCTTCTTTTCCTCCTTCTTCTTCTCCATATTCTTCTCACCCTCCTCCATCTTCTTCTCCTCCTACTTCTTCTTCCTTTTCTTCCTCTCCTTCTTTATCTTTTTTTCCTTCTTTCCTCTCCTTCTCTGCTTAGCTTTCCACATGATACGTTTGAAGATACATTTTTAAGTCGACTAGATTTGAACACAGAACTGAAAGTTGTCTATTTTTCACATTGACATTGCCCACCTAAAGCAGCCTTTTTAATGTATCAAAGTGCACAACAGACTGCGTGCTTGTGGTGCCTCCGTCCAGCTACAGCTACATCCTTGAACCGGATCAGCCGCGGAAAATGTATGAATAAGTGATGGCATCAGTGAAACAAACAGGAAACAAGCTGGGACAGTTGAATGACACTGTGCAAATACCATCAAGACAGATCCCAGCCCTGACTGCTTTAATGAGCCCGGGGTCCCGCTCCTGAAGGCGGTATGGAGGCTTATGAACGTCCTACATGCAAGCTGAGATGCTTATTGACGCCTTGACATTGAGCGTTCATGATTTATTAATCTGTAAGCCCCTTGTTTCCTGGCTTAACTTGTGGCTATGTGTGTACAAAATGTCACTGCTGGAAGGAGTAGGTGCACGGACAGGATCGGAGAACTTCTTCTGCTCCTCCTGCTTCTTTTGCTTCTTCTGCTTCTGCTTATACTCACTACTGCCACCTCAGGTCTTACACGTAACTGCAGTCTCTACTTTAAGCAGTTGTGGCGAACAGGTCTGAGCTCATTCTACACATTAGGACATGGCTGGAACATGTAGGGGGAGGAAAATACTTAGTTTTAACATTTTTAGCATCCGTATAGTCCCTTTACGAATTGGGATGCTACAAATACAGTATGTTAGGAAGATTAGGGATGAGTTTGTACCACCACCACCATTTTAATTTAGTGGCTTCCTCTTTCATATTTTGAAATTAAAAGACCAGGTATAGGGCCTTTTAAAGGGGTTTGATGCAATTTGGCCATTTTAAACTCACTACTGCCATCTCAGGTCTTACACGTAGCTGCAGGTTCTATATTAAGCTCGTGCATGACGGCACTTCGGACCTGAAGTAACACCTTTTTGAGTGACAGTGCAGGATTGTAGAGGCAGTTGTGGTGAACAGGTCTGAGCTCATTCTACACAATAGGACATGGCTGGAACATGTAGGGGGAGGAAAATACTTAGTTTTAACATTTTTAAACTCCGTGTAGTCCCTCTAATGAACATACATGTATCTCATGCATGTAACCACGCCACACCGGATTATATATTATATCCTTAGGCTAATTTCTAATATCTTTAGGCCTCATCCTGGCCTATTGCACATGTTTTTAGTGGTAGGGTAAACCGGAGTACCAGGAGGAAGCGTACTCAGACACAGGGAGAACATACAAACTCCACACAGAAAGGCCCCATCCAGGTGGGAATTGAACCCGGGGCCTGTACGGGGATAGGCCATCCAATTTAAATCAGGTCCGGGATTCGACGGCTAACAAAATGTGCGTATATGTAGGAACAGGGCTCAGATAGCTGAAGGCTGCAATGATTTCTATGGATACAGCATTCAGCATTATATTATGTGGGTTAAAAAGTCGATTAAGCCTGGCGTTTTGTGCCTAAACTCCCACCCTTCTAAGTTCTTTTAATGAGTTGACATTAACTCGGCGGTTTCTTTCCCGTGTGGCGCGAGGCTCTCGACATAAGTGGGCCAATTACGAGGCGGAGAGCGCACGGGCCAAAGGAAACAGAGGAGCACCTGAGGGCCCCGGCGTGAGGTATTCAGACTCATAAACGCGACTTTATTTAGACGGGACCCGATGACGTGGGACAGCAACACGGGAGTTATTTATATCGCAATTTCCATGTTTCTTCTCACGAGCTGGAGCCGAGAGTGCGGTACGCCGGGAAGGAAAGTGGAATCGCAAAAGTTTAGATGTGGGTTTTGTCTGTTGCCGTATCAAATGTTTTTAAAGCAAAGTGACAAAAAGTGTGGAAGTAGTTTAGATCATCATTACTTTGCATTTACTGCTGACATTTCGGGGCTAAACAAAGTCCCTTCTCCAGAGCCAAAGTTTCTGATTGGAATTGCACTAGGTTGCTAAGTGGGCTATATTGATGCTAATGATTTACCTTCCTGGATTTTGAACATTCTCGTTTCATTCTTGCATGTTGATATTGGCTTAAAGGGGTATTTCAGGATTTTTGACATAGGGCCTCATTTCCTAGTTATCCAGAGATATTTTTTGTGTGTGATTCAAGCAGTTCTTATATTTGAAGAGTTTCGTGGCGCTAGGCTAATGCAAGGCTAGTGCATTTCTATGGTATCAGCTAGCCTGCATTAAAAACAGTCTGACCCGCTCCACAGTGCACCTGAGGTAAATCACTTAAAACACCAGACTAACCATATAAATGTCTGTGTCCATAGAGTAATTTTAACCATTTAGCATTTAAAAGACCTTATATTTGAGCAGCATCAGCTCCGTGGTTGTATAAGCTACGCAGCGGCGGAGTGATCTGCTAGAAAATAGTCCCTCAAAATGCGATCATTCATGTGATGCAAGGTCAGTTATATTCCAAAAAATATTCTATCGACACAGACATTTATATGGTTAGTCTGGCGTTATAAGGGATTTGCCTCAGGTGCACTGTGGAGCGGGTCAGACTGTTATAGCTTATACCATAGAAATGCGCTAGCCTTGCATTAGCCTAGCGCCACGTAGCTCTTCAAATATAAGAACTGCATGAATTACAAAAAAAAATATCTCCAGAAATCAACAACACTCTGGATAACTAGGAAATGAGGCCCTATGTCAAAAATCCTCATCCTAGGTATTCATTCAAATTGGAGGAAGAATTCAGGAATTACAAGTCCACAAAATTAATCTGTTTGAGTTCAGGGGCTCAAAAGTAATGTCACTGAAGCTGAAACAAAATCATGATCCACCCCTTGACTTTCATAGTCATTAGGTTTGCATGTAAAGTCTAGGGGCTAAGCCCAGGGGCCCGGCAGGTTGAAATGCCCATGGGTATACGGTGAAAAATACATGCTCTGTGTCGGCTGTAAACTAGTACCCTCTCTCTTTGCATACTCCCTCAAATTTATCAGATGGTTTTATACCCGAGAATAAACCAGGTCTAAACCAGGACTGAGCCAGGACTACACCAGGTCTAAACCAATTCTAAACAAGGTCTGAGCCAGTTGACACTGGGAAAAAAATGTACCTATTGGTCTGTTAAAATGCATGAAAATGCACCAAAATGCACCATTAAAATAAAAAAGTTCGCTGTGCGAGGACCCCCAGACCCCCTTTTTAAATGTGTCCCCCCACCAGTCTGGCAGAAGCAAAGGTTCTTCCGCGAGTCCCACAGAGCTCAAATTGGGGTCATTATGTTACACAGTTTTTTTTTTCTTTTTCTTTTTTTTCACAAATTTGTCATTTTTTAAACTAGTACTATGTTTAAGAAGTTACTTCTGCATGTTGAAATAAAATAAAAAAAATCATTAATTTATCCTTTCATTGTAGAGAGAGAGAAATCCACAAACATACAGTATATGTACAGATGTTGTTAAGGCGCTATATAAATAAATATTAATTGACTATGGGGGGCCCTGAAAAAACTTTAGCCCCGGGGCCCATGTTGCTTAAATCCGGCCGTGTCCAGGGTCTGGTTGTTGGGGTGCATTTGAAAACCTCTCCTAGCGTCAATGCGGCTTTGATTTGGCTAAGATGTTACATGCAGCTCTGACTACAATCCGCCCAGGCAGGCATTCTAATCTATGAGCAACATTATAGTCTAACACTTTAGTCAGCTAGTTGTTTTAAATGGCGTTTCAGCTTGTCTCATTACCTCCGAGCCCCTGACAAAGAGACAGATTGATTTTGCGGGGCTGTAATTCCCGATCCCTTCCTCTGAGATTGATGTGAGTGCCCTGAGGGAGTCTGAGAGTCTGCACTTTAAGCCCATGTCAATTATCCAACATGTAGCTTGGCGAACGTTTGCTAAATGGATGAAAAAACAAAATCACTGTGTCATAATTTATACACCGCTGTGAGTGATTGACTTGTAATTGTTGAGAAAATCAGTTTGAGTGGTTATATCATGTATCTGTTGAAGCTTGAAACCCTCTTTTTGGTGCCTCATGAAGTTTTAGAAAATGAAACAGTGCCTGTGTAAGGAAAAGGAAGGAAGATTTTTAAATGAGAAATCTCCTTCAAATGTCAGAATAATGTTAGTTCAATAATTTTCTTTAAAAAAACTCTGACATACGTAACTGTTCATTTGAAAGAATGCACACTGAAACATCCCCAAAATATCTTCTGCACCGAGAGCGCTCTCAGCTGTGCTCTTGAGCATTAGCAGCTGCTCTTTTCTGGGTGCAACGCTTTTCAGGGGCGCGTTTATTTTAAGGAAGTTTCCACGGCTGTGAGGGACTGTGCTGCGTCGAGGACTGGGCTCTCGAATGCACCACGGCACTGTTTACAAGGGGCTCAGATACTACTACAAATGATAATATACTATTAAGCTACTTAACGAAAGACAGGCAAATGAAGAGGAATTCAAAATGTGCTTCCACTTGATGGTTTAGCAGCACAGCCAAGGTCAACGACATCAAACAGCTCTCTGGACTTTCTTTCACTAGATGATTTCCAGAGCATTTAACTTGCATATGACCTACTCGACTCAATTTTGGCTAAAACATAGTTAACACATTGAGGCCGCGCTGTTTTGGGGATTTATCTGTAGAGTGCCAACAATCCAGACCATTTTTCATGATGTTTGAAAACAGCGTATTCTATGTTATAGCTATGGACACATGCTGTGGCTCGTTTGAAAGGTGAGACTTCAAGCTCTCCATAGGTGGAAACAGTTAAAGTCTATGTGCCTCTGTTCCTGAGAAATCCTAAGCTAAACAGAGGCTAGTTTTGATAAAAACACAGATTTTTTTGTAGATTCAGAGATAATTGGGCCCAATCTCAATTCTCTTTTCTTCTTTTCTACCCCTTCCCCTAGCCCTTGCCCTTTCCCTACACCCTGAAACCGAGGGCTAAGGGCGAGGGTTGAAAAGACCATCCTAAGAAATGGGACAGCCCTCCATTTGACTGCATTTACTAGGTTAAGGTTATGTAAAAAAAACAAAAAAAAAACAAGCCTACTTGTCTGTATAGCACGTTTCTACTGAACCAGTTCATCACTTGACTGATACTGTTTTGTAACACCTAAACAACAGGACTCGTCTCATCCTAACAGATTTTCATCTGTTTCTGCTTCATCGCAACCGCAGCCTACGCTCTGAGCCCCGGGCCTGAGCGGAGGCTGCCGAGGTGTGCTCAGACTGGGGACAGAGAGCCTCGGACCCCGGCTCAGACCACAGTGACACGGGGAGACAGACAGCGGGGAGACAGCGGGCGCAGCAGCGATGAACCCCGTGTGTCATGGCAATAGCGATGTATCGAAAGTTTGGAAAGAAATTGCAAAAGTCGTCAATGCAGCGCAAATAGCATTTGCAGCAGCAAAGCGAAAACGTAGAACTGACATGTTTAACGCAATGGACTGTTTTAATTGTTACACAAAGCGAATAAAGTCACAAACTAAGCGTTCTGCAACTTTATAAATGTGGTAAGAGTGCTTAGTGATGATGTTCGTGAATTAATTTCGCAGCTTATTTCTGTGTTTTGTCAGTTCTCTCAGTTTTCTCAGACGTCCTTGGATCAATTTTTTAAATGAGGCCCTATGTCAAAAATCCTGAAATAACCCTTTAATCACTACTTAGCTACTACAGCTAATTCCTAACTCATAATGAATAGTTCTTCACATCCTTGTTAACTCGTCATTTATTAAGGCTGAACAAGGTGTTGTTATTATAAAGTGTTTCCAATGTTTTTTTTTAGTACCTGCTTTTGATACTGCTATTTTTCTGATTCCAGTAGTGCCCAAATATTTCATTCCCAACACCATACTGGTCGGGCTGGGGGAAAAATATTGCCTGTATTTAAAAATCTAGCCCTGGTGGGATTATACAAGAACGTCTTTGTTTACCATTTACCATTCTTCCCACTCCCCTTTCAAACATGTATTTTCAGTTCATGTCTTTTGTGCTTTGGCCAAATCGAAGTGCAATTATGTTTTTAAAGATCATTAATTTATTCACTGAAGTAAAGGATTGGATTCTGAGTCTTTCTATTATGTGAATTGTGCCGCCGTGGCTTTAAAAGGCCAATGGTGACACTGGCATTCAATATTTTCCACAGCCATTGAACACAGCATGACTCTGTACTCATAATACCTTTCGTTCACTCTTTTCAGGTCAACCTCTGTTCTTTCCATCCGTGTCTTTGAATGTCTTAATGATATCAGTAGCGGTTTGAAGTATGTATGGCGATATTATATACAGTACTTGCTGCTCCCTCCTACGTCATCGAGCCCGGTTCATTTCACTGATTAGCCATTTCAAGCGCAAGAAGTGGAACTAATCACCAAGAACACTTTGAAATTGCGCTCTTTCAGATCTCCGCGCCACAGCCTTACATTATAATCATGTTTCTCACTGCCATCTCTTGACTGGTGTAGATTTGTCCTGAGTGCAGCCATGAATAGACATGTAATGGTAGAGCAAAGATGGTATTTGAAGGGCGATTTATGTATTGGACACAATCGCCACGGCAACAAGTTCCACCTTTTTACATCCGGTTAAGTTTCAGTGACTTGGACATGTTGCTAGTTTCACTTGTGTAACTTTAAACCATGTTTTTAGTGCGGTGCATGATTAGCTGAAGTTTCACCCATCGCGTTCTGACAATCTCCCACCTTGTTCAGAGGTTTCTCTCTCAGGCCATGTCCACACAAAGTCAAGCTCAGGACAAAAAGCAAAAATATTTGATTAATCCTGCGTATCATCCATACGAAACCGGCGTTTTGGGGGTGAAGTGATCTCAAAATGCAGTTTACATGGCTCCATTGTTACGGCATCTCTGCAACTTTTACTATTTAACGATGACATCACCACGGCGGCAATTGTGTCTGTTATCCATCCATCCATCCATCCATCCATCCATCCATCCATCCACCAGCCCCTATGGCTCCTCCTGCAGGTGGTGGGTCCACAGGAGGACGGCCTCACGATTCTAACTGGGCCTGTTGGTCTCTCATAAGGGGCTTCTGAACCGCTCTTTATCTGACCCGTCACCGAGGACCTTTTTGCCATGGGAGACCCTACCAGGGGCACGAAGCCCCCGACAACAAAGTTCCAAGATCATTCGGGTTCTCAAACCCCTCCACCAAGTTAAGGTGACGGTTCCAGGAGGGGATCCATAATCTACTGACCTGATAATTCCCTTCACTGCACAAGCCACCGCTCCTTTGCCCCACGACCAGCCAGATCTTCAATGTAGACCAGGCCCTCGCGTGACGTGTAGTTCGATCGTAACCGCGCCATTAGCTCTAATGCTAACACCCTGTCAATCAATGTCCGGCCCTCATTAGTATACAAGATTTCTGAAATGTGCCAGACAAAAAACAGCCTGGTTTCTTTAATTGTTGAATTAGAAACCAGCTTTACAGTTGCTTAAATCGTTTGACATGGTGCATTGTCATACATGAAGATGATCTTGTTAGGGAAAGCACAGCTCTTCTTTTTGTACCATAGAAGAAAGTAGGTCATTTTCACACCTTCAGGGATCCTAAAGGGGCCGACCAGCTCTCTCACCATGATTCTGGCCCAAAACATGACTCCGCCCCCTCCTTACTGACGTCACAGCCTTGTTGGGACATGGTGGCCATTCACCAACCATCCATCTGACCATCCAGGGTTACACAGCACTCATCAGTGAACAAGACTGTTGTGAGTCTTCATGTATTTCTGAGCCACTGCAGCCGTTTCTGCTTCAGCTTCAATGAACAGTTTAGGGGAGGCCGGATAGAAGGTTCATGCACAACTGCAGCCTCTGGAGGGTCCTACACCTTCATGTTCGTGAGACTCCAGAAGCACCAGCAGCTTCAAATACCTGTCTGCTGCTTTGTAGCTGCTGTTCTATTCATCTGATGTATTTGTCTGGCAGAAACCGTCCTTATTGTGCCTTTATCTGCACAAACCCGTGTGTGCTCTGAATCAGCCACAAATCTCTTAACAGTATGATGATTACGCTTAATCTTTCATGAAATATCGAAGGATTTCATTCCCAAACCAAGACATTCAACTATTTCATGCTTTTCATCAGCAGAGAGATCCTTTTTCTTTCCCATATTGCTTGAAAATGATGGTCGGCTTAATAATGTGGAACGTCCTTTTTCTGTAGTTTTTCCCTTAACTGGGCTTTACCTGAAAACTAATCATCCCAGGCGTCTGAGATTGAAGTCGGTGATTCAAAGAGCCCTGAGACACAATACCATCCATAAGTTTTGACGCTGAAATATAATTTGCATAATAATTAATATATATAGTGTTTGGTCCAAGTGCTTAAAACTGTTAGTGCTGCCCCCTGCTGTCCTGGCTACATTCTTGATCATATTGGCCTCTATTGACTGTGAAAGCACTGCTCTTCATTAATATGCATGATGTCATCAAAAGTATCCATATCGGAATAAAAAGTATTATACTGAGACCTTTCCCCCCATGTTTATCCAGCGCTGCAGCTCGTGTCGCTGCACAGCCATAGTAGGTCAGGCCTTTGCAATGGAGGTCTTTCTTCTACACCTGTGAATTCCCGCCGCAGCAGGTTGTTATGCTGCCTTAGTGTGAGAAACAAGTTCAAGCTCCCGCGGTTTTATAGAGAGATTTATGTAAGCCAGGGTTGTTTAGCCAGTGGCTCCAAAACAACAAGAAACCGCGGGGAGGCATGGAGTTGATTTAAAATGGAAAGCTTTCTCACAACAGACCGTGCTGAGGGAGATCGGGCGACGTTTAGAGCTGGTTTAATCTTGGTCTACTCCTGGTTTAGTTTGTCTGAGATTAGTTGGCGTCGTCCAGCTGGTCAAAAGGTCCTTTTGTTTGTCTGACTTTCTATGTAGAGCTTTTCCTGTTCTTCCTGTGTCTGGGTGTGTTTTTCCGCATGGGCTGCATAATTCATTGCAACATAATCGAAATGGCCACAGTTTGTTGTTCGTTAAGCCTAATGGATTTTTGCATTACACACTTTTTAGTCCGAGAGGATTAAGCGAACTGTTAAATGACCATATTTGGATTATAGTGTCATGTCGGGCACCCACATCCACATATGGGTGTAAAATATTTGTGAATGAATGTGCGAGGGAAAGCGAGGGAAAGCTTGTCTTTGTGAAGCGAGGTGGTAACTACGGGATATCCCCACCTCGCTAGCAACAAAGCGTCATAAAAGAAGCATTGTACAGGGTAAGTTTTGAAGATTTTGAGCTTGTCAAAAACATATCTGGAGTAGTCTTCAATGAAGGTATTCGAGTCGTCTTCTGTACTCAGTGGTTGGAGTCTCGAACGCTTCGCCTCTCATCCAAAAGGCTTCGTCAGCGAATTAGGGTTCTGTTCAGCTCGCAGCCTAGATAAAGACCAAAAGGGGAGGAGTTGGGGCAGGCCCGGCTCCTCCCCAGAAACTACCGTTACACTCCCTGTGAGTAAACACCTTTGAAGTAGAACGTCTCACTCCAGAGTCCTGAACTCTTTAAAGCTGTTCACTGCTCATTACCTGCCTATTGTTCTGTTGCTGGCTGGTGTGCCGTCTCATTGGACTGGCAGAAACCGGCTGTTGGCGAAGGAGGTTAGGGTAAAGTGGAGAAAGATGAAATCTGAGTCCCCCATTTCGGTTCATGGAGGGATTTTCTTGACAAAAATAGCTTCTTTTACTCCAGTAATAGGCTGTGATCAGCTTTGAAGAGTTCAGGACACACCGATACTCTGGAGTGAGCAGGTCGTTAGAGAAGCTCTACTTCAAAGGTGTTTACTCACAGGGAGGGTACCGGTAGTTTCTGGGGAGGAGCCGGGCCTGCCCCAACTCCTCCCCTTTGGTCTTTATCTAGGCTGCGAGCTGAACAGAACCCTAATTCGCTGACGAAGCCTTTTGGATGAGAGGCGAAACGTTCGACTCTCCAACCACTGAGTACAGAATCGACTGGAATACCTTCATTGAAGATGGACAACTCCTGTACGACTGAGAGCTTACACAGATATCTGGAGTAGTATTTCACTTCATTAACATAGAGAAATCCTGTTCATTTTGGTCGTTTCTTCTACTGTTGTAGTGCGACAATTTGTACTTCCTTGTACAACAATGAGCATGAAATACAATGAGACACAACTGACTTCAGGAAAAAACAATAAAGTACCGCATTACATCAGAAAAATGGGGGAATAATGCAAAGAAAATGTACTGACGATAAATATTGAGCCCAACAATGTATTGTTTATGTCATTCATCTTCATATAGTCATTATCGTGGCTTTGAAAAGTGGGTTAAAAGTGATCAGCGGACAAATTTCCCTCCTGCAACACAAAGTATAGATTATTTAGATTTTTCGACCATTAATTGTTATAGTAATTTGACCTAATTGACTCCTATACGGTAAAGTAAAGCTCATGTTTTTTCCTTGTTTTGCTCCAAAGGTGTTTCCGCACTGAGACTTTTAACCATCCACAGCTGTTTAGGGAAGATTACTTTGGTATTTTATTCAATTTCCCACCCATTGTTTTATATAATTACAGTGTTCACATTCAACAAAGCAGTCGGTGTGCAGTCTCATAAAAGTGTTTTTTAGCCCCCAGGGGCAAAATGAGGTCTTAATCGCCTTACGCAGATGTTCCTTTAGCGCTGGGGATACGAACACATGAAAACGTTTAGTAACAGGCGGAGGGCGTGAAAAAGGCTGGCTAATTTAGATACTGTAGTGTTGTTTATACATCAAGTGCAAACAGGGAAGTGATTTAAATGAGCTTTTACGTACGCTGTAAACTGGTACAGTAATCTCCAAGGATCATGTGCAACAAGTGCGTGTCATGCTACGAGTGTTGTCTTTGTAAAGGCTTTCAACACTCTAAAGTGGAAATGATTGTTTTTTTTCTTTGGTAAACTTTTTAAAGTCCCGCATGCAAAAATCACCTTTTTTTTTTTAGCTTGATTTACTGTTAGCTTCATGAACAGAGTACTGGGTGTGGTGTTTTGTTTCATTCACAGATGTTTCATATTTTCCTCATCTCCTCCTTTCACATTCAGAACACCTGCACGCACTTGGATTAATGTCACACAGATGAATCTCTTCTGTGTTTTAATCACTGGGCGACGAAAGCCCTTCTCTTTGGTCGTCATGGTGCGGGGATGACATTGCTGTAATACCACCCCCTGGTGGCCAAAGACTTTAACCTCGTTTGCACTGCTTAAAAGCCTGGCTCCAAAGAAATGTCGCTGCTGAGGTGGGCCATCTCTGGTGAGGTGGGCCATCTCTGCTGAGGTGGATCATGTCTGCTGAGGTGGGCCATCACTGCTGAGGTGGATCATGTCTGCTGAGGTGGGCCATCTCTGCTGAGGTGGGCCATGTCTGCTGAGGTGGGCCATGTCTGCTGAGGTGGGCCATGTCTGCTGAGGGGGGCCATGTCTGCTGAGGGGGGCCATGTCTGCTGAGGGGGGCCATGTCTGCTGAGGGGGGCCATGTCTGCTGAGGTGGGCCATCTCTGCTGAGGGGGGCCATGTCTGCTGAGGTGGGCCATCTCTGCTGAGGGGGGCCATGTCTGCTGAGGTGGGCCATCTCTGCTGAGGGGGGCCATGTTTGCTGGTGGGTCATCTCTGCTGAGGTGGGCCATCTCTGCTGAGGTGGGCCATCTCTGCGGCCGTCTCGATAAGCCCCTCCAGACTGTTTCTACAGACACATTGATGTTCACTGGCATATTTAAAACCAGGATTTAAAACCAATTCCTCCCATCTTTCTCTGGGACATTTACTGCTGCTCGTGGCTTGTGAAACTCGACATTTGCTTCTCGTGTCAGAATGTTTTTAAGTACAAATGTAGCAACTTCAGGACTTGGCAAACAACCATATGTACATAAAATATCAAGCTGGATAGGAATTTGTGAAACTGTTTGCAAAGAAGATAGAAAAAGAGCTCGTTTGGCATTGTAGTAAGGCTCAGTAGAGTATTACCAGCCGAGTAGGGACTCCGCCTGGCCAATCGCAGCCGTAGTTGTTGCCCCGCTGTGATGGATTTTCTGTATGTGCTCTCCGTTGTACAGAATGTGCTATAGCTGTGTGTGGTTAGAGTGGGCTGCTCTGATGATCCCTGTCTCCTCTGCGGTTTCCTCAAACACGTGACTGACTTTAGAGACTCTTTATTTGAAAGTTTGGGTTTTTGTTCCTTTTGATATGAAGTAAACAGGTTGAGATCAAGCCTCCACTGGTTTTAGTGACGTTGTGTGGTGGTTACATTTCTAGTCTGGATCGTCGGCACAACCCCTTACAATTGTCCGAATTAGAAAGTTCAGAGAGAATCAAAGTCTCTTTATTTTCTGTAATGAATCGTCATCAACTAAAGGATCCAGCACATGTATGGAGTGAATGAATAATGCAATGTGAAGATAAGATAAGATAATATAGCCGTTATTGATCTCACAATGGAGAAATTTACTTGTCACATACAGCTCTTAGAAAAACTCAGGGTGAGCAAATAGGCAGAAAATGTGAGAAAATAAACAAAAAAAGATTAAATAGTAAAATAGTGGTATCTTATGTACAATGACTACCAAGGACTTTGTGGGGGACAAAAGTATAAACAGTAAATAATTAAGTATACAGACTACAAACAAGAAAAGTGATTTAAATACAGGGGTTATTGCACATGTTACTTTACAGTCTTGTTGTTCAGTCTATTAGCAGTGGGGATGAAGGACCTGCTCCTTCTTGTACAGAGGGTGTCTCAGTCTGCCACTGAAAGAGCTGCTCAGCTCCTCTACAGTCCCGTGCAGTGGGTGGGAGGTGTTGTCCATGATGGAGGTGAGCTTGGCTAACACCCTCCTGTCCCTCACCCCCTCCACAGAATCCAGGGGGCAGCCCAGGACGGAGCTGGCCCTCCTGACCAGCTTGTTCAGTCTGTTCTTGTCCTGCTCTGTGGTGCCCGGGGCCCAGCACACGGCAGCGTAGTGGAGAGCAGAGGTGACCACAGAGTCATAAAAAGTCCTGAGCAGAGGCCTGCTCACTCCAAAGGACCTCAGTCTCCTCAGAAGGTGGAGGCGACTTTGGCCCTTCTTGTACTGGGCGTTGGTGAGTCTAGTTTATTGTTGAGGTGAACACCCAGGTACTTGAAACTGTCCACCTCCTCAATGTCCTCCCCCTGGATGTTCAGTGGTGTGTGCGGTCGTGGCTTCCTCGTGAAGTCGATCACCATCTCCTTCGTCTTACTGGTGTCCACAAAGCGCAATATAAACGCAATATTATATACGCAATATTATATATATACAAATATACAAAGCCATTATTCTTAATATAAGGCAGAAACCTTTGATATAAGCAGCGACAGAGGCCAGTGACCGTGTAGTTTCCCCCCAAAAAATATCTCCAGGTTCCGTGATGGCGCGGGCATATTCCAAGATGATAATGCCAGTGTTCATTGGGCTCACATTGTGAAAGAGTGGCTCACATTTCACCCTGTTAAGAATCTTTGGGCTGTGCAGGAGAAGGCTTTGCACTGTGGTCACACTCTCCCATCATCAATACAAGATCTTGGTGAGAAATGAAATCAACCCTGGCTCTTTGGACATCGGAGAAGCTTATTGAAAGACAGCCACAGCCTTTTAACTAAGTGGCTTCCTTTCATTGTTTGTAAAGAATCAGTTATAGGGCTTCTAAAGATGAGAGTTTTCAATTATAGTATCAAAGTCAATTTGAATTGCCACAATTGGCCCCATCCATTTAAACAAGTGATCATTGTATTCATTAACCTCTTACCCCCTGCCATTTTCTCCCTTTCAGCTTTACCCAAATCTAAAAGCTTCTGGACCGGAGTTTACAGACTGTTAGGCCAGTGTGACTCCTCATTTGAAAGCTAAGATCCACAAAACGGATATAAACAGATCTTTTTCACTTTTTTGCTGCACCTATGTTGCTAAAAAGGTTTTAATTTCAGTCAGATTTGTCATAACGTACTTTTCCAATGTTGTGCAGCACTAAACTTCTCAATAATGTTTTTGCCCTTGATTTGAATTGAATGACTTTTCAAACTCGAGTGTCAAATTGCTAGTGCCAAATGAATGCATATCTTTCTTCGTCCCTGAAACGACCCCCCTCAGAGTCGACCTTGAATGAATGAGAAATGAAAGTAAAATGAGGCTTTGAACTCCTGGTGAGAACATTTTGCTTTAGTTTAGCATCTCGTTAAACTGTCAAAAGTCGATTCACTCCTTTTCAATCTGAGAAAACGGAACATTGATGTGATTTCTGTTCAGTTCAGAGACTGTGCCGGGTTACACAATGTTTTTTTTTCTCAGTGGATACAAGTTTGCCCCAGCTACTTATCCATCTTCTGATGCTTTGTCACGTTCTGGGTCACTGGGAACAGCCCAGACCTCTCTCTCCCCAGATGCTTCTTCCAGCTCCGGAGCCGCTTCGAGGACAGTGTGTGTTCTCCCAGCGTGTCTTCAATCATGGGGCTCCAACATTTCTCTCCAGCGAGCGACTTTAACATAAAGGAGACACACCTGGACTACGATTTGATGTCGATCACATGGTTTAAAGGGGCTAGATGAAGTTCGCCATTGTGTACTCACTACTGCCACCTCAGGTTGCAGGATTTCATTAAACCAAAGTCTGTTAGTGGGATGGGCACCAGGGCTTCAGCTCGAGGAGACTGTGAGGTTCCACACAGGCAAACCTTCTTTGGACAGACTGTGCTCTCTGTAAAAGGCATCAAGTGCTGGAATAGTCTCCCTTTATCAGTAAGAGAGACTCCAACTCTGGCCACTTTTAAAGCTCATTTTAAACTGTGGCTAAAGGAAAACCAGGCCTGTAAACACTTTTAGTTGTTATTGCATTTATAGTGATTTGTTGTCACATTTTGTAAATTTTAAATTGTGTATGTGTTGCCTGCCTAGGGGCTACAGATGGAAACTCGCATCCCTGCTATAATCTGGCATATTTACAGTGCTCATGTGCAACTGTTCATTAATATGCATTGTCCCTATCAAATAAATAAATACACAGTAAAATCACATAATCACAGCGCATATAAAAGATAAAAGCCTAAAAGTGTAGGGTGTAGACTCACGAGGGGCCATAGGTCTGAACAGGTAGGTTTAAAAGGAACAGGCCACCGTTTTTACATACTGAGATATGTTCTTACCTGAGCTTAGACAAGTTGATGCGTACCTGTCTGGTCTTTGTGCGAGCCCTCAGTCACGCAAAATGACCAAAGATGTTTGTTTTGCGTTCACGCCAAGCGGACCGATCCGCGCCACAGCGAGCGGCTGTAGCTTTCTCTCTCTCTCGAGACATGAACATTGTTTAGCTCGCGACGGGGTGACACCTGTGAGAGTCTAAGGCTTAAAGAAGAACAAGGCAGCTCGATGTAAACGAGGAAATGAATGTCAGCGGTGCTCCCATCAAGTAGCAGTCACCTCCTCTTGTAGCGCCCTCTCACAAGTGGCAAAGGCGCAAAGTACAGAGCTCAACCTTCTCAAACTCTGAGCTTAGGAAGACCAGTGCACAGGATGATATTTCAAAAGAAGCCTCTGCTGTTTTTCACATCTATCTCTAACATGCACAGCAGGCTAAAAACTCCACCCACGTTCCTCCGGACTAATCTTGAGAAGGTTCCCCAAGAGCTGCTGTCTGTTACTGCTCGTTGAAGGATGGGTGAAGTGCAAAGGGCACAGTAAGGCCAATCCAAAAAGTTTGCTCTGAAACCTGCAGCAGAATAATATAGTTTTGACTTTAACTTTATGAAACAAACATATGAGGTCATGAGATTATCAAAAATTTGAGCCATCTTTTCCAAACTGTTTTTCCTAGTTCCTGGTGGAGGCGCAGGGCAAAGGTCATGCTTTATGGAGGTGAAACAGTTCAGTGTGGGAGGCAGTTTCTGTAATATCATTTAGGCTTTTTTTTCCACTGATGCCAAAACATTTTTCACGAGATAAACATCCACATTCTGCTGTCGGCTCATCCGGAAATCATCCAACGTGTAACCAAACGAAGGGGCGCTGCTGTGTGAGTAATATTCTGCGTCAAATTCCTTTCAGAGCAAACCGGAAATCCAAGTATTTCCAAAGAAATTGATGCAAAGATGCCTCCATGATGTCATTTAAACCTATAGGAGCTCAAACCCTCGCCTTGAGTGGCGGTTGACTGAAAAAAACGCAATTTCTCCATGACTTGAAATATCATGACTAAATAATTGCCTTGAGAATGTGGCTTAAAGCGCATAATAAGTTCTTTTTTATGTGCTTGTAGTTATGAATTGATTCAACGGGATACTGCTTGTGGTAGCTCACCATTAAAGTGGCAGTTTTATGAAGAAAAGTTGCAATTAGTAAGAAGAGAATTCCATGTTTCAAGGATTTGCTCCTGGTTTATTGATTCTGTAGGGTTTCACAGCGTCTTTTGCAAGTTTCTATTCAAGTGAAGTTTATTTATCGAGCCCATCGCTTCTGTTCTCCTTCCAGAAACGCCAAGAGAATGATTGCAGCAGCATGTAAAATAATCATAACCTGGCGCTGTAAACCCTCAAAAGGAGATAATAACTGTAAGGCCTTCCTTTTCTACAGTGTGCTGTAGCCCCGCACTCGGCACGATCAGCTCTCGGAGACTTCCTCCTCCTCCTCCTCCTCCTCTTCCACCTCCGTCGGAGACAGAGGAACTTAATCAGCGAGTGAGTGGAAAAAAGGGAGAGGAGTGTGGGTCTGTAGAAAACATTAACCTACACTACAGACATGTGCTGGCTTCATATTTTGCTGCCTTCTCCTCTGTTCCCCGCGTTTTCAGAAGACTTTTGGGCACCAGCTTGAGCCGTGAAAATGTGTAATGCATCGCGGAGCCAGATGACATTAACTGATTTCGAAAGTGCTGCTGAATGACCTGGTGACATGAGGAATGGACTCTGTGGAGACTGGAGCTCTTTGCTGTAGTACGTCTCTTTCTTATTAAGTTTATTCAGGGTTTTATACTCTATTCTTATGGGTGTGGTTTAGTTGGATTATGTCCTGGATCATTTTGGAATTCCAACACAAAATCTTCCTTCTGTCTTCGTGAAGTTTTTGTCTGTAAGAAAACAACTCTTGCTGTTGAGTAAAGTTATCATGATTCTGATATGATGAAATGTAAAGGCTGTAGCTTCTTCCTTGGACCACGAGACACTGATTCATTCCACAAAAATGACTTAAAGAAGAACTAAGTAACTTGTTTACCTTAATAAATCCTTTTCGTAGTTCCTCTGGGGGTAATACAAGTGTTAATGGGATGATTGGGGGGTCTTTCATCTCCCCCTGATGTGTCTGTCCAGAAAACCACCCTTGCAACTTCCCTGCCTCGGGGTCGGATGCCCCAATACACACTAATGGAATCACGAAGAAGAAGCTAACAGCAAACGGCAAAGCTAACTGTGGGCTAGTGCCACTTAAGCAGTGTTTACAGCCAAGTTTGAGTGAAAAAAATATCTTTATTGAGTTGTGGAACAATGTACGATATCCGTCTCTCCCTTCGTCTTTTCTGTCAGCGTAGTATTTACTCTCAAGGACAATGAGTAAAAACGCAACATCCTACAACAGCTGCAGTGGCGCTTGTGGCCTCTAGGGGCATGAGTTACTTAGTTCTGCTTTAAGTTCACACATTTTCCGGGTATGAAAACATAATTGGCAAAGAAACATGTTGCTTTGAGATGCCATCTGTGTATGAAAAGTGCTCTATGAATAAAGATTGATTGATTGAAAGAAAGAACTATGTTGCTGCTTGAATATAGGTGCAAAAAAAGGATTGACATGTAAGAAGTGCTGTATATTCGCATTTACAAGTAGAAAAGGAAGGTTTGCTGCCAGGAAACGGAGATTGTGACAAGACATCAAGTCATCTCAAAATATAACAACAGATGGTACAGTTGTGTCAACCCTTAGGGAACAGATACAATTCATGTCGACCAAGGGCTTATTAAGTACTGTACTAAGTACTGTACTAATAGTCTGATGAAGGAAACGTCACCTAGGTGTAAGCAATAAATTCTCAGTGGGAGCAAAGTAAGCTTCTTTTTTGTACCTATCACTGGATAATGATGCAAATGGGCAAAAATTATTCTGCAGAAAATATACCACAGCAAGTCTTATATCCACTAAAATCGACACAGCTGGATATTTTCATTATTTCAAGAACCATTGTATCACTTCCACAGGGCCAAACATGTGAAGTCCCATCAGGATGGAGAGTCGGCACTCGGCGGTGACCCTTTGCACAGTCACTGAGGGCCAACTCTGCTTCAGGGACTCAGCATAATGAATAATGAATTCGAAAAACTACTACTGCGCCAAGGACAGTGTTCGACACCACTGGATATTAATACTAGCTCCATATTAATGCTTTTTTGTTGTGGTTTCGGCTGCTGGTTTTACGTGGCTTTCTCCGTACCTTTGTATCACCTCTTGTGACAACGCTATATGACCTGGAATGTCCCGCGGTTTGGCTTTAGCCCAAGCAATAAGAAAAATAGAATGAATTCCAGCGCCTGTGATTGCATAAGCCTTGACACACATATCGGGCCATGTGTAGGCCGCTGTGCTCAGCTTTTTGGTTCGTTTTCTGGCGGTGGAGGAGGGGTCCGGACCTGAGCTTCTGGTCAGAGTCTGCTTCAGGCGCGGGATGAATGGGGGCTTGTGCGATGGCGGGTGGGACGGGCCTGCAGGGATTTTGGCCTCTTTACCTCAACAACCCCATCAGCTGAAATTGACTCCATATGTCAAAAAAAGGCAGCGCTCAAATCCGCGCGGTTAGACGCAAAGGGGTCGGACGCGCTGTTTGTTTGACTCCCATCTGCAACACCTTAGTTCATAATACACTGACCAGCTGTAGCTTTGAGTACAGCTGTGGCCTGCAACGTCAAAAGATGTCAGGTGTTGCCTTCATTTTTCATCAAGATCTTGTAACGTCCCAAAGATTCTCTATGGGGTTATGGTCATGACTCTGTAGTGGCCAATCCATGCGTGAAAATGGTGTTGATGCACTATTTCACAATGTGAGCCCAATTAATCCAGTCGTCATCTTGGAATCAGGGAAGAAGAAGGATATCATTCAGGATGATCAGGTAGTCATCTGATATTATTGTTGGGGCACATACGTAGTGTTGCTGAACCAAGACCTGATCAACGGCAGTGAACTCCAGATCAGAACATTTAAATCCACAAAAGTGGAAGTGTATGTATGGATGGATGGATGGATGGATGGATGGATGGACTGTACATCCAATTTTATACTTTCTGCGGCCTTGCTTCAACAAGCGTCTCCAATTTCACAAGATTTATTTCCGTCAGGTGTTGCATTAACTTTTCACCGTGTTGATTGGGTCAATAATTGATCCTCTTGCCTGGCCAGCCATTTGTGCTTTCTGCTTGCAGACAATCATTTCATGCTAGTTTCTTTTATCGCTCCAATCTCAGGTGCACATTTGAAGCACGGGACTCGAATGCAGGCACTCGAATCCCGTGTCGTTCAGAACAAAATGGAACTTCTCTCACCAGTAATCAGAATATGGTGATTTTCAGATTTCTTGTTTTATCTTGTGGTTTTGTACTTGAGTGAATTGCACTGTTGGATGTACCATTGGTTTTAACTCGTGGATATAAAGTCTCTAAAGAATTGGAAAAAAATATAGTTTGGCCAGGCTATTGTTCCCAGCTGTCTTTACAATTATACACTTTTTTAAATCCAATTTTAGTGGCTTCTGCGATCTTCAATCTTGTTTTCTCTGCTTGACACTTCTCAAACTACTTTTGATCTATTATTATTATTATTACTGCCTCCACGAGATCTGTCCTTGACTTTGAAAAAATTAAGAAGCTACTCATTTCATTGGAGTTAAATATCTAGTTGCCACCAGAAAGATGCCAGGCAGTGTATTAGGCTTAGAATTTTAAGTTACACGTCGAAAGGAGCCAGCTGAGGTGGCTCGGGCATCTGTTTCGGATGCCTCCTGGTCGCCTTCCGCGGGAGGTGTTCCAGGCATGTCGTAGTGGGACAAGGCCTCGTGGAAGACCCTGGACACGGTTGTGGGACTATGTCTCCGAGCTGGCCTGGTGTCACCTCGGGGTCCCCCCAGAACAGCTGGAGGAGGTGTGTGTGGATCGGGAAGTCTGGGCATCTCTGCTGAGACTGCTGCCCCCGCGACCCGGCCCCGGATAAAGCGGAAGAAAATGGATGGATGGATTCTAAGTTACAATAGTTTATGTATGCATCCAAACAGAGTGCATGTGTGTCATCATCACACTCAAGACCTGCAAAATTACTTCCTAACACATGAAATCTGCCTGACTTTATAATGGTTTTTCCTTCTTGCAACCAGGCTGCGGACAGTGATAGAAATTACAATCAGGTTAAAGTTAAAGGGATATTTCAGGTTTTTGGGCATAGGGCCTCATTTCCTAGTTGTCCAGAGTGTTTTTGATTTCTGGAGATATATATATATATATATATTTAACTAGCTGAGACCCGGCCTTTGGCCGGGCCTCGCTAGTTTCCACATTTGATATTCTGAGATTATGAGTGATTACAAAGAAATGTCCAACCCGTCACACAGTTCAGCTGTAGACCAGTGGTTCCCAACCCATTCCAAAAACTATGGCCACTAAATGTGTAAAATAATGAAGGCTAAAAATAATTTCAAACAAACTGCAATTGGAGTGTTTGATGCACCCGTACTCCTTTCTTATAAACTACAATGACAATATGTTCGCTAAACTCAGGGAATAGAAATCAAGAGACAGTGGAATAATTATGGATAAATATTAGGGGTTCAGCTCTAACGGTTGAGTTCACGGTGCAGGACCTGTGGTTTGGTGCATCACGGTAGCGTACAATCAAAAAAATAATAAGTAGGTTTTGAAATGAAATAGCCTAATGATCGTTGTTTGACAGTATTTATAACCTTACAATAAAATTGGCAATGCGTTCAAAGCTGCTTTAGAATAAAATGTACCTCTGGGCTCACAATACGTGAAAGCAAAATAGAAAACAAATGGTCCAGCAGCAAAGTAAAAAAAAAGAAAAAAACTACGCAGTGCAGGCCATGCGCTCGTTAAGTGATAGTTTCATTTTCGCTTTTACTCACACGGAGGATAAATCAGTCGGAGCAGCGCGTTTGATTAGAGGCTCGTGTTTTGGGCAATGTGTTGCGTGTACTTTATTTCGGAGACAAAGCTTTAGAGACGGAATACGGCCAGGATTGGCTCTTGCGCATTTCTCTGCGTCTCTGACTTTACGCAGCACTGGATCTATAATGAACCACAGCCTCGGTCACTGCAGGAGAGACATAAACAAAGACGCGCAGATGTGTTTTGGAGGAGGTAACTGTACCTGTGCGGAGCGTCTGCAGCTGCAGGTTAGGGTGAGTGACGATGACACACATCGCCCTGTTTGGATGCGCGCGCGCACACATACACACGCACGCGCACACACCGCCCTGTTTGGATGCACGCGCGCACACATACACGCACGGACGCACACACGCACACACACACCCAAACGCACGCGCGCGCACACACACACATCGCCCTGTTTGGATGCGCGCACACGCACGGCAGTCAGATCTCGTGCACTCGCGTGGTAGTGACGGCGGATCAGCCCCCAGCACCAACCACGCACAAACTCACTACTGTCGCCAGGCTTCCTGGTGTTCCCAAGCGGTCTCCCATCCCAGTCCTAACCAGGCCCGTCCCTGCTTTGCTTCAAAGTCGGTATGGGAAATAAACATGGCGGCGCCCAGGCGGCGGCCATTGAGATAGCGTTTTCTATTATAGATTCATGGGGTCCTCATATTTGAAGTGTTTAGTGGTGCTAGGCTAGTGCTAGGCTAGTGCATGTCTATGGTAACTAGTGGCCTGCATTAAAAACCTCTTCAAAATCATGGGTTCGTCCTCCAAACGTTGCCATATTTGATTTGTAGAAAGCTCCCTTGCGAATTCCACATGTAGTAATGCGGCCACAGGTAACTACTGTAGATCCGGCAGCCGAGCAGATCACTCCGCCGCTGCATAGCTTGCAACCACGAAGCTGATGCTGCTCAAATATAAGTTATTTTTAAATGCAAAATCAGTCACACAGACATTTCTATTGTTAGTCTGGTGTTATAAGTGATTTGCCTCAGGTGCACTGTGCTTGGGTCAGACTGTTTTTAATGCAGGCTACTAGTTACCATAAACATGCACTAGCCTAGCACTAGCCTAGCACCACTAAACTCTTGAAATATAAGGACTGCATGAATTGAATAAAATATATATATCTCCAGAAATCCACAACACTCTGGATAACTAGGAAATGAGGCCCTATGTCAAAAATCCTAAATCCTAGAGCACACACATAAGAACATTAAGACATGAGAAATACCCAGTACACGAGTTCCAATGCAGAAGTTTTTTCTTGGGGACAGGAAGGACAACTGGCCATTGACTGGGGGGGTGGGGCTGAGGAACCATGTTAAACAGGTTCGGGACGGGGTATGTGTGTGCAGTGTTTTACAATCTTGAAAGTCAGCGTTGTGCAAAATATGAGCTCGAGACTTTAGCCCTGTGGCTTGGGCTTGGCCTTGAAGGGAAAGTGTTGACTCTGTAGGAGAGATAAGGTCCAGCTGCTTAAACCAGCTCTCTCAGGAGGAAGAGAATCCAGCAATAGTTCATAAACGTATAATAATTAGCATTTACTTGGTCTCAGCATTAGTTCAGTTCTCCAGGGCAGGTAGCAGGTAGGTTCAGGGGCAGGACCACACCTCAACCAATCACTCCATGAGCCAAATATACCAAGCCAAGCCTCTTCACCTCTTTTTGCCTGAAGCTGTGTACCCGAAGAGCCTGGTTCATCATTTCACTCCACATGGCTTTATTACTACGATTTTGTTTCCGATTTTGTTTTGCATTTTTAGCCTGGGGGCACATTTTAAAGCAGCTCTGGGTGTAGATATAACATCCAGAAATCAGTCAACAAATTGCTGGGATTTTGGAAGTAGTGATGTCATTTAGATCCTTCTCTGTATTGAACGTACTATGGATTGTGCTTCATGATTTAAAGAGAAGCTGAGCAAACTTTTCCCTGCAATGGTTAAAAGTGTTAGAAGAGTTCTCGTGGGGTGAATAAATCTGTGTAGCTTAATAGTCTCTCCTATTCAGTGGCTGTACTTTATCCAGGAATCTTCCCCCGAGCCCCTATTATTTCAGAGCCCTCTCCTTGACATGAACAGGAATGGTAAAAATGTGCTGTGCCCCTCACCACATTCACCCAGACAATGTTTTCTAATGGGATTTCTGAGAGAGGGAAGAGAGATCGAGAGAGAGAGAGAGGAGGTGCAAATTATGTAATCGAGAAAAACTATCCGACGTTGGGGGAATTTGCGCAGATATCTGGCCCCATATGGTACTGCGGCCTGGCAGGGGCTCAGGGCGCAAAGGGTGACCGGGTTCAACACCTCATTCTAACTACCGCGGGATAAGTCGTTTTTAAAAGGCCAAGTTTGGGCGCAGACCGCATGTATTAGCTTTGTTCCACTGGAGAATGTCGGCTGGGGAGAGTGGGGGGGGGGGGGGGGGGGGGTAAATTATTGGAAAGCCTTGAGGTACAGTGAGGCTTGGAACAGACGCGCATTACTCCGACGCCCACCTACTTGGATCACAGGCAGCTTTTAGACATTATGTATTGGGCCTCCAATATCCGTAATAGTGCCAATGTGCTGTTCAGCACTTTTAGAAACGGTTACATTCACTTGGTTTGGTTGGAAGATTTATCACAGTCGAGATGAAATTGCAATTTGAATTGTTGTACTGAAACTGCCGGAGCAAAAAATAACAGTCACCACAAATAAAAGAGGTCACATTCTCTAATATTTCGTTGGAATGCATTTACTGCAGGGTGTCCAAACTTTTTTTTTTTTTTTTTTTTTTTTTTTTACCAAGGCCCGGATATTGAAATGTACAACATGGAGAGCCACAGGTCGGTGGTCATTTAACTGGGTGTATTTAACGTCTTAAAGGGATATTTCAGGATTTTTGACACAAGGCCTCATTTCCTAGTTTTCCAGAGTGTTGCTGATTCCTGGAGATATTTTTTTTTGTGATTCATGCAGTTCTTATATTTGAAGAGTTTCGTGGCGCTAGGCTAGTGCTAGGCTAGCGCATTTCTATGGTATCAGCTAGCCTGCATTAAAATGTTTGTGTTTGTGTCGATAGAGTAATTTTTGGAATATAACTGACCTTGCATCACATGAATGATCGCATTTTGAGGGACTATTTTCTAGCAGATCACTCCGCCGCTGTGTAGCTTATACAACCACGAAGCTGATGCTGCTCAAATATAAGTTATTTTAAATGCAAAATGGTTAAAATTACTCTATCGACACAGACATTTATATGGTTAGTCTGGTGTTAAAAGTGATTTGCCACTGTTTTTAATGCAGGCTAGCTGATACCATAGAAATGCGCTAGCCTAGCACTAGCCTAGCGCCACGAAACTCTTCAAATATAAGAACTGCATGAATCACAAAAAAAAAATATCTCCGGAAATCAGCAACACTCTGGATAACAAGGAAATGAGGCCCTATGTCAAAAATCCTGAAATATCCCTTTAACTCCCACCTGAACCGTGCTCATTTACTCCAGTTTGGCTTTACCCAAATCTAATAGCTTCATGAAAAGAGCGATAAAAACGAGGAAATAAAAATGTGCCAAAAAAAGCGACCAAAAAAAGTCAAGAAAAAGAACAAGAACGTGACAAATAAAGAGACAAAAACAGGACAAAAATGTGACAAAATTGCTGTTCAAGGTTTTAGCTTTCAATTACATTACACTGTTGATCTCCAGTTGAGAAGCTTTTAGATTTGGGTTCAGGAGGGCCAGCGGCGTCCTGGGCTGCCCCCTGGACTCTGTGGAGGAGGTGAGGGACCATGGACCACATCATTTGTACTTTTATGACTGTTCGGAAAACAGAAAATATTCAGCATAGTTCTCCATCTCATTATCCCTGATCCAATCTTTCACAATGTGAGCCTGAATGCTTGGAACAAACCCGTGCAACAGGGAAGAAGAAATCCATTGATGAAATAACCTGGTCATTCAGGATGCTCAGGTCGTCAGCTGATCTCCTTCTTTGGGCTCATCGTGTTGCTGAACACAGAATAAAAAGTCTGTACTAAATTAAAGTGCCTTGTTGAGTCATCACAGCTTGTGGGAAGAAACTGTTGAAATGGCTGATCAGTTTATTCTCAAGTTGAGTCACAGAATTTGAAAAAAGTATCTGTGGACTTCAAAGTCAATTTACTGTCTGTGAAAATAGGCTCAGCTGTTGCAGACTACAGCGGTGTTCGTGCGTCATCGTTCCCAAGTCATTATAAAAAGTTCAACAGGTTACACATACTGTATATTCTCTCCTGGTTGAAGTGTCTAGTTTTCTCTACAGTCTTGATGACCCTTGTCGCCCTTTCCTGCTACGGCGTCGCTGCAATCACACGTCTGAGTGGCTCGAACATGCCCTTTCATGTATCTTATTGTAACGGAGGAAAAAGCACAATAGCACATTCTTTTACTGCCTCACGTTTGGCACAAGCCCTCATGAAGACACTGTTGTTTCATGTTCACAGACAGAAGTGTGAAAGACTCGCCTTGTTCGTGTTCTCTGCAGCTTCTCTTCCTGCTCAAATTGTTTGAGTGAGAAGTGGTCATTTTGTGAAGCCACTTGAGGCAACCCTTACCAAAAAGAAGTCCAGTTTACTTGTAATGTACTTATCAGAAGTATACTTCACCAAGTAAAGTTTAAGTATACTAATTATAATACTACCCCTCCTAGAACCGCCACCTTAACGTTCAGCCCCTTATGAAAACCATGAGGCCGTCCTTCACCCCCACGACCCGGAAAAGTGGAAGGGGATGGATGGATGGATGGATGGATGGATGGATGGATGGATGGATAATAATACTAATAGTATATATATACTTATACTAAAGTTTACTTACCTTTAGACTATACTTGTACTTGGCTGTACTTCAAAGTGAGACTAAAAGTATGCTGCTAGTAAACTAAGAGTATAAAAGAAGGTTGCTTTAAATTTTCCTGAAAAGTATACTTTTAAAGATCAAGTATACTCAAAGTGTACTAGAAGTAGACTAAAAGTAAACTTAGAAGACTACTTAAGAGTATACTTATGAGCATTTTTAAGTATACTACAAGTGGGCCAATTTAGTCCCAAGGAGTTTACTAAAAAAAAGTCAACTTAAAAATAAACTCAGAAGACTACTTAATGTCTCTGCTGACCCTCTCACCAGAAAACCCATCTTCTTCATCCTCCTCCTCTTCCTCTTCTTCCTCTTCTTCTACCTCTTCTTCTACCTCTTTTTCCTCTTCTTCTTCCTCCTCCTCCTCTTCCTCTTCTTCTACCGCTTCTTCCTCTTCTTCCTCTTCCTCTTTTTCCTCTTCTTCCTTTTTTTTCTTCCTTTTCTTCTACCTCTTCTTCTTCTTTTCCTTCTTCTTTTTCCTCTTTTTCCTCTTCTTCTTTTCCTTCTTCTTCTATTTCCTCTTTTTCTTTTCCTTCTTCTTCTTCTTCCTCTTCCTCTTCTTCTTCCTCTTCTTCCTCCTCATCTAGTCCCAGAAATGAGCCATTTTGTAAACACAGTCCGAGCTCTATTGTGCAACATCCATGTTCTGTTCCCTAAAATGACAATAATGGACATTATGCATTAGTAGCCGTGCTTTTAGTCTTGTGCTGTGTTTTACAGAGCAGGAGAAAAGTCGGCTACAGCCACCAGAGACCAGCCGTGTGTGTTGCCTTTTCTTTTTGTGGCTTTGCAACCTTTAATAATAATGTGTGGGCGAAGCACTAGCAACAAGATTAATGTAATTCCCTCCATCGAAGCGAGACAGGCTTTTATCACTGAGGCCCTAATTTTGCATCATCCCGTGGTTACGTTCAGATTGTCATATCAAAGCCACAGGGACGGGAGCAATTTGCATAATCAGCCTTTGCTTCTTCTGTGCATTTAAAGGATTCGTCTGATGTACTCTGATGGGGCTCAAGTTCAGGATGTTTTTTTTGTGTGAAAATGCTGCAAAATGTTGTAGACTTTTGACTGTTTGGAACTGGGGTGGATGCAGCCCAATTCTACTGCAGAGCATCATTGATTGAAATAGGCAAGGCAAGTTTATTTGTAGAGCACAATTCATACACAAGGCAATTCAAAGCGCTTCACAGTTGCATAAATACAAGAAAGCAAATAGAATCAATAAAAGCGTCAACATAAAATTAATCCATTACAGTAAAAGGCAAGAGTGCAGATAAAATGCTTTCAATCATATGCACGGGCAAAAAGAACTGTTTTCTCACATCCTCATGAAGACTGTTCCAGCACGCAGCCTCATCATGTTTAGTCCTGACTCTGGGAACCACCAGGAGACCCCTCCCTGAAGTTCTCAGGGCCCGAGATGGTTCATACGGCTGTAACATGTCAGAGATGGACTTCGGTGCTAAACCATGAAAAGACTTGTACGCAAGCATAACAAGCAGAGCTGTTTTAAAGTCTATCTCTCTCTGAGTGACAGGAAGCCAGTGCAGAGACTGGAGCACTGGACGAATATGGTCGTATTTCCTGGTTCATGTCAGGACTCGAGCAGCAGCGTTCTGGATGTTCTGCAGCTCTGACAGCTCCTTTAGAGAGGCCAGTGAGCAGCCATTACAGTCGTCTAACCTGCTGGAGACAAATGCATGGATAAGTCTCTCTAAATCTGGTTTTAACACTATTTCTCTGATCTGATAGTGATGTTTTTCAGATGGTAAAAAGCTGCTGATGTTATTGCTTTGATGTGGCTGTTTAAGTTCAGGTCTGTGTCCATGATCACTCCTAGATTTCTAGCCTGATTTTTTTGGTTTTAGAGAGAGAGACTCGAGGTGAATGATAACACTTTGAAATACACTTTATGGGTTTGCATTTTTCTTTCAAATCTCAAAAGAGCAGCACTAGAGGCTTCAGAGATCTGCGTGTGGCTTTTGAGATACCTGTGCAATCTGTCATTGCCGCAGCTTCTTCTTTTGCTGCATAAACCCAAGGCATAATCGTGTTTTGTGAAGTGGAATCCTGAGACTTATAGCACCGACAAGCATCAGGAGACTTTGTTATTTGCGATCTTCCCTTTCTTCAATAACGTGTCACACGCCACTCCCACGAATCTCGCAGTAAAACATCTGTTGCTTTCCGAACACACTCTGAATTCATTATTACTTTCGTTTGTTTTTCAGATCAAAAGTGCGAAGACGGAGCGTGAGGGGGAGGAGCTGCTGCTGAGGAGTCTGCAGTATCTGGAGCGGTACATTTACCTCATCCTGTTCAACGCCTACCTGCATCTGGAGAAGAAAGACTCCAGGCAGCGCTCGTTCACACAGTGGATGCAGCAGGTAAAGGGCTTTAAACATCTCAGTGGTCAATGTGGAGATTCTGGGCTACATTTTGTCCTTAGTTTTAAAGGTCATATCATGCAAAATCGACTTTTTGGAGCTTTTAACCATGTTGTTTTGCTATTTCCTTCCTGTAGTCCTTGGGTGAAAGTGTCATAAATATACAGTGCAGTCAGGGGTCATTCATCAGCATCACATCCATAACAGATCACTCAGACTCTTATTACATTTCATCCTCATCATCATCATCATCCTTATCATCACCATCATCACCATCACATGTAAAAAAAACGCAACAATATTCTTACCCTTACATATTGTGTCCTAATCATAAAAGTCCATAATCATAATATACATTTTACTTAGAGTTTAATAACATCATTTGGAGCTAATGCTCGCAGCTCTGGCTTTCCATAAACCAGTCCTTTACTTCTTTAGCAAAGGTTCTGAAATCTGTTATTGCTCACAATTTCTGAAGGGAGCTCATTCCATTTCTTAGTGCCTATGTATGAAAATGCAGACTGAGCAAATGAACTTTTGCATTTTGGGATACAACACGCTATTGAAAAACGACTGACTTGTGACACTATGACGTTAGATTATAACACCAGGAAGTGCTCGGCGTCTGTAATGTAATGCCTTACGGCCTGATTTAAATTTGTTTAACAGCTTCTTCATTATTATTGTTGTAAGAAACAAACCCTGCAGGGAAAACAAACGAATCACTGAGCGTCTGAACAGATGTTTGCACCGAAAGTTGTGAAGAAGGAGCTCTTTCTAACCTACTCTGGACACTTTTTTCTTACCTAACGATAATGTCACAGAGAAAAGCGCGTTTGGCTACGAGAGGACAAGACTTTATTTAACCTTCCTAAAAAAGAGGCCACTCACCAGAAGTTGGAATTTCTTTACGGGATTCAGCGACTATCAGCTAAAATAGTGTTTGTCTGTGTCACTGATGGATGCTTGGTGAATCTTGGCCAGAATGAAAGTGGATTAAACTGGGGTTGCAGCAAATAAAGAAAAAAACAAAGAGGGGCGGAGTTAACTGAATCCAACCGTCTTGTCTTCCGGGTTTGTTTATAAATGCCTATAGTTTACTTTGGAATGGCTAAAATTGCATGATATAGATCCTTTAATGTCAGAGTAAATAAAAGATCAAACTCACCCTTTGCGCGAGCGAGCTGGAGATTTAGCAGAAACAAAAACAGAAAAATTGAAAGCGCCCCGGACGTTTTTTCCGTGCTTATTCGTTCACAAATACTGACATGTTTGGTATCCACGTGCAGGGGCGCTGCCAGAAATTGTGGGCCCTAGGCAAACATATCTGGACCCCCTACATTTTTTTCAGATAAGATTTAACCAAATAAAAATACTCGCATATGTACATTGAGTGCATGAGGGGCCCTAGCACATTTATGCAAAAACATTAAAAGGGTCTGCTCTTCTGGTCTGATTTATTTAGCTTTAAATTGCAATAAACAAAACACAAATATAGATTTAACCCTGACTTGATCCATTATTTAGATTTTGTTCATATCAAGAAACAGTAAAAAACAGTTTAGTGCACAATCAATCATGCGTCCGTGTTTAGGTCAGTTTCATGTCTGTCCGGATGCCAGGGAATAGGCTTTTTGGCATGAAACTCGAGCACAATCAATATGCAAATGACTGCGCTCTGTCGGAGGCTGATGATTGACTGAACTGAACTGAACTGAACGGAATTACAATGGAGATCCCAGAAGGCAAACGCCTAACAGCGAGTAGCAGCTCTGGACCCTTCCATTTCCCCCTGTGAACAAACATGATTTCAGAGCAAATAAACACGGAGGGTGTTTGTTTTTGCCGCTGGAGACTGTGGATCGGAGGCCATGTTTACAAATTAAAAAAAACAAAAATCATGTCCAAAAGGTGTAATTTCAAGAATGTTTTGTTCTGTCAGGAAGTTGCTCTCTGTTTTTTGAGGAATAAACTTGTTGGGGAAAAGTATAACCAAGGCACTTCCCAAAGCTTTGGCATTTAATCAACCAATTTCTCCAACAAATCATTTTGAGTCATCTTTGAATCTTCCTCAGTGGCTGTTTCTCGCCTCTCGATTTCTTGCTAAGCTTAAAGGGAAACAACTTGCCATAGCTTCACTACAGACCCCTTATTGTTTAGCAAATCTCTCGGGGCCCCCCAAATTACAATAGTTTACTCCATTCAAAGGATTTTTTTTTCATTCAAAGGCTATAATGACACAAAAAGTAACATCTAGTAATGACAGTAGGCTAAATACTGGTTTAAACTGGTGCATTTGTCCAGATAAATATGTTTTTCCTATCAAAATGAACTTTTTTCACTGTACTTGTTTTGCAGACAAGCTTTGGGGGCCCCCAGGGGGATCCGAACCCCACTTTAGGAACCACTGCGCTAGAGGCCTGGGCGTGCACCAGGCACAAGATCTGGCCCTAATTGTTTTTTAGTGTAGTTTATTTTATTTGAGCTGTTTACATTCATTTAGTCACAGACGTCATATCACTACACAGTAATTGTCTTAATTTAAGCCATTTTCAAGCCATTTATCTAAGACAAGATAAGAAGGCGTCACAAGAGGCGCTACAGGAAACAAATAAGCGGTAAAACAGGAGAAGATGGTGAAAGGGCGGCTCTGGACAAACCCAACACCTGAACGACATTTGTGCTTATTTGACCTTGTAGTGACCCAGTGGCTGTGTGAGTGGTCAGCATGACGCTCCAGGATCAATTATTTTGTAGGTTTTCTGGTGAGAGGCTCCATCAGCAGAGAAAACCTTCCAAACAATAGATCGTGGAGCGTCATAGAGACCACTGTGACACTGTGTAAAGGCGCCATGCTGACCACTCATACAGCAGCTGGGTCACAAGATCAAATACGTACAAACTCCTCCCATAAACAGTTGCATAATGCGCCTTTAAGTATCCACATTTCCTCAACATTCCTCTGTTTTGTGGAAAGGTTACACATATTTGACTATATGACAAATGCAAACATCTTTTTTTTCTGTAGCATTGACATTATTGTATTCTGGATATTGAAATGGGATTAAATTGGACCTTCTGCTTTGGCTTTAGAACTTAAAACCTTCTGAGTGACTGAGAGCTTCGCACAAACATGCTCTCAAGTCTAAATTGTTATTTCAATAGTCGCAAATGGCACTTGAAATTGCTGCTATTCTTCTGGTAATCTAAGTTTCTCTGCTAAAAAACAAAATATCCTGTCTCTGTGGGGTCTTATTATGTTTGAAATGAGAGGCATCCCAAATATGAACGGGGAACAATGGCTGTGAAAACAATTGTCAGTGAAATGTGCTGCCCGTTCACTTGGAAAACTTTAGCAGCGTTGTTTGGAAAAGCGAATACATGCAGTGCACTGGAGTGGCCATAACGCCCGGGGTCATGACCTCCGGCAAAACGGCGAAGTCCAACCGCAATCTGAGTCACCCTGTAAATCTCTTTTTGAAGCGGCCATGTTCTGCAAAATTGACTACAACAACAACAAGAGCGGGGATTGTGCTTTTCGCGGGTATTTGGCTCAATCTCAAACACATCTTTATCACTGTCTTTCACTTTGTTGGTCAGACGATTCCGTATTGATCTAAAACAGCTGAAACTAAATGTATTAGTTTCACTTCCTGATCCTCCAAGTGAGCTACAACCACCCCCCTCCTCTTGCTGCAGCTGTTTCAATAAAGAGTTAAATAAAAAAGGAAAAACACCGTGTAGCCAAGGCCGGATTTATGCAGGGGCTTACAGGGGCTAAGCCCAGGGGCCAGCAGGCTGAAGGGCCCCTGGACCCAAGACTAAACCAAGACCAAACCAGGTCTAAACCAAGACTAAACCAAGACTAAACCAAGACTAAACCAGGTCTAAACCAGTTCTAAACAAGGTCTGAGCCTTTTTCTTTGAGTTGACACTGGTAAAAAAAATTATGTACCTATTGGTCTGTTAAAATGGACCCCCAGAGCCCCCTTTTAAATGAGTCCCCCCACCAGACTGGCAGTAGCAAAGGTCCTTCCGCGAGCGCCACGGAACTCAAATTTGGGTCACTATTTTTTTATTTTTAAACTAGTACTAGAAGTTGCTTGTGCATGTTCAAATTTTAAAAATTCATTAATTTATCCTGGCATTGTAGAGCGAGAGAAATCAGACAGACATATAGTATATGGGGGGCCCTGAAAAAACTTTAGCCCCGGAGCCCATTGTACTTAAATCCGGCCCTGCGTGTAGCCCATAGTGAAGCATTGCAATAGATCTCGAGGCGAGAAAAACATTTCCTGGATGTGTAGGACCTCAGGAGAAGCTTTTTTGGGTATATAGCCACTGGTGAAGATCCAAAGATGTGTCAAAGGTGCGCGAGTGGCTTTTTGATGAGTGAATAACAATGTTAAAAGCTCTAAAAAGTCAATTATGGGTAATAACTCCTCTAAGATCCTCCTCTGGTTTACAGATCTTTAACCTCTTAAAGGGGCTAGATGCAAGTTAGTCATTTTATACTCACTACTGCCACCTCAGGTCTTATGTGTAACTGCAGCTTCTATATTAAGCTCGTGCATGACGGCACTTCGGACCTGAAGTAAAACCTTTTTGAGTGACAGTGCAGGATTTTAGAGGCAGTTGTGGTGAATAAGTCTGAGCTCATTCTACACATTAGGACATGGCTGGAACATGTAGGGGTAGGAAATGAGCAGATTTTCTTTGGCATTTCCCAAATAAACACTGACAAAACAAAGATTGACAAAAAAGCCACAAAAGAGCCAAAGAGTGTCGGATTCATGAAGCCTATAATTATAGTTAGCATGAAGCCTGTTAATACCGCTGAAGGAAGGAGAAGCCAATTTGCATCACTGTGTGTCTACACGTCAAAGATCTTATATTAATCCCTATTCCCGCTAATCTGCCACTTGTCACGGCTGGGCACTGTTAAACACCACCAGTTTGGTCATCAAGATTTAAAAGAAGAAAAAAAGTGACACACAAGTTGAAAAATATGTGAAAAAAGGGAGAGAAAAAAATTGGGGTACGTTTGGGGAAAAAATGTGAGGAAAATTGTGGGGGGGAAATGGGAACATATGGGGACGAAATTGAGAAAAAATGTTTTTTTGGAAAACTTGAGAAAAAATGTGGATTTTTTTTGGGGGGGAGAATTAAGTGAAAAAATTGGGGTAAATTTGGAGATTTTTTTGTGAGGGGGGGGGGGTTGAAACATTTGGGATGAAATTGTAAAATAAAGTGGGAAAAATGGGTTAAAAACAAGTGGGGAAAGTTGGGGAAAAACACGTACAAAAAATGTGGGGAAATTTCACCTCAAACAAATTATACAAAAGAAATTAAATGGAATTAAAAGTAATAAATTTACATTTTTCAACTGTTTCATGGTTCTATATGACAAATAATGTAGAATAGATATGCCCAGACCTACACTTGTCCACCTGTAACAAATTACTTAGATATTTATGCATATTGTCAGTGTTTCAGCTGCACATCAGGTTGCTGGTAACAACCGTTTTTTTCCGTTGACCATCTTAAAAGAACTGTTCAGCTTAAAGGATATTGCTGGGTTGCTGGTTCTAGAATATGATGATGTCACCGGACCCAGCGGGGGGCAGGATCCAGTTTTTCCTATTAACAGCCATTACACTTCCACAAAAGAAAATGTATGGGTTAGAAAAATGATCATTAATATCAGTCACTGGGTCCATGATCTCGCTGTACAAGACCGAAAATTTCCTCAAAAACAAAACAATTTTTCCTCTACATTATATTATAGGCCTTTAGAATGCTGTGATGTCACCTGCAACCCAGCAATAGGTCTTCTCTTCTATAGTCATTGCTTTTCTGTAGCACAGCGGGGTCCAGGAGATGACCGTGGCCTCTTGGATGTGTCCCAGCGGGGGCCCCTATACCGTACGTGTATATCTGGATCGCGGGTCTGTTATTATGTTGATTTAATATCCCTTCCCCGTGGGGTGTTTTTGGTATAATACATGGCGACCCTGTAGTTTGGATATTTACTAACATGATCTGAAAGGCACGTGATTCTTGTTAGTACTAATTTAGCCGCTAATATTAGCCGCTTAAAAGTCAGTGTCTTGCCTTCAGTACTTAAATCTTAAAGATACTCACAGGTCTAAGCAGGGATTTATTAGTCTATTTTGCACCTTTTTCTGTCTGTAGCGTCTGCTTCTGCTGTTTTGTTTTCAGTGACGTACAGTAGATTGACTTTTGCCTCAAATGCCTCTAAAAACACAATTCTCCAAATCCTTTACGGTGCACAGCTTATTTTAAAATCCTTAAAGGGATATTTCAGGATTTTTGACATAGGGCCTCATTTCCTAGTTATCCACAGTGTTGCTGATTTCTGGAGATTTTTTTTTTTGTAACTCAAGCAGTTCTTATTATGAAGAGTTTCGTGGCGCTAGGCTAATGCAAGGCTAGCGCGTTTCTATGGTATCAGCTAGCCTGCATTAAAAACAGTCTGACCCGCTCCACATTGCACAGGCAAATCACTTATAAAACTAGACTAACCATATAAATGTCTGTGTCGATAGTGATTTTAACCATTTTGCATTTAAAATAACTTATATTTGAGCAGCATCAGCTTCATGGTTGTATAAGCTACGCAGTGGCGGAGTGATCTGCTAGAAAATAGTCCCTCAAAATATGATCATTCATGTGATGCAAGGTCAGTTATATTCCAAACATTACTCTATCGACACAGACATTTATATGGTTAGTCTGGTGTTACAAGTGATTTGCCTCAGGTGCTCTGTGGAGCGGGTCAGATTGTTTTTAGTGGAGGCTAGCTGATATCGTAGAAGTGAGCAAGCCTAGCACAAGCCTAGCACCACGAAACCCTTCACACAAAAACAAATATTTCCAGAAATCAGCAACACTCTGGATAACTAGGAAATGAGGCCCTATGTCAAAAATCCTGAAATATCCCTTTAAAGCTGCCCCTTAGAGTGAAAGTGGATTTGTAGAATGCCCAGGATATATAATAATTGTATAGGGATCGGGTTAGGTGTAGTATAGAAAGGACCAGCATCATCCCCAGCATGGTCGGAAAAGTAATTTACAGACTTTATTGCACATTTTATAATGCCGCTCCAGACTCCTGCTGTCCCTGAGCACTAATGTTTGTCCACATGACCTTTATTTAACCATGAAAGTCCCACTGTGATTCAGAATGTCTTTGCAAAGGAGTCCTGGCCCCAACGGAGACCGGTATTGTACATGTTTGTAGCAGCTGAGAATGGGGCAGGAGCACGTGAAAATCTAATTTGAAGGATCAGCGTGTGGCGGTTAATACATGTTATGAAAAGTTTGGAAAATGTATAGCGCCAGATTATAATACATTCTAATGCAGGAGTAGAAACTTTCACCATCCATGCCAGTGGGCCGCGGGCAAAATGAAACAATTTCAAATAAAATTGTCTCTTTAATGTATAGGTTTGTGTCCTTTACATTCTTTTTATCAATGCCATCACCATGCTACATTTGAAAGAACATTAACTATGACAAAATAACATGAAAGCCTTAGTTAGAATAAACGAAATGCAACCAAAATTAGTGACAATGCATCACAATACAATGGGAGACATGCAGCTGGAATTGGACTTCACAGACTCAATTTTGGGCAGCAGCTGCTCAATGAAATGCCAAGTATCTTGTTCTTGAGTTTGTCAGTAATATTCTGATCAAAAAGAGATTGGCTTCCCTAATTACCGACCAACTTTACCAAATCCATTCCGTTTTTATTCCATGAGCAGCTCGTATTCATAAAACCCCGGTCCATATTTTTCCCCATTGATCGCCTGCCTAATCCAGTCCATGGTTGTTAATAATAAATAATGATATATAAAGGCCATTGAAGTCTCAAAGTGCTGCTGATCCTGCACGAGGCTGTGTCAAACATCCATAAACAGTCGATATTTCTCTGACTCGGGTTATTAGCTCTGTATAGATTTCATTGTCCGTCCATGTGACCTTTGCCCTGACACATGCTGCTGATGTGCACATGTTGTAGCTTTGATGTCAATGGGTTTGACCGGTGAACCTAAAAGACCTTTGCATTGATGTTGGCTGGCTGAAGAATTATTTGCTGTGCCGCCTCACTTTCAAAACTATGGGGACTTTGCTGTAGGGCTGTGCAATAAATCAAAATTCAATTACAGGTCGACGATTACAAAAATAGCATAATTGAGAAAAAACGATTATTAATGCTCTCCAAAACGCAGAAAGTCCTCTTAAGAAGCCTCTATATCCTTTGCCCAGGCGTTGGTTTTGTGTCATGGTCGGAGGTGGAATGTGGAAAATAAAGCCCAAAAAGCTGGACTGCTACAAAAACTGGTGATGTTTAATAACTGAAAAAAATCCAGAGTCAGAGAACTCGAGGAACAAAAACTCAAAGGAACCAGGGCTGACACTGACAATGAACCGACAAAGCACATGGGGAACACAGGGGTGTAAATACATGAGGAAACAGGGCACAGGTGTATCACATCAGGGCGGTGCAGGCACTTAAAGCAGAACTATGTAACTTATTTACCTTAATAAATCCTTTTCGTAGTCCCTCTGGGGGTAATGCAAGTGTTAATGGGATGATTGGGGGGTCTTTCATCTCCCCCTGGTGTCTCTGGGTCCGAGTCGGAGGCGTAATACACAATAGGATCACGAAGAAGAAGCTAACAAGCTAAAACTAGGGGCTAGCGCCACTTTAGTAGTGTTTACAGCCAAGTTTGAGTGAAAAAATAGTATCTCCATTGTGTAATTGGATGTACAATATCCCTCTCTCCCTTTGCCTTTTCTGTCAGTGTAGTTTTTATTCTCAGGGAAAAATAATGAGTAAAAAACAGCAACATGCTACGGCACCTGCAGTGGCGCTTATGGCCTCTAGCAGTATGAGTTACTTAGTACTGCTTTAACACAGGGGAAGCAAAATCACAAGGACAGAACAAAAATAAAACACAGGACTAGATCAGAGACAAGACAATATCAATGACAAGAAGAGCAGATCTCAACGGAGCTCAACGCAAACTCGTATTATTTCATGCCTCTGGGATGATTGTTTTTGTTCCCTTCGCATTTCATGTGCTACTGGCAAATGCTTTGGTCCGACATAAACAAACAGTGCTGTGTGATGATGTCTTCAGGCTGCGTGCTTGGTGTGAGCTCTGGACAGCAGGGGGCAAATGAGACAGGGCTCTCTCAATAGAGGATTAGTTTAGAAACATGAGCTAATTTTTTAATATAATTTGGGCTTTTTTTTTAATTGTGAAAATTGAAAATATTAACAATAATATTTAAGTAATAATAATAAAATAATCGGTTGAATAATTGTGATTGTTATTTTTTCTCTAATCGAGTAGCCCTACTTTGCAGTGCTGTCTCGTGAATGCAAACTTATTGGACTGCACTTCGGTGAACAGCGCTGTCCCAGATGCAGCAGGCTTCAGTCCAGCTCATTTCTGATCAACTGAACAGAGGAGCGATCGATATAAACACAGCCACCCCGCTGACACCGGAGCCTCAGGCAGGAGTCCCTGAACAGCGTTACACAACTACTGTGTGGGAAGGCTGGCTTCGGATTGAATACATGCACTATCTTTGAAGGAACTCTTTATGCATTATTCATGTCAGGGATTTCGTTTTGTAATAAAGGGCCTGTCAAATTGGACTCTTTAATGCTACTCCTGTATCTCCAGCCAGTACTTGCATTTCAAATTATAAGCAGCGAGCGGAAATGTAGGCGAGGGTAACCGGGGTGGAAAAACAGAGGACATTTTCTTCAGTTTGCTATTTCCCAAATTTAAAAGCTTCTTGAAAAAGCGTCTGAATAGTGTTGAAAATTAAAAAAAAATGTGACAAAAACGCGGCAAAAATGCCATTAAAAGGACTATACGGAGTTTAAAAATGTTAAAATTTAGTATTTTCCTCCCCCCTACATGTTCCAACAATGTCCTAATGTGTAGAATGAGCCCAGACCTGTTCACCACAACTGTCTCTAAAAACCTGCACTGTCACTCAAAAAGTTGTTACTTCGGGTCTGAAGTGCCGTCATGCACAAGCTTAATATAGACGCTGCAGTTACACATATGGCCTGGGGTGGCAGTAGTGAGTATAAAATGGCAAACTTGTATCTAGCCCCTTTAAAGTAGGACTAGATGGTTTAGAGATTAGTTCATATTTGAGGCACTATTTCAAATGTTATAATGCATGAAATTAATGTTAGCCTTTAGCTTCAAGACAAACTCACTGATCCTTATAAACATAGACTAAACTAGTCTCCTCCACTGAAATATTACACAGCCACTCGTTAGCCTGCAGTATACGATGAAATACGATGATTCGAACAGGTCTAAGCTAATCTTAATGGAAATGAATATGGACAGGAAGTACTAGCGCCCACAACTTCAGCTCAGAGGAACTAGCATAGCCACATTGTGCAACAAGCCAATTAGAGAAACACAGGAAGAGTTTTGAAGAGAAAGAGCCGGGGCTCTCTTAAAACTCTTCATTTGGCCCCACTTTGGCTTTTTTTTTAGATACCTTTTTTGCTTTCACACTGGCCTCTAGTCTGTCAGCTCCAGTCCAGTCGCTTTTAAAAGCTGAACTGGAGAAAATGCACTCGGTTAAGGCGGTAAAGGTAAGAGGTTCAAACAATTATGGCGTCCAGCAAAGGGCGAAAACCAGCCCCAGTTGTTGCGGTGGAATGGGAAAATGTTCAAAATGATGTGTGGAAGTAGGAAAAGGACTAAATATGCAGGATTACTGAAACACATCAACTCTCCAGTCACGTTTTGATGAGGACATGGTATAAAGACACGTTTTGTAGAATAGATTGCATAACATGAGATAACCATAAGCCTTCAGTGATGGTTAATAAATTGCTTTTCAACTTGTGCAATCTGTGAAACTCAATTTCCTTAAGTTTTGTGTCTCACCCCTTATTCCACAATTTTTCATGCAACTAATAGGACGGAACAGCAACCGGCAATTCAAGCTTTCACCAAATAAATCGCTTGAGGTTTAGAGGTTGAAAAACGATGCGCGAAACCTCCCTGTTATCTGTTGAATATGAATGAAAAACCATTCTATCCATGAAAACGGATCCCTGTCTTTTTCCATGAGAGAAAGGGGGCCAGTAAATGTCTTTGGGTTTGACCTCCATCAACCCCCCCCTCACTCCCCCACACGTCCTACCCCCAAAAACACGCACCTCTTCTGGGAACAATGTGCGCACAAAGGCCCCTGACACATCCACGTCCCTCCAGCTGAGGTGGAGAAAGCATTAGTCAGCATCTGTCTGTGCTATCGCTCACACGCCCACGCAGTTTCCCCCAAATATTCACTGTACACAGTCAGAAAACTGGGTCTGATCTCCAGATTCACGGTAATCCCACGCTTTTTAAGATTAGATTAGTTTATTTGAAAGGAAACAGTTTCATTAAACACATTAGACATGGTTAAACAAAGCCAGAGTTAACCAGAAGGATTTATTGAATTTGTCGTCTCCTGGCAATGGCGTGAAATCTGTCAAATATATAAAAAAATACATATGGTTTGTTGGACATGTGACAGAACTACAAGTCCTTAACACACAATTACAACTGATTAAATTCCTCCCCTCTTTACCCAGAAAGCCCTTCTTTGTTGAGAAGGGTCTGAATGCAGCCAATGGAGGGGCACGTGATTAGTGAAGCTCCATGTCACCTCCACAAAACAATGCTATCTTAAAGGGACTATACGGAGTTTAAAAATGTTAAAAATAAGTATTTTCCTCACCCTTCGTGTTTCAGCCATGTCCTATTGTGTAGAATGAGCCTCTAAAATCCTGCACTGTCACTCAAAAAGGTGTTACTTCGGGTCCGAAGTGCCGTCATGCAGGAGCTCTTAATATAGAGACTGCAGTTACGCGTAAGACCTGAGGTGGCGGTAGTGAGCATAAAATGACCAACTTGCATCTAGTCTCTTTAACCCTTTATAGGGCACTCATTGAAATACTTATATCATAAATAATTTCAACTCAAGAGTGTTATTGGGGGACATAACAAAAGTTTTTTTCAAAAATGTTTATCATCAAATCAATGTGAGCGAAGTTACCATATTTGGTTCATCGCCCTTTTAGTGGTAAAAAACCCCCCACAAAGGTTTATATATAAAACATAGGCAAGAGTTTTTCTAATGTGCTTTACGTGCAGTGGGCGGGGTCAGTCACCGCAGGTATTATTTGCCTAAATATGTTTGGCGACATAAAAACATAGTCCTGATGTTTATTGGTTATTTTGTCAAGAAAATACTGTATGAATAGGTGAAACAGTCAAATATAGACAAAATTAATAAACTTTCAGTTTAAGTGTAACAAGATAGTGGAGTTTACTTACGGTGTTTTATTGAGATTAATTTAAGTAAATGTCACGGGGGAAAAGTTGGAGGTTTCCTGTGGAGGTCTGGAGCTCCACTGATCACGTACGTGACTCTCCATCGGCTGGGTTTAGACTCTTAAACCTTTTCTGCAGGTGAAAAAACTGTCCATAGTTTTTTTCTGTGCGGTTTTCCATGTAAAAATGTTTTCCTTTTCCTCAGTAAAATGACTAATTCAAATAACAAAGCTTATAATCCAAGGGACTCATAGCTGCTCTTTCTGTGTGGGAAACAGTAAGGGTAAGTCCAGGCTCTGTAAACTCTAAAATGCTTTGGAAAGTCCAGACACGGCATACATTAGCAGGTTTTGGCAGTTTTTCAGACTTAAAGGGGCTAGATGCAAGTTTGCCATTTTTTTTAGCCATTTCACTAGTGCCGCCTCAGGCCATATGTGTTACTGCACTTTCTATATTAAGCTCGTGCATGGCGGCAATTCGGACCCGAAGTGACACCTTTTTGAGTGACAGTGCAGGATTTTAGAGGCAGTTGTGGTGAACAGGTCTGGGCTCATTCTACACATTAGGACATGGCTGCAACATGTAACATGGAACATTTTTAAACTCCGTATAGTCCTTTAATTCACACATGCAAATCACAAAGCCCTCAATTACTTCGATAAGTAAGTTTCAAATTTTTCACTCCAAAAAGTGACCATGTTATTAGATTTACATTTTGAGCAGAAAAACGTGTACAATTTTTGGCCATCTTTTTTATATTTTTAAGCCACCTTCATAATTTTTACTTCATAACCCCAAATGCTCAAAAACAATTGGTAATTCGATGAACTGAGTAACATTAGATACAGTTCTGATAGTGTAGAGAAAAAGTTGCCATTAACCCGTTGTATTTTCTTTTCGTTACGTGATCCACACTGTTGATGTGATCCTGCGTGGTCAGCAGACCGGTCATCGAGCTTTCATCTGCGGAGTCGGCTGTTTATCTTCGCACAATGCTGGCGCTCACAGCTGTAATTAGTGAGAGAAATGATACTTTATTTCTGGGTATTGTTCAACTTTCGAAAAAACTTGTGCTTGGTTTTTGTTGGGCAATGACAATGTGAAGTTGGCCACTTTAAACTACAATCTGCACAGTCAGCCTTTTTCTGTGAACGATGTCTTTAAGGTTGTACTTTTTTTAGCCACAAGAACCCTTGATTCTGACACTTATAATCAACATTTTAAAGTATTTTTACAATACCTTTGGACATTTCGTATTTTGCTTTTTTCTTTAAAAAAAATAATAATAATTTCTCTTCATTTAAGCGGAGTTCTTCTCCTCCTTCTCATTCTCCTTCTACTTTTCTTTCTCCTCTCACTTCTCCTTGTCCTTTCTTCTACATCTTCTTTTTTCCTCTTTCTTCTCTTATCTTCTAATCCTTTCTTCTCCTTCTCCCCTCCTTCTCCATGTTCTCCTTCTCATTCTTCACCTTCTTCTCTTTCTTCTCGTTCTTCTCTTTCCATTCTTCTTCTCTTTCTTCTCCTCTCTTTTCTTTTTCCTTTTCTTCTCCTTTCTCCCCCTTCTCATTCTTCACCACCTTCTCTTTCTTCTCCTTCTCTTTCCTCCTCTCCTTCTCATTCTTCTTCTCTTTTTTTATCCTTCCTTTTCTTCTCCTTTCTCCCCTCCTTCTCATTCTTCTTCTCTTTTCTATCTTTCCTCCCCCTTCTCATTCTTCTTCTCCTCTTTCTTCTCCTACATCCCCTCCTCATTCTTCTTGTCTTTCTTCTCTTTCTTCCCCTTCTCTTTTCTCTCCTTCCTCCCCTCCTTCTCATTCTTCTTCTCTTTCTTCTCCTCCTTTCTCCTCTTCTCTCCTTCCTCCCTTCTCTCTCATTTTTCTCTTTCTTCTCTTTTCTCTCCTTTCTCCCCTCCTCATTCTTCTACTCTTTCTTCCCCTTCTCTTTTCTCTCCTTCCTCCCCTCCTTCTCATTCTTTTTCTCTTTCTTCCCCTTCTCCTTTCTCTCCTTTCTCCCCTCCTCATTCTTCTACTCTTTCTTCTCCTTCTCTCTTTTCTCTCCTTCCTCCCCTCCTTCTCCGTCTTCTTCTCTTTCTTCTCCTTCTCTTTCCCCTTCTCCTCCTTCTTTGAAATGTCAGTGTCGGGCATGCCCAAAGTCTACAGCGTTGCGGCCCCTAAAATAATTCACTCCATGCAAAAGAAATGGCAATGTTTTACAAAAATGAGGGAATACTGGTTTAAAGTGGTATTTATTAATGCAGACTCCAGAACAGTAGGTGGCGCTGTGTGGTTTTTCTGCCAATGCCACTGACTCACAAACAAGGAGGAAGGTTTGTCCCTGTTTTAGTGTTTTATAAGCTGCAATGTTATATTTATTAAAATGTGTTTGTACTTTCTACTTTGAATGCTTAAATATTTCAGTACTTTCACTTGAGTAATAGTTTGACAAAGCAACTTGTACTTTTAGTGGAGTAATAGTTAGTTCGGTCGACGGGCCGAGGGACAGAGAAACCATTGATGGCGTCACAACCATCTTCTGTTCACTTTATGACATCGCTTCTTGAAACCAAACATTATTCTCCCCGTTTCCCGCTGGCTTCACTCACGCACGTTGTTTTTTTTGTTTTGTTTTTTTCCCGCAGGTCGCTGCCAGAGCCGGCGTTTACGACATCCTCGACCAGCTCGGCTTTTCCGAGTTCGAGAACCCCCGGGACTCGCCACTGGCCCGGCTGCGTCACCGATGGCAACGGCAGGAAGTGCAGCCGCTTCCCGTCAGAGGCCACTTCATCTGAGACACTGTGAATGGACCTGAACAGTACTGTACTCATAGGACAAAATACTGCATGTGTTCATTACTGCCTTCTCTTCACGGCTGCAAAATGTCAGGAAGCCGGGGAGGGTTTTGTCATTTTGGTTTGGGATTTTTTTGGTAGTTTTTAATTCATTTTATTTTCCCGCTCTCATAAACAAAACAAAAAAAGAGTGGAAAAACTGTACACTGTTTTTTTTATGTTGCTTTAAGTTTATTTTTGTCTGCTATACACTGCAAAACTGATGCCGAAATTAATTTGAGTAGGTAAGTAAAAGTATTTTTGCACTTTCAGGAGAAAACATCTATATAAATTCATAGTGGTCAATGTTGAGACTTTAAGTGGTGAGAAATACAGTCCCTATGAAAAGTTTAAGACCAGATGAAAAATTTAAAAAAATTACCATTTTGCCTGGTTTGGATCATCCATCCATCCATTTTCTTCCGCTTTAGCCGGGTTGGGGAGGCAGCAGTCTCAGCAGAGATGCCCAGACTTCCCGATCCACACACACCTCCTCCAGCTGTTCTGGAGGGACCCTGAGGCAACACCAGGCCAGCTCAGAGACATAGTCCCTCCAGCGTGTCCTGGGTCTACCACGAGGCCTCTTCCCAATAGGACATGCCTGGAACACCTCCCGAGGGGCCAGGTTGGCAAAACAGTTTGTTTGTACCTCTTTCCATTCTTTAGTAATCGACGGTGAGAATAGATGAAATCATCCAAAATGCTGTTTTCTGACCAAAAAGCTGAGCAAACTAAAGAGCAATGCTGCCACCTAGTGACTCAATAAAAGAACGTGTAGTTCCTTTATTGAGTCAATAGGTGGAAGCATGACTAAGATTTTAACACAAGACATGCTCAAGGCTTTGCTGCAGCTGTTCCCATTGAAAAACCTAATTGACGTCTATAGACGTCATTGGCAGTCAATGAGTTAAGTAGCTCCTACAGACTCCAAATCCTAATCCTAGTTTTTACTCATTATTTTTCACTTATCAATAACTTATTCATGAACAAAAACAAGATCCAAAATCCCTTCTAAAAAGCTTAAATTGATTTGTTTTATCCCCCTTAATTTAAGTGCAAAAATACTTTTTCTGCTTCTTGCCTACTCAAATCAAGAGCAAATATACTGAGAAAACTTTGCTTATTTCTAGATTACTTTTTCTGGTGTTAAAATCGTAATGCATTATGTCCTGATCATGACTTGCTGTCTATATTTTAGATTTTTTTTTTTTTTTTACGCTTTCAGTATTGTTTTAATATTCTCCCAGGCCTTTTCTTCTAACAACTTTTTACACTTTTATTTCTGTAGACAAAGAATACAGATGTTACGATGCTGTCATTTTTATTTAAATACCGGTTGCCTATTTTCGCTGTATTTACAAACAGGTCATGGAGAGACAGACTGCAGCTAAAACGGATAAAACTATGCTGTTTTTATACATGGCTTTGTTTCTATGTTTCCGCCTTAGACAATGATAATGTACTAATGTTATTCTAGTGTAATTTAAAGTTTCTGTTTTCTTACGTATTATAAAAAAAACAGAAATGTACCGAGCTTTGAACTCTGATCAAAAAAGAATAATGTCATAATGTTGTTGTGTCCAGTAGAAACGATGTCCCTTTTTTCTATTGTGTATAAAAAAAAAGCTGTAAATTGTAACTTGCCTTAAAGATTTTAGAAATTAACAAAATGTGTTGGGTGTGTTTTTTGTTCCCTTAATTTCTTTGTGTTGATCAAGGCTCTCACTTGTCCAGGGATTATACATCGTAGTAGAGGATTTCAAATAAAGTATCTTCGACTGGACATGCCTGTTGTGTCCAATATAGTTTAAAGGTGCATTATGCAACTTTTTAAGCTGAATAAAAGTTGATAATAATGTGTATTTCAGTGACCCAGTGACTGTATGGGTGGTTAACAATGCGCCTTGGTTGTAGGGTTTCTGGTAGGTTTGGAACTTTTTCCTTGGTTACGTATATATTACATCAAGAAAACCTACCAGAAACCCTAAAAAACCTGAAATAAAATGTATCCTGGAGAGTCATAGAGGCCACTGTGATGGAAAGCAAACGCGCCGGGTCACTGAAAGGTCAAATACGCACTAATTTTCACTTTTGTTTTCATAAAAACCTTAAACCTTTAACCTTTAAAGCAGAACTAAGTAATTTGTAAATAAATCCTTTCCGTAGTGTCTCTGGGGGTAATACAAATTGCAACTATCCTGTCTCCGGGTCAGAGCCACCAATGCACACTAATGGAATCACGAAGAAGAGGCTAACGGGCAAAGCTAACTGCGGGCTAGCACCACTTAACAGAGCGCATTTTCTCCAGTTCGGCTTTACCCAAATCTTAAAGCTTCTAGACTGGAGCTTGCAGCCTACAGGCCAGCCTCATTTGAAAGCTAAGACCTGCAAAACTGATCGTGACTTTTTTGTCGCATTTTTAAAGTGTTTTTGTCATGTTTCCGTAGTTTTTTTTATCGTGTTTTGGTCACTTTTTCATGGCTTTCTTGTTGATTTTTATTGTTGATTTCTCATCACACTTTTGCCATGTTTTCGTCACATTTTGGAAGTGTTTTTTTGTGTGTTTTCCTCCTTTTTTTAATCGCTTTTTAATTGTGTTTTTTGTGCTTTTTTCTTGCTTTCCTCACTCTTTTTTTGTCGCCTTTTTCATTGTGTTATTGTTGCTTTTCCGACACATTTTTGTCTCTCTTTTGCCACTTCTTTGCTTTTAGATTTGGGTAAAGCCAATCTGGAGAAAGTGTGCTCGGTTCAGGTGGGGGTTAAGAGGTTAAACAGTATTTACAGCCAAGTTTGAGTGAAAAAAATGATCTCTATTGAGTAATTGGATGAACAATATCCCTCTGTCCCTTTGTCTTTTCTGTCAGAGTAGTATTTACTCTCACGGACAATTAATGAGTAAAACAACGTAACATGCTACGACACCTGCAGTGGCGCTTATGGCCTCTAGGGGCATGAGTTACTTAGTTCTGCTTTAAGTTTGACAATGCAATATACAGTGCCTGACCAAAATGTCACCACCTAGATGTAGCAGCATATTGTGCCTAAAGAATGATCATCTAACCACCTGTTTACATCCTGAATTACCAGGTTATTCCATGAATGTATTACAAGATGACAATGCCAGGATTCATGGGACTCACATTGTCAAAGAACATGAAATTCATTGTCCGCCACAGAGTCCAGATCTTAACCCCACTGAGAATCTTTGGGATGTGCTGGAGAAGGCCTTGCGCAGTGGTCGCACTCTCCCATCACCAATAGAAGCTCTCGGTGTGAGAAATGAAAGCAACACTGGATCTTTTTTGTTATTGCGGAAGCTGTAATCAAAGCTAAAGGGCACAAAAGGTAGAAATTGTTCACAAAGCTTTGGGGGAAAACATAATCTTTTGTGACTTTGTTTCCATTAACTTTGCATTGAAATGTTCCGCTACATGGCTTTACGTCTTCAATTTTGCCCTGCCTTATCTTCTCATTCTCTCCTCAGAAGTCCGCGGTGCATCCGGCCGCCCTCCGTCTTTATCTCGTACGGCTAAAGCCAAAGCGACGTGAAGGATATGACCGTGCACCGGGGGTCTCTTTCCACCAAGACAGATGACGCTTTGTGCTGCGTTTTCCATAATAAGGGGCTTAGCGAGATCAAAAGGCGAGCTCCCCTCTGCTTTTGATGTGGACAGGTAAGGCCTTAATTAAAATCGTCTCCGCCGGACAAAAAGACGGCCTGTTTTTGGGGATTAATAGGCAGCGGACGGCGCATCAGCGGACCTTACTTTGAAAACGAGATATCCCCGTCTCCCCCCGGAGCTTATCGCGTATAGGCTTGAAGTATAAGGAAGTAGTTAGTGGGTTATTTCTTTTCCTATCAAAGTTGGATTATTGGGAGTGAAAGCCGAGTGGATTTATCTTTTATAGTTTGTTTCCGCGTCCTTGTAGTTTATGGAGGGCCTAATCCTCCTCTTGGATCCGCGCACGGTGGGTTCAGAGGAGGCCAAAAGTAATATTTTTTTTTGCTACACAAGAAGCAGGTTTGAATGAGAATGTGAGATGTTCTTAAGTCTTTCCCCTACACCATTAATTTACAATTTCTTTCCCCAATTTTACAACCTGACAAGGGTTAAATCTACTCAAGTACTGAACTCAAACCATTCTCAGTGAGCCGTGAATCTATTCCAGGGAACATTTCAATATCTCCCATCTGAAAATGCCTGGATATTGGGTTGTTTCGATCATTATTTCAGTCTCAAAGGCATATCTACCCCTTGTTCAGTAAAAACTTGTGTGGAAAAAAAACAATATTTCATACATTTTTATTTCGGTTGAGGCTTCTCATCCCAGAGCCATGGAAGCATATTTTGGTTAACAAGATTTCCCCCCAAAAATACTTTTCTGTGCTTATTTCCCATTTATTAATGTTGCCGACAATATGCAAACCATCCACCAGGGTGTGCTGCAGCACCCTCAGCACCTTGGGTTCCCACGGCCTTGTGTCATCCTGTAGGGCAGGGGTGGCGTGGGCTAAATCCGGCCTGCCAGCATAGAACCTCTGGCCCCCAAGATGAGGTATATTATTACACAAATCAAAGATCAAATACCTGGTTAAACACCCCATTAGGTTATATACAAATCTGCAAAACTGGCATTTGAAAATGAAAATGGTGCTTTCATTTTTGGTGTTTTGGCAATATAGGCTCTCCATAACACAACCTTACAAGGTAATAGTGGGTCCTGAAGCCATACCACTTGAGAACCACGGTTTTAGAGGATATGTACTTTACTTCAGTAGTCTAATTTCTGCTGTTTTGTTGGCTTCATCAAATCAGGACCTTCAAGTATCTTGGGGAGGGAGGAGTGTGAGATCGATAGACCTTGTGGAAGCTCCAGGACACGCTGGAGGGACTATGTCTCTGAGCTGGCCTGGTGTGTAGATTGGGAAGTCTGGGCGTCTCTGCTCGGACGCTGCCTCCACGACCCGGCTCTGGATAAAGTGAAGAAAATGGGTGGATGGACATTTGAAAGATGCATTACTTTTCACTCCACAAATTTTCGAAAAACTCTACAGTAAAAAGTATAAAACTGGCAGAATATGCACTCCAGAGCTGTAGGTGGCGCTGTGCAGTTTGTTCCTTTTGTGTTGCGATACAAGTGGTAAATACATGAGCGATCGATCCTGTTTCATCTGGGGGCTGTGGGTAGTTCCATAATAGACTACAACAATGTTCACAAACAGGGCATTGCTTCCCTTGTGCCATAACAGATCAGTGGCATCAACATTCACCAAAACATCCGGCGGAAATCATAGAAGAAGTAAACAACAGCAGCAATATCTCGTATTGGACTGATCATCTTCATATTTTTGACACTGCTCCTTTTCTTCATCAATGCTTTCAGTGTTCATTTCATTGGAGTAATATTAGACACGTGATATGTGTACGTTTACTCTAAGTAATAGTATCAAGTGCTTTGACCACTGCTCTTGGGTTAGTAAAGTGGACATATCATAAATAACATGGGCTTAAATAGATTTTCTTTTGATCCCGATTCATAAATATTATGTGCAATGAAAACGCTTTCTAATAAAATGCAGACCAAGCCGACAGAAATTGGACCATTTTTCTCATAAGGAAATAACAAACTTTGCAGGAACGTTAGGACCTTGAAAAGTTTTGTTCGACATGTGTGCAAAAAAAAATCAATATGCTTAGGGGTTTAAGTGTCGTGTGCCTCAGGCTGTCGATAAAGTGACATCTTCTCAGCTCCACACGGATCAATACAGAGCAGACCGTGTGTGCGTGTGACTTTCAGAAGAAGAGCCTCTCGACACAGCTGTACTGGGCTTTATCAATGCAGTAGGACAGGGTGTTTAACTCTGCCTTCACTAAAGCTCTGATCACTGTCAGGGAGAACGTCCACGTTTAAAGTAACCAAGTGCAGCTCAGGCTTTCCTTTTACTTTCCTGGAACCATTTGTCACTATGTTGATGTGATGAAAACACATTTTTACATTTAATGATTTGACTTCCAAGTACAGATTTAGTGTCAAATCAACTGCTGCTTGTTATCGCTGCATGATCTTGATCTATAAGGTCATTATATCGGTCAGCCAGTCCTTTACTGATGACTGAATACGCTTTTTGTCACTCAATCAGGCACAGATGCAAATCCTCTGTGGGGGTGTTTATTTGTACAGCACATTTCATTCCACAGTGTGCCTCACAGCAACAACAAACACACAATGATATAATAAAACAGAAGTAAAAGTCAAAGGACAAAACAAATCTACATAAACAAACAGGTACAATACTTTCATGTGCCATGAGGACTGGTAAACAATGTTCCATATTTGTGTTGCATAAAACTTAAAAGAAGCCTCACCGTGTTCAGTCCTGACTCAAACCAGTAGGAGACCACTGCCTGAAGTTCTCCATATGACTCTAGTATGTGAGGTATATATGTGTTGGTGCTTGACCATGACTTGTAGCAAGCAGAGCTATCCTACAGTCTTTTTTCGACCTGAGCACTGGACTAATGTGGTCGTATTTCCTGGTTCGGGTCAGGACTGGAGCAGCCGCATTGAGGGCCCAGTGAACAGGCCTTTACAGCTGTCTCACTGGCTGGAGACGAAGGCAGGAATGACTCGAAAACTGGTTTAGACACTACACTTTGGACCTTGATGATGTAAAGATAGTAGCAGGCTGCTGATGTTATAGACATGACATGACAGGTCTGAGTCCATGGATCTATAAAGTATAAGGTTAGGAACCTCCTTTTCCTCATCATTGGCACGGACCTTATCAGCCCATAAGCAGCTAAGATTAATCCCACAAGCCACCCGAAGGTTTATGAACTCGAAATGACAATCTACAGGAACTTATGGCAACATTACGCACTTTTGTTTCCATTTTACAAGAACAAGACTCCAGCCACATGGATCAGTTGCATGAGATCCGCTGTGAAAGAACAGACGCTAGTGCAGCTGTCTGTGGTGAACAAAGGACATGATTCAGTGAATATCAGTAACAATTGAACGGTGATGTTTTTAAAGAGTTGTGATTTTAACACTCATTTTGACACTTGTGCTGTTTCTCGGATTATGTTTGTACTGTCGGTAATGACATAACATTTGTTGCAGGAGGATATGGAGTGTATATAGTAGTACAATTCCACTTCCTGGTTGCTCCTCCGCTGGGTTTGGAAGGTTCAGATTGTCCTGACGTAGAATGAGCAGCTGAAGCTCCTGTTCCTCACTGCAAAAGGTTCCTCAAGGTCGACCTCTTGACGTCGGTCTCAAAGGTTCATCCTCATTTTCATCCGTTTTTTGTATCTGTTTTGACACTTTTTTTTTTCAAGAAGCTTTTAGATTTGGGTGAAGCCAAACTGGAGAAAATGTGGTCGGTTCAGGCGGTGGTTAAAGGAACAGGCCACCGTTTTTCCATACTGTGATATGTTCCTACCTGAGCTTAGACGTGCCTGTCTGGTCTTTGTGCCCGAGGAAGAGCGTGGTCGCTTCCAACTTCATCCCCGTTTGGAGCTATAGGAATACATTGGAGGAGGCCAAATGCTCGGTCGTTTTGCGTGACTGAGGGCACACACAAAGACCAGACAGGTACTCATCAACTCGTCTAACCTCAGGCAAGAACATGTCTCAGTATGGAAAAACGGTGGCCAGTTCTTTTAAGAGGTTAAGGAAAAAGGAGAAGGAGAAAGGTGCTATCTTGCCACTTTTTAGATGCAACCTGAGATTTCTAACCTGATTTGTTGGCTCTAGGAATCAAACCCATGACCTTTTTGCTGTGAGTCATATGTGCAAACCAGTGAGCCTCCTTGTCGAGTGGCTGATCACATTTTTTCTTTTGAGTTTCTGAAGCACACTTCTCTACAATACCCTCCGATGTGCAGCTTTCATGCAGCATCACGCTCCTTTGAAAGTCACTGAGCTCCTCTCTCCAGGCCTCCTCTCTCCGGCCCGTCTCCAGCGCAGATAAGCCCAGGACGTGAAGCCCGGAGCCGGGGTGATATCGCAGACTCGTCCCTTTGAACCTGCGTCCAGCTCCTTCTGATCCGCCGCTCTGTGAAACCGGAGCCGACGCGTCAAGACGGACTCAAGATTACCGTCGACAAAGGACACCATTCAGGCCGGCTGGTCACCGGGAGGATGTGCCCAAATGAAATCTCCTTCCTACGCCGCCTCGGAAAGAGGAGAGCCCCGTTTCCAAACTGACTCCTGCATCTTTTTCATCAGTAATAACCGCACCGCATAAGTCGTATCTTTTTGCGTTGGCAGAATCCGGCGTCTGCTGTGATATTAAAGGTGTTGCACAGCCCAGTGAGCGTAAAGACAGAAGCAAAGAGGCCTTTCATATGTAAAAAACACTCGCCATCATCTTCGGTGATGGGTCCAGGTGCAAGGAGACAGACTGAATATGCAGGATTACTCAAAAAACAAATGAATGCAACAAAAGCAAAGACGACAGGAAGTTTAAAACATTCAGGCAGATCTTTTTTTTTTTGTCCAATCTCAGAAACATGGATTTACTTTAGCAGATGTAGCCGCGGGCAAAACTGCATGACAGCGCTCAGGCGGATGTTTTCCTTTTGGTTTATACTGTCTTCTTAATGTCTCATCCCACACCTGATCCTGGAGAAGGCGTGTATCCGTAGGGGACGCAAGCTCTCCCCTGGTAAATCCATGTAAGCTGCCTATAGGACACGCCACTTTACCATCATATCCAATCCATCCATCCATCCATCCATCCATCCATCCATCCATCCATCCATTTTCTTCCACTTGTCCGTTTCCGGGTCGTGGGGGCAGCTGTTGGAGCCCAAATCCCATTGCACCAGCCGCTTATGGCTCCTCCTGCAGGTGGCGGGTCCGCAGAAGGACGGCCTCATGGTTCTAACCGGGCCTGTTGGTCTCTCATAAGGGGCTTCTGAACCGCTCTTTGTCTGACCCGTCACCTCGGACCTGTTTGCCATGGGAGACCCTACCAGCACTGTTTATTTTGATGACATATTTTATTTTAGTCTTTTGACTAAAATGTAATTTAATTTTAGTCGAGATTTAGTCAAAAAAAGCTTTTCAATTTTAGTCTAGCTTTAGTCGACTAAAATTGCATGTCAATTTAGTCGACTAAATTTAAGACTAATTTAGGTCCTCGGCTTCATGGAGCTGCTTCCACATGAATAAAGCACAAACCTGTTCATTTGACAGTGAATTTAAATGATCTGAGGTTCTTCCAGTCTGTCAATAGAAGTTTGGATGATTTTAGTCTCTACTTTTTTCATTTTATTTAGTCTTATTTTAGTCGACTAAAATATCTGGATATTTTAGTCATAGTCATCATTTAGTTTTAGTCCAATTTTAGTCGTCAAAAACATCACTTTATAAACATCACTCATGTAAAGCGCTTTGTGACTATATGTCTGTGAAAGGCGCTATATAAATAAAGATCTTCTTCTTCTTCATCACTAAAATTAAGACTAAATATTTTAGTCGACGAAACTAACACTGCCTACCAGGGGCATGGAGCCCCCAGGATCATTCGGGCGCTCAAACTCCTCTACCACATTAAGGTGGCGGATCCCAATCCAACTTTAATTATATTGCACTTTGAAAACAACACTGTTGACCAAAGAGCAGGACACACAGAGCAGGACAAACAGAAAAAAGGTAAAAAAAAAAAAAAAAAACCTCACAATAGACATAAACAAATACAAAGTCAATCATATCAAAAGCCCTGGAAAAACAGGCGATGACTTAAAAACAGGCAATCAGTCGACCTGCCTGAGATGCAAGGGCAGTTCATTGCATAATTTTGGACCCACAACAGAAAAAGCGCGGTCTCCTCTCCGTTTCCTGTTTCTCTTTGGGTCCATGAGCAGAGACAGATCTGCAGACCTGAGGGGGCGTGCAGGGCTGCAGCGGGGCAGACGGATACAGTGCCACAAGCCCATCAAGGCATTTAAAACTAAAAACAGAATCTTAAACTTAACACAGAAGCAGACGGGGAGCCAATGCAAGGATTTTAAGATAGGAGTGTAGAATGAGCTCAGACCTGTTCACCACAACTGCCTCTAAAATCCTGCACTCAAAAAGGTGTTACTTCGGGTCCAAATTGCCGTTATGCATGAGCTTTATATAGAAGCTGCAGTTACATGTGTGGCCTTTGGTGGCAGTAGTGAGTATAAAATGGCCAACTTGCATCTAGCCCCTTTGAAGCCCTGTTGCCGCATTTTTTAAATTACAAACAATGAAAGAGGAAGACATTTAAATTGTGGTCCAAACTCATTCCTAACTTTCCAATATATCATAGATATATTCACAGGGACAGGTTTTTAGGCACATTTCACAATTTACAAGGTCACTGTCACGGAAATGCTACAAAACTTGCTTGCAAGCGGAACTTTTGGGTATAATAAATCAGTCATACCATAGACACTGATTTATGCGAACCAAACTACAGCTCAAGTCGATACAACACTAGGTCACATGACTGTTTAGTAGTGAGAAATGGACTCATAAAGAGTGACACAGGAAAAAGAGGCTTTTCTTGTTATGCTGCCCACAAATGGAACAAACTACAAAGACTTTTACAATCTTTAGTGCCTCTGTCGCATCTAAAATGCTTAGTACGAGATTTGTATAAAGAAAATTGTACCTGCTTTAATTGATATTTATAACAATTTATTGTAAATACTGTATTGTTGCTCTTTGCAATGAAACAGGGCGCTCATGAAAAAGAGAGTCTTGTACTCTCAATGGGCCTTCCCTGTGTAAAAAAAGATGTTCTTCCCAGTGGGTGGGAGTCAGGATTGATCTCACAAACTCATGGTTATGAGCTTGGCGCTATACCTATGGAGCTAAATGAGCAGAGCATTAATTCACTGCCACACGTAGCAGTACAACAAGCCCTTGAACTAAACCAGTATAAGCTACAAAACCGAGGACAATAGCTGCATGTTGTTTCAGCCGAACTTGAGCTAGCGCATCAGAGCACTCACTGCTTAAGGAGGTTCCTCTCGCGACTATTTTCCCCAGTAATTCAAAACTGGACTATTTTCACACGCCTTTAAGACAACGGTGAAATAAAGGGGTTTTGCTGTCATATTGGGCTGTAACTCTTGTCAGAAGTGAGCTGTAGACGTCGCACTATAAAGTGAATGATAATTTATGTTGTACAGCTGACTCCATCTTCAGACTTACTTTATCACTGTGGATAGTTCCTCCAAAAAGTCTTTTCAAACCCTCAAACCTTGAACAAGCCTCAAACTCGGCCTAACGTACTCTTCCCTCACCAAACTGGCAAACCTACACCGACATTACCCTCCGACTCAAAATCAACCGTGTTTATAGTTTCATAAAAGGGGCTTAAGTGGAAAAATACATAGTAAAAATTTAGCTCCGCTTCGGGACCCGGGACTCGACAGTCGTCCAGCGACGATGATGTAACTCTTCTTTCCACTACTGTTACTGGCCTTCGTACAAACGGCGGCTGCCAGACTCCGGATTCGAAACAGTCGTAATACATTTCAGCAGCTGCACGGGCCTCTTTGTCTTGGCCTGTGGAGTGGATTTGGGGAGTCTGATTTTTATGGCGAGATCAGTGCGTACAGGAATGTACAGTATTTGAGGTCCTTAATGTGGAGGGAATACAGTGATGCAAAGCAAAGTCGTTCAGATCGTTAATGTAAATGTGTGAAATATTGACCTTGTTCAGTTCAGTTTGCTTATTGGCCGCGCGGAAACACATTTAGACAATCAAAGCTTCGTTACTCAAGCTCTTGGTGCAAAACAAAGGTTAAACGGATATTTGCGGATTTTTGACATGGGCCAGAGTGTTTCTGATTTCTGGAGATCTTTTTTTTTGTAATTAATGCAGTAAGGTGCGTTCACACCAAACACGGCAAAGCGTCAGGTTGACATTGAAAATACATGGAGGCCGCGCCTCAGGGAGCGTCAAAATATCCCGCAGCGAGTCACACGCCTCCTGTGCGGTGCGTTTTGAAGCTTTCCGCGTGGTAAGCTTCCACGCACCTCCAGGGTGTCCAGCGTGGCCCACGCTAGAATTGGAAAATGTTGAAGTTTTTGGAGAAATTTGCGAGCGTCGACCGATCAGGAGCTTTCCCCAACTGTGACGTACGTTGTAGCTGAGCCACCGGTGCAGATTCTAGGCCGGCCAAGAAAAAAAAAATGAAAACAAGTCACAGAGGTTTAGCTTCATTGTGAACCGGAGCAACAGCAGCTCTTGGACTTTTACAAAGACACACTTCATTGTTTCTTTATCTAAACACCCAGGATTAAAAGCGGCGACAAGAAAACTTATATCTGTGGCTGAATCTGCGCTGGGAATGTGTTTGGGCCTCGAGCTACGAACACACGCTGACGTGCGGCCAGAGTGTCAGTGTGAGAATAAAGCGTCTGACTTCAGGTGAGCACAAGCGTCTAACTACGGGCTGTAGGCGCGTTTTTGACACCCGAAAAGCGTTTAGTGTGTACGCACCTTAATATTTGAAGAGTTACGTGGCGCTCATAGTGTTACTGAACCTAGACCTGCCCGACTGAAGCAACCCCAGATCAGAACAGTTACATCCAGGAATACTACGCATTCAAAAGTCGATTGAGGAAACTGGACCCATTCAAACACCAAAGACATTTTCTTATTTCTAATTCAGCATATCGTGGCGTATGTTTCCACCTTCCAGTATAGGCGTCCGGCAGAGGAAAACTCGCCCCCTTGTTTGTGGGCGCGTCTGATTGACAGGTGGTTTCGAAGCAGCCGTGTGGAAAAGCGACTGCTGAGGAGGTGAAGACAGCTGACCGAGAAAACAACATTCAGCTTCACGGTCGAGCGCTCAGGCTCATGTAGTTGTTGGAGGGATGTCCAGGGGTTGGGCAAGGACACTGAAAACAACTCTCATTACTTTGACGAATATGCATTTGTCTAATGCTATAGCCCAGTGGTTCTCAATGAGAGATACAGGCGGCAACGTGTTATACATGCCACAACATACGTGTTGTGGCCACACCACCTTTGCTCTGCCCAATGCTGTCAGACCTTGGAAGCTAAGCAGGCAAGGGCCTGGCAGGATTTGGATGGGAGACCGTTTAGGAACACCAGGAAGCCTAGCGAATGTAGTGTGTGAGAGAGTGGTTGGTGTAGTAGCTTACCACCACCGAGTATGGAGTGAACGAATAGTGCAATGTAAAGCATCTTTGAGTGTCCAGAAAAGCGTTATATAAAACCGATGCATTATTATTATTTTATTAATGTGGCTCTTTGAGGAGCGTAAATTCCTGAGTATGTAAAAAAAAAAAGTACGTCTCCAGCCCATTCCTGCGCGGAGTTATGGATTTTTAAAGAAATAACCAGTTTACTCATTCCAGCCACTAGGGGGCAGCTTAACTTAAAAAAAAAGGAAATAATTCCACACATGTCCAGCAGAGGGAACTGACATAATAAGAGATCAGGATATAAGCCACGTGGTAAATGGTCATCTGCCCCAGGGCGGCTGTGACTACAATAGTAACTTACTGCCATCGAGTGTAGAGTGAATGAATAATGACTTCATGTCAACCAGTCTGCGCCATCGGCCCCTCCGACCACCACCAGCCACTCACTCATTCACTACATTCACTAGGCTTCCTGTGTTTCCTAAACGGTCTCCCATCCAAGTCCTGCCAGACCCTTCCCTGCTTAGCTTCCATGGTTGGACGGGATTGGGCAGAGCAAAGGCGGTATGGCCACTAAATAGCCACTATATCATCTAGTGGGCCGCATTGGCCCGCGGGCCTTGACACATGTGATCTAGACTGTGGTAAACGCAGCTTATTTCCAGAGGCTTAGATGGTAGAGCAGGTTGTCTAATAACCAGAGGTTTGGCAAACACACCAGCCGAGTGTTTGCGTACGTTGATGTATGGATGTGTGAATGTGCGTGTCAATGGATGAGTTGTTTCTTGATGGCCGACAGTGGCGCAGATGGTAAAGCTCATGATCAGAAGGTCAGTGGTTCGAAACCCGGCCTCCTGCAGGTGCACACTGCCGTTGTCTCGTTGGGCAAGACACTTCACTCACCTTGCCTCCAGTGTCTGCGTACATTGGTGTCTGAATGAGAGTGTGAATGGGTGAGTGGTTCCTCAAAGGGTCTGTCATAAATTACCATTTTACCATTTCAACAAGGTATAAAGTTGAGCCACACGAGCCTAGCGTAGGAGGAAAAGCGCTTTATAAAAAGAAACGACACACGTCGTCCTTTCAGAGTGAGATGAAAGGATGTTTTTGCCTTTTCATTTGCTCGAATAACATCTATTCTGATCCGATCCTCTAACTCGACAAGGTTTTCGAGCAAATAGCTAAACTGTTTTTTGATTTGTGCTTGATCGATAGCTCTGCACTGGAGGCTCATTATTCTCTGCTACAACTCCCGAAGGTTATGTTTTAGAAATGATTTACAACAAACGCAAGTAAAAAGGGAAAGGAACACAATAATTGGTCTGAGTTTTATAGAATTGTCATGGAGCACAGCCTGTTCTAATGAAATCGGCGTAGTAGAAAATTGTCCTGGGACGCGGCGCAAACCACAGCTGAGGAGCGCGGTTATTTACTTCAGTCGGAAAAAAGGACTTTATAATTGAACACAAGAAGCCTATACACAATCGTGGAACGTTCCCTTGGCTTTCGGATGCGAGGAAGGGGGAAAAATCGGCGCTCTGTAAACACGGTATGGGTGGAAAAACGGCATAAAACTTCTTACAAGGCACTAAATGGTTTCCAAGTCCTAATAGTGTGGTCTGTTCCAGCTCATTTTGAAGGAAAGGCCTGTAGAGCTCGCGTACCTCCAGGGGCAACTGGGGGAGAAGGAGGCGTGCACCTGCCTGATGTCCCATAGAGATAATCGGACCGATCCTTATGGGAAAGAAACTACGTCTAGACTTTTTTTTTTTCATACCAGTTATGTCTACGGAAAATGTTTCAAAGTCTCTGGCAAAGTGAAAACAAACCCAGATGAAGCATGGCAGAGCTCCCTCCTGATCTCATCCAGGACTAAATCAGAATGAATTTAGCCAAATAAAATGCTTCTTTTACTGTGAAATTGAGGCAACAAGTCCGCACTGATCTATCAATGAGGGTTTAAACGGGGCATCAACATTTATTCAGTGGATTGTGTCAAATATAAGGCCTTAAAGGGGAGGTTTTGCAGCTATTTGGAAACAATCTCAAACACAGTGTTACACTTTGTAGGTTAGGAAAGGCAACATCAATCCAAAACCGCCCCCCTCCTCTCGCTCCCCTTCACTGTGCAGCTGTTTCAACAATGTAAAAAAAAGACAAAAAAGACTTCTTGAATGTCGAGATTTTCAAACCTTTGCTGTAGATTACATGTTTGCATACAAAAAATGAATACCTATATGAGTCAAATTTCCCATATTTTCAGCGACAAAAGCTGAATAATGGATTGAGCCAGGTTTAAAGGGGCTAGATGCAAGTTCGTCATGTTATACTCGCTACTGCCACCTCAGGTCTTATGCGTAACTGCAGCTTCTATATTAAGCTCGTGCATGACTTCGGACACGAATTAACAACTTTTTGAGTGACAGTGCAGGATTCTAGAGGCAGGTCTGGGCTCATTCTACGCATTAGGACATGGCTGGAACATGTAGGGGGAGGAAAATACTTAGTTTTAACATTTTTAAAGCAGTACTAAGTAACTCATGCCCCAATAGAGGCCATAAGTGTCACTGCAGGAGATACATTTATTTCACTCAAACATGGCTGTAAAAACTGTTTAAGTGCAGCTATTAACACTTGTATTACTTAGTACTGCTTTAAAATCCTGTCCCTTTAAGAGACCAAAACTTGATAACATGAAAATAGAAAAAAAGAAAATTGCCTGCAGTGTCTCCCTTAAAGCTTTGCAGAGGATCGAGAGGTGAGGATGGATACGTAGGACCTCAGGAGGAGCTCTTCTTGGAAGTTGTCGTCACACTGCTGAGAACACCCACTGAGGAAGATCTAAAGATCACTCATAGATGCGCGAGAAGGTAAAAACACAGCTCCAGAACTGCACTGTAAAAGCTCTAAAAAGTTGATTTTGCATAATAAAAGATAAAAAAAGGATGGCCTAAAACACTGTCAGCTGCAGTTTTGCTCAAAGTTGCTTTTGTGTCCAATTTGCTTTTGAATCTAATTTGCTTTTGAATCTAAAGATTTACCTGCACTTGCATCTTGTTCTTCTTTCCGCACCCTCGTTTTGTTCCTGAGAGCTGCTAAGTGAATTGTACGATCAATAAAGCCCTTTTTCCTTCCTCAAAAAGCATTCGATTTGACCTGCTGTGTTTAAACCTCCCGCGTGGCTATTGAAGAGAACAATTCAATACAAAGATTTCTGAAGTCTCTTAAATGCCAAAAGGAGAAGTTATGTTATGTGACTGAAATGAGTGGATAAACAAGGACTAGAACTGATGTCCACTCTGTCTGGGAACAAACACGGACTAAAGCCTCTGTTGGGGTGAGATGAGGCCAAAATCTTTCTGCTCTGACTTCCCCTTGTTCCAAGTTCCTCAGGTGAAATGTTCTGTTCTGTTTTCACACTCTTATGATGAGTGATGCTGCCATTCTCGATCAAATATGAAATCACACTTCAAGAATGCGTCGATGTGTCTTGACCTGTGGCCGGGTGCTAATTTATTGATATATTTGAATATTCATTTGATAAAGAATGAATCGCTAAAGCTTTCAGAGTTCAGCAGTTTGTGCTTCTCAGGAACATGTCAGCGGTTGTAGTGGACTGGCTTTTCCCCCGTGGTCTTTAATGCCTGATTGCATAATGACGCTTTGTGGCTGAGGGAGGGCCCCGGGGCCACAGGAGGGGACACAGTACCCGTCAAATGTTTGGAATCACTTTTTTATGTCTTAGTTTTTCTTTTATTGCAAGACTGTTTACATTGTAGATTCACAGAAGGCGTTGATTTATAATTGAGTACATATACAATTATATTTGAAGAATTAATCATTTGAAGGCAATAGATGCAAGTTGGTCATTTTTATGCTCACTACTGCCACCTCAGGTCTTGTGCGTAGCTGCAGCTTCTATATGCATGACGGCACTTCGGACCCGAAGTTACCTTTTTGAGGCAACTGGTAAAAATGTTAAAATTTGATATTTTCCTCCCCCTACATGTTCCAACAAGTCCTAATGTGTAGAATGAGCTCAGACCTGTTCACCACAACTGCCTCTAAAATCCTGCACTGTCACTCAAAAAGTTGTTTCTTCTTAAGTGCCGTCATGCACAAGCTTAATATAGAAGATGCAGTTACACTTATGATCTGAGATGGCAGTAGTGAGTATAAAATGGCATTTTTTTAATTTATTTTTTATTTTCAGGTTTAGGCTAAATTGGGTTAAACTATTAACATATACATTTTCACCTGAGGATGCAAGTTGGCCATTTTATACTCACTACTGCCACCTCTGGTCATACATGTAACTGCACCTTCTATATCAAGCTCGTGCATGACGGCACTTCGGACCCGAAGTAACACCTTTCTGAGTGACAGTGCAGGATTTTAGAGGCAGTTGCGGTGAACAGGTCTGGGCTCATTCTACACATTAGGACATGGAGGAACATGTAGGGGGAGGAAAATACATAGTTTTGACATTTTTAAACTCCGTATAGCCCCTTTAAAGGAACAGGCCACCGTTTTTACTGAGATATATTCTTGCCTGAGCTTAGACGAGTTGATACGTACCTGTCTGTCAAAGATGTTGTTAGCATTTGACCTCTCCCAATGTATTCCTATGGCTCCAAACGGGGGTGGAGTTTGAAGCTACCACGCTCTTCCACGGATACGCACAAAGACCGGTACTTATCAACTCGTCTAAGCTCAGGTAAATATCTCAGTATGGAAAAACAGTGGCCTATTCCTTTAATTATTGCACCACTGATTCAATGCTTTCTCCATTTCATTGTAATTTCAAGAGCCATTGTCTGCAATTTTTCTCACATTGGTGCAAGAATCAATGGGGATTTTTAATATTGTATTCCTAACCTGATTTATTGAGTTTTGAATATTACAGCTTATGAGTTACAGCTTATAAAACATACTTGTTGGAGAATTTGTCCTTAACTTACTGAACATACCAGTCAGTCCTCTCTTGGCATTTAACACTGTCTCACTGGAGCCTTAGAGAATCAAAAGAATTTGACCTTAACTTACGTACAGATTCTCTCCTGCTAAAATACTTCTACAACCAGGACTGTAGGACTGTGGATCTGCAAACTTTTCACACCGTGTATAGCAGCTCGCAAAATAGTTGGCCTTCCAAGTATCTCCAGGCCGAAATCAAGGCTAAGCCAGGTCTTTAGTGGGCAGTGGGAGAGGCTTCCGGTGAGATCGCTTGAAAACCAGGAAGCGAGACACATTTTTATTTCAGTTGTTTGCATTTCCTAACAAACAAAGTCACCATCTGCAGAGAAAAGTGTAGATATTAATTGCTATTGTATATATGATATTCTCTCCAATTATCGACCATTGATGAAATAGCCTAAAACAGATAAAACGTACAGCAGGACTGAGCAGGGTCTGAAACTTTTCCCCCAGCTTTTTCAAAACTTCTACTCTTCTCTGGTCTGTCCCCGCTCCACTGACTGGTCCACTCCCCCTTTTTTCTCTTTAGGCTTTACCCCTGCCCCCTAAACCCTCTCCAAACTTGACCGTGGGGCTGTCTGAGCGGTGGCCAGTCAGTCTCCGCTCTCCGCTGCGCCGGCACAGTCAGTCAGTCAAAAAAGAAGAAGAAGAGGAGGCTTGCGTGTCTGTCCCGGAGCAGCGAGAGCGTCTGGCGCGCGCTCGGAGGACACCGCACGACAGATGTTCCACTACGGCAACTTTCGGCGACTTCACCCCCGTGCGTAAAAGTTCGCCAAAAACTCCTCCAAAGCAACCCAAGACGCGTTTCCAAGACAGCGTGGAGTTTACATTCGCCTCTCGCTTTTTTTTTTTTTTTTGGAATTGCTTTCCTGGGACAATTTTCGCCACTCCAAAGCAAAAGTTTATTCTCTCTCAATGGATGGGGTCTGCGTGTTTTCGCTCCGTGCACGTCCGAGGCACTGGCCGAGCCTCACCAGAGACTAAACCGGCGGTGTGTGTGGTGGGGGGTGGGGGGGAGCGAGCCATGCCTAAACCAGGACTAAACCGGGATTAAACGCTGGGAAAAACTCCTCGCGAACTTTCCCCACGTTTTGCTTTTTGACGTCTCGCTGCAAAAAAAGAGAGAGAAAAAAAAAAGGGAAGCAAATCCTTTTTGCAGAAATGCCCCGCTTCTTCTTCGCTCCGATTCAACTTTAAAACAACTTTTCGATCAACTTTCCCAACTTTTTTTTTTTTTTTTTTTTTTTTTTTTTTGTAACGACACACCTGGCAGCTCTGCGCGTTTAACCATCCAACTTTCTTTTTTTTTTTTTTTTCCTTCTTCTTCTTCTTCTTCTTCACGCCATGGACTGGATATATTTATTACTCTGGTGCTTTTCTCTCATAATGGATTGTGTAGCGGCTGCAGAAACACATGGTTAGTATTAAAATAGCTGTCTGCGCTCCGCACGGGACGCACGCACTGGCTGCTCTCTGTGTGCATGGGCATTGTATCTGGGGGGGTGGGGGGTGCATACACAGCGGGGGCATTGTGCGGCGGGGACAAATCAGCCACAGTTATCGACGGCGCTGACACGGGCTGGTGTAGCCGCAGTGGAAAGCGATCGATCGTCCCCCGTCCTGGATTCGAGCGTTTGCGGACGGCGCGATATATGCAGTACGTGACACGCGGATCGTTTGATTGGCACGTCAGCGCGTCCTGGGGGGCCACGCAACTGGGGGGGTCGTGCGGATCAATACGGTCACATTTATAAAGCGGTGGATTGAATAGGGATCATGTTGAATCATAGGAGTTTTTTTTCCACTTGCTCACCTCAGTGTGTATCTATGGAAGTGGGACAGGTCACGTGACACTTTTATTATAGGTATATTACACTGAGCACTATTTTGGCCCAGAATCATATACACAAATGACATTATTAGACATTTAGTGCAAAAGATAGGCTTTAGGCTTTCTAAGCATTTGGAAACGTTACCTCTTAACTCCCACCTGAACATGTTTTCTACTGTTCTCCAAATTCTCCAAATCTAAAAGCTTCTCCAAAAGAGCGACAAAAGAGGAGAAGAAAATGAGGATGTAAATTGACAAAAATGACAAAAATCCAGAAAAAAAGTGACAAAAATCCAGCAAAAAAAGTGACAAAAATCCAGCAAAAAAAGAGACAAAAATCCAGCAAAAAATGACAAAAATCCAGCAAAAAATGACAAAAATGCAGCAAAAAATGACAAAAATCCAGCAAAAAAGTGACAAAAATCCAGCAAAAAATGACAAAAATCAAGCAAAAAATGACAAAAATCAAGCAAAAAAAATGACAAAAATTCAGCAAAAAAGTGATAAAAATCCAGCAAAAAAAACAAACAAAAATCCAGTAAAAAAAATGACAAAAATCCAGCAAAAAAAAACAAACAAAAATCCAGCAAAAAACAAACAAACAAAAATCCAGCAAAAAATGTGACAAAAATGCATCAAAAAAGTAGCATAAAAAAAAAGTGCCATAAAAACACATAAGTGAAATAAATAGTGACGACAATGGCAAAGAGGAGAGAATGCATTTGGTTTTGGCGGGTGGTAAGAGGTTAAAGATGCATAATGCAACTTTTGATTAAAAAAAAAAGGTTGACATTTGTGCGTCTTTGACCTTGTAGTGACCCAGCGGCTGCATGAGTGGTTTTACTTTTGATCACGGTGGTCTCTACAAGGCTCCAGGATCAATTGTTTTGTAGGTTTTCTGGTGAGAGGGTCCTCCAGCGGTGAAAAACCTTCCAAACAATTGATCCTGGAGCGTCTTAGAGACCACTGTGATTGAGAGTAAAGGTGCCATGCTGAACTCTCATACAGCCACTGGGTCACTACAAGGTCAAATACTTTTTTTTTTCCACATTAAAAGTTGCATAATGCACCTTTAAGCCAAAGAATGTGGTAGGATTTGGATAGTTGACAAACTGATCAAAAGTAATTGTATAAAACTGACCAAATAATGGACATTTCATCAAAAATTTCATCAATTCCATTTTGGCACAAATCCTTTAATGACTATCAAACTATCAAACCCTAATTTGTCATCCTCTATGTTAATCTAACTTAAAGATACACGATGCAACTTCTATGTAAAAAAAAATGTTCATATTAGTGCGTGTTTGACCTTCCAGTGACCCAGCGGTTGTTTGCATGATTAGCTTAGCACCTTTACTTTCCATCCTCTGGCTCCTATGATCAGCTTTTTAGGGTTTCTGGTAGGTTTTTGGAATGGAATGCATTATGTAGCCATGGAAACAGTTCAATCAGCAGTGAAAAAGTAAAAACAATGGCTCCTGGAGCGTCCTACAGGCCATGGGGATGGTAAGTAAAGGCGCTATGCTAACCAGCCGAGCATCCGCTGGGTCACCGAAAGGTCAAGATCAACTTTTTTATAACATAGAAAGTTGCATAGTGCAGCTTTAATTGAAAAAGCGGGACATTGTCTAAACAGGCGGGACAAGGGTCTAGATGTCACACTAAGCAATGGCGTTTTAAATATTATTTGTAAAAGTTTTAAATGAAGTATTTGACTGTGCTATAAAACAAAGTAGCAATTTCAAGAGCCAAAGTTAGCAAATTCCAATGGGTGCAATTATTTAGGTCAGTTGTTCATCAAACCTTTCACACCTCATAAGATATTTGACATTCCAAAGAACCGGCTGACCGACATATCAAGACCAGCATACGACAAAATCAGGTCAACATGTGAGTAAAATAGACCTAAACTGGATTAAAGGGATATTTCAGGATTTTTGACATAGCGCCTCATTTCCTAGTTATCCAGAGTGTTGCTGATTTCTGGAGATATTTTTTTTTGTAATTCATGCAGTTCTTTTATTTGAAGAGCTTCGTGGCGCTAGGCTAATGCAAGGCTAGCGCATTTCTATGGTATCAGCTAGCCTGCATTAAAAACAGTCTGACCCGCTCCACAGAGCACCTGAGGCAAATCACTTATAACACCAGACTAACCATATAAATGTCTGTGTCCATAGAGTAATTTTAACCATTTTGCATATAAAATAACTTATATTTGAGCAGCATCAGCTTCCTGGTTGTATAAGCTACGCAACGGCGGAGTGATCTGTTAGAAAATAGTCCCTCAAAATGCGATCGTTCATGTGATGCAGGTCAGTTATATTCCAAAAATTATTCTATCGACACAAACATTTATATGGTTAGTCTGGCGTTATAAGTGATTTACCTCAGGTGCACTGTGGAGCGGGTCAGACTGTTTTTAATGCAGGCTAGCTGATACCATAGACATGCGCTAGCCTAGCACAAGCCTAGCGCCACGAAGCTCTTCAAATAAAAGAACTGCATGAATTACAAAAAAAAATATCTCCAGAAATCAACAACACTCTGGATAACTAGGAAATAATAAGATAAGATAAGATAAACCTTTATTGATCTCACAAAGGAGAAATTCACTTGTTACAGTCGGCGTTACTTCACAGTCTTATTGTACAGTCTGACAGCAGTGGGGATGAAGGCTTTGCGGTAGCGCTCCGTCCTGCACTGAGGGTGTCTCAGTCTGCCACTGAGAGAGCTGCTCAGCTCTTCTACAGTCCCGTGCAGTGGGTGGGAGGTGTTGTCCATGATGGGGGTGAGCTTGGCTAACCTCCTCCACAGAGTCCAGGGGGCAGCCCAGGACGGAGCTGGCCCTCCTGACCAGCTTGTTCAGTCTGTTCTTGTCCCGCTCTGTGCTGCCCGGGGCCCAGCACACGGCAGCGTAGTGGAGAGCAGAGGCTACCACAGAGTCATAAAAAGTCCTGAGCAGAGGCCTGCTCACTCCGAAGGACCTCAGTCTCCTCAGAAGGTGGAGGCGACTTTGGCCCTTCTTGTACAGGGAGTTGGTGTTGTGGGACCAGTCCAGTTTATTGTTGAGGTGAACACCCAGGTACTTGAAACTGTCCACCTCCTCAATGTCCTCCCCCTGGATGTTCAGCGGTGTGTGCGGTAGTGGCTTCCTCGTGAAGCCGATCACCATCTCCTTCGTCTTACTGATGTTCAAGCACAGGTGGTTGCGCTCACACCAGTCCACAAAGTCTATGATGACTGACCGGTACTCCCTTTAAGAGTACTTATATCATTGAGTACTTTTCACTTTGGGTCACCGTGACTGTGCTAAACAATGGGTCTCTTCCCAAAATACCATTCAGCTTCGTGCTTGAAAAACCGCCAGTGTTGTAGGAATGTGCCGAGGTCAGTCATGTATTTGGGATAATAACATACGCACTATTAATGCCTGTAATAGCACATCACACCGCAGCCGTCGGGCACTAATTTATTTGGCGTTAAAATAGATTGAAGCCTCGACACAGCTGTTATTATCCTGATCGGGGAACCGCGCGCGCTCTCGTCTAATTGCCGGTGTTGCGTAATGATCGCTGCAAACAGTAATGAGAGGCTGAGCACTGTTATCATGCATGGATTTACAAGCAAGCACACTTTATGCGGCGCTCGTGGAGAGTCGTTGTTTACAGTGAGGCTTTACAAGAGGTTTGACGCGTCCCCTTTGTCTTGCATTGAAAGTAAGACGTTGTTTGGACATTTGCAACGGTGAACAGAGAAAATATAGACAAATTAAATCAACGGAAAATGAGTGGTGAATGTGTAAATCTAGTAGACTCATCTAAAAGTGATACAGGCGTTTTGTTTTCTTCCAAATCTCGGATATTGAATGTATTGTGATGGCGAGTGGAGGTTAGAGGGACCAGGGGAGCAGACTGGTAGCCACGCTTCTGCGCCACGGCAGCTGTGGCTTTGGTTGGAGCTCACGACAGACATCAGAGAGTCAATCAGTAACGGTCCACTGTAGAGCTTTGAAAATCTTGTCAAGTTTAATCTCTTAATTAGAGGTTGATGGATATTTTTTAAAGGAACAGGCCTGAGATATGTTCTTACCTGAGCTTAGATGAGTTGATGCGTACCGGTCTGGTCTTTGTGCCCGTGGAAGAGCTTGGTCGCTTCTAACTTCACCCCGTTTGGAGCCATAGGAACATGTTGACAGAAGCTAAATGCTAACAACATCTTTGATTGTTTTGCGTAACTGGACGCATGCACAAAGGCCAGACAGGTACGTATCAACTCATCTAAGCTCAGGTAAGAACATATCTCAGTATGGGAAAACGGTGGCCTGTTCCTTTAAGGTCAATGCCGATTTTAGGGGATTGGCTGATGCCGATATGGACGGCTGATCATTTTGGCTGATATTCCCAAATGTCTTGTTTATAGTGATGCTCCTAAACTGTAAAATGCGTCAGTGTTAAATTGCAACAGCAGAGGGCGCTTTATTGGGTCAAAGGGCTGATATATCTATGTTTAGTTGGTACTTAAGGTGCACGTCTGTGCAGTTTCCCCCCCAAAAAACGGTAAGTCCATTTCTTATGGTTCCGAAATTATAAGCGAAAGTGCAGCATTAAAATATATCAAATACAATCTGAGGTGTACAAACCTGTGACCGATTTTCACCACGAAGAGGTTCTTTATTAAAGCTCTGACTGGGCTCTTTCCAAAGCAAAATATGGGGAGTCTCTTATCACTTTTGGTACCCGATATATCAGCCTGTTACAGCCCGATATATCAGCTAGCCAACATATTGGTCGGTTGGCTTTGTCCAAATCTTAAAGCTTCTTGAAAACCCTTTTTTTTTTGCATTTCTGCTTTTAACCATTTTCCCATAATGACCCCTTTCCCTGCTTATAATAAAAAACCTTTAAGAGTTTTTATCATGTTCTCTCTCAGACACTTGCGCATCTTTGAGTTAACTGAATCTTCTCCAAACACCTGCAAAAAGCATCATAATACGAGCTCCCTGGTTGCAGCCTGTAGGCCAGTGTAACACCTCATTTGAAAGCTAAGACCTAAGATCTTTTTCTTTGCATTGTTGTCACATTTTCAACACTTTTCTCTGACTCTTTTGTAGCTTTTTTGTTCACTTTTTTTGTCACGTTTTTCCCCCGTTTTCGTCTCATGTTTGTTGCTATTTTGACACTTTCTCCAAGAAGCTTTTAAATCTGAGTAAAGCCAAACCGGTGGTCTTTTCTGGTACTTTCAATTCCCTTTATCCCTCTAACCTCTCCCTGCTTTCTCTTCACAGAAAAGCTCTCGGGAAAGCTGAGCGAATACGGTCTGATGGTCCCGTTCAGCACCGACTCCAGGGGGCGCTATCTATCCCACGTGGTCTCGGCCGGCAGCAGCGAGCCCGACCCGGACCCGGCCTTGGACCCGAGCGCGGCGGGAGGCGCCCGTCGGAGGCGAGTGCCCAGGGACACGCGCTCCTCTGCCCCCTCGAGCTCGGCCGCCTCAGCCTCAGCCTCTCCCCCGCCCCCCCCCCTCCGCGTCCCAGCACCTTTTCTTCAACGTCACCGTGTTCGGCCGAGAGCTGCACCTGCGCCTCCGGGCCAACAGGAGGCTGGTGGCGCCGGGGGCCTCCGTGGAGTGGCAGGAGGATTTCGAGGAGAAGTCCAAAGAGCAAATTCACGGAGATTGCGTCTTTACCGGCGACGTCAGCGACATGCCCCACGCGTCCGTGGCGATCAGCAACTGTGACGGCCTGGTAAGGAACTTTTAATCATTTTTAATCCCCCGCACAATAGAAATCCAGCTTTATTTCCCACGTCTACGGCGCTGCTGCGAAACTATGCCACGCTTTCCCCTTTGTGACTGGGATTCTGTGGGGTTTTGTAAATAGAAACGTTGTGCAATCTGATGCCATAATATCTGAAGGAGGAATTATGACATTGACCTGTTTTGAAATGTAGAATGGAGAGAGAAAACAGACACTAATTAAAGGGATGTTTCGGGATTTTTGACATAGGGCCTCATTTCCTAGTTATCCAGAGTGTTGCTGATTTCTGGAGATATTTTTTTGTAATTCATTCAAGCAGTCCTTATATTTGAAGAGTTTCGTGGTGCTAGGCTAATGCAAGGCTAGCGTATTTCTATGGTATCAGCTAGCCTGCATTATAAACACCCGCTCCACAGTGCACCTGAGGCAAATCACTTATAACACCAGACTAACCACATAAATGTCGATAGAGTAATTTGAACCATTTTGCATTTAAAATACCTTATGTTTGAGCAGCATCAGCTTCGTGGTTGTATAAGCTACGGAGTGGCGGAGTGATCTGCTAGAAAATAGTCCCTCAAAATGCGATCATTCATGTGATACAAGGTCAGTTATATTCCAAAAATGATTCTATCGACACAAGCATTTATATGGTTAGTCTGGTGTTATAAGTGATTTGCCTCAGGTGCACTGTGGAGTCAGACTGTTTTTAATGCAGGCTAGCTGTTACTATAGAAATACGCTGGCCTTGCACTAGCCTAGCGCTACGTAACTCATCAAACATAAGAGCTGCATGAATTGCAAAAAAAAAATCTCCAGAAATCAACAACACTCTGGATAACTAGGAAATGAGGCCCTGAAATATCCCTTTAAAGGGATATTTCAATTGACAATTGGGGGGTTGGCCCTAGGTCTTTTGACGATGAAGAAAAGCGGCCCTCGACGAAGCAAACTTGTACATGATCAATACATAATATTATGTTGTGTATGTTAGTCACTGTATATAGATCACAATACCATCCATTCAATAACAGTTGGAACCCACAAAGCTCATAAATGTCCATGCGTGTGAGCACTGAGTCCGTATCCTCAGAGTTGGTACAATGCAAAGTCTTTCAGAGTTCATCAGAGTTCACAGAAACAGAAATAATTCGATCTCCTACCACAAGATGGTGGTTGAGTTGCTTAACTCAAAAATAACAGAAAATCCGCACAACAGAATGCTCACCAGCTTTCATTATTAGCTCACCACAGTGGGTTGCTTAACAGTGGGTTGGACAGGAGGGTGGGGGAAAACCTGACCTGCACGTAGTAAAGAAACAAAGCAAGTTAATTTAATTTAATTTAATTTAATTAAAAACATAAAACACACAACAGTCTAGCATTAGGACTAGAAACAATTAAATCCCAAATTGGCTACAACATTCACTGTGGCATTGTTTGAAAAAGCTTCCCCAAAACATCAAGTCATGCATTTGTCACCTCTTGTATTGATGATGGGAGAGTGTGACCACTGAGCAAAGCCTTCTCCAGCACATCCCAAAGATTCTCTATGGAGGAGATCTGAACTCGGAAAACAAGGCAAATTTCTCCAAAAATAGGCCGGACAAAAATGATTGGCATCTTTTCAAAATTGTGGGAAATAAACTTTGCTTCAAGTATGTGATGCTTGTTTAAACTCACAGGTGTGGGCAAGGTAAACAAAAATAAATAAATAAAAAGGCAAAAAAAAAAAGATAAGTTGATTCAATCTTTGCATTGTCTGTGCCTGCTTTACTAAGCATGGAGAAAAGAGGAGGAGAGACTCAAAGCAACACTACATAACTTGTTTACCTTTATAAATCCTTTCCGTAGTCCCTCTGGGGGTAATGCAAGTAGTAATGGGATGATTGGGGGGACTTTCATCTGCCCCCGGTGTCTCTGGCCAGAAAACCACAAATGCAACTTGACTGCCACCGGACCAGAGCAACCAATACACACTAATAGATTCACAAAGAAGAAGCTAACATGCTAACGGGCAAAGCTAGCTGCAGGCTAGCGCTACCTAAACAGTATTTACAGCCAAGTTTGGGTAATACAAGTGTTGGGAGGTCTTTCATCTCCCCCTGGTGTCTCTGGCCAGAAAACCATACATGCAACTTTCCTGCCTCCGGGTCAGAGGTGCAATAAACACTAATAGATTCACAAAGAAGAAGCTAACGGGCAAAGCTAGCTGCGGGCTAGCACTACTTAAACAGTATTTACAGCCAAGTTTGAGTGAAAAAAAATATCTCTATTGTGTAATTGGATGTACAATATCCCTCTGTCCCTTCGCCTTTTTCGTCAGCGTAGTATTTACTCTCACAAACAATTAAAAAGTTCAGAAGAGTTAGCAAGAGTTACTTAGTGCTGCTTTAAGAATCCAAATTGTGGAAAAACATCAACAGCATCAAGGTTCTAAGCCCATGTCCACCGATCTTAATGTGTCTATGTCCAGAGTGCACGACATAATTAACCTCTTAACCCCCACCCGAAGCAAGAACATTTTCTCCAGTCTGGCTTTACCCAAATTTAAAAGCTTCTTGAAAAAAGTGTCAAAATAGCGACAAAGATTAGATCCCACAAAAGAGCAAGTGACGAAAGTGCAACAAAAAAGGGACAAAATCTCAACAAAAATGAGATGAAAAAGAACATGAGACAAGTGACAACAACACGGAAATACACGAGGAAAAAGATCAAGTGAGATCAGTTTTCTAGGCCTTAGCTTTCAAATGAAGCGTTGCACTGGAACGCAGCCGAACTGGAGAAAATGCACACTCGGTTAAGAGGTTGACAGTGCATGGAACGACAGCGAACCTCCATGGACGTGGATGGACGAGAAAAACTGATGAAAGGTTGCAACGCAGTAGAGTGCAGATGGCGGCTGTAAGAAACTGTCCTGCAGGCTCACGGTGCATCGATTTTTAGAGCTAACTATCCGTTCGATGGTTGAATGAGATTTAGTTAAAACATGTCAGGGGTGCAAACACTTTCATCCATGACAGACCAACTGCTGCGACCCCGGATCAAAACACTGAGTTCAATCCAGTTTGCAACTTGTTTTTCTCTGGTTCATGTTCAACCAGCAATACTGCATCAACTGGACAAGCTTTAGGTTTGAGGTTATTTCCATCGTCAGCGGAGCATCATCATGACCTTGTTTATTTTTTCTCCCAAACTGCTGAGGCATTGTCTTTAAACTTAGCCCATTCGAGAACATTCTCAATACCAAGCTGACGATGATGGCTGGATGACAATAGAAATGTTCTTGAAGAAAATAACCATGAACTCCGGAAGCTTGTCTGGCTGATAGAGAGCCGTATGCGAGGTCTGAGAGAGTGTATTAAATCGCTAAATTCGTGAACAACAAGACCCTGAGTAGCTGGGCATAAAAGTACAAAAGGTCTGAAAACTCTTTGGTTATTGTCGCCGGTAGCCTTCAGTTTGTTTTGGTGATCGATGACGAACTGTGTGAAGCTCTACTTGGATGTTTGAAAGGGCTGGGGACGCAACACTGAAAAACAAATAAAGGCTTGATAGAATTTTGTCTTCTTGTGTGCAGCTCACCTCACTGTTGAATGCATACTGTAGACTAGAGAAAAGCAATAGACAAAGAAAAGAGCTGAGCGTGGGTCAACTAAAGCTCGTTCATGCTAGCAGTTTGGCAGGGTTGAGCTTTTTGAATAGGTGGAAAATGAAAATAAAAGTAGCAAAAGGAACAAAATAGGACTGCATGTTCCTGTAGCTCCAAACTTGGGTGAAGTTAGAAGCTACCAAGCAACTAAGTGGATAAGAATTGTGCTATATCGTATGGATGTCGAAGTGCTCCTATGTTTTTACGCCTTACGATATAGTATGATTTTTTATCTAGTATGGAAAAACCGTGGCCTGTTCCTTTAAAAGCTAAGACCTTTGGTGCTGTTTTGTCACGTTTGGTTGTTGTTTCATATTCGTTAAAACCTACTCAAAATTTTACCATAAAGTGCCTTCATGGGGGGAAGTGGGGTGGGAGGGAGGTTAGAGAGTTCAGCTTCCCGGCGGCCCAGTGTACGAAGCTGTTCCTCAGTCGACTGGAACTGACCCGTAGATTCCGCAGTCTCCTCCCTGAAGGCGTAACCTTGAAGAGACTGTGTGATGGGTGTGTAGGGTCCCCTTTGCGGGTGAGAGGGATGGAGGACATCTCTTTCATAAAGGGGAGAGGAGCTCCGCAGATCTTCTCCGCTGCTCTCACGATGCACTGGAGGCTCCTTCGGTCGGAGGCAGTGCGGGTGCCGTGCCACACAGTGATGGAGCTGGTCAGGATGCTCTCTATAGTCCCTCTGTAGAAGAACCACACAGTTATGGAGCTGGTCAGGATGCTCTCTATAGTCTCTCTGTAGAAGAACCACACAGTGATGGAGCTGGTCAGGATGCTCTCTATAGCCCCTCTGTAGAAGAACCACACAGTGATGGAGCTGGTCAGGATGCTCTCTATAGTCCCTCTGTAGAAGAACCTCACAGTGATGGTCAGGATGCTCTCTATAGTCCCTCTGTAGAAGAACCACACAGTTATGGAGCTTCTCTGTGATGTTCACACCCAGGAACTTACACCCTCTCCACTGCAGCACCGTTGATTGTTAGAGGAGCTGGACCCGTGCTCTTCAAAAGTCCACAACAATCTCCTTTGTCTTCTCCACATTTAGAGAGTGTGCACCACACGCTCAAACTGCTCACTTCACTCCTGTAGTTTGACTCGTCTCTGTTGCTGATGAAGCCCACCACTGCAAATTCAGACAATTTTAAGTCATTTGTCTCATTTAAGATGGTTGTTTTTCCTCTTTCGTTTAGTTTAAGTGTCACTTGTGTGGGAGATTTTATTGTATGGGCGACTAAAGCAGGAGCAGCCAATGCATTTGATTAAATTATTGCATTGCCGTAACTTTCGGACCCACATATATTTTACGCTGCAGGAGCAAAGGCTGAGAATTTGCTGGAAGTGTTGAAGTGCCCAGATCCTTGAATCGTGCTTTGCTCTCTGCTTGTGCTGCTGTCCTTTCAGAAATAGCCACTTAGCATAGTTTTCTGCTCAGAACTCCCACAGCACGTTTGCATGAGGCCTATAATAAAGACTGCACAGATTCTAGCTTTTGTGCCGCGGCATATTCATTGCAGTCGAGGTAAATTAGCACCTGTGAAAGACGTGCTCCTCTGTCTGGGAAGCGCTTTTTCAAAGGAGAAGTGTCAAAGCAACTAGTGCGAGGAGTTAGTGGAATTTAGGCTGTTTGTCGTGGGGTTGTTGGACGCTTTGTGCAGTCGGAGCCTTGGTATTTCGTCTTGCCTTGCCGTCTTTCAATGAAAAAGCAAACACATGAAGTAAAGCTTAACAGAACTTTAAAACGTTCAGTACAAAACAGGCCATTGCTTTCCTTGAGTTTCAGGTTGCTTTATGTGTATAGGGAGAGGTGTCTGGCGCAAAGGCACAGCAGCAGTGTGTGTTTAACGCCATTGGAAGAGCAGAAGTCGACCCATTTCCTCTGACCCACATGTATCTGCGTGGTACAGTATGTTGGAACAATTTGTACTCGGCCTTCAGAGTCATTGAATACGATCACCACTGCGGTAACAGTTCAATTGATCAGTCGAGGTCAGTGTCAGAATCAGAATCAGATGGGCATACACAAGAATATTCAAATAAATAAGAAATAAAAATATGGTAAGATGACAACCATTGACATAGAACAACAATGGGATTGGCTTTACATATTGTGTAGGTGTATACAATGAAAACGTGATAAGTGATGGCAGTGGATCTAAGTGAGGACATACCACATGGTGCAATAGAGCAGATTACAGTCTGAGCTGTTTGGTCTCTTTGTCGTTCATGAGTCGGAGATATTGTACTTCCAATAACACAATGGAGATCATTTTTGTCACTCAAACTTGGCTGTAAATACTGTTTAAGTAGCGCTAGCCCGCAGTTAGCTTTGCCCGCTTATTAGCTTCTTCTTCGTGATTCTATTAGTGTGTATTGCGCCTCCGACCCGGAGGCAGCAAAGTGTTTTTCTGGCCAGAGACACCAGGGGGAGATGAAAGACCCCCCAATCATCCCATCAACACTTGTATTACCCCCGGAGGGACTACAAAAAGGATTTATTAAGGTAGAAAAGTTACTTAGCATTGCTTTAAGCATTGCAAATGACGTCCAGAGCTACAATCCTGTTTCCAAAGTGTCGTTTGGCCCGAAGAGAAGCACTTTCCTCACCCAATGGTTGGATGGAAATGCCAGGCAGCAGGAAAAGTCTTCATTGTGTTCATTGACTTCAGAATGAATTAAAATGTACTGAAACTAAAATACTTTTTTTTGCTAAAGACAGGCCAATGATTCTTTGAGCAGCTTGGTCAAAATCTTGGTGCTATTTTATTTTATGTGATGTTAGCCGATCAATTTGCTGTGAAATTGACTTTATTGCTGTGTGATAAATATGTTTATAGTCCGCCAGAGAACGGCTTCAAGGAGTGAAAAATGGTATATAGTAGAGATGATTTAGCTTTTGCTTGTTTTAGAGGCTGCTTCTTCTTGTATTGCGTCCATAGCCTATGTGTCTCTCTTGTCTTACCTTACCTCATGCCTCTTCATTACCAGCACAACCTCATATGGAGTATATACAGTAGTTGTTGACTCAAGTGGCCTCTTACCCTTCTCCTGAGAACACTATACTCAAAAGCTCAACAACCCAACCCTTCATAATAAACTGGAACATCGACGTCCACGTCTTGAATGTCCTCTTGAGGCTTTAAGTGCCTGCGCGCCATTATAACTGGAGTGTGTTTAGCCGATTGGGAGGCAGGTGATGATTTCAAAGCCACTTCAAAGTACGTCCACCGTTGTGAATGAAAACGTAATTGATGAAAGAAATGAATGGTTTGGATGTTTTGCACGGTTTATTTCCACGTCAAACGAGGAAAGACAGCGTGTTCTTTCGCCCATAACATCTGTAATTATTTGCAGCAGCTATTCGCGCAATGTGATCGAGCAGCCTGGCTCCTCGGGCTGCAACAGATGTGGACAGTGCAAGATGTTTGCGTGGAGTGGAGCTGCACGATATGACAAAGTGCACGTTTTATAACCCACTTCAGCGTTTTGTGTGCATTGTGTCGAGACAAGACTTAAAGAAAGGATTACACCACAGCTAAACCAGGGCAAATCATGACTAAAACTGAACTGTTGCATGTTTATAAGCAGCACTTGTGGCTTCTTGTGATAGATATTGCACACACCTAATATCGTGATAATGACGTTTTGATGATACATGGTGTAAGCAGCAGCAAGGAAAGGGATAAATCTGTTTGAATTAGATGTGATTACTTGTGGTTTTCTGGGCATTGTTTAGATCGACTTTAAACCCTATTTAGACCCGTTTTTGTCCTGATTAAATCTTGACCTGGCAGTACTTGCAAGATCCAATAGGAACTTGGAAGTCAGGTTGAAAAAATCCTGGAATTTTCAACCTTTGAATTTTTTCCATGGGAATTAAAGGGACTATACAGAGTTTAACAATGTTGAAATTAAAGGGATATTTCAGGATTATTGACATAGGGCCTCATTTCCTAGTTATCCAAAGTGTTGTTGATTTCTGGAGATATTTTGTTCTTAAATTCATGCAGTTCTTATATTTGAAGAGCTTAGTGACGCTAGGCTAGTGCATTTCTATGGTATCAGCTAGCCTGCATTAAAAACTGACCCGCTCCACAGTGCACCTGAGGCAAATCACTTATAACACCAGACTAACCATATAAATGTCTGTGTGGACAGAATCATTTTTGGCATATAACTGACCTTGTATCACATGAATTACCGCATTTTGAGGGACTATTTTCTCACAGATCACTCCACCGCTGCGTAGCTTATACAACCACAAAGCTGATGCTGCTCAAATATGAGTTATTTTAAGTGCAAAATAGTTATAGTGATTCTATAAACACAGACACATATATCGTTAGTCTGGCGTTATAAGTGATTTGCCTCAGGTGCTCTGTGGAACGGGTCAGTTTTTAATGCAGGCTAGCTGATACCATAGAAATGCACTAGCCTAGCACCATTAAGCTCTTCAAATATATAAAAATATATCTCCAGAAATCAGCAACACTCTGGATAACTAGGAAATGAGGCCCTATGTCTAAAATCCTGAAACATCCCTTTAAGTATTTTCCTCCCCCTACATGTTCCAGCCATGTCCTAATGTGTAGAATGAGCTCAGACCTCTTCACCTGCCTCTAAAATCCTGTCACTCAAAAAGGTGTTAATTCAGGTCCGAAGTGCCGTCATGCACGAGCTTTACGTAGAAGCTGCAGTTACGCATAAGACCTGAGTGTGTGCAGTATTACAATATCATTTCAACCTGGATTGACTCAAACAGACAAAAGCGATGATTAGAAAGATATATTGACATATGTAAGTTTTTGGCGATTAGATCCCGGCAGTAGACATAAGATGTATGAATTGAATTTGAATGGATGGGCAGGTTAGGGGTGGAGATGTCTCCCCCCGGAGCCTGGACACTGGTGGTGGTACGGGGGGCCTAAAGAGGATGCAGCAGGGAAAGAGGCGGAGACGGGGTGGAGGTGGGCCGCAGCACAGTTGGGAAGCGAACGCCATGAATGCCAGAGGCTTGAAGGTGATTATTGGTTGCTGCAAAAGTGTGGCTCTACGCTGATAGGCTGAGGTGGAGGCGTGACCCTCACCGAAACGTTTTTTGGCTGGAGATGCTAAATTGGACTCCCAGGTAGAGTTTTCACCTTGACTTATGTAGTTATGAGAGTCTTATGAGAGTCTGTGCCATGTGTCAGTCTGTAGATGGTTCTAAAATTCAGCTCTGTTCAGTTTAATGTAGCTGTGTGTCATGATCTGAGTGGGAGACAGATGAACAAACAGTGTGATGAAAAAATATCATTAACCTTCTCCCGCCATTCATTAGAAAGAGAATCAAGCCAAACTTGTTTTTCACCGTGTCCCCTTAATGCTGTAAGTGAATTTAATAAAACGAGCACCTGTGGTAGCGCTAAACTATGATAAACATTATCTGCTTCTAAATATCATTAAAAGTTTCAAAACATAGTTCACTAATTGTTTAGTAAATGCAAGAATATACTTTTTGTTTTAGTGTTTGGACAGTTTCTCACTTTTTCCGAGTTAAAGTTTGCATCGTTTCCAGGTGTCCTGAAATGTATGGGGAATTTTACGCCCCTTTTGCAACTGTACTTGGAAGGTCAACTATTTTAATCAAATCAAATCAAATCAATTTTATTTGTATAGCGCTTTTCATACATGTCATGTAACACAAAGTGCTTTACAGATTTAAAAACATTCTCTCACACCCACCTCCTTCCAAAAATACAGACACATTGTCGCATTCACACTCCCCCCACCCACCTCCCCAGAGACACACCACACAAGCACACAATACACACTCAAGGTAAAACAGTGGAGACTATGGACAAAAGGCTAAGATAAGGCTGGGTGCAGATAAACCAGGTAGGGAAACACCATCCAAGGAGCCGTCTGCATCGGGAGCGGCACCTAGAAGTGGTACGTAGTGTGAAAACCACTGAAGCCGTATTAAACTCTTTCAAAAGTTGCAGTTGAAAGATTATTTCAAGATATGTTCTTCATTTTGTCGTTCAAAGCAGTTTGTCTGAAGAGTTTAGAAAGCTCTGTGTTGTAGCATCTTCTTGGCAGAGTCCAGGTCTTAACCCCATTGAGAAGCTTTGGGATGTGCTGGAGAACAGTGGTCACATTCTCCCATCATCAATACAAGATCTTGGTGAAAAATGAACTCAACGCTGGATCTTTTGACATTGCAGAAGCTGAATGAAACAACGCCAAAGTGAATGCGTGCTGTGACAAAGCCAAAGAGCGTTTTGTGCCTGTGTGGCATGAAAACATTGTGGGACGCCCGGCTCATTGCCTCACGCGCCTCCCAACCCACACTTTGGCAGCGGGAGTGTAGCACTAATTATCAGTCATTATGTTTTTGTGAGACGTGGTTCTAGTTTTATCGTCAGCTCACCACAAAACAGATCTTTATCTCTTTCTCGAACGGAGTTTATGCAAATTTAGCGCTTGTGCAAAAGTCGGGTCATGTCTGTTTCCCTCTTCCCTCAGAGCAGGAACAAAAGAGGCATCACTTATTGAAAATCATGAGTGTTATTGCATCCATAGGCGTGATTAGATCTTTCCTAAAGCGATGCACGAAATGTCACGCCAGGTAGTTCTTCTCTATGAAACATTCAGAAAGTGAAGGCAGCCCGATTTCATCCCCTTTCATCATCCATCATTTTCGGACTGATTCTAAAATATGTTTGTTTTTAAAGCTTTTCATGGTCTCGCTCAGAGCCGGTTTTTCCCATAGGCAAACTATGCAAGTTGTGTAGGGGCCCCGCATCTCAGTCAAACTATGGTGTTACACTGATTCATCAACTTGTTATTACGAGCCTATTTGTCGCAAAGAATCCACGCGGTTCTCTAACGCGCAGTTACTTACAGTAACTATGGTTCTCTGAATGTGCACAGTCTAAAATGTATTGGGATACTCACAGGCTAATTCTCAGAGGTCAGATCAAAATCACCAGTGCTGGTCCAGCTGGTCCACTCCACACACACTGTGGATCTAAGATGAAAAAAACATGATCTGATGAAGGCTCATGCCAAAACGTCATCATCATCCTGATTACAAATTGGACATCAGCTACCTGAGTGTGCAATGCTGTTTTTTTGATTCATGAAGATTTTCCTCAGCATCTGCACCACCAGAGCTCTCAGGTCGTCTGATCAAATGGTTCTGGACGTGCCCAGGTCCCAGTACAAACCGTGGGGTGATCGTTAGTTTGCCTGTCTGCATGTTCTCACATATCAGTCCCTTTTTAAATCCAGATTAAAGACTCATTTTACCAAATTGGCTTATAATACCTAGAACGCACTGAATTCTGTCTAGGATGTAGTCATTTTGCCTTTTTACATTTTTTTGTCTTTCACTTTGGTCGTCCTGTTGTTGTTACAAAGTGCTATAGAAAATGGATTACTTGATTGATGTTCGCAGACCATAGTTTGAAACGGTGAATTTACATACCAATATAACAGCAAAAACATTTATACTTTCACCTCAGTTGGTTTTAGGCTCTTGGGTAATCCAAATATTAAAGCCATAATACGCAACCATTTTTACTTCATTGTGTAGTTTGATTTAAAGAGAAACGGCAGGTGATTTGGAGGTATCAATTTGAAACTATTGCTATAATTTCGATTTTTTTTTGCTGCAAATATGAGAACATTTTCAAAATGTCCTATATTTTCAGTGACAAAATCTAAGTAGTGGACAGAGCCAGGTTTAAATTTATAGTTTTCCATCCATCCATTTTCTTCCCGACTTTCCCGATCCACGCACACCTCCTCCAGCTGTTCTGGGGGGACCCTGAGGCGACCAGCTCGGAGACATGGTCCCACCAGCGTGTCCTGGGTCTTCCACGAGGCGTCCTCCGAATAGGACATGCCTGGAACACGACCAGGAGGTATCCGGAACAGATGCCCTAGCCTCTTTAGCTGGCTCTTTTCGACGTGAAGGAGCAGCGACTCTACTCCGAGCTCCTCCTGGGTATCTGAGCTCCTCGCCCGATCTCGAAGGGTGCGCCCAGCCACCCTGCAAGGAAACTCATTTCAGCCGCTTGTATCCGTGATCTTGTCCTTTCGGTCATTACCCAGATCTCATGACCGTAGGTGATTGATAGATCGGTAAATCAAGCTTTTCAGTCTCTGTTCCTTGGTGATGAATCACTTGGGATATCGAAATATTGTCCCAGGATATAATCAATGATCCATAACACAAACTATTAGACACTTGCCACACAAGATGGCGCCATATGCACTGTAATTGGGGACCGTAATCTACACCTTCTCAGCTTCCAAACACCATTAAAAGTTTTGTCTTCTCTTGGGGCCAGGGGAAAAATTCCGGCATTAGCAAAACAGCAGGCCTCGCCATCATTACTATAGGTACACTATACATTTTTAAAATTCCGCATGCCGCTGATGGAGTGGAACTGTGGAGGAACCTGGACACCATCAAAGGCAGTTGCTGGTGCTCCTGCTGGGCTTTGAACGCCTCCCACACTGGGACACCGAGGCCTGCCGCGCACAACGTCCTCTTTCAAACAGTTCAGGGAAAGCGTCGGTGCGGAGCTGGAGGATCGAGCATCACTCATTTGTGTTAAAAGAAAAAGTCAACTACAGTTTTTTCGCTCTCTCTTTTTTTTTTTCTCTTGACCTTAGAAGTTTGAAGTGTGAAAGAAACTGACCCTTTTTCTTTTTAGATGAGAAAATAGTAAGTGAACATAATCTGCGGTTCAAATCTCAGGAATTGGATAATACAAATCCCTCTGAAAAACACCTTCAAAGTACAAGACAGGAAAGTTTGAAGCCTGGAGAAGGCGTTGCAGGAGTGTGAAAAAAACACATTTTTAGAAACCTGGTCCTAACAATTTGTAAAGTCTGTACATGCACACGGTAGTTCAAATATGCAGTCTTTATATTTGAAGAGTTTAGTGGTGCTGGGCTAGTGCTAGGCTAGTGCATGTCTATGGTAACTAGTAGCCTGCATTGAAAACCTCTTCAAAATCATGGGATCGTCCTCCAAACGTTGCCACATCTGATTTGTAGAAAGCTCCTTTGTTTAATCCACGTGTAGTAATGCGGTTGCAGGTAAGCAAACTACTGTAGATCCGGTGACCTAGCAGATCACTCCGCCGCTGTGTAGCTTACAACCAGTGACCTGATGCGGCTCAAATATAAGTTCTTTTAAATGCAAAATAGTTGTATTTCAAATAATATTCAGTCAACACAGACATTTATATGGGTAGTCTGGGGTTATAAGTGATTTGGTTCAGGTGCACTGTGCTTGGGTCAGACTGTTTTTAGTGCAGGCTACTAGGTACCATAGACATGCACTAGCCTAGCACTAGCCTAGCCCCACTAAACTCTTCAAATATAAGGGCTGCCAGAATTTAAAAAAAACCTCGGCATTGATATTTTCCATTTTAAAGTTGACATAATCAATTTAATAACCAATTTAAGACAGTAAGGAGTCAGAAACGGGGCCAGTAAGGATTTTCGAATTGGTCTGGAGCGCCCTCTACAGGCAGTTGTGTGGATGACACGTTCAGCAGTAAAAGAAGAAGAAAAACTCCCCCAGCTTTGTGTTTTGACAAGGCAACGACATTATATTATTGTTAAAAGCACAATAGGCTACAGGTAGATTTTGTCGGACAGTATCTAAGTGTTTTTAATCAATGCTCTTCTTAATTGTGTTTTCTTTCCCAAGACAATTGCAAAGATTATAAGTTCAAGAGCCAAGTTCAAGAGTTTAATGAAGGGAGTTTGGCAGAATATAGTCCCTTAAAAGCTTTATGCAAAACTTTCTTTAGCTTGTAGCGCCGTTATCTTTTGTCCCAGCTGAGAACATAATGAAAAAATATCCCTGTGCGTGTTTCTGCAAAAACATTTTAACGGATCAAGGCTGCAATGATAAAGTCAGCTGAAAACAACCAAAAGTCTCTGAGGGTTTACCACGAATAATGCTTGTTTGTTCTTTAGTTTTGTTTCCAAACTTTTCAGGTTGTGACCTTCAAAATCACCATGCAAACAATCCATGGCCTCCCACTGTTGATTAATAATGTAGATTTAATCAAGCAAATACATTCTGATGCGTTTCCATTGTTTACTTCGCCATTGGTCCACAATATGCAAATCTCTGCAGAGCCGCTGGGTCTGCTCCTTCAGCTGTGTGGTCCTCTGCAGACACAGACACATGACATCACCTTCTCTTTCTCTCTCTCGTCGTGACGCTCGCTCTGGTGCCCTGCCACGTGCCCACCGGCTGTAGTTTACGGCATTCCAAGCCTCTGACAGATAGCGAACCACTCTGATCTCCCTGATACGGCGTGGAAGCAGCTGCGCACATTCTTCTCGCTCTCACTTTGATCGATGCCAGAATCTCGTGGGGGTTTACGTGCGTCGCAGACCGAGTTTGGGAAATTGCAGGAGTAAACTGTCTCTCCAAATCTCTGCAAAACTGCAATGCATCCAGAACTCTGCTGCCCGCCTCCTCACCCACACCCGGTCCAGAGAACACATCACCCCCGTCCTCCAGCAGCTCCACTGGCTCCCCGTTCGATATCGTATTCAGTACAAGCTCCTCCTCCTCACCTACAAAGCCCTCCATAACCTGGCCCCGCCCTACCTCACCGAGCTCCTGCAACAACAACAACCCACCCGCCATCTCCGCTCAGCTGACGCCAACCGCCTCACTCCCATCACCCGCACTAACCGTCGGACCTTGGGGGACCGAGCCTTCGCCATATCTGCCCCCACCCTCTGGCACTCACTCCCACAGCCCATCAGAAACACAGACTCAGTACCAACCTTCAAATCAGTACTCAAAACCCACCTGTTCAAACTAGCTTTTCCGATTTTTTTAAAGAATAGTTTTAATAGAAAAGTTGCTACAAAGAAAAGAGGTCACGCTTTAGCTTTTGATTACAGCACCATTTGCTGTTGCATTGTTTCAATAAGCTTCTGCAATGTCCAGTGTTGCATTCATTATTCAACAAGATCTTGTATTGCCGATGGGGAGAGTGACCACGAGGCAAAGCCTTGTCCAGCACATCCCAAAGATTCTCAAACGGGTTAAGATATGGACTCTGTAGTGGCCAATCCGAGGAAGAACCGCTCTTTCACAACGTGAGCTCCATGAATCCTGGCATTGTCATCTTGGAATATGCCCGTGCCATCAGGAAAGAGGAAACCCATTGATTCAACAACCTGGTCATCAGCTGATCTCATTCTTTGGGAACCTACACCTGACCATCTGCAGTAGCCCCAGATCATAACAATTAGTTAAAGGAACAGGCAACCTTTTTTCCATAGTGAGATATGTTCTTACCTGAGCTTAGATGAGTTGATACGTACCTGTCTGGTCTTTGTGCCTGTGGAAGAGCTTCACTTCTAACTTCACCCCGTTTGGAGCTATTGGAATATGCTGGGAGTGGCCAAATGCTAACAACATCTTTGGTCGCTTTGCATGACTGAGCGCATGCACAAAGACCAGACAGGTACGCATCAACTCGTCTAAGCTCAGGTAAGAAAATATCTCAGCATGGAAAAACGGTGGCCTGCTCCTTTAAGGGTCTAAATTAGTTGGAGACTAGAGTCATGGTCATGGAGATGTCTCTGATACGTCCCTTTGCCATAAGGCGACTCCCCAGTTAGTCTCAGCGGAGTCTGAAAAAAAAAAATTGTTGTCCTCAACCTGTGAGTCGTTTCTGTGATGTCTCTGCAAAGTCTCCGAAGCCTGTCGGATACCAAGGACAGTTCAAAGAGACTCCATACGACTCCATGTGAGATCTTCTTGGTGTCCGACAGGTCTCGGAGACATTGTCGGGATGTCACAGAAAGGTCTCACAGGTTGAGGAAAACACATAGTATACAACTGCTTGATCTCCGCTGACATCAAACATTTTCACCGAGACTACCAGGAGACTTGCGTTTTCTCTAGGGGACGTCTTGGAGACATCTCGGTGACCAGCGGCAACTCTCCAACAACTATCGAGGCCGTTGAGATAGGCCCTTTACTGTACTGTATATGCAGGTGGCAGTATAGGAATAACTCTTTTGGCTTCTGACTGCTTGGTTCCACTTGTAACTGACCGACTCCATCAATGCCTGAGCGGCCTTTTGACCATCAGATCCTCCTCTTGCCCTTCCCCTGCTGTCCTAAAGCCGCAGCAAGGACTGGACACAGTCTTCATCCCGACCTTCAGAAGGATTCCCATCTGCCCTGGTCCTTCTGTTCCATCTGAGTGAATTTTTTCTCTCTTTCAATATGAGTCTCGTCGAGGTTTCTCATTTCTCTCACTGGGTTTTTGACTTTCTTGCCTTGATGAAGGTTTTAGGCTCGGGTGAAGTACAGCTTCACTCCTGACTGTTCATTTGTTTGACTCTTTGATGCCTGTGTCATTGCTGGTTTCCAAACTGCTCCTGCTTGTAAATGTCATTGGGCTTTGCAAAGACAGAATCTGAACACACTCATCAGAATTTTTTATTTTTTTTGACATTTAGATTCTTTTCCTTCACTCTCAAACCACAAACTTCTGCCTAGCAACAGCTGCGCAGCCCTATTGTTGACCGGAATGAAGGGGGGGGGGGGGGCTATGATTACCCAGCATGCCGCTGTATTGCGTTACATACTCAAGATAAGCACGCTCGGATGCTGACAATTTCTCGGAAGTGGGCTATTTTAATATCTTTGCTCAGAAGAGGAGCGGACCACCTAGCAACAACTGCGAGCTTCGGTTCTCTTGGCCACAATCAGGCGCTCGCACGGGGAGAGGATTTTTCCGATCATTTGACTTTGGGAAACTTTGGATGAATTGTTTTCTTGTGGGGATACTGTACTTGGCTGGGGGAAGATCAAGCTTTCCAATGAGGCAGGAGTGGAAGCCCAAGTTTTTCGCCAATTGGAATTTCCAGTGTCATTAATCCTCGTTGGTAACAGCTCAGGTTTGCCCCAGCCATAAACTATCCTCCACAAGATAAACTTCAGAGTCAGATTAACACGATTTCGATGTCTGCAACTCCCTGCTGTCAAGTTTACATGAAGTGGAGCTCAGAGTTTGGGCCAAGAAACACATGTTGGGGATTAAACGCGGGAGTTGAAAAAGTGATGGCTCAATAGAAGGAAACTTTTAACCAGTTTGTAACGTTCTGTTCTGAAAAATCTCCCTTTCCTTTTCGAGCGCTGACCCCTTCCACTCCTACTTTGAGTCTTTTTCAAATGATTTGTGGAATTGGCAAGAAGTTATGATCTGTCGTACTTGAACTATGCAACTATTTCTGCTGCAGAAGTTCATCATGAAATTATTCTGGTTCATCTGAGAAATTCAAGTGTCGCTGCTGCCTTAACCCGAGCAGTGACCTCATTTTCTTCCGTTTTATATACCAAATTCCATGTTAAATTGGCAATGAAGCGATGCCTTGTTGCTTTGAAAGCTGAATTTGACCAAAAGAAAAAGTCTTAAACACAGTTCACAGTTTTTCCATACTGAGATATGTTCTTACCTGAGCTTAGACGAGTTGATGCGTACCTGTCTGGTCTTTGTGTGTGCCCTAACTTCACCCTGTTTGGAGCCATAGGAATATACTGGGAGAGACCAATGCTAAAAACATCTTTGGTCTTTTTGCGTGACTGAGGGCACGCACAAAGACCAGACAGGTACGCATCAACTCGTCTAAGATACTTTTCCTAGGATTTTTGACATAGGGCCTACTGCTTGCTTTGATTGCATGTCAAAAATCCTGAAATATCTCTTTTTGAGATGTTTTGAGCAAATCGGATTGCAATAATTAGCAAAACTGTGTTTTTACGAGACTCATTCACGTAAAAGTGATTATACAGGCTGCACTGAACACTTTCGTTGCATAAACTGGTCTGTTCCCAAAGCTCGCGCCTCCTCTTGGTCGACTGTTTATGTAAATTCTCTGCTTCTAACGCACGAATAATTTACATTAGACTCTAAAACTCACTTTAGTTGCGTCAATTGCATCCCTCAAAAACTAAATTTCCACAATGTTCCAAGATCAGTGCACACGTTTTTAATTGTAGGCTTTCTGTAATATGCTTTTATTCCTTGGCCGTACTGCCTCCTTGTTATAATAATATATTTTTCTTATCTTGTACCCTTTGTTAGAATAATACATTGCAGACTAATTGCACATAATTTCACCAATTGGTAGTCTATTACAGGCCTATGCTTAAAGTTTTGGATTTAGCTTTAAATTTTAAATTAGAAGGTAATGTTGGGTGATATTAAAGGCTACCACAAGGTTAATTATTATGCATAAAGTGTGCAAGAATGCTCTTGTCTCAATATTGGATTCTGAGCTGACGCATCAGTGAAAGCTAAACAACAACTCTGCAAAGGAAACAAGGAACTTTTGTCTGTTTTTAGCGGCGGCTGCTGTTAGCGGTTGTAGCTTAGCGACAGCATTGGCAGCACTGTAGTAAACCTGCAGGCTGGAGCCGCTGCAGATTCATGGCTGTTTTGGGGGGATTTGATCCAATCCAGTCATTATCATGATCCAAAAGTCTCTATATAGGACTGGACGGTCTGTGATCTTGGCCCGTCTGCTGAGGGATCCTTCGGCCCTGGGTCTCTATAGCCTGTCCGTCCATGGGAATGGATCTCTCCTTCTGTGGTTCTCCCCAAGGTTTCTCTTTTCTCCTGCCGGGTTTTTGAGTTTTTCCTTGCCGTGCTGGAGAGTCTAAGGACAGGGGACGCCCACGCCGTTCGTCGGTATCCTATTGGACATTGTATTTGCCTGGATTCACCTGAACTTTTAATTGTCATATTTATTGCTCTGTTTTATTGCCTTGATGTTTGGTGCAGCCCTGTGAGGCGACTTCTGTTGTGATATTGGGCTTTACAAAACCATTAAACTTGAAACTTGAAACTTATATACCTAGATCGGCAACTTACACCGATACCGGATTCCATCCAAACATCTTTTCAAAGAAACACCGTTTTTACATCCTGAGCTTAGATGAGTTGATACATACCTGCCTGGTCTTTGTGCCCGTGGAAGAGCGTGGTAGCTTCCAACTTCACCCCCCGTTTGGAGCCATAGGAATATACTGGGAGAGGCTGAATGCTAACAACATCTTTGGTCGTTTTGCGTGTCTGAGTGCACGCAGAAAGACCAGACAGGTACGCATCAACTCATCTAAGCTCAGGTAAGAACATATCTCAGTATGCATAAACGTTGGCCTGTTCCTTTAAATCCACATTTCCGCTAGCTCCTATTGTTACTCTTCTCTCTAACCATGGACCTTTTAATTAGTTTACACTGAACCGCCTCATGTGATTCAAACAAACTCTTTGAAATCACTGCTCTGTGTTAGATCAGAGAATGCATTGATTTCTCCACCTCCTGCGAGGATTTGAAGCGCAGATTCTACAACAAGCACCAAGTCCCGCTCTCGACTTGATGCGTATTCCCCCCGGAGGCCCCCCCCCCCCTCTCACTGCCGGTTGATATCAGCAGTATCTGAGCCCTGTGTGAGCCTCTATACGTGCTGTTGTGAGCACAGTGCCTGCAGTCCTCAGACGTAATGATATGTTTGGGATTCACCTCTAATGACAGGTTAAGCCTTTGATTCGTCTGCACGGATCGGCCTCGGGCCCGAAGCGGCTGTTTTTAGCTCCTGTTTGTTGCCGTAGTGATGTGTGTCTATGGACTGGAGGGGATATGGCAAAGAAACAACCATGCTTTGTTGTAGTATGCAGCGGCTTGGGGAGGTTTTCAGGCCCCTCTCTTCATTCCTGTGTTATGTTGACATTGGTTTTCTTGGGCTATACAAAAACTATGAAAACAGTACTATAAAAAAGGCATTAAAACTACATTTCTTTGAACATATTGACCCTTTTTTTTTACAAACAAGTTCATTTTGATTTATCGCCACCTGTAGACGCTCTGTTGAATCCCATTGTGTTTGAGTCTCAAAGGGGATAAAGATTTTTTATTTGAACTTTTCAAACGCTTTTAACTCTCCGTTTTTTTGATTGCATTTTAGTAAGGGTGTGATGCTGTAGCAAAAGGGAAATGTCAAAGATCTTAGCGTCGGACTGCTGTGAAGTTTGATTACAAAGTGAATGAAAAATATCCGAACCCGCTGGGTCTGACACCTCCCGCCTTAACCGAGCGCATTCACTCCAGTTCAGTTTTAAATCTAATATGATCTAATCTAAAAGGAAATATACAGGCCAGAGTAAGGCCTCATTTGAAAGCTAAGATCTACAAAAGTGATCTAAACTGATGTTTTTCCTTGTTTTGTTGTTGTGTTGACGTCACTATTTTGACATCCTTCATCTTTTTTGCCACTTTTTGTCACATTTTATGTTGCTTTTTTGTTGAGTTTTTGTTACTTTTTTTGTTGAGTTTTTATAACTTTTTGTTGAGTTTTTGCCACTTTTTTGTTGAGTTTTTGTGAGTTTTTGTCACTTTTTTGTTTAGTCAAATTTTGGCTTTTTTGTTTGTTTTTTACCGTTGTTTTCTTCCTTCCCGTCACTATTTTGACATCCTTCATCTCTTTTGCCACTTTTTATCACATTTTTGCCATTATTTGGTGTTGAGACTATGTTACTTTTTTGTGAAGTTTTTGTTACTATTTTGTTGAGATTTTGTCACTTTTTTGTTGAGTCACATTTTGGCTTTTTTTGTTAGTTGTTTTCTTCCTGCTTTAAACTAGAGAAAATGGTTCAGTTGCGGGTTATGATATTAAACTAACAGAAGAGTGAGCACAATCTCGCTGTAAATTATAAAGGAGAAAAGAAATGAATTTGTACCCTGATATTATATGGTCTGAAAATTGAATTTTTTTCCTTTATTGTTTGGTAAACGAGTCATATTTTCAAAGAAGGAACATATTTTTCTTTTCATCCATACAGGGAGTGCAGTGAGTGAGGCTGTTGCTGCAGATTGGGAGTCACATCTCCTGTGTCGACGTCAGTGTCTCTTGGTTCACTCTCGCTTTGTAATTGCATCCTCGGGGGCCCTCACCCACTCGACCTAAAGCGGGCACCTCCTCCGTCGCCCCTGAAACGCTGAAACCCAACGATGCCGAGGGTGCAGTGGACACACATCTAGGGCCGGATATGGACGATTCCTGTATGGTGTCAAAAAAAAGTTTAGATACTGGTATGGAAAAATAAAAACATTGCGAGCAGGACCAACATTTTTTGGGGATTTCTTCATTTGTACATTTTCCCCCTATTTTTTTTTTTTTTTTTGCCTAATGTTTGCTCATTCTTTTCATTTTTTTTGCCCCAAATTTTTCTCATTTACCAAACTAATTTTTGCTAATATTTTCTCGTTTCTCCACATTTTTTTCAATTTTCCCCCCAATTTATTCCCCATTTTTGTCCCATCTTTTCAATTTCTTTTTTAACATAATGTCTCTTTGTCTTTTTGCCACAATTTCCCCCAAATGATTCCCCCTTTTTCCACACATTTCTTGACACTGTAAATGAACCCGATTCTGGACGACAAATATTTTAGGTTTACATTAAAGTTCTGGTATCGGAAAAAAATGTAACAGTCCCCAGCCTTACACATTTCTCCACAGGGACACTTATTCAGACTTTATCTCCTTCCTTTTGTGGCCCGGGTTGGTGCAGCAGCCGGACGCCCGCCGCTGTTTGAAGCTCCTCACAGTGACATACTGTAAATACAAGACTGTGATGAACGTGAGGAATTTCGAAAGCTCTGGGATATTTACTCTTTCCACACAAACACAGATCTCCCTCCTTCCCTCCTTCCCCCCCTCTTTCTCTCCGTCTCCACTGCTGCTGCTTCATCAGTGCAAATTCAAACAACAGCTTTTAGGCTTTGGATGACGAACATGTCATTTAGTTTAAGTCGAGATTCACACTCCCACGACTGTATTCAAACATATTTCATCACATTCACAGCGTCATGGAGCTGGTCCTTTAGCAGTGCATTTGAAATGATTTGAGCTTCATTAAAACTTAAAATTAGTTTTTTTTTTTTTTAATATTGCTTTGACCAAAATGATGACATGGGTAATTACAGGTGCAAAGTCGGGGGTAGTTCAGTAAAATATCCAAGCTTCTACCCGAACTCGTTTCTGTTCCATAGGGGAGACCGGGTATGGTTGTAACATGGGGAGAGCAACACCTCCAGTTCCACCACTCGGGGATAAGACAGGAGTCAAATGATCACATCAGTGTTTATTGTCAAGGTTGTAAACAGGTTCATGCAGATTCTATAGAGAGAAAAAAATATTTTGAGGTAAGAGATTATATTCTGAGCGTGACTCCTCAGTAAAAGCCAAATGACAGCTCTGCTAAGGAAACAAAGAACATTTCTCTGTTTTTAGCAGCTGTAGTAGTGCAGATTCATGGCTGTTTTTTGGGGGATTGGATCCGATCCAGTCATTAAATCTGATCCAATCTGATACTCTCAAAATACCTGGATCGACTTCCGATACCAATACTGAATTCCAGATCAGGACATCTCAACATCTTTTGAAAGGAACAGGTCACCGTCTTTATATTCTGAGATATGTTCTTACCTGAGCTTAGACGAGTTGATACGTACCTGTTTGGTCTTTGTGCTGCCCGTGGAAGAGCGTGGTAGCTTCCAACTTCACCCCCATTTGGAGCCATAGAGGCCAACATCTTTGGTCTATTTGTGTGACTGAGGGCACACAAATAGACCAGACAGGCACCCATCTTTGATTGTCAAGGTTGTAAACAGGTTCATGCAGATTCTGTAGAGAAAAAAAAAACACATTTTGAGGTAAGAAAGCAACTATTTTGACCAAGACTATATTTTGCTTAGAGCTTATACTATAGCACATAAAACCATATGACTTACATTATATTTAATTGTAGTTTCTCAGGCAAAATGTGATGCACATTTCCCCTGCTAATGTCAAACCATTATGCTAATACAGCTAGCTAAACAATGGCTGACAGGGGCGGGTGTAACACAGCCTTCCCCTTACATACAACTAATGACACTTTCTTGATTTGAATACTTTCACAGAATGCCTAGGCAGTGGAAAAGAAAGGAGTGCCAGAGAGGTGCTTTCAAATGTTTTAAAAAAGCATCTGATGAGGTCACAAAGAAGGGTAGGTCAGTCAGATGAGTTGTGAAGGCACATGGCCAGATAACACTAAGCAGATACTGCAAAACACAGCAGAAGCTGAGAGAACTGAGCATCAACAAATCATCAAGTTTTCTCTGACGTGCAGGAGGAAGTGTTGGCCGACTCATTGACTCAGGCTGCAGACCTGTATTATGGACTGACTGCATGTGAGGTTCAGCATGTGACAGGTTAGAGAGAGAAAGACACTGTTTTTGCTTCTTTTGTTTAACTGTTTCAACTTACTCCGGTAGTGGGGTAGGTTGTAACAAAGGAACACCATGTATTTCAAATCAACTCACAAGGTCTGTGATATTCTTGCAGAGGTTTGAATTGGAGCCATTTGTAGTGAACAAATGCGGGTACTTTGTCTAAAAGTTTGAGAACTCTAGCTAAAAAATTCAGTGAGTTCCAGGCGCTGAAGCAAAAACTGTCACAGCCACCCCCGGCCTCCCCTACATGCCAATAAGTTTGTGTGTGTCCATTTGTTTCTTCTGCTAATGCTGCGTTTACAGTGTAGATCAAAAGATTATCTGATCGACTGAATTCTACTTTGGTCAGTCTCGAGAGCCGTCAGGTTTAAGGCCAAGTCTTTGCCAGAAAACGGCACCTGGTTTTCGGAGTTTGGATGAGACAATGGAAGAACCTTGGTGATACTGGAGTGGAAAGCATTTGTTTTTTTGGTTTGAGCTGAAGTTTATGACGGGTCAGGAGGTTCTTAGGGAATCGACAAATAAGAAAAGAGCATTGTATTGCATGAAAATTAGATTAGACTTGAAATATGACGCTTTTTCTTTTATTAAGTGCAAACATACTGCCGATTGCTTCTTGCCAAGAGTGGGTAGCGGATTTGACTAAACTTCCTCTGACTTTCACGGTTGGAAAAGGGGATAATTCAGGTAGTGCACCTTTGATAGGCTTTTACAGATTTTCTGCAACAACAACTACTGCTCTTACTACTCTCTCTCGCTCTCCTTCACAGCACTCAGCCTCTTCAATCTCCACACAATTTTACAGGTCGCTAACGTTGCACGCGGACATTGGGGCGCTGTTTACAAGGGCGCTTTTGTCATTCAAGTGTGTAAAGTGTGTGAGCATTACGTAAGGGATAATGTATAGAACGCTGGTCATTATCGGGAAAATAAGTAAGACAGGGCGAACCGGTCTTGTTTCGCCCTGAAGGTGCTTATTTTCCCGATAATGACCAGCGTTCTATACATTATCCCACTTATTATACGGCCATTTGCCAACTGAACACAACATAAACTTCGTACACTTTTATGAAGGCCGAAAGGTTTATTTAATGACTTCCGCGACAAATAGTTCCCAAAAGTTTGCGCGTTGCTCTGCAACGTTTGGCTAGGCTAGAAGCAGCAAGGCTAGCCTAGCTACTGAGTTGAAGGCGCAGTTGGAGAGGAGGAATGGTGGTGAATCTCTGGGTAAGTTGAAAGTCAGACTCACGCTAACTTCACGAGCAATTACCCCAACTTCTCTCGCAGTGACGGGGACAGAGATAGTGTCCGCTACTACGTACGCGCGGAGTGATATGAAAGCACGAACTCCGTTGCCATTGGCAGCGGTCATTATTTTTTTCAGAGGTCTTTTATCAGAAAATAATGACTGGTAGAACGTTGGGAAATCCCATTCAAATCATTGGAGCGTTCTACTTACGTTGTGAAGAGTCGTATAATAAGCAGTGACGGTGGATGTGTCTGTTAGAGTCACATGGTGGAGCAATACAAAGTAAATCCACAAACATTGACGTCCTGTTTTGGTAGATCTAGAGTGACCACCTGTCCCTATTTTTGTCCCACCTTCACCACTACAGTATTTCAAGTGGTCTCCCATAGATCGAGCACATACCGTAAAGTGAACATATTACATTGCGAAAGATGTGAAGGGAAAGAGCAATGACTGAAAGGACAAGATCGCGAATACAAGCGGCCAAAATCAGTTTCCTTCGCAGGGTGGCTGGGCGCACCCTTCGAGATCGGGTGAGGAGGTCAGTTACCCAGGAGGAGCTCGGAGTAGAGTCGCTGCTCCTTCACGTCGAAAGGAGCAGCTGAGGTGGCTAGGGCATCTGTGTCGGATTCCTCCTGGTCACTTCCTGCGGGAGGTGTTCCAGGCATGTCCTAGAGGGACAAGGCCTCGTGGAAGACCCAGGACACGGTGGTGGGACTATGTCTCCGAGCTGGCCTGGTGTCGCCTCGGGGTCCCCCCAGAACAGCTGGAGGAGGTGTGTGTGGATCGGGAAGTCTGGGCATCTCTGCTGAGACTGCTGCCCCCACGACCCGGCCCCGGATAAAGCGGAAGAAAATGGATGGATGGAAGATGTGAAAGACTTGTTTCTCTGTTTGCTTTAGAGTTGAAAATCAGTTGCAATCCCTCTGCAATGTACAGAGACGCTCCTCTTGTGCATTTGCAAATACTGATGATATACCTAGGTGTGGTTAAATTACTGTGTTAATTAAAAAAAAAACGACAGATCTCCGTAAGTTAAAGTTGCTCACTGGAATTATTAAGGGAAAGTATTTGTTCAAAACAGGAAGAGCAAATCGTTTTTGTCTCATAAGTGAAAAATTGTATGGGTTATTTACCCATAATGCAGCCTATTCCATTGGTCCATCACTATAACACAGTTCACCTTTTGCGGCATCACTGTTTCGCAGATTCCTTTTTAGTACACTTTTGCATGCTTTTGTACAGCGCATGAACACCATACGCACATTGTGTTCTGCGTCCTGATTGGCTAGTCGCAGAGTGAACCCTCTCGCTGCAGAGAGGATCTCTGTGGACCGTCGACACATCAGTGCACCCCGCAGAGTCACAGCAACACAGGCCGGGTTTACTTTCTCTGCATCGTAGCTACGAACTTTGGTCGTAGCTACGATTGTCTCTTAGTTTGAACAACTGCACAGCGGAGACGAGAGCAGCTCACGATGTTTCCATCCCCTCGTCTGTGATGTGAGTCTAAAAGTCTTATAAGACAAATAAAATTGCAGTGTTTCCCAGGCATAAGGGAGAACCCGTGTGAACGAGTGAGAAAAGTGTTTTACAGCCTTATAAGAGTTTTAACTACTACTACTGACTACTTTGCGGATTTCGTTTATTGCGGGTTATTTTTAGAACGTAACCCCCGCGATAAAGGAGGGAACACTGCATTAACAAGCAGAAAGTAAGTACAGTTTATAGCACATGACATGTATGAAAAACAGAAAAAGCTCAAATTTTCTACCAAAAACACTATTCTGGGAAAGTACACACACATCCTAACTCTAATGTTACACAATAAAACAAATCAATGCTATTATAGTAAGACATTTTGCCAATTCATAGTAAGCATTCATTTTTTTCAATAAAGGAAACAAAAAAGCCAAATCTATTTTTCTTCCAATTAACAATAGCAGCCCTAGTGCAGTTCCTTGGGGTGCACCAAAATAGTTTCACATTCAAATTACACCCAAACAAAGTCAAAGTTCAGTAGAATAAAAGAATGCCATTTAAGTTTAGACTTGAAGGGGTATATAGTTGATTGTGTTATGGCCCAAACCTAACATGTAGTTTTTGTCTGTGGAGAAGCATGTACTAAAAACCTGCTTTCATTTGTGGAATTACTTTTTTTGACATGCAAAATATGTCCCGCAGGAGCCGTCCATAGCTCAGTTTGTACGAAGGATTCAATATATTCAGTCATGACCTCTTTATCCTTCAGTGTCTGCCAGGAGCTAACCTTCTCCATGATATGGAGGCTAATGATTAGTACCATAGATCCTTTTGTTTGGGAATTGAACCTTTGACTAGCTTTATTTGCATTGGTTGCTTCCAGCGGGATGGAAAGATGGGACAAAGAGTTAGCTTAAGTCCGCTTTACTATTCAAGTCTCCCTTTAAATGAACCAACAGAGGTAAATGATAGGAAATCCGGTTACAAAGATTCTTTATGCCCTGGGTTTAGTCTGTCAGGCGCTCCTCCTCACCATATGTTTACAATATAACCGTCTGTTCACCACAGTGTTTTTAGGGGACATTAATCAGGCTCAGGAAGCTTTGGCGCATCTCCAGTTCATTCATGATCTAACATTCGCAGCATCAAAGACAGAAGCGGCTAAATCCTCCTAATCCTGACTATTACTCATGACATAATGTGGGGCTACTGATATTTCGGAACAGGATAACCACAAACGTGAATTTTGGCTCTGCATATGTGTCTCCTTTTATAAGATTTGAATCAAAGGTGGGCTATCCTTCACAGACTTTAGATACTATGTTAGAAAGTACTTTGATTTTTATCTAATCAAATTGGGGTAAGTTTCAGTAATCCTGCATGTTTAGACAAACCACTTCTTTCGCAAAATGCAAGCTTTATTCCAAATGACTCTCTCCATCTTCTCCAGACTTGTGGATTTACCCAAACAGAGGAAAACGATCAATGACAAAAGCAATTAAGGCAGCCTCTAAAATGTTTTTTTTTTTTTTTTTTTTCATGCCACAATAGGAAAATAGTAATGAAAATGAGAAAAAGTTAGTGACAATTTGTTTGCAGATTGTTCTAATCACTGTCACTAATCATTTGTAAAACATTTTCGGACACATTTTTTTGCAATAAATTAATGCATATTGTTTCATATGTTTCCATTGTATTGAGCAGTTTGCAACAAAATAAACAAACATATATTTTAAAAATGGGAATTCTATCATCAATTTAAAAATAATGAGTCACATGAGTCACAAAAATAGCCTTTAAGATACTGTGTGTGCATGCATGTAATTTAATATTCTCCTCTAAAGATTCTTCATCTCAGTGGGACTTTCCTGGTTAAATAAAGGTCAAATAAATAAACAGAGATAACAGACAGCAGATCTTATGAGGCTGAATTCCAAATTGAAGATTAGTGGGGAACTACCGGTATTAAAAAACTATTCCTGAGGCACTTTAAGCAGTCGACAGCAGTTCTCAAGTGGTATGACTTCAGGACCTATCATTAAACACAAAATACATCAAAATCAAGATATGTCACTTAAATATTTACTCCCACTGGCACGAGTTACTACTTTTTTACTCAAGTAAGAAAGAGATACTTTATCTTAATATTACTCAAGTAAAAGTAAAGGCACTGCGTGATAAAACGACTTGCAACCTGAAACAAGCACATTTTCTCCAGTTTGGCTTTACCTGAAACCTAAAAGCTTGAAAAAAAGAGCATCAAAATAGCGATGAATAAAGCAACAAAAACGACACGTGGCAACAAAAACCAAAAGTAACAAAAATATGCGGCGACAATATGCCGACATAGCTACGATCACTTTTGTAGGTCTTATCTTTCAAATTAGGCTTTACACTCCGCGCTTTTAAATTTGGACCGGACTAGAGAAAATGCTCTCGGTTCTTGTGGGGGGTAAGTAGATAAGTACGTGTACTTAAAGGGGCTAGACGCAAGTTAGCCATTTTTTGCTCACTGCTGCCACCTCAGGTCATATGTGTAACTGCACCTTTTATATTAAGCTTGTGCATGACGGCAGGTCTGGGCTCATTCTGCACATTAGGACATTGCTGGAACATGTAGGGGGAGGAATATTTTTAATAATAATAATAATAATAATAATAATAATAATGCATTGGTTTTATATAGCGCTTTTCTGGACACTCAAAGACCCTTTACATTGCACTATTCGTTCACTCCATACTCGGTGGTGGTAAGCTACTATTGTAGCCACAGCTGCCCTGGGGTAGACTGACGGAAGCGAGGCAACCAGTCTGCGCCATCGGCCCCTCCGACCACAACCAACCACTCACTCACTCACTACATTCACTAGGCTTCCTGGTGTTACCGAACGGTCTCCCATCCAAGTACCGACCAGGCCCTTCCCTGCTTAGCTTCCAAGGTCTGACGGGATTGGGCATCGCAAAGGCGGTATGACCTCCGTATAGTCCCTTTAAAGTAATAGACCACTGTTTTCCCATACTGTGATATGTTCTTACCTGAGCTTTGTCGAGTTGATGCGTACCTGTCTGGTCTTTGTAGCTTCCAACTTCAATCCCGTTTGGAGCTATAGGAATATACTGGGAGAGGTCAAATGCTAACAACATCTTTGATCTTTTTCCGTGACTGAGGTCCGCATCAACTCGTCCAAGCTCAGGTAAGAACATATCTCAGTATGTAAAAACGGTGGCCTGTTCCTTTAAAGGTGCATTATACAACTTTTTATGAAAGGGAAAGCAAAGTTGTGCGTGTTTGACCTTGTAGTGACCTAGTGGCTCTATGAGTGGTCAACATGGCACCTTTTCTTTCAATCACAGTGGTCTTTGCAACGCTCCAGGATCAGTTGTTTTGTGGGTTTTCTGGTGAGAGGCTCCATCAGCAGAGAAAACCTTCCAAACAACTGATCCTGAAGCATCATAGAGACCACTGTGATGGACAGTAAAGGCGCCAGGCTGACCACTCATACAGCAGCTGGCTCACACACCTTTTTTTTTTCACACAAAAGTGACATAATGCACCTTTAAAGTAGACATTCACGTGATTGAGACTTAAATTAACAAATGAGGGCAATTAAAGGAATACATTACTTGATATTCCCCCAAGAAAGATTCAAACATTCAAAACATCATTAGCAAGGCTCGTTTTTCTATATAGACATGCAAAGAAAACATAGATGAAATCACATGCATACAATAGCTGTAGCTCTTTGTGCATTGTTGCTAGGCTCATTGTGTTTGTCCACACTGGCGTCATTGCTTGCTTTGTGTTGCCAAATCGCACAAACAGCCTCTATCGTTTATACAGGAACGGTCCGACAGCTCATTTCCTGATGTTGTTTGGACTTAAAGGACTATTTCGAGGTCCACAGAGAAACATTTTTGTCACTTTTGTTGCCGGTCCAGATCATTTTTTCCCCCCTCTCTCTCTCTCTCTTTCTCTCTCTCTCTCTGTGTGAGTGTGTTTGAGCGTGTTAACATCTGGATTTGTCCTTGCCAGATGCGCGTCGCCTCGCACAGGAAGTACTTTGTGCACGTCTGTCTGGTATTTCCTGTCTGCACGTGCTCCAAAGTGTCGCAGCACGGGCCAAAACATCTCAGCTCCCACTCAAAACAAATCATAAAAGTTGGAGAGCGGCGGTCCAGCGGAGGGAGAGAAGTCAGAAGAGAGAGTGTAGAGATCACTAGTTATTCTTTCATGCAGCTCGGCTTTACCCAAATCTTAAAGCTTCTTGACCTGAGAGCTGACAATCTATAGGCCAGTGTAGCCCGTTTTTGCTGTGTTTTTTTTTTTTTAATAGATTTTTCATAACTTTTTTGTCGGGTTATTGCTGCTTCTCCATCACACATCCTGTTTTTTTTCGTCGCTGTTTTGTCGCTTTTTTAAAAGAAGCTTTTAGATTTGGGTAAAGCCAAACTGGAGAAAATGTGCTAGGTTCAGGTGGGGGTTAAGAAGTTAAAAGCATAGCTGTATTTTGTTGGCATATTAGATGTAAAGATTGTTTTTCAGAGGGCATTTTACTCCCAATTCAGTCGTGACATAAATATGAGAAACAAAACAAGAAATGATGTTAAAAATCCTAGCACACTATGTTAACAATTATTATGCAAATTGTATTTCAATGCCATAATGGTAAATTCAATGAAACTCATGGATGGTTTTGTGTCTCAGGGCTCTTTGAATCACTGTGATGATTCGTTTTCAGGTTAAGCCCAGTGAAAGGGAAAAAGTACAGAAAAAGGACGGTCCACATTATTAAGCCATCATTTTCAAGTAATATGGGAAAGAAAAAGGATCTCTCTGCTGATGAAAAGCGTGAAATTGTCAAATGCCTTGGACTAGGTGTGAAAACCTTTGATATTTCATGAAAGATCAAGCGTAATCAACGTATTGTTAAGAGATTTGTGGCTGATTCAGAGCACACACGGGTTTGTGCAGATAAAGGCACAATGAGGACGGTGTCTGCCAGACAAATACATCAGATGATTAGAACAGCTGCTACAAAGCAGGAAACAAGTATTTGAAGCTGCTGGTGGCTCTGGACTTTAGGGTTAGCTCTGGACCCATCAAGGACCCTCTAGAGGCTGCAGTTGAGAGCTGCAGTAGACTCCCTGAAGGTGTGAAGATGACCTCTGAAAAATATGTGGAGTTTCGGACTGACCACTTTCTTCCATTGTACAAAAAGAACTGTGCTTTCCTTAGCAAAGTCATCTTCATACATCCAGGCCAGATAGACAGTTTATGCACGACTGCAGCCTCTCCTTTTTACTTGTACTTGAGTAAAATAGTTTCAAAGTAACTCCACTCTACCCACCTCTGCAAGTTCCTCAGTGCTCACAGTACTCAAGTAGCATTTTCTCAAGCTACATTTTTAGACTTCGAGTCATTATTTTGGTCACTACTTTTTACTTCTTATTGAGTAAAAGTATTTAAAAGTAAAGTTACTCTTGCTCTACCACCTCTGGAATAAGATCCCTCAGAGGAAAATATGAAGTACAAGACAATCTGAACAATCTGGTGTCTATAGGTGCTACTTATGTGGAGATGTTGTTGTCCCAAGAGAGAGAGAGAGGGGATGCATTTTGAAGTTATTTCCAACATAAACAATGCATTAGACTAATATACAGCGCTTTTCCAGATGCTCAAGGTAGCTTTACAATTCAGTCACACTTGTTGAGAATAAATGAATGGAGAAACGCTGAATCAGGGCAACACACTTACAAAAAAAAAGAGTAGTTTACAGGATGCAGTTTTTACGAAGTATAATCCCTCACACACCATTCACTCACATAGTCCTGATCCCATGGGAGCAACAAACACCTGAATCTTTGAGCATCACATATAAATATTGTCTCTATCTTGTAGCAAACATTAAAGCATATTTTCTTATGCAAGATGTTTTTCCCGAGCAGCCCCTCATTTCTCCTCAGTTCGTGTTTTCTCTGCAGCTTCTCTTTGCACCCGCTCATTATTAAATCACCATCTTCCACAACATGTGCAGAGCAGAGAACACGATGTCGTTATGGAAATATGACATTCACCTTTGCTTTTGTAAAGAGTAATCACAAAAGAAGCGCCCGCATTATGATAATTCATATAGATCAACAACACAATGGCGTTCACAACAAGCTTATTCAATTATATTGTGCATCATTGTAATAAGAGAACATTGTGCTAGAATAATGATGAATATATTCACATAGGGAAATGTATTGAAGTATTATGTCAGTGGTCTTTTAGTTGATGAGAGAAAATCGATCTTCAAACTGTTTAATCTTATTTTTTTTTACCTGTTCATACATCGAGGCTCAACATAAGCACGAGATTTCAGTTCAGTTTAGTTTGCTTTGACTTGTGCTGAGCTATAGGGGCAGCAGAGGGATGGAAGGGGAGAGTTCAGCTTCCTGATGTCTTCTCCCCCGGCAGTGAGAGGAAGAGCACTGGAAAAAGAATAATCATTTTAAGTTTGAGGTTTGGTCTGACCTTAGATCAGATAAAATCTCTTTTTGCAAAATGGAACTATTATTTTATTTTTTTTCCTAACTCAGATTGTTTCGTATAATTTCAAGTGAAAAATATACATATTTAAAAGCAAAAGTTAATTTGTTTGATTTCAAGTAGGATTTCTGCTCGTTCCACTGGCGTTTGTATCTGATCTTAGATTAGTTCAAACCGACTCAAATTCAACATTAAGTGCCTTAAACTCGTCTCCATGGTGATGTTGACTAAAGCAGCTGAATATGAGATTTAAAGCTTCGCTATGGAACTTTTTATGCAGGATTTTTTTTTTATATTAGTGCGTATGTGACCTTTCAGTGACCCAGCAGCTGTATGGGTGGTTGGCCATGATGCTACAGGACCAACTTTATTAGGTTTTTTCAGATTTCTCATAGGTTTTCTGGATGGATTGAATACATAGCCATTGATTAAGATCAATCAGCAGTGAAAACCTACCGGGAGCCCTTAAAAAAAACACCGAAAGGCGCCATGTTAACCACCCATACAGCTGCTGGGTCACTGGAAGGTCAAATACACATTAATATTAACTCCCCCCCCCCATAAAAAGTTGGTTAGTGCTAGATCGTCTGCTCCGGAGGGACGGTCTGCTGTGAAAACGTGAGATATCATGACACAAATTAAGGTTAGGGCCAGGGAAATGGTTAACCTCTTAACTCCCGCCTGAACCGAGAGGATCTTTTTCCTCAAGTCATCAGATTTTTTTTCCAACATTTTTTTGTTGGGTATTCAACTCATATTTGTAACTTTTTTGTGATTTTTTATCACATTTTTGTCATTTTTTCGTCAATTTTTTCGTCAATTTTCAGTCACATTTTTGTCACATTTTTGTCACTTTTTTGTCACATTTTTGTCCTTTTTCGTCAATTTTTAATCCATTTTTTGTCAATTTCTTGTGACATTTTTGCCACTTTGTCATAAATTTTTCGTCACTTTTTTGTCAATGTTTTCTCACTTTTTTGTCACATTTCCATCATTGTTTTATTGCTATTTTCACAACTTTTTTCCAGAGGCTTTTGGATTGGGGTAAAGCCAAACTGGAGAAAATGTGCTTGTTTCAGGTGGGAGTTAAGGGGTTAACCTTAAGGATTAGGGTTATTTGTATTTTTAGACAAACCAACTCATAGATCTATACAAACTCACAGCAAACCGTCCCTCCGGAGCATATGATCTAGCACTAACCTAAAAAGTTCTGTAGTGCAGCTTTAAATATGCTAGGTCATCATCCGAACCTATTCTTTGATTCCCCACTGCAAAGGTAGTATTCTTTGTGTCTTGTTGGTCATTAGTGGCTCTTTAACATGCTGAGAAGGTGATTGGCTGTGAGCTCCCATCTCTCGAGGACCCGGAGGCGTGTAGTTCGGATCACAGCTGACCCTTCTCACCCTGGACACGGACTATTCACTCCTCTCCCCTCAGGCAGGAGGCTACGGTCCTTACACACTCACACCTCCCGCCACATGAACAGTTTTTCCCCTCTGCCATCAGACTCATTCTTCTAAAAATCAATAGGAAATGTTTCTTTAGCTTCAGTGTCTCTCCTCTTCTGTCTCGGACAAAACCATATAAATAACTGCGTAAACACATCTGACTTGACGAGGCCTTTTTCCAATGGCCTCAAAACATTTTTTTGGTCCTTTCCCCCAAAAACCCCAAACCTTTTCACACGGTCTTTCTATTTTTCATTTTTTATGCGGACACCAATCACACTGACACTCTGGACTCTTGTACCCTACTATTTTCTCAACCTCTGTCCGCTCTGTACTGCAGTACGTGTCAGGCATGAATGTCCGACGATGGCTGGTTTGTACTTTTAGCTTTGCAGGTACAGGCGCATGATCGGATATTATAATGGGTTTGTAGCTGCACTGCTTTAGCCTATGTCTTAAACTAGTCAAGAAGGCGTCAATTCGTGAGTATGTCTGGTATTTTCCAAAAAAAGCATGAAAACTGCCGGATTGTTTTCTCTTCAGATATCTATCAAATTCATTTCTCTCATAACTGTATTACTACGGAGGTGAGAGTGTTCAATTCCTGAACTTTAATCTTTAGACAGGTTCAGTGTACAATTAAAATGGCCTGCTATTATACAATTACCTGAACATATTGAAAGCATAAGAAACAAATTCTGGTAAAATCGTGGATCATCTGTATTTGGTGCATAAATATGAACTAGAATCAATTCTTCCTGCTGTAAATTTGCTTGGATGATTGAATATCTCCTGGCCTCGATTCCATCTTTTTACAATTGTGTACCTTTTACTAGTGCATATTTTGTTTTCTAAGGTTTTCGAAATCTCCTACAATTCCACAATTCCAACATCAATGTGGTTTCATGTTCGAAATGTTGGAATATCACATCTGAAATCAACCTTTTTGCATCAAAGGTTTGGAAACTTGGACGAGTTAAGGTTGACTTCAGGAGGACCCGTTATGAAAATGACAAAGGAAGAACTATGACTGAAAGTTCAGATTCTTTTCATTTTTATTTAGCTTTTATTTGTCTGATAACTGGAGATCTTATCCATAGTCCTAGTAACTACTTTTCACTTATACTACTTATTTTTTTCACAGGTTCTGAACCATGCGGCCGGTACAACGATGCAGTAAACGGTGTAGCGTTTAGATCTTATCCCCGAGCCCTTTCAGAAATTTGGGCCGAGATATCACAATATGGAGGAGTTGGTTACGTTTCTAAAGCACGGCGAGGCGAGCGCTTTGATGCCGCTGCTACACCGAGACCATGTCCTTTTTTCTCTGTAGAACCATTTTAACTCACAGTGGGCTAAAAATGTAGTAAGGTAAAGTAAAGTATGGAAAATGCAGCGCGATGTTTGTGCAAAAATGAGTAAAGAAGAGAAGAGAATGAAACAACGCATAACCTGTCCCAAACTGCCAGAGCCGCCTTAACCAATGGGCTAGCAGGGACTGGAGCCCAGGGGCCTACCGTATTCAGGGGCCTATCACGGTGGTCGGCAACCCCTGTTCAGCCTCCTTGTAGAGGCTCTTTTGTCCCTCTGGAGCAGCAATGAGTATATCTACAAGGAGAGCCGGTTCTGATGAGTAATCCATCAGAACCATGTGACTCCTTCATTCATGTCGCCTCTTATTGATCTGCTTTGCGCCGCAGCCCCTTTATACGATAAACCCGCAGATACAGATACACGCCTGCAGATACACGCCTGCAGATACACGCCTGCAGATACAAGTATCTCTGTCTCTGTTTTAGAATTCATCTTCACAGTATGATCACCTTCAGATGTCACACTGAACACTTATAAGAATACGTGTTATTATCCTAAGTGTACATACAGTATGTGGAGAAATGTCCGCTCAGCCGTAGGCTGCAATTAAACCCTGCAGCGCTGTGAGAGAGAGGGAGCAATGACACATCGGGAGTTTATAGTTCGGCAAAAGGGTCAACACCCGGAAAGACTAACAATTGTTGGTCATGTTTTCCTCATTTTCCTCATATTTGGTGCCAGGGAACATAATGTACTGTTTTTGTTGGTTATCTCCATGAACTCCACTTTCCCCATCATACAACCTGCACAGAGGAGTTTTCCTCCAGTTTAGACACTCCTTAAGCACTGGGTGAAGGACGGGTCAAGTGCAGGTCACATGGCAGAGCGTTGGAGCCTGAGAGTTTGGTATTGATCAAAGCCAACACTGGGACAATGTTATCTATCTTACATAAATGGCTTATAATGTGTTTGAATGAACATAATGCATGCTGAGTTTGAGTAGATTTGGACTGTCTTGAAGTAAGTTTGCCAAAGGAATGTGCATTTATTCTAAATAAAAATGAAAAGGAGAGACTAAAATCATCACTTCTATTGACAGTCTACATATCTACATATCAAGTAAATTCACTGCCAAAGGAACAACTCTGAGCTTTGTTCATGTGGGAGAAGCCCACCTCAAATGACCACACATTCTTTCTGATCATTCAATTTTCTAAGATCAGATGGCCTTTTTAGTGAAGTAAAAAATGCAGCCGATCTACCTTGCCAGCAAGCGGAATTCTCGTGGTACTTACTAGTTTACAAACACACAAGAGAATCCATCTTGAACCTCTCTCGCACTATTTAACAACCCTGTGATCACAAATAAACACGAGGCGCTGCAACAACACATCACTGTTTTTGGTGTTTTTGATCAGATCAGCAGCAAATGTGATATCAATCTGGCTCAACATGTTAGATTTCGATACCAGTTACTGTTGTTTCTAATGGGAATAGTTGTATTCTTAAAGCAATACTAAGTAACTTGTTTACCTTAATAAATCCTTTCCGTAGTCCCTCTGGGGTAATACAAGTGTTAATGGGAGGATTGGAGCGTCTTTCATCTCCCCCTGGTGTCTCTGGCCAGAAAACCACACCTGCAGCTTTTCCTGCTCCGACCCGGAGTCACAAATACACACTAATAGAATCACGAAGTAGAAGCTAACAGGCTAACGGGCAAAGCTAACTGTGGGCTAGCGCCACTTAAACAGTAATTACAGCCAAGTTTGAGTGAAGAAAATTATTTCCATTGTGTAATTGGATGAACAATATCCCTCTCTCCCTTCACCTTTTCTGTCAGCGTGGTATTTACTCTCACGGACAATTAACGAGTAAAAACAATTTCAACTTGCTACGACACCTGCAGTTGCTCTCATGGCCTCTAGGGGCAAGAGTTACTTAGTACTGTTTTAAATGGTTGTATAATTTATAATGCGTCACAAACTGAAGGAATTTGAGTTTGCTTTTGTGTTCAGTAAACAGTAAAAAATAAATACAATATAATGATAAGAAGTGCACATCCAGCGCAGCGTGCCCCAACACAAGGTACACAAGTCTATTTTCACCTTTGCGACATGAACAACACTCAGACTGAGTGAGGAAGCATCTACTCACTGTGTCAGAGCAGCACCAGCTCAGAGCCATGGAGGAAGAGAGTTTGGAGAACAAAGATGAAAAGATAGAGAACCAGCGATCAGATGAGTCTACACCAATATTATATTCTGTTGTCACTCGTCATTGATGCAGCTGATTGTTTTTTTATGGATTGTTGGACATGAACTAAATAGATGGGTCATCAAATAAAAGTAAATTGAGGCTTATTCTCTCGTCATTTCTTGCTCTTCAAATATTATATGAGTCGTGACAAAAAAGCTCGAAGCCCTTACAAAAAGAGGGACATAATATTGTGTGGTTTTGGTGAGTGACAGGAGCTCAGACGGTAGCGCTCAGGGGCGGGGCTTCAGACTTGAACAAAATCAGCTGCTTGGAATGCATCTGAAATGTGGCCTCCACCTCCTCCTTCCTGTTCCTCCTGCACAGCTCCTTCCGTTCCCACCGCCTTCCTCTGGCTCCTTCTCATCTTCATCTTTGTCCTCCTCCTTCTCCCCTGGCTCATTCTTCAAAAAAGCCACAAGAAACGTAACGACAATGCAGCAACCATGTGAGGATACAGATCAGTTTTGTAGGTCTTAGCTTTCAAATGAGGCATTACGCTGGCCTAAAGACTCCAGTCCAGAAGCTTTAAGATTTGGGTAAAGCTCAACTGGAGAAAATCCACTTGTTTAAAGCAGTACTAACTCATGCCCCTAGAGGCCATAAGCGCCACTGCAGGAGTCATAGCATGTTACGTTTTTTTACTCATTAATTGTCCGTGAGAGTAAATACTACGCTGACAGAAAAGGTGAAGGGACAGAGGGATATTGTTCATCCAGTTACACAATGGAGATCCTTTTTTTCACTCAAACTTGGCTGTAAATACTGTTTAAGTGGTGCTAGCCCACAGTTAGCTTTGCCCGTTAGCCTGTTAGCTTCTTCTTTGTGAATCTATTAGTGTTTATTGCACCTCTGACCCAGAGGCAGGAAAGTTGCATGCATGGTTTTCAGGCCAGAGACACCAGGGGGAGATGAAAAACCTCCCAACACTTGTATTACCCCCAGAGGGACTACGGGTGGGTGTAATACAAGTGTTTATGGGATGATTGGAGGGTCTTTCATCTGGCCAGAAAACCATGTTTGCAACTTGACTGCCACCGGACCGGAGCCACCAATACACACTAATGGAATCACGAAGAAGAAGCTAATAGGCAAAGTAGCCAAGTTTGAGTGAAAAAAATTATTTACATTGTATAATTGGATGTACAATATCCCTCTCTCCCTTCGCCTTTTCTGTCAGCGTAGTATTTACTCTCCAGGACAATTAATAAGCTAAAAAACTGCAACTTGCTACGACACCTGCAGTTGTGCTTATGGCCTCTAAGGGCAAGAGTTACTTAGTACTGCTTTAAAACGTAGAAAAACACCTGTGATGAAGTAAAAAAATGCTTGAATTTTACTCTTTTTTTGACTACTTTTGACCATAAACCAAACAAACTGCAGGCGACCGCACTTCGGGCACATGTTTGGGTCATTACCGTGGTTTACACAGGGCTTCTTCATTTCAGGAGGATATCGGTTTACAAAAGCACCAACATACATGTGCACTCCGCTTGTTTGGTGGAGGTATGCGCCCGGACCCACGTCAGACCGGGGCCCTTTGTACGTCACGTTTAACCAAGTCGACCCCGCGCTCGAATTCCTCCAGCAACCCCAGAGTGATTTAGGACTCGCTGTGCGCCTGCCAGTGCTCACGGCAGCGTTTACCCGTCGGCTCCTTGAGCGTGAAATTGGCCCGACACTCAATAAATCTCAGCTGCGAGGGAGGCCCCTAATTGTCTAAAGTATTACCGAGGAAAAGGAAAGCAGCAATCACAAGCACCATAACAATTACATGGACTGGGAAATTAGTGCCAATGGCTCGAGCGCTGATTCCACAAGGGCCTTTATTATGCTTGACAGACTTTTTGGAGCTTGTGATGATCATCTTTTTTTATGCTTTCACTCACTTCTCTCTTAAAGGGATATTTCAGGATTTTTGCTAAATGGTTACAATTATTCTATCGACATCATTTATATCGTTAGTGTTATAAGTGATTTGCCTCAGGTGCACTGTGGAGCGGGTCAGACTGTTTTTAATGCAGGCTAGCTGATACCATAGCAATGCGCTAGCCTTGCACTAGCCTAGCGCCACGAAACTCTTCAAATATAAGAACTGCATGAATTACAAAAAAATATCTCCAGAAATGAGCCTCTGAGATCTGGATAACTAGGAAATGAGGCCCTATGTCAAAAATCCTGAAAAAAAATAATCCTGAAATATCCCTTTAACGTGGGACTGCAGATGGAAAATAGCTGCTGAGCTAAATCTGGTACAAACCATCTCCTCTTGTAAAGACTAATGGTTCTGTACATTGTCCCTGTTTCAATAAATAATGATAATAATAATAGTGTTAATATCAGAGTTAAAAAAAAAAGGCAAAACTCTTCCTTTAACGTTTAACCTTTATCGAATTGCAATTGAGGTTTTAGTTTCTGTGGTATCTTAACCTCAAAGGGCTCAGGTTTTGAGTGAACAACATATTCTCCAATAGATACAGACGGCATCTCTGGAATAACCCATATATGGTCATGTTTGAAAACAGTCAAAGGGGAAAACAATTTTGACAAAAATCTAAACTTCTCTAATTTTTCAAAAAATTCTTTAACAAACGCTGAATTATGAATATAGTTTTCTACTAAACAAAGATAAAAGACATGGGAAGGAGCAAAGTGGTTCAACATCCCATAAAAAAACGGAGAATGCTAACATGATGCTTCATGTTAGCGTTGTGCTAATGCTAACGCTAGCTAGCACTTGCTATTACTGCCGTTTTTTTGCTTCTACTGAACAATCTGCTGTGAATAAACATCCATATTGGCCCGATTTAGACTTGACTTTATTTGTATGTGAAGCCAGAAAATGGCTAAAAAAAATCTAAAAACTGTGTTTCCCAAAAGATTGTATTTTCCCCCTCTGTGAGGCCACGCCCCCTTCTATGATGAGATGCCGTCTGTATCCATCAGAATTTCCTTTGGGATCGTAATGTAAATGCAATGAGGATAAACGTACGTCACGGTTTACTTTGGAGTTGTTTTTGCAGATGGTTCTAGCAAGTAATATTTTTAGTTTCTGTTCTGTGAATGCGAGCTGCAGAGAACTCCAAGAGGCCAGTTTTTTATGTAATAAACAAGCCACTTTTCCACACTCTGAACTTGTGTTTATTTCTGGCAGCATCATATCTTTTTTGAGGGGAACTTTTAGGTCCAGCTAATAATAAACCGACAGAGTTCTCGCTACATTTTCCCCAAAACACTTTCAGCACAGCTCCGCTCGAGTCGCCCATTAGGCTTATTATTTCTAACCCAGGTCTGGTTTCCTCTGTCTCTCTCTCTCTCAGGCAGGTCTGATCCGCACGGACATCGGGGAGTTCTTCATCGAGCCTCTGGAGAAGGGCCAGCAGGGCGGGGAGGAGAAGGGCCGAGTGCACGTGGTCTACCGGAGGTCGGCCATCAGGAGAGACGGGACGGGAGCCGAGGAGATGCACAACGAGGGTGAGGAGAAAAGACTGAGAAAACTCTAAAAACAGTGGCCTACTCCTTTAAAGGAACAGGCCACCGTTTTTCCATACTGAGACATGTTTTCACCTGAGCTTAGACGAGTTGATACGCACCTGTCTGGTCTTGTGTGCGTGCACCCCGTTTGGAGCCATAGGAATATACTGGGAGAGACCAGATGCTAACAACATCTTTGGTCGTTTTGGGTGACTGAGGGCACTTGCAAAGACCAGACAGGTACACATCAACTCGTCTAAGCCCAGGTAAGAACATGTTTCAGTATTTAAAAAACGTGGCCTGTTCCTTTAAGCTCGTGCATGGCTGTATTTTGGACTGAAAGTAACAATAGTGCAGTTTACACTTTACAAGCCTGTGTCACAAGTTTCTCAAAGTACACAGTAGTCATTATGTATTCACTCCACACTCGGTGTTGGTAAGCTGTTATTGAAGCCACTACTTACTATGTGGCTATAATGTGTTGTTCATATCCTGATCTCTTATTATGTCAGTGCCCTCTGCTGGACACGTGCAGAAAATCTTTCCTTTAAAAAAAAAATTAACTTGCCCCCTAGTGGCTGGAATGAGCATTCTGGTTATTTTGGTTAACTCCGCAGGAATGGGCATGAGACTTACTTTTTCTTTCTTTTTTTACATATCTGGAATTGATGCTATACAAGGCAGTGGCCGGATGAAATCATCTTGTGGGCCGGATTTGGCCCGCGAGCCACATGTTTGACACCCCTGGTCTAGTCCCTTTAGTCCCCTAGACGCTGATTTCAACGTTCAGTGTCCAGTGGCATCTTCCTGCTCCAGCACAATGGGAAGGCAAGGCCAGGCATGTTTATTTGTACCACAAGTTTTGTCAATGTGCCTACGCAATACGAAAGTTCTTTTAGCTTTCAACACCTCAGTTATTTGTTAGATTTCCACAAAAAAACAAGTGTCTGTATAACTTATCTAGAACAGCAGCCCCAGCTCCTCCTGCATTATTATTCTATTTTTTTTCTGGTGGCCCAAAAGTACTGTGGCCCACTGGGAAATATCCCGACTCTCCTGATTACCCAGCACGACGTTGATTTTGCAATTCTCTGAAGTGGCGCGGAGCTGAGCAAACTTATGTAGAATCCGTCGGTCAGAGTTACAAAATAGAGCTAAAAGTTTGGGGATAGATTTTCTCGTGAGCCTGTCCTAAACCTGAATCTGAAATGTGCTCCCAATGTCCCCAGCTCTGCTTTATTGCTGCCAGTTTTTCGACATTGCTTGAAAGTTCAAAAACATATTGGACAAAAAACACGTAAATGCAAACGGACCATCTAATAAACCCCCAAATGTCATCACATGCAATATCTGAGGGACGAATATTCTCAAAAGTACTTGGTGTAGCTTGGCAATGCTTCCAAATCCTTCTGTCCTTTCGCAAAAAATATCCAATAAAAAAAGTTCCGACACCCCAACCCAAAGAACATATTTTATTGGTGGATATAAACCCTCTCTTTGGACACCTCAGTCTGCGATGGCGAGGGGGAAGAAAGGGTCAGCAGAGACAAACTGTGGTCGTTTCAGGTGGACAGAATTATATTAAAAATGAAGAGAGTGTTGTTTTGTACTGTCTGCTTGCACCGAAGCTCAAAAGAAATCAGGAAAAATAGTCAAAAACAAAGTCCTTGGCTTTCCTTTTAGGGCCACTCAGGATGCTTATTTACCTCAAGCTCTGGACAAAGCAGAGAAAATATAGTCTGAATCACATAATCCGGTCTGAGCAGAGAAGGTGCATCATTCATGAAGTTATATAATTTCACTTCCTGAAACCGGACATGATGAAGTCGATGGTTCGGACGGATTTGTGCTGGACCTTGTCTGGATTTGTTGTGGAGAACGTTGTCTTTGTGGGTCCAACCTGACCAGCATGTTTTTGGAGGTCGGAGAGACCGGAGTACTTCCCTCAGTGTGTCCCGCACTGGTCCTCCTGCCTATTCCTCCTGCGCAGCTCCCTCCGCTCCCACCACCTCCCCTGGCTCCTTCTCATCTTTGTCCTCCTCCTTCTCCCCTGGCTCTGACGCCATTCTTCACCAATCTCTGAGAAGAGCAGACAAATATAATCCATGTTATTCTCCAGTGAACATATATTACACAGAACAATATGAAGGCTTGTGTGTCTTAGCTGCGAGCCTTGCCCAGATACCTCCTTGTTTGTCACCTTTTAGTTTCCTGTTGCGCCTCTTGTGACGCCAACACTGTGCTGCAGGTGTGGGGGCTCTCGGTGCCTCCTCAGTGTTTCAGAAGAAAAAATCTGTGGATTCGTAGGTCTCGAATGCTGCTCAAAGACACTTAGATCATCAGCACGTTTTACTCAATGTAAATGAATTCACTCATTAGGGACAAAAGATTATTGAGATTGACCAAAGATTTCGATTTCGATTAATTACCCAGCTCTACTACTACTAATCTTCAAGGTTCTTCTATACTCTGTAGTTGAAGTGTCGCCCCTCATATAAAAGACAAAACAAACGGCGAAACGTTCAACACTTCCACTACAGAGTTCAGAAGATGACTCAAGAACCTTCATTGAAGATAGGCAACTCCTGTACGACTGAGAGCCTACACAGACATACTGAGGCTCCTCACAGCTCTGGTTCAGCAGGAGCCTGGCGTCTTTAATCCTTCTCCACATAAGCGTGTTTTCCTGAGCAGCCCGTTCACCGGAGCAGATGCAAAAGGTCTGGAATGTGACTCCTGGTGTCATGACCTAAACCTGTCCACCCAAACTCTGACGTCTGACCTGCTTTTCTACAGCCCGTGGGGGAAGACGGTTCACCCACCTTGCCCGTGTGAATGTGGGATGTAAGGCGATGGTCAGAGGGCACGATGGCGCAGACTGGCAGCTTCGCTTCCATCAGACCACCCCATAGGGCAGCTGTGGCATACAAAGGGCTTTGTACGCATCATTTTGTGGCCAGTGTAGAGTGTCGACGACTATTTTCACTTGTCAGATTTGTTTTACGCAAATTGAAAGTTAAATGCGTAAAAAAGCTGTGAGTCTTGTCCGTATACCTCCTTGTCTTTTGTTTTCTGTAGCGCCTCTGTGACGCCAACGCTGTGCTGCAGGTGTGGGGGCTCTTGGTGCCTCTTCAGTGTTTCAGATGAAGAAATCTGTGGATTTGTAGGTCTCAAATACTGCTCAAAGACCTTTAGATCATCTTTAGAAATTGAAAATAAAATAGGTTCCAAAAATAAAAATGGTGGGGCATCATTTTTTTCACCACCTTTTTCCCCTCTTTATTGAAACAGCTGCACAACAAAGTGTAAGATAGTGATAAAGATGTGTTAGAGATTATTACCAAATATTACCAGAGGAAATGTAATCAGATTGTGGCGCTATTTTAACATTTATTTTATTGGTTTATTTTCTTCATTTATTTGGACGGGACAATGCATTTTAATGAACATACATGGGTCATGTTCCCACACAGGATTGTAGCGTTGGGCTAATTTCCATCCATCGTCCCCCATGTGGACCCTCAAACCCACTCTTATTCATCCTGGCCTATTGTACATGTTTTTAGTGGTAGGGGAAACCGGAGTACTCGGACACGGGGAGAACATACAAACTCCACACAGAAAGGCCCCGTCCTGATGGGAATCGAACCCGTGACCTTCTAGCTGTGAAGCATGAGCGCTAACTGCTGCACTACCGAGCCACTACCATGTTGGCATCCATTTAAAGTTAGCGTTTAGCTTCAGCACTAACATGTTTAACATATTGTATCCACCATCTGCCAGCATTTTCGCCGCATCCTGTTTAAATATTCATGTATAATGAGAAAACAGAGGTCACAAACAAAGTACTAAAGTAAATGCTGCCGTCTGAATGACTTCACTGATTCTTTGGCAAAGCCTTTGACACAAAAGCAAAGCCTTTGCTGTGTGTAAACAATCCCTGATGTACTGTACAGAATTTTGTGTTTTTCTCTGTGGAGTTTGCACCTTCAGTGATTTTAATGGTTCCATGTCACGGAGAATCAACTTTTTGAGATTATAACAATGTCCATTACCAAATCCTACGATAACCAACAAAGTCTCCCTCTCTTTTAGTGGCGGACTTTGGCATCGCCGACCTGCCCCGAGCGTTGGACGTTGTCGAACACAAATTGTCGGAGTCTGAGCGGAAAAAGAGACACGCCAAAAAAGAGGACTACAACATTGAGGTGCTGCTGGCCGTGGACGACTCGGTCATTCGATTCCACGGGAAAGAGCACGTCCAGAACTACGTCCTCACTCTCATGAATATAGTAAGTGGATTGGATAATTTGTCTCTGATTTGGACAAGCTTTTGGTAAATGAAGGTTTCTAAATAACATAATGCGGCCATTGTTGATGTCAGCTAATGAAATTGCTTCTGAAAGGGGGAGCGAAAAGGATTATTTTGTGTACCTTTTAAAGATCTTTTTTTCAAGTTATGAAATGCAATATCGTATTACTTTATTCATCAGTGGTGAAATGGCGGTCTGCCCTGCACATTTAGAAGGATGTGCCAGAAGGATTGTGACAGTCCACAGCCTATTATTTTATGGTTTGGGTTGAGCCTGAAGTATTGATAAATAATTCTATTCAATAAGCATGTGTTGTTTATCTGTTTATTAGGTTAAATATGAATTGAATCGCCCAGCCACCCTGCGAAGGAAACTCATTTCGGCCGCTTGTATTCGCGATCTTGTCCTTCCGGTCTTTACGCAAATCTCATGACCATAGGTGAGGGTGGGAATGAAGATTGATTTATTCCATAAAGAAAGATTACGGTGAGGTGAAACAGGTTAAGGTATGCTTTATTGATCCCTGTAGTGAAATTTGTTCACTGTATTTGAGTACACATTTCTCAGTGCCATTGGGGCAATCTGTAGGAGCAGTGAGCAGCCAGTGTAGGCTGGTGCCCGGGGACCCACGTCCAGATTTGTAGCCCAGCAGACACGGGGAAAACACACAAATTCCACACAGAAAGGCCCCATGTGGGGATGGAACTTGGATGGATCTTTTAGCTGTGCACGAGTGCTAACCACTGCGCCAACATGTGCCGCCACCGGGCGACTTCCTTTAATGCTGTCCCTGGAGCATCAGCATCAAAACTTGGATCTAAAGATATTCGATTTTGTTTACAGGACTTGCTTTCGATATATTTTAACTTTTTCAATGCCGCACTGGTATCGTTTAAAGGGGCTAGATGCAAGTTAGCCATTTTATACTCACTACTGCCACCTCAGGTCATACGTGTAACTGCACCTTCTGCCACTTCAGACCCGAATTAACACTTTTTTGAGTGGCAGGATTTTAGAAGCAGTTGTGGTGAACAGGTCTGAGCTCATTCTACACATTAGGACATTGTTGGAACATGTAGGGGGTTAGGGTTAAAGGAAAATACATAGTTTTGACATTTTTAAACTCCGTATAGTCCCTTTAACAGTACTCATTCCTACATAAAAAGCACTGACAATGATACAGACACTCAGAAATACAATTAGCGTCTCCTGTAGCCACAGCTGTCGTGAGGTTGACTGGTAGAAGTGAGGCTGCGCTTGTTAACTGCTGATCTTCATGTTACAAGACAACCTGCTCTTCTGTCTGAGCCACTGTCGCCACAAAGACCAACCGAGCACGCCACTTTCTCCTTAATAAAAAACATTTCCCGCACATATTCCCAGAGCTGTGGTTTCATGCCGTTTCTGGATTACGCACAGAAATGTAAAAAAGAAAGAAAAAAAAACCTCCCTTTGAGCCGTGGGCTATTACGGCTTCAAGCGGCACCTTCCACCATAATCCGCTTGTCTGGCCCAAATCCCCGGAGTCAGATCCTGCAGGGCGCTGGGTAGAGCCCGTAACAGTCGCCGAATGGAGGAGACCAATTAGAAAAGTTGACTGAGGCCTGAGCGGGGCTGCCATGGCAACCCGCAGTGCCAGAAGTCATCTCTGAGCGCCGCAAACAAGGAATGATTCGCGTGTCGGTAACCAGGACACATTCCCGGCCGCGTTCATGGGTATAGAAAAAATGCAAACACGGCACAATGGCGGTGACGGGAGAGGGGTCAATTATGGATAAAGAAAGTGCTTCTAATTGGTCACGTTCTGGCATTGGAAGAAGGATAATGACTGTACGCATTTAGGTCATCACTTCTGTGGTTGAAATGGAACTGAAGAGCGTTGGACCTAGAGTGTTAATGGAAGGCTGAGTGCAAGTATTGTGTGCTTTCTGATGAAAATAAGCTTGAGAGGTGATGGCTGGACAGGTGAAAAGCTCTATAAAAGCACTATATGAGCAAATCTAGCAATGTTTTCCTTCGTTGCATCACTGACATGCCTTCCTGCCAGTGTCTAAGTGACAAAGTTTCCACTAAATTACTTCATTGCTCATTTGTGCATTTCTCATCTAAGAAGCCTCTTCAGCTTTCAGGTTTGAAAAGCGAAATTCATCCCCCTTTTCGTCTGGAGGAGTCGGACCTGGCTTTACCACCTTATTTATTTATTTTGTATCTTGAAAAATCAGGCGATAAGCAACCATACGCCAAGAGCCACATACAGCCTTTGAGTTTCAATAGAAATAGTTTAACCCATGGGAGGCACGTTTGCTCGATGGTGGGCCAATTTTCTTCATTGTACAAAAAGACCAAAGGCCAAACCTGACAGTTTTAGCCCAAAGTAAAGCACCACTTTCTACAAATGCCAGTACTGTACATAAGTACTATGGCAAACTCTACAAATACTCTCCGATTTGTGTGGTAATATCTCTCAAAATCCATGCTCAAGGGCTGGATTTGGCCCCTCTGCCTAACGTTGCCTACTCTTGCGATATGAGCTGCAAAAAACAAACAAAAGCAACTTATCATTTACCACTTTATTTATGCAAAATTAACCAGAATACAGTCAGTGAACAATGAACTTTCCCAGATACGAACCCTCCAGACTCCCCTTCAGTTCTTTCTAATAAAGCAATGCATTTGTACCCTGTAATGAATTCATCTTTCATCAAAGTTCATAATGTAAAAAAATGAATAAATAAAAGTCTTTGCTAGTTGTGAATAAAAGGCCTTTCACTCTTTGCTGCTTTTAATTACTTAAGCTTATTTTATAACAAGTGGCTCTTTTGATCTTGAAGGTTAGAGACATTAGCCTGAGAACAGTGTTTTTCAAACTTTTCACTGAAAGAGTTATTGATGGAACACGTCTTTCTGTAGCACCTGATTATACACAAGTAGCGGCAATCAAAGCTCATCTGAAAAGAAGTGTTTTCTGCTGCTTTTTAAAAGGATGAACAGAGTCGGCCACATGCAGGGACTGAAAATGGTGATTTCAGTTTTGGAGCAAAAAGCTTGAAAGGATAAGTCTCCTCTGGTTTTGAAGTGGGTCGCTTGGTTCTGGCCCGAGGACTGAGGCGGGAACAGGCCATGCAAGGATCTAAAAGTCAAGACTTTAAGATCAATGAAAAATTGGATGGGGAGCTGGTGAAGACGGACATAAGAGTAGTGTCCGTCTTTTCCTGTTAAAAGCCTCGCTGCAGTGTTCTGAACTATCAACCATTTTTTCTCAAGTGGTAAAAACTGTTTTTGAATGGCTGTCAAGTGATAATGACTGGTCAAACCAATCACCAAGATTTCTGATGCTCGACTGAACCGAGGAGTCCAGAGAACCGAGGATGTTCACCGTGAAAGGGATTTTCTGCTCTGGGACAATTATCAAAGTCTGATTCTTTTTTAAATTTAGCAGTCTTATTCAACTCTTGACTCCATCCATCCATCCATCCATCCATCCATCCATCCATCCATCCATCCATCCATCCATCTATCCATCCATCCACTTTTCCGTTGCCCAAATCACATTGCACCAGCCCCTTATGGCTCCTCTTGCAGGTGGTGGGTCCACAGAAGGACGGCCTCACGATTCCTGTTGGTCTCTAATAAGGGGCTTCTGAACCGTCTGACCCGTCACAATGAAAAGTACAATTAGATATCATCCGCACAAAGATGATTTTTAAATTTGCTAATGTTTTTTCTAAGAGGGTTGATGTACAACATAAACAAAATTGGACCGAAGATCGATCCCTGAGGAACACCATTCAGCAGAGCAATGGCTTCAGACATAATTCTATTTAAACAGAGAATGGTCTATTGGTTAAATAGGATGAAAAACTCTTCAGGACTGTCCCAAAGATACCAAAGTCAATATTCAGTTTCTGTATCTGCATTTGAAAATTATCTGAAAGTGAAAACACTCGCCATCGCTGAACCAACGCTACCAAGCTAACCCCCTCGGCCTCTTCACAATGGCCGCGTTGTTCAGGTCAGTTTATGTGAGGCTAAGCCAGGGACACCTCTGCGCCACATCTGCTGTTCTCATTCACAAAAACCAAAACAGTCCCACCTCCATCTCCTGCTGGATTTGTCATTAGGAGAAGTGTGGAATGCAACTGGATACCCTCAGTCAGGTTTTGCATAACTTTACTGTATTGGTAGAGGTAAAATTAAGATTATTTCAAGTGCAATTCTCTTGAAATGAATGTATTTGCTCTTGATTGGAGTCGGTATGTTAGAAAAATCTTGCTCTTGCACTTGCTCTTATACAGGTGCTCGTCATATAATTAGAATATCATGAAAAAGTGCATTTACTTCTGTTATTCAACTTAAAATGATGATATAGACTCATTACATGCAAAGTGACATATATCAAGCCTTTGTTTGTCTCTAGCCCATTCCTGTGCGAAGTTATGAATGTATAAGGAACTAATCACTGTGCTCATTCCAGCCACTAGGCGGCAACATAAATTTAAAAAAAGGGAAAAAATTCCACACGTATCCAGCAGAGGGAACAGACATAAAAAGAGGTGAGGATAAAAACAACAAATTATAGCCACGTGATAAATGGTCAGTCTGCCCCACCTAGTGCTGAGTGAAGGAATCATGACTACAGTGTAGCAGAAACTTGTGACACAGGCTTGTTAAAGGGGCTAGATGCAAGTTGGCCATTTTATACTCACTACTGCCACCTCAGGTCATACGTGTAACTGCACCTTCTATATTAAGCTCGTGCATGACGGCACTTTGGACCCGAAATAACACCTTTTTGAGTGACAGTGCAGGATTTTAGAGGCAGTTGTGGTGAACAGGTCTGGGCTCATAACTATACCATTTTAACATTTTTAAACTCCGTATAGTCCCTTTAAGTGCAATAGAAATCAAGTTTCCTCAATAGTATTTTCCCAATCAAAGCATATTTTACTGGAGTTTTTGTTTGTGGACCCCATCGATACACTCCCAGTATATTTTGGCCCCCAGGGAAATTTCCTTAGCCCTGGTATACACCAATGAAAGCTGTCACGCGTGTCCTCTGACAGTCGATTGGTGGATGTCATTACAATGAGATATTAAAGGGATATTTCAGGATTTTTGACATATAGGGCCTCATTTCCTAGTTATCCAGAGTGTTGCTGATTTCTGGATATATATTTTTTTGTAATTCATGCAGTTCTTATGTTTGAAAAGTTATGTGGCGCTAGGCTAGTGCAAGGCTAGTGCATTTCTATGGTATCAGCTAGCCTGCATTAAAAACAGAAAACCCGCTCCACAGTGCACCTGAGGCAAATCACTTATAATGCCAGACTAACCATATAAATGTCTGTGTCGAGTAATTTTAACCATTTTGCATTTAAAAGAACTTATATTTGAGCAGCATCAGCCACGTGGTTGTATAAGCTACGCAGCGGCGGAGTGATCTGCTAGAAAATAGTCCCTCAAAATGCGATCATTCATGTGATGCAAGGTCAGTTATATTCCAAACATGATTCTATGGACACAGACATTTATATGGTTAGTCTGGTGTCATAAGTGATTTGCCTCAGGTGCACTGTGGAGCGGGTCAGACTGTTTTTAATGCAGGCTAGCTGACACCATGGAAATGCGCTAGCCTTGCACTAGCCTAGCGCCACGTAGCTCTTCAAATATAAGAACTGCATTACAGAGTTGGCTCATAGGACAAATTCATGAATTGTGCAGTTTTTTAAGTTGGAGAGTTAAAAAAAAAAAAAAAAGGTAAATGGTCACATTTGTATATTGCCTTTCTACCTGCCTAAAGCGCTTCACATCACGGAACCAGTCAACCTTTCACTCTCATTTTCACTTTGTCGTCACTAGAGGTTTACAGCTTTTGAGAACTTTCCGTCGCTCTGGTCCTAATCATTTAAATCCTACTCACGACACAAAGAATATTAACAATAGAGGAAAATTATGAACTGATCAGGTCACAGCGCAGCTCTGGTCCAGCACAAACACTCGTATGTGGGTCAGAACGTCTGGACTTTTCGGGCTCTTTCGGGCAGCGCTCCTTAAAGCATTTATTGCCCCCGAATGCTTCTGGTGTGAATGGAATATTTGCTTGAATTCTTTCCTTGTGTAAATTTGGACAAACGCCAGAACAGAGTTTTTTTTGTGTTCTCAGCGGCGGAGCTTTTGTGCGGGAGGGTCATAATTTAAACCCCTGTCACTAAATGCTGTTCCTTTAGTTGCATATTTGTGTAAACTTGCACTTTTTCTTTGTTGTGAGTGACTTTTTGACTGTGAGGTCAGTGGCCGGGCACAGCTCAGGAAAAAAAAGGGGCTTTGCATTTGTTTTCCTCTTTTGATAAGCATAAGTCAAATGATGCACAGCTAAACTAAAGTGAATGAAATGACAAACTTGGTGTGCGGGTGGGTCAGGTTGAAAAAGCGCTCATGCACTGCCTGACCCGGCGAGAAAAGAAAGAAAGAAAAAAGATTTGGCACAAGAAATAAGGTCACACACTCTAATATTTCATTACAGAACACATTTGCTGTGGCATTATTTCAATAAGCTGCTGCCATGTCAACAGTGTTGCATGAAGTTTTGGCTCGTTAAATTGGGCATTTGATCCAGATTATTTCACTTGTTCTGGGATGTTTCTGTCTCGATTCAATACATTTAGTCTTTATGTCTGGTTGATTTATCTGCCATTTCTATGGTATCAGCTAGCCTGCATTAAACACCGTCCACTGTTGTCACGTATAACGCCAGACTAACGATATAAATGTCTATCTTAATAGAATCATTAAAACTGTTTTGCATTTATATTTGAACAGCATCAGCTTCGTGGTTGTATAAGCTACGTGGCGGCGGAGTGATCTGCTAGAAAATAGTCCCTCAAAATGTGATCATTCATGTGATACAAGGTCAGTTATATTAACAAAAATATTCTATGGACACAGACATTTATATGGTTAGTCTGGTGTTATAAGTGATTTACCTCAGGTGCTCTGTGGAGCGGGTCAGACTGTTTTTAATGCAGGCTAGCTGATACCATAGACATGCACTAGCCTAGCGCCACTAAGCTCTTCAAATATAAGGACTGCATGAAATACAAAAAAAAAAAAAAAAAAAAAAAAATCTCCAGAAATCAACAACACTCTGGATAACTAGGAAACGAGGCCCTATGTCAAAAATCCTGAAATGTCCCTTTAAGATCTGGACTGTGTAAAGTGTAAAAACAATGTCCGATGCTCCCTGAACCGCTCTTTCACAATGTGAGCCCAAAAATCCTTCAAATTGATGAATGAGAAAATAAAAACAAGTGCTTGAGGACAGCAGAGAGTAGCAGATTGTATTTGCTCCTCTTTTCGCTGAATGCCTTTGATATGCCATTGGCTTTTGTGACCATTCTAAGTTGACAAAAACTACTTTCAAAAGACAGATTCAGTGTTTTATGAAAGACAAGGTTGTAATGGCGAACGTAAGAGTCAAAAGCAGCATGTTTTTGTTTTGGTCAATTGATGGTTCGGAGATGTGAGCAGCTGGAGCTCGGGATGATGGCGTCCGTGAATGGCGTTGCCTGGTGACTAATCCCATTGAGGAGCCGTTTGGCCTTGAGGATGAAGTGGGATAAAGTCATAGGAGAAAATCATTCGTGCTGGTGTCTTATTATATCATTCACAACAGGGTTACATGATGCCACCAGAGGAACAAGCACTTCGCTGTTCTCATCTGAAGGTTTCACATGCTGCTTGAGTGCTCTCAACCATTTCAATGTCTTTCTCTCATCATTGAGTAGGTTGGGCTGCATATTGGTGATTGCAAAATTATCATTGCGATATTAGGAGACACGGTGTCCGTCTGTCTGATTGAGATTTGCACATTTGTTGCACATATATAAAAAAAGTCAAATGTTCAGTTTCAGTCGGGAGATTCCTGGTTTGATTGATTTCGCAAGACTCAAGAGACAGTTATCAAACTTCACAAATTCTCCTCATAGCCCAACTTGGAGTCATGTTGGAGTCACTCCCCTCCACACTGTTTAGACAACACGCTGCTCTGATTGCATTCAATGAGCTATGGAAATCTCATTACAACTTTCATGAAAGTTAGAACATAATAATTCCATTTAGGACTAAGTTTACAGCGCAGTACTGTTTTTTGAGGGGAAAAAAAGAGGAACAAGTGTACTTATAGTTTTTATATTTTGTTATTTATTTTTATTTATTTACTTATTTTATTTCTTCTTTTTGTTTTTATATTTTTCCCCGCTTTTCCTAGATTCAGTTTTAAGGAATAGGCCACCGTTTTTACATACTGAGATATGTTCTTACCTTAGCTTTGACGAGTTCTTTAGGACCTGTCTGGTCTTCACCCGTGCCTTCAGTCACGTAAACACAGCACAGACGGCGTTAGCATTTAGCCTCTCCTCCACTATAGCTCCAAAACAAGTCAAGATAGAAGCTACCAAGCTCTTCCACGTTTTCACTATTTAAATATGGTTAGGTGAAGTGTTCCACTACAAAGTATAATTACACAAAATGAAACAATGTGGATTTTCTAAGCGGATAAAAGGGCGAACTATATTGTAAGGCGTAATAATACCAGGAGTAGTTTGGCATCCGCACAGTAAAGTGAAGATTACTGCGCAGCAAAGTGAAGATTACTGCGCGGATTTCGAACTACTCCTGGTTTTATTACACCTTACAATATAGTTCCCCCTTTTATCCGCTTAGAAAATCCACATTGTTTAATTTTGTGTAATTATACTTTGTTGTATTTAAATAGGGAAAACGTGGAAGAGCTTGGTAGCTTCTATCGTGACCTGTTTTGGAGCTATAGAGGAGAGGGGGAGAGGCTAAATGCTAACGCCGTCGCACTGTGTTTACGTGACTGAAGGCACGGGTGAAGATCAGACAGGTCCTAAAGAACTCGTCAAAGCTAAGGTAAGAACATATCTCAGTATGTAAAAACGGTGGCCTATTCCTTTAAAGTCTGTATTATTTTAAGGAAGTGTGTTTGTGTGTATTTTTGTGTGAGTGGTTCATGGGCCTTTGGTTGGTTGGGGAGGAGGGTGGGTGGAGTTTTTTTACATGCAGTTAATTTCTAAGAAATGTGACACACTATATTGACAATTTTGCAACTGTATGTCGGGTTATATTAAAAAAAAGGTCAATAAATAAAAAATAGTAAATTAAATAAATAAATATGTGAATAGTATGGACACAATAGTTTCAGTTGTCATATGCACAGTTAAGACTGGGCGCTACACCTTTGATATTGATGGCAGGATCGTCTCTGTTTGTTTGTGTTTTAAATAAAGAACTTAAAAAAAAAAGAGGAAAAAGACCTGACAGCTCCTGTAGCTACTGGATTAATAAACAAACGGACATTTCAGGAGGATTTCAGCTGCATCAGAGCAGGTCGGTCACATGTTTGTCCGTTCACCATCTTTTTGCAAACTTCTGTCACAATGCTAAACTGTTAGCCGCTAACTGTTGCTGCGTCCAATCGATCTGCTGCGATCTCTTGTTCAGTGTTTGTGTTTACATGGTGTGGGGGTGAGAGGTGTGTCGTGGGGTGAGGGCATGGATCTATAATAAACGGGGGTGCGAGGTGCAGCGCTGGTCTCCTGCTGTTTGTGAGAAGTGTTGCTTTCATTTTTCACCAAGATCTTGTATTGCTGATGGGAAAGTTTGATCACTGTGCAAAGCCTTCTCCAGCACGTCTTAACTGGGGTTGAGATCTGGACTCTGGACTTGAACCTAGACCCGACCCAGATCAGAACTGTCAGTTGAATCCAGGTGGACACCTTTTTGAGGGATTGGCAGTGTATTTACTGTATTGAAAACGCCAGCCCACACTCTGACATACATCACGCAGAGGACGGCATGAAGTTTCTCTGCGCTTTAGAGTCCTAACTTAATTATTTTGAGTTATATGACTAAAATAACCCCACCTAGTGTAGTTTAACCTCTTGACTCCCGCCTGAAGCGAGAGGATCTTTTTCCTCACGTCATCAGATTTTGTTTCCATAATTTTGTTGTTGGGTGTTCAACTCATTTTTGTAACTTTTTCGTCATTTTTTGTCACATTTTTGTCGTTTTTTTGTCAATTTTTTTATCACATTTTTGTCACATTTTTTGTCTTTTTTTTGGTAATTTTTTGTCAATTTTTTTTCTAAATTTTTTATCACATTTTTGTCATATTTTTGTAATTTTTTGTCACATTTTTGTCTCTTTTTTGTCCATTTTTTGTCAATTTCTTGTGACATTTTTGCCACTTTTTCATCAATTATTCGTCACTTTTTTGTCAATGTTTTCTCACTTTTTTGTCACATTTCCATCATTGTTTTCGTCTCAGTTTTGTTGCTATTTTCACAGCTTTTTTCCAGAGGCTTTTGGACTGGGGTAAAGCCAAACTGGAGAAAATGTGCTCGGTTCAGGTGGGAGTTTAGGGATTTAACAGCCTGAAAATAATCAGATCTTACAGTTATTGTTAATATGTGTTATTATCCAGGCTTGGGACTGGTAGAAGCTCTCAGCATTATGTTTTTGACTATATGCGGGGTCTGTTTCTCCGCGCTCTGCATCAGTAAGTCATTTCAACACGGGGGGGTTGGCGTTGGGTCACCGGTGAACGAGCCTCCAGGACAAGCGCCAAGTCATGGGTTTCAAAAACAACTTAAGGATATTTACTTGACCCGGTTGGCTCGCAGGAAGCCGCTCTATAAGCGTCCACTCTGTCAGAGCCGTGTTTATGTACCTACAGCTACGCAAATAACAAGAATAATTCATGCCACATCTGTCTACGGAGAACTCGTATTTGGGGAAATGGCCCTCGGTTTCGCTGGAAAAGGTCTTTTGAGGTGCTCTGTTTCAGCCCCAGTGGTCTAAGAAAACCGATTCTACTCGTAAAGTTGTCCTAGGTTGAAAAATAGAGTAGTGAAGGTAGCAGCATGACGATGTGTCGTGGATGTTGGTCTGTTTCAGGTCATGGGGAAAGTTTGGTTGTTGCTGCATGAAGCATTTCTAGTTTAACCATATGGTATATACGCACACACATTGTTGCAATAAATATGTAATAATTGTGTGATTTTGCAATACAGTAACTATACTATAACTCTAGGCAATAGTAGTTTTGAGAATGTAAAATATGATTATATGAGAAGTATAGGTGGGAAATATGCAGACAACAGAGATCCAAAAACTCTGCCAACCTTACATTTGTTTTGGCCCTGAAGAGCTCCAGGTGATCAGCTTTAAAGGAGCTATACCTGATTGTACAAAGAAACAGGGTCACTCAAATTTCAAATAGCTGTTTTCTGGTCCAAACTCATCTCAAACTTTCCTAATGCATTTACATCATCAAAATTCGTCACAGGGACTGAGTTTAAACCAGGTTTCACAACTTTCAGGGAGGAAAACTGTCAACAGAAAATAAAACAAAATCAAGGATTGCTCCTTTAAGTTAATGGCGGGTCTCGGAGCCGGACCACTTAAGAACCATTGATGTAGAACATTGGCATTTGCAGAAAATGGTTCTTAACTTTAGGCTACAATGGTGAGGTTCGGCCGTTGGTGTTTTGGCAATGATGAAAATCGGCCCTCCATGATGCAAACTTGCCTACCCCTGCTGTAGACCCTATAGTTAAATTCCCAAAGTGGGGTCTGGTGTCCCTGAAAGTTTTCTACATTGTAAGCACACAAAAAGAAATTGAGTGAAATTGAGTTCTTCCATGTACTGCTGAATTTTGTAGCGTGACGTTCCTCTATAGATCTCCTCATTCTAAATAGAGCAAATCACAATGTTTTGGGGACAAGAGGAATTTTGGCACTACTTCTCTTTGGACGTTGGTTTTTGGTGGTGTAAAATTAGGATTGTTGCTACAGTAAAAGACTAAAATGTGGGTGTTAGATCTTAAGAAAGGTCAAGTCTTCCATGAAAATACAGGCAGGTGATGAACTTGCTGTAGGAGAATACTGCAGTACAACAGGCTGCAGGGGAGACAGATGGCATTGGGATTCGAGAGGTCCCACCAGTTCTCTATCAGAGCACGCATTCATTACAGTGGATTCCCTTTAGACCTCTGGAGATGGAGGAGTAATTCTTTTCCCCAGAACACGAATGCCTGGAACGCTAACAGCAAATTGCAGCGATATGGAAGCGAGATGGAAAGGAAAAAAAAACAAACACCAGAGAGTAAAATACGAGCATTATCACTCCAAAGAAGTTTATATGTTATCAACTAGCAAATTGCCAAAGTTGAGCATATTTAGGTTGTAGAATGTCCTTAAACTGGACCTGCTTTGGAAATTCAACTTTTAAAGATTTTTCAGGATCAAACATTCTGTTTGTGCTCATATTTGTGGTTTTATGCGCAGATTCCAGAAGCATTGACATTTGAGAGAAGAGAGAAGTTTGGACTGCGAAACTAGTGCAAGGAAATGAAGCCCCCATTGAGATGTTATGTTCTGTTGTTTGTGCTGTATGTGGGAAAACAACATGCCCGTAGGTGCTCCTTGTGGACTTCCATAAGTGCCTGCACAATGGCTCTGCTCTGGATGCACATAAAAGACTCCCTCACACTGGTAAAGCTCAGACCGCGATCAAAATGCTGTGGCTGTGCATCGCTGTCAGACTTCAAAAGGATGGAGAGATATAAAGTCAATGTGAAAGAGGGACTGACGTGAGGCCCATACAATGAAGTATCAAAGCTGTGTTGTTATGCACCTTAAGTCCAGGATCTGCAGCTATAGACGAAATGGACTGATATAGTGAGAGTCCTCCAAGTACTTTTTACTGAAGTGAAAGTGTCTGACCAAAAAGAAACAAAGGAAAAAGAAAGTGGCCACATGGATTTCACTCACTGTTCTGATGTGAGGTTGCGTAGATAGGGTGTTGGGTTAAGTCCTGAGCCATTGTGGGTTTAAAGGTCGGGGAAACCGTAGTATTGCCTTCAGCGCCTCTCGGGTTTGCCCCTGTTTCAGAGCGTGGTGTCCAGCACTGGTTAGCTCTTCCTCTTCTCCTCCTTCCCCCCCATTGCACCTCCTCCTCCTCTTGTTGACACCATTCTTCACCTGGGGCACTTACAGTCTTTCATCTTCTTGGAAGAGCGTAGCAGACGAATATAATCCAGTTTATTCACCAGTGAACGTACATTAGCCAGAGAGCCAAGGTTTCTGTGGCTGAGCTGTGAGTCTTGCCTGGATACCTCCTCGTTTTTGTTCCCTGTAGGGCCTCCTGTGACGACTCCACTGTGCTGCAGGTGTGGGAGCCTCTCTAGTGTTTTAGAAGAACACATTTGTAGGTGTCAAAAGACCTTTGGATCATCTGCTTGCTAACTAGAGATCAACGCAATATCTATTTGCATAGATATTTGTTATATCTTTTATCTTCAAAACCATACCTGGAGTAGTATTTTTGCTTCAGTCACACAGTTTTGAGTGATCCTATATTTAAAATGAATGATTCCTCTTCTTCTTCTACAGTATGTCCACTAAAGAAAACGTTCTTGTCGCTTGTTGAGTCTCTAACTCCATCAGTGAAACTTTTCTTTCTTTTCTTTCCAGGTGGATGAGATCTACCACGACGAGTCTCTGGGAACCAATATCAACATTGTGCTTGTGCGGATGATTATGGTGGGCTATAGACAGGTGAGCAGCAGGGCCAAAGCTTTCTCTGTTTAACTTATATATACGTGTGAATTATGCACAGGGGGATTTCCATACTGATAAGTCATGAATGAAGAAGGCGGATTGATGGATGAAGTGTCTTGCCCAAGGACTTTTGGCAATTACGTTAGTGGCTGACGACCTCAGGAGGGCAAAGAGAAGGATTTTCAGGCATAATTTTTAAAACGTCATTCAGTACTAATTTGCAATGAGCCACGGAGATTTCTGCAGCCGTGGCAACGTAGCAAACACTATTTGTTGTCCTCAACCTGTGAGCATCTCTGTGACATCCATGTAATGTCTCAGAGCGGTCAGATGCCAAGGAGATCTCAGAGAGTCGTATGGAGTCTCATTGAGATCTTCTTGGTGTCTGACAGGTCTCAGGGACATTGCAGAGACATCACAGAAAAGTCTCACAGGTTGAGGACAACGAACAGAAACAGCTTGAGACCGCGTAGGCCTGATAGAGAATCACCGGGACGACCTGTAGACTCGCCTAATTGCCTATCGTCTCTCTCGAAGATATCTCTGTGACCAGCGGCAACTTGGCCCGCCCCAAATAGTCTCCAATTAGTCTTAAGACTTTTGCTTCAGCAGCATTTGCCCAATTTGACCGTCCTTACCCAGGGGAAGGGAAAGTGACATCACCAACAGCTGCTGTTCTTCTTCTTTAAGGTTATTGGCGGACTGCAGGCAAACAAAAGCGCATGTCGCCACCTACTGTATTGTGTATGCAACAAAATAGTGTCCAAATAAAGACATTTAAGGAGAAAAAAGAAGAAAAATCCAGATGAGCCATCACTAGCATCACTTTAAACAGTATTTACAGCCAAGCTTGAGCAAACTTTTTTTTCTTCCATTGTACAGTATAATTGGATGTACAATATCCCTCTCTCCCTTCACCTTTTCTGTCAGCGTAGTATTTACTCTCTAAGACAATTAATTAGTTAAAAAATTGCAACTTGCTACAACACCTGCAGTTGTGCTTATGGCCTCTAGGGGCGACGACGAAAAAGGTTGGGAATCATTGGTTGAAAACTCTGATAAGTCGACATGGTGTGAGTGACCACAGTTCTATAATTTAGCTCAGTGGTAAAACGATTTTTATGTATTTATTAAATGTGGCCACTTCAAACTAGTGTCAAGCCCACAGTTATCGAGAATCAATACTTTTTCAAGTATTGCAATACTTTCTTTTAGGTTTGTGGGCATTTTTATCATGCACTCCTGTAAGCACTTGTTTTCATTCTACACATTTTAAGATAAACATTACTTACTTTATCGCAATATGTATCGGATCGGCCCCTGAGTATTGTGATACGTATCAGGTCCTAAGTGTTGGGGCCCTGTGGGATCTTTGGAGCGATAAGGGGTCCACGACTCTCCAGACTTTAACATTAGGGCAAAAAGAACATATTAATCAAATTTACATTATCCCTGTCTCTCTCTCTTGTTCCTCCTCCAGTCCATCAGCCTGATCGAGCGTGGAAACCCCTCCCGCTCTCTGGAGCAGGTGTGCCGCTGGGCCAACACCCAGCAGCGGCGCGACCCTGAGCACGCGGAGTACCACGACCACGCAATCTTCCTCACCAGGCAAGATTTCGGTCCCGCAGGTATGCAAGGTACTGTACTACACTCGATCGAGGACTGTGCAGACTGCTGCTACATTTGTGCAACATTCACACAAAGGGTTGGCCAAGGTAAGGCCCAAAGGCAACAACAAATGTTTATAAAACTCCATCATTTGTCATTTCCCCCCCACCCCCCTTCCCAAAAGCCTTGCCGACTCAATGCTGAGGCCACCCTGAATTTAAATATTGATATGGAGGGACGTTTTTGGCATGTAGTGAAAAAACAGAAATGGTTTGTGTGTTGCAATCAGAGGTGGGTCCAGGGCACAGGCTTCCGGGGGCAAAATCTTTTCATTTGCCGCCCCTCCATTTTTCAATCCAATCCAATCCACTTTATTTATATAGCACATTTTATAAACAAGTGTTTCCAAAGTGCTGCACATAAAATCGATATAGGAATAAAAATATATATATATATAATAAAATCAAGTGATTTATGATTTCTAATACAAAATGAACTCTGTCATGGGCCCCCTTGTCCTGGGGCCCGGGGCAACTCCCCCCCCCTCCTGTCTACGGCCCTACATATTTTACAAACTGTGTCCCCGTGATATGAAAAAAAAAAAGCATATTATACACAATTACAAAAATACTACAATGTAAAAGTTATTTTTTGTATTTTTGTTTGAATCCTTGAGCCAATAAACTAATCAGAATCACAAAGCAGACGTTTTCCTAGTTAGTGCTGGTGTTGGTGCTCGCGTGTGTCCATTCTTATTTAAATTATGTTTCATTAAGCTTGGTTTGTGAAAATAGACAAGGTGTTTCCTGTGTTTTATTCATGTGAAATCACACAGAATAGTTTCAATTGTCTGTAGCTCACCATAAGGTCTTGGTTAACCCTCTGTGATGGTGTTCTTGAGGTTCTGAGCTTTCAACTTAGGAATAGTGTGTGTTATCAATATTAAAGGGCAGCTGAGGTTCAGTTGCAGTTTTGTTAAGAGCGTCCAACAAACCCTTCCTTTAAGTATTCCTGAAAGTGTTTTTTCTGTGTCCTGAAAATGATGTAAAGAAGTACGTTGTAAGCCATTGTGTGTCTTGCTCCTAGACACAACAACAACAACAACAATGGGGCAATGGTTCACCACCCACCTCTGATTGTGAAGCTTTTGATGGTTGCGTAAATATAGATACTACAAGTTTAATTCCATGCTCAGCTTAAATATTTTTGACTTTTCTGCAAATAACTATAGGACTTTGAGGGATAATTCAAAACAAATCTTGGTAAATAACGGCCAAGTACGGTTAGTTGAGCAGATTGGGCAAAAAAGAGAAAAAAAGAAAGAAAGAAATTCACCAGGTTTTGCGGGACTGTTATAATGAGACAAGGCGTTAGGTTAAACAAACAAATTATTAAAAGTTTTCATGCCGTACGAGTCAACAGAAAAGTTCTCTTCGGTAAATTGTCTGATTAGGGTGAAAGTAAACATAAAGAAACAAAATGATACATAACAATGTTGTTTCCACCCACACCAGGTTCCTGCAACATCTGGGTTTCGAGCCACTTGAGGCTTCATTCTGTGCTGCTCTTGTGTTTGTGTGTCTTTAGTTAAAGGCGTTCGGGTAAAGTTAAGTTTTACTTCTGCTCTAATCCTCATTATACCTAATTAACTTCTGGTTTAGGACAGTTTAACTCTAGTTTAGTCCACACATTCAAAGTAAACACAGACCTTTGTTGGCTCTTTTGATTCTAAAGGTTGTAGACCCTGAACCTACAGTGAACATGGTTGGAGTGTCTAATTCACACTCATGATAATAATAATTAAGGCGAGACACTGCAGGTGAATAGGGAAAAAAAATGTATATTTAGTTTTCAGAGGGGGATTTGGAATATCTTGCTTAGTTTTAAAATAAGCTGTTTTTTAGTGGAAAAATGTGTAAAAAATAATAATTTTCGCCTTATTTTTTGACATTCAAAACTCAATAAATGGGGCTAGGGATTAAATAATAAAAAATCCCTCTGAAAAAATCTTCCAAGTATTGTTCAGTCCAAGGCTGGAAAATGTTAAGTCTTTCGACTGACGTGGACATAGTGTCGCCACAATGACAGTGTTTTGAGAAAAAGGCCCTTGAAATTGCATTCTCCCATATAAGTCTATGGGGGAACATTGAATCAGCGCAATATTTAAACATGTCATTGTGAAGATTCAGTATATTTTCTGTTTCCTGGTGAAAGCTTATATGTTCAGGGACCAATTTGGCCCAAAACCTGAAAACTGAAAAAAATTGAGTTTTGCCTGTAGTGCCTCCCCTTAAAAAAAAACCTTAGTGCTTTCCCAGAAAACAGTCGATAATCTTCACACACTAACCAAAGCTGCCCTGGGGTAGACTGACCAAGCAGAGCCGGCGCTAAGCAGAAATATGGATGTTTTATTAGCAGCAGATTGCAAGTAGAAGCGAAAAAAGTCTAGACACATCGTTAGCTAGCGATAGCATTAGCACGATGCTAACATAAAGCATCATTCTAGCATTCTCCGTTATTTATGTTTTTGTATCTTTGCTTAGTAGAAAACTATATGCATAATTCAGCATTTATTAAAGTCGTTTTTGAATAATTAGAGAAAGTTTCGATTTTCCTCCAAATTGTTTTCCCCCTTGACCCTCCTATGTTCATTTGTCAGTAACATCAATATGACCCAATGACCCGGTACATGTTTACCTGTCCAAAAGATGTCTGAAACCCAAAAAAATCCTAACAAGCAGTTTGAATACTTCATGACTAACTCCCTTACTAATTATTTTATCAATTATTATTGAATCTGGCATGACCCGCTCAGACGCTGAGTTCCTGTGTGTGTGTGTGATTGGGGTGAAATATGTCTCACAGCTGCAAAGAAAGAACTACATTGTCTGAACATCCTCAGTGGATTTCATCTACGGCACTGGCATGTTCCAAGATGACAATGCCAGGATGCATCGGGCTCAAAGCTAAAGGCGATCCAATCAAATATTACGGCTAAATGAAGGTACAGTACTCCACTGTATAATACCGATCTATAGGTGGTTTGCAGAAAAGTCAAATATTCTTTTTTGACCAGCTCCAAAAACGCCACAGCCTTTGACAAACACCGCTTGTACCAAATCCGGCGCCTCCCTCCCTCCCCCCCGGCGCCTCACTGACTTCAAACCCCTACTCTTGTGTGTATGGACCGGGGCACGTATACCTGCCACATCTGTCCCACCTGGGCGTCGCCATGGCAGCGGCAGATTGTATCATAACAGACCCACCTCGCACCTCCGTCTCCGGGACGTCCCGTCAGAGGAGTCCGGGGGTCAGGGCAGGTTTCGCACCGCGCTGAGAGAGCTTAGACGCAGGACGCTACATTCTCCCGCCAAATATAGACCCCGGGATAGAGGTGGAGAGGCTCGAAAAGAGAAACGGGGGAAAATATTACTCTTTTGTGTAAAGTGTAAAATCTACTAATTTTGTACAGGTATGGTCTGGGTTGGTTTGGCAAAACTAGTTATCCAGAGTGTTGTTGATTTCAGGAGATTTTTTTTGTAATTCATGCAGTCCTTATGTTTGAAGAGTTTAGTGGTGCTAGGCTAGTGCTAGGCTAGTGCATGTCTATGGTAACTAGTAGCCTGCATTAAAAACAGTCTGACCCAAGCACAGAGCACCTGAGGCAAATCACTTATAACACCAGGTGACCCATCTAAATGTCTGTGTTGACTGAATAATTTTTGAAATATAACCATTTTGCAACTTATATTTGAGCAGCATCAACTTCCTGGTTGTAGCTACGCAGCGGCGGAGTGATCTGCTCGGTTACCAGATCTACAGTAGTTTGTTTACCTCCGGCCGGCATTACTACACGTGGAATTCACAAAGGAGCTTTCAACAAATCAGATATGGCAACGTTTGGAGGACTACCCCATGATTTTGAAGAAGTTTTTAATGCAGGCTACTAGTTACCATAGACATGCACTAGCCTAGCACTAGCCTAGCAGCACTAAACTCTTCAAACGTAAGGACTGCATGAATTTAAGAAAAAAAAATTCTCCAGAAATCAACAACAATGTGGATGACTAGGAAATGAGGCCCTGTGTCAAAAATCGTGAAATATCCCTTTAATTTTCCTTAAAGGGGAGGGTCTTGAAGGGAAAGAGGCTGTTTATAACATGTGTCTTACTTTTTTCACATACTCTAGCCAATAAAATGTAGGAGAGTGAATTTTAGTGAATATTTAAGTATGGATAGTATGGATATATTTTTTTCTCCTGACTTTCTGTTGTATTTTGTTGAAACCAAAGCAGGTTTGAGTCACAGCTACTTGTAAATTGAATTCTTGTCTCGCAGTAATAGGAATGTGGCTTGGCTGCTGAGCGCTGTTTTTTATTTTTTATTTGAAGATTTGGATTGTGTTTCAATGTTTTGCTGCCTGAAACTTTGTGCCAGTGTGATGTGCAATGTTTGAAAACCGCACTTTGCTTTTTTTTTTTTGGTGTGTGTTGTTCATCACCTCGTCATATCCATCAGCCATCCATCAATAACACGAAACCCATCACTAAACAACGGTCATACTTTACCATTTCATCACAGCTCTATCTCCGCTGCATCTTCTGCTTTTTACCTGCATGCCAAAAGGTCTTCTAATATCCACCAGCATGAGGAAATGTTCGACCAAATGTGTGAAAATAAAAATTTAAATAAAGTTACCAGCTTCTAAGCAAAAATGAGTTCAAAACACGCTGACTTGCTGCACAGCTCTGATCGAGTCATGTTTGATGTTTGTGCTTTTGCTTCCACCCATTTTACCTCGAGATGAGATGAAAGAGTTTCCCTCCTACATTATTTTGATGTTAGTTTCAGTATGTTTGCAAGAAGCCTGGCTATATGGACATATGGCTTTCTCATTGTACTGTATAAAGTAACGCCGAGGACATACTGTGGGCTGGGCAGTATTTCGTACGCCTTTGCCTAAAGTCACAGTTGATACATTGCTTTGATGGCTTTCGATTGATTTCATGAAAGCTCCAATTAGAAAAACTCTGCAATTGGTTTAGACATGGTTTACACCCAGTCACTTATTACCTTAAAGGAGCATTATATAAAAAAACAAAAACAAACAGTTGATGTTTGTGCATATTTGACCCTGTAGTGACCCAGTGACTGTATGATTGGTCATCATACCACCTTTACTTTTGATTACAGTGGTCCCTGGAACGCTCCAGGATCAATTGTTTTGCAGGTTTTCTGTTGAGAGAGTCCGTCAGCAGTGAAAACCTTCCAAACACCACAGTGATGGAAAGTAAAGGTACCACATTGACCACTCATACAGCGGCTGGGTCAAATACGTACAAATATCAACTTTTTTTTTTAATGTAAAGTTAAAATGGATATATCCCGCAAAATCTACTTTTTTTGACTTTTGTTGTTCCCTCATCAAAGATGGACCTGGAGTAGTTTTTCACAACATTCAAACAGTTTTGAGTAATCCTCGGGCAAAGCTGTTAAATTAAGATTCCATTGCGTCATTGTTAAAGCAGTACTAAGTAACTTGTTTACGTTAATAAATCCTTTCCGTAGTCCCTCTGGGGGTAAAGCAAGTGTTGATGGGATGATTTCACCTCCCCCTGGTGTCTCTGGCCAGAAAACCACTTCCTGCACCGGGTCGGAGCCACCAATACACACTAATGGAATCACAAAGAAGAAGCTAGCAGGCTAACGGGCAAAGCTAGCTGTGGGCTAGCTTCACTCAAACAATGTTTCCAGCCAAGTTTGAATGAAAAAATGATCTCCATTGTGTAATTGGATGTACAATATCCCTCTCTCTCTTTGTCATTTCTGTCAGCGTAGTATTTACTCTCACATAAAACTAATTAGTAAAAAAACTTAACATATGCTACGACACCTGCAGTGGCGTTTATGGCCTCTAGGGGCATGAGTCACTTAGTACTGCTTTAAAGCCCCAAACTATTCTCAACATTTTTAAAGCTCACTCCAACATTAAAGTATGTTAATCAGGCCCTGCTGAAGCTGCAAACCACGCTGTTAATCGAAACTAGAAGGCATTACCCACAGCTGCCAGCAGGAGGAGCCCCAGATAAAGTATTCACCTGCTCCTGGCACCTGTATCTCAAATTGTAAAATGTCAAATATCAAGGCTGAGGCACCTAAAATAATGTTTTAGAGCTATGTTAAGCACCATATGCATGACATGTCCATTTTAAGACATCATTTAGTCAGTAATTTGTCAAATGCACAGCTAAAGAGAACTGTTGGCAAGTCCATTTCAACGCTAATGCCCCCTTTTAGACCCAGTTTGGCCCAGATGTGCTCTTGATCTAGGCCTGGTGATACTTGGAAGGTCAGAGATGTTATGAGTTGGCACTTGGTGTGAAAAGTTTGAGAACCACTGCACCAGATTGTGCAGAAAGTGTTGCGCACAGACATTTTAATCATAATCTCACACTCTTATGAGGGAACAGACTTCACACAGAGGGAGGGACCACACGCTGGCTGTCTACATATGCGCTCATATGCTATTAACGGGAAAAAAGAATAGAGGCACAGAGCAGCGTACGCTTTGCAGTGTGAGTGGCCTGATTTGCTGCCACAGAATTACATTGCTTCAAATCACAAGGGACAAAATCAGCTGCCAAAGCGCTGCTCGGTCTATGTCTCTCTGGCTAAGTCTCCTGTAGTGCTTTGGTCCTCAACTGGAGTAGCTTCAGGTCCCACTTTCAAGCCGCTCTTGACTCACAATAAGAGCGGCTGTGTGTGGGAAAACAGATGGAAAATAGCCCATGAACAACTTTCGGATCAGATGGTGCAAGCGTTGATCACAAGGCAAACTATAGAAAACTTTCAAAGCAATTTATCAACAGTCATTTTGAGCCCTGTGGTTCCATGACCCACAAGTTGGTCCCGACCCACTGGTTTAGAACTACTGCTGGAGTGTGTCCTCTGCTTAAGGGCCTATCTTATCAGAGGAGACGTTGCGGAGACTGCCGTAGTTTTGAAGTCATGTCCAGGTCGTTCAAAACAAATGCAAGTGCAGTGGCAATCATTGGATCCAATTCAGCCTCTAGTTTTGTTTGATGGGAGAAACAATCTATGGAGCAATCCCAGTGACTTCCTCAATATACAATACAGCGAGAAAGCCATATTGACAGCCTGGCTATGTAAATGTCAGGTCCACCTCCAGATCTCTGCAGGTTATTGCCGTCCATATGAAAAGTAGGTTTCTCTAAATCTCCATGTATTTTTTCTTGATCCCTATAGGTTCTTGCATGTGTCTATGATCTGTGCATATAAAGTCATCTTAACATTGAAGTTTCCCCTCCTTCTCAAATGTCATGGTTGTTTTACAGCAGCGACGTGCTCTGTTGTTGATGATTAGTTTCCCCCTGTGTTGTTTCTTCCTGGTTTGAACAGGTTACGCCCCGGTGACTGGGATGTGCCACCCGCTCCGCAGCTGCACCCTCAACCATGAAGACGGCTTCTCCTCGGCCTTCGTGGTGGCGCACGAGACCGGCCACGTGTGAGTAAGGGGGATATCTCAGCCGCAGTGTTCATTTTGACCACATCCATCCATCCATCCATCCATCCATCCATCCATCCATTTTCTTCCTTTATCCGGGGCCGGGTCCCGGGGGCAGCAGTCTCAGCAGAGATGTCCAAACTTCCCGATAGTCTAGTTTTAGTCGACTAAAATTGCATGTTAATTTAGTCGACTAAATTTAAGACACATTTAGTCGACTTTGTATTTATAATATTTTATAATCATTTAATGAAGTTTCTCCCACATGAACAAAGCTCAGAGCTGTTCCTTTGGTAGTGAAGTTAAATGATCTGAGGCTCTTTCAGACTGTTATTGGAAGTTTGGATGATTTATGTCTCTACTTTTCATTTTTGTTTGGTCATAATTTAGTCGACGAAAAATATATGGACATTTTAGTCATAGTTTTAGTCTCATAATGAACTTTGAATTTAGTTTTAGTCAGCCAAAATATTACTTTGACTAAAATTATGACTAAATATTTTTAGTCGATGAAATTAACACTGCTCACCAGTTGCAACTCTCAACTTGGACTGATTGCACACATACAAAGAGCCGATCTCTCTGGCCTAGAGCCTAGACCTAGACTAGAGTCGCCACTGGTCACAGAGATATCTTGGAACAGTTTGCAATTGTGGCAATATTGCGAACATTATTTATTGTCTTCAAGTTGTGAGACTTTCCCTGCAATGTCTGTCGGATACCAAGATCTCACAAGGAGTCGTATGGACTCTCTTTGAGATCTCCTTGGTATCCGACAGGCCTTGGAGACATTTCGGCTCACAGGTCTCACAGGTTCACCTCTCGGAGACCACGCGGAGACAAGTCTCCATGCACTCTATCGTAGAGGGGATATTATGATGGCTGTGACACAATGCCTACCCTGTTCCCTAAAGTGCACTCTATAGTGGCCATGCCATTATCCAATAATGGTCTATAATGACAGCCACATTGGTTGGTAGAAGCTGAATGCAAGTCTGAAAGCAGAAATAAACATAGGTTTGTCAAAAAATCTTTTTACAGATATCAACTTGAAAGCTTTGCTGTAGATGACTGACATAAATATGATTCTATGATAATATTCATTTCACCGTGCATGTTACATTCAGGTGTTACATCCAGCAGCAATTAACACTGGACCAAACACGACTGCCTTTCATTTACACACAATGAAAAGGCAGTCGTGCCTCAACATACAGTTGTTTTCTGAAAACAACTGTTTGTTGTTTTCAGAAAATGATGAGGGACAAATTCATCTCACAGGTGCAGTGTAAACGCTCAGAAAATAATGGATTTGAATGAACGAGATCCCAGGTGAAGAGTCTCGGTGTCAAATTAGCTGCGCTGGATTTAATTTATCTTAATTACCTTACTTCCTTTGTTCCCAGCTGTAGTAAAATGATTTAAATGAATGGTCAGACATTTTTTTTTGAGTATTTTATTAAGCTTGCCGACGGACAAGAATACTGGGCAGCAGACACTGACCTGACAAAATGTGAGCCGTAGCCGTGAATATGCTCATCTGCTGTATGCGACAGACGACAGCCCTGTCCAGCACCGTCACACTTGGGGCCGCATCAATATCACACTTGAGAGTCACACCGACATGAACAGTCCCAATGGATCTGAGCCCGAATGTCTCGGCTCGAGCTTTTTTGTGATTTTTTTTATGAGATGAGAATTTCACATCCCGCGACGATCCAGCTTGCAGCCTAAAGTTCTAAACCTCCCTCACTTGATTTGTTTTGACCCTTTTATCGCCTACATCTACATAATTCTGATATAAAAGATGAAATATCTGATCTTCCACATCTCCTTTGTTTCTCTCTCAGGCTGGGGATGGAGCACGACGGTCAGGGGAACCGCTGCGCCGACGAGACCAGCATGGGCAGCATCATGGCTCCGCTGGTGCAGGCCGCCTTCCACCGCTACCACTGGTCCCGCTGCAGCAAACAGGAGCTCAACAGATACATACAGTACGTGCTCGGGATATTTCAACAGTTTAAGCACGTGTGGAGCTCTGCAGAGTATGCGACGCCTCTCAGCAGGGCGTACTTGGAGTCTTTTCAGATTAAAAGAGAAGTGAAACTGCTTGTTACTTTTCAACTGGAGAAAATGGGCTGGGTTAAAGGGATATTTCAGGATTTTTGACATATAGCCTTATTTCCTAGTTATCCAGAGTGTTGTTGATTTCTGTAGATGATATTTTTTTAAATTCATGCAGTCCTTATATTTGAAGAGTTTAGTGGCGCTAGGCTAGTGCATGTCTATGGTAACTAGTAGCCTGCATTAAAAACCGTCTGACCCAAGCACAGTGCACCTGAAGCAAATCACAAATCACTGAAATATGACCATTTTGCATTTAAAAGAACATATATATTTGAGGAGCCTCAGCTTCCTGGTTGTAGTAAGCTACGCAGCGGCGGAGTGATCTGCTCGGTTACCGGATCTACAGTAGTTTGTTTACCTGCGGCCGCCATTACTGCACGTGGAATTCCCAAAGGAGCTTTCTACAAATCAGATATGGCAACGTTTGGAGGACGAGCCCATGATTTTGAAGAGGTTTTTAATGCAGGCTACTAGTTACCATAGACATGCACTAGCCTAGCACTAGCCTAGCACCACTAAACCCTTCAAATATAAAGACTGCATGAATTAAAAAAATCTATATATATATCTCCAGAAATCAACAACACTCTGGATAACTAGGAAATGAGGCCCTATGTCAAAAATCCTGAAATATCCCTTTAACACAGGGGTAGGCAACGTCAGGCCCGGGGGCCAAAACCGGCCCTCCATCATCGAACTCTGGCCCTCGAGATGATTTGAGAAATATTATGACCCAAATCAGAGCTCAAAGGCCTGTTAAAGTACCTTAAAATGTCTTAGCAGAGCACCCTTTTAGGCCATAATCCTAAAAGAATACTCATCTATAGGTAGAAATGACTTAAATCTTGAATTAAGATCTTAAATCTAAAGTTTGGAGTTGGAGTAGATTTGGTCTGGCCTTAGAGCAGATAAAACCTATTCTTGCCAATGGAACAAGCACAATTTTTTTCTTATTTCAGATTATTTTGTATAATTTCAAGTGAATATATTTTTTTTTTTACAGTAAAAGTTAATTTGCCTGATTTCCAGCGGGATTTCTATTTATTCCATTGGCATTAGCGTTTTTATCTGATTTTAGATTAGTTCAAACCGACTCAAATTTAACATAAAAAAAAAACTTTATTCAAATGATTTTAAGTCATTTATCTAATTTAAGATGGACATTTTTACAGTGTATATGATGTACAACACTGGCATATGTAGAAAGTGATGCTTTACTTCAATTGCTTCAATTGGAGGGTCCGGCCCTTGGTCTTTTGACGATGAAGAAAACCGTCCCTCCACCGAGCAAACTTGCCTCCCCCTGCTTTAAGAGGTTAAACATGTGACATGCGACAATGTAAATGTAATCTGTACTCATCGTTCCTGTTATCTTGCCTCTGTTCGCAGCTCTTACGACTGTCTGCTGGACGACCCGTTCGAACACAAGTGGCCCAAACTCCCCGAACTTCCCGGGATCAACTACTCCATGGACGAGCAGTGTCGCTTTGACTTCGGAGTCGGATACAAGATGTGCACCGCAGTAAGTCAGGGACATTCCCCAAGCAAACCATCTATGTTCTCTATTCTACTCGCGTGCATGCCTGGCCTTGCCAAAGATGCGTTTTCAAAGACACATAATATGTACCCAGTCACAGGAACCAGGGACACAGGTCGGTTCTGGGGCATTTTGAGTGTAGTCTCCAAGCTTTCCAACAATGTGTAAAATCTGATCATGTTCTCACCTCTCTCTGCTGTTGAGAATAACAATAGGCCTCATTTACATCTCGTTTAGATAAGCCATGCCCCGTAAAGATCCCCAGTGTCATGTGTATGTTGTTGCTATATGTGTTTGTTGGGCCATAGTGATGTAGCTAATGGACATAGTGTCGCCAACTCTTTTATTTGCTTTAAGATAAGATAAAATAATCCTTTATTGATCTCATAATGGAGAAATTCACTTGTCGGCATTCAAGAAGATCACTCAGAGTGTGCAAAAACCGACAAAATGTGCAACCAGTTTAATAGTAGAAAACGAGGTATCTTATGTACAATGAATAAAGCAAAAATCTTAGGGGGCAGAGTTATAACAATAGGGTAATAATAATAAATACATAACAGGTTATATAAGTAGAATATCGGGGTGTAAAAGTTACAGTCCTAGTGCAGGATGTCAATAAGTGATGCTGGTACAGGGAATAAAGTGCAGCTGATACATAGATTATTGCACGTGGTTTTGCAAGGGGGGGTTATTGCACATGTTACTTTACAGTCAAAATCCTGCTTCTCCCCAGTCCCTCTGGTGATTAAGCTCTTAATGCTTAATCATATTGACTTACATTTATGTGGGGTCAGACACACATCCAACATCCCTAAATATCAACTTATAATATGTGAACGAAAAATGAAAAAAGTTGTTGTAGAATGTAGAACTGTTTTCCTGTCTCCCTTTTCAAATGAGCCATAGCATGTGTCCATAGCTATAACATAGAACATGCTGTGGTGCTACAAACATCATGAATAACGGTCTGGATTGTTGGCACTCTACAGATAAATCCCCAAAACAGCGCGGCCTCAATGTGTTCATGATGGAGAAACCACAGAAACGATATAAATGATTCAAACCACAGAAGTGCGCGTTCGTAGGAGCAGGCTCAGATGGCGTTTCTACGTTTCTAAAAGTGGTGAATCGTGACCTCTAACCCGAGAGGCGAGGACAGGCCGTTGTGTTCAGTCCCCTGTTGGGTTTGTGCCTGCTGGAGAGTTCACACAATGAGAAAGTCGCCGTCCGTGCGGAGCTTCAAAAGCAAACAATATACGTCCAAAATTGATTCTGAGTCACTGGAGAGAGTTCAGAACCAGAGTGATGTGACTGTGAGGGTTTGAGGCCGAGCAGCAGCACTCTGGATCACCTGTCGAGCAAGTACTTACTGCATTTGGCGACACACAGTTTGATGTCCATTTGGAAACATCTAAAAAAAGAGAGATGCCTCACATTCTGAACGGGTCGATGAAGCTTTGTGCCGTAATTGAAGACAACAGGCAGCGACTTTCATTGAAATCTGGTTCTGCTCTGTCTCAGCTGTCTCCATCTGTGTGAAATTATATTTAAAAAAACAGACTGAAAAACATCCGTCTCTCTCCAACTTTGGCAAAAGAATGTCACATCGCTAAGTGCGCCCTTCAATCGTTTTGTAACAGACCGACTTCAGTTTCGTTTAGAAGGGAAAACAAAGCTACTCAAAGCTGTCTTCATTCAGGCCTTGGTGTTAAAATAATATTTAAACATTGAGAGTGTTTAATGTAACCTTTATTTAAGCAGGAAAGTCCCATTGAGATTAAAAACCTCTTTTTCAAGGGATGACTTTGCTGGTCCCTTCTCTCGTGAGATAACCTGGCTAACACCAGGCTGCTGTGTGCGCTCGAATTATTTCGAACTGCACAACAGCCTGGGGACCATGGCCGAAATCTCCGGTGGATTTGGGAACCAATCACAGAGCGAGGAGGGACGGCAAGACGATGACGAGCTATTCGATATATGGAAGCTTGTAGTTTATTTACGGATAATAATAAAAAAGTTTATTTACGGATCCAACGTGACAGCAGCAGACACGATGGTATTTTTTGATCAAGCTTTAGACCTTGTTCTAAATAATTTAGCTCAAAAGTTTACAGCGGGTACGTCATACGTCATCTCATGCGATGATACGATTGGCCATGGCTACGTGCAGACGCATGAGACTTTTTTTTTTTTTTTCGTATCGCCCAATAAACGAGTATGGACGATCGTAAACCACACCTCTCCTACGAGAAAATGAATTGGTGGTCCCCAGACTAAATATCACTTGTGATTTTAGTCTGGTGTTAGCCAGGCTACTCGTGAGACATATCTTTCCTCAATTCGAAGAGGCCACATGGTCCTGCAGGCCAGTGGTTATACGCTGTATGTACCTGTGTGTCATGTAGACCAGTGGTTCTCAACTTGGGGGCGGGGCTCTCGACTACAGCATGCACAGGGGAGGCTTTAAGGTGAAAGGCTGGGAAGCACTGACATACTTGGTTTCACTGAGGGGCTGATTTCCACTCAGTAATCTGTCCCACAGCGAGGACCTGCAGCGGGGGTTAGTTATATTTCTGCTGCATCCGTCCTGTACTTCTGTACTTGTCAATTGTTTGATAAAAATGCTAAAAAAAAATCAGAAAAAAATGGCAGCACATGTGCAGCGACTAGAAGGTCCCAAGTACAATTCCCACCTGGACGGGGCCTTTGGTTTCCTTCGATTTCCCCTACCACTAATGATAAGATAAGATAAGATAAGAAAAGCCTTTATTTTAGTTTATTTTAGTTTAGTTTATTTGAGCAACAGATGCATACAGGTATAGTATACATATAACATACAGAATTTTTCACAACATAAGAAGTATTAGTACTGCTCAAAGGGAGTAGGAAGAAGTTGTTGATCTCCTAATGGAGAATTGTACTTGTTACATTGAGGGAAAAACAATTAAATAGTAAATAGTGATATATTATATACAATGACAACCAAGGACTTTGTGGGGACAAAAAGTATAAACAGTAAAGTAAACAAACTATAACAAAAAAGGCTATAGTCAGTGTCAGCAGTGCAGGTTTACAATCACAGTAAAACATGTACAATAGTCCAGTACGAATGAGAGAGCGAGTGGGGGACAAGGGATGGGCATTAGCCTAAGGGTATGACATGTATCCATGTATGTTCATCAACATGCTCAGTCCTGACCAAAGGAACAAAAAAACAGGATTTGTTGTACATTTGAGTATTGTAGGTTCAGTGTTTCTCATCTCCGCACATTTACCTCAAACCACTCAATAGGTCGTCTCGTAGATCAACCTTCACTCAGCGCGAGCGTCGCTAATAATAGTCGTCTCTAAACTTAGAGGCTAAAAGCTTTCATTCCTGTGAAGGCAATTCACTCTTAAGTGATTTCAAATTGGCTTTACTGTCACCATTTCCATTTCTAAAAATACAAGCGTGACATAGGGTTAAGTGGCCTGGACTTGGCGAATAGGTCGATCTCCCCAAGACAGTAAATGGCGCTCCACAGGCCGCCTGTGATCAGCCACCCGCTGTTACATACAGTATATAGTAGGTCTAAAGACGACTCCGCGAACCGTGAGAGATCAGAGGGGAATGAAAGCCTGAGGGGCCATCGGGGACTCGCGTTGATAGATTTGACCCGAAAAAGCCCATGTGCTGCTCGGTTATAGAATAATATGTAATGTTGAGGCGGTTTCTCCAATATTACGGCCACCGCCTCTGGGCTGCAGAGAACGTTTTTAAGAGCAGGCTCAAGACCCACGTTTATCTGACATCTATTTATTTAGTCCTAACTCTCCATCCATCCATTTTCTTCCACTTGTCCGTCGCTGGGTCGTGGGGGCCGCTGTTGGAGCTGCCCAAATCACATTGCACCAGCCCCTCCTGCAGGTGGTGGGTCCACAGAAGGATGGCCTCACAATTAAACGGGCCTGTTGGGGCTTCAGAACCGCTCTTTGTCTGACCCGTCACCTATAGGACCTGTTTGCCCTGGGAGACCCTACCAGGGGCACCAAGCCCCGACAACAGAGCTCCCAGGATCATTCGGGCGCTCAAACCCCTCCACCACGTTAAGGTGGCGGAGGGGTAGTCCTAACTAATTTATTTCTAGCTTCATTACTTGCTTTTACTGCGGGATTTTAAACTCTTATGACGTTTTTTTTCTTATATTTTTAGGCAACTATCGAACAAACGTGTCCCATTTCTGTCTCTTTTGTTCCAGTTCCGCACCTACGACCCGTGTAAGCAGTTGTGGTGCAGTCACCCGGATAACCAGTACTTCTGCAAGACCAAGAAGGGACCTCCGGTGGACGGAACCGAGTGCGCGCCGGGGAAGGTATCCATGTTCTCGTCCTCTGTGCCCTCATTATAACGCGCTCTGACAAAATGACAGCCCAGTTTGAAGAGTCTGACCTTTCCGCTCTGTCGCAGGTCCTGATTCACTTCAACATTTTCTTGATTTGAACCAGGCGGACAGCTGTAATTTCCCTTTGAGATTGAAAAAGACAATTAGAGGGCGGGAATAAAGGAAATGAAAGTTTTGGGACGAATCTGCAACACACTGGAAATAGCCAAACATTGAGCAAATGTTGTTCAAGTGGTCTTGTTGTGCATTTCTTTGCCACTTTATCAACAGTTTATCTGTTTTCTACAATTTGAGCATTTTGGTTTCAAGACATGACATCTTTCTCTCCTCATTGATCTTTTGTGGAACTCGTAGCAAAGTGGCGTTATGTGAAAATCGACGAACGAGCTGAGGGGACGCAGCACAGTCCTGCTCACAATCAACACCATTGATTGATTAGCCGTGGACAAATTTCTCATTCTTTATGGTATTCACTTAATGATTGTGCTTTTATTTGATGAAATGCATTGATTTTTCAGCGAGTATTCTCCCT